>NC_082642.1:14063750-14721000 GCF_028023285.1 Balaenoptera ricei | reverse complement strand
TCCAGGGTTTCTGTTGCACACTGGAGAGTTGTGGCTGAATTAACGCTGTCTGTTTGAAATTAATGTGAATCTGAGTGAGGCCGTTAAATGAATATTCCCTTGGTCTGAACAATGAAATAAACATCATGTTGGAAACCCAGTCTCTAGAGATGACTTCAGAAAGACTAAGAGGGAAGTAAAAAGGCGTGTCTTATCTGTAGTCGTGAAGAAAGACGAGGTGTCACTTTACCACCGTCCCCCGACCTCCTTCCCTTCCCTCTCTACACACAGCACACATGCCCGCCCGCACATACAAGTGTGTTTGTGCACCGTCTTGAGGTCTGGAAGAGAGAATGTTTTTATACCAGCTAATGGGTGTGTGGCGAGGGACACTTTTTGATCTCAGGCCTCTGAGAGCTCGTGGGCGATGATTCTATCAGAACCAGTGACAGTTCCGTGTCAGGATCCAATGTGGACAGGTAGAAAATGTCAGTTGCAATCTGCGGAATGGCTTGAGGTAGGTGATGGGATGTCCCAAGGTAAATGCACAGTTTGTAGACCCCTTTTGTCACTCACCTTGAGAAGGACCCTTTCAAATCTGTCACGGCTAAGAACACAGTTGGTTTCCATACCTTTCCTTCTTTCTGGCAATCCAGCTGCTACGTTTGCAGTTCAAGTACGAGCCACTGAGCTGCTTGGGTATGGGCTCTGGTACAAGTGTTTAATAATTGAAATTACAGGGCTTGACTTTTATTACACCTGATACAATTCTGCACACCCTTCATCAAATTATGCTAAGGAAATGGTTCAATTCTGACTAACACATTAAGTTTGTAGAATGGGAAACTTTATGAACCAATGTTTGAGGGGTGGTATTGTTTATAAACTTGAAGGAGCCTTGAAGAAATAGGGCCTGTCTGTATACCTGGCAGGATGAAAGAGGATGGCCAAGGCCAAAGCTTAACTTTTGACCAAGCCAGTTGTTTGTAATCAGACATCAAATGTGTTCTGGGGCTGTTTGAACTTTCAGGTTGGTGACAGTCACCCTGCCAAGTAAATGACTGTGAAAATGATCACTGTAACCAAAAGCTATACTCAGAACCATTCAGTAATGGCTCCCATCCTGAGTGTGTAGACAGGGCTTGATAGAAATTCACCTTGAGGCAGTGAATCCTCGAGAGAGGACCAGCTACATAATTTGTGGGGTCTCCGTGCAAAATGAAAAGGCAGGGCCTCTTGTTAAAAAATTATTAAGCATTTTAATTCTGCAGCAGCAGAGAATTAAATCAAGCATGGGCCCTTCTGAGTGTAGGGCCCACAACCTGTACGGGTATTTGCCGTGAAGCCAGTCCTGCGTCCAGATACAGAAACGAAATGCTTAATTATAGGAGAGAATAAATAACAGTGGCCTACAATTTCCTGGAAAGTGGCTGCAGGGTATCATGTGTAACTATAATTAAAGCCCAGACATCCTAGCGAGACAAGTGCACTCTGCATGGTGGAATTCTAAGGAGGTGAGCGCACACATGACAAATAATCCTTGATGATTGTAGCAAGTGATTGACAAGGCCCTCTGAGTCATCAGTTGGGCTTGAGACAACTTGGGACCAATGCTGTTCAGGATGGATATTGCTTTATTAACTTCTGGTCCTGATTTTTCTTCCCTTGTAGCTAACCTGTTTATTCTTTTTGTTTGTTTTATTTTCTTTTGTTTTTTTCTGTCTTCCAGAATTCTTTTTATGAAAAATTAAAATGTCAAACTTCCATGAGAACTAGTCTCTTTATGTGAATTTTGTCTAGTATTCATCAAGCCCATTTGATCTGAATATTTACTTCTTAAGTTCAAGAAGTTATTTTCTATAACTTTATATAAATATAAATATAAATATATATATATATACGGTCTGTGCTGTCAGGGGAACCCTTCTGGCAAGAACAGGTCAGATGGTCTTCCATGAGGATGGAGAGCTCGACCTCCTTGCCCTCAGCGTGGGGATGCTAGCAACTTCTTCTGACAACCATGTTCCCTTCCTTCTGAAACTACTGTGGGACTCTCTGCATTTGCTTCGTGTATAATAGAGAGGGAGAGTCTATGCATAGAAAAGCAGAAGGTCAGATTACAATGAACGCAAGGAGTAAAGGTGCAGGTGTGCTAAGCCAACAGCTAAGTCTCCTTATTGTGCCCAGTCTCTTTGGCTGAGTTTATTTCATTATAGGTGTGGGATGTCCCGCTCTTCCCTGGGGAAATTTCTCTGCACTTTCCTCCCCTCTCCTGCCTGCCATTTCTTCTCTACTTTGTAAATTCCTACTCATTATCGAAGAGCCTAGATCTGTTTGAAGGTTTTATTTATCAGCCCTGCTCCGAGATGCAGACGTGTCTTTCTGTCTCCTATTCCCTCCGACTGCCTCGTGCATGAATCTATCGGTATGTATCCCTGCAGACTGGGATTCTTTGTTGATAATCTACTTCCTCTTCTAGTCATGGTCCTTCGAGAGGAAAGAAACTGGATCGTATTTGTGTGTGTGTCTCCCCAACACTGAAGCAGCATCTTGCTCGTAGGTCTTTAAAAAGTGAGTGCTGGGGACTTCCCTGGTGGCGCAGTGGCTAAGACTCCGATGTTCCCATAACAGGGGGCCTGGGTTCCATCCTTGGTCAGGGGACTAGATCCCACATGCATGCTGCAACTAAGAGTTTGCATGCCACAACTAAGGAGCCCGCCTGCCGCAACTAAGACCCGGCACAGCCAAAAAAAAAAAAAAAAAAAAAAAAAAAACAGTGGAGTGCTAAATAAAAGAGATCACCCAAGAAGCCACCACAGCAGAAGGGATTGAGGGGAGCAGACACTGTCAGAGGCTTTCGAGTTGGGATGTGACATTCCACCATGGTCTGAACTTCATATGTGTGCCAGACAGAAGCGGGAAAAAGCCAGACAAATCAATACGGACGAAAAGGAATTCCAAAAAGTCTTGTGGAAGGCCTCAAACGTGGTCCTTCCATATTAATGTTTGAAACAGAGGAACAGTAAATTGGAGCCCCCCAAAGAAAGGTAACAACTGAATGACAGTCAATAGAAATGATACAATTCTTTTGGTCCTACCCATGCACGTAATATATATGTATTCTTTTTACATATTAAAAAAATTTTAATACAATTTTTAAATTGTTACTTTCCATTTACAGTTATTACAGAATACTGGCTCTATTCCCTGTGTTGGACGATACATCCTTGAGCCTACCTTACACCTGATAGTTTGCACCTCCCACTCCTCTACCTCTACCTGCCTCTCCCCCTCTTCCCCACTGGCAACTACTAGTTTGTTCTCTATATCTGTGAGTCTGCTTCTTTCTTGTTATATTCACTAGCTTGTTGTATTTCTTAGATTCCACATTTAAGTGAGCTCATACAGTATTTGTCTTTCTCTGTCTGACTTGCTTCACTTAACCTAATGCCCTCCAAAGTCCATCCACGTTGCTGCAAATGGCAAAATTGCATTCTTTTTTATGGCTGAGTAGTATTCCATTGTGTCTGTCTATCTATCTATCTATCTACCTATCTATCTATAGATATAGATATATACACAATGGAATCTATCTCTACATATAGATAGATATATACACAATGGAATATATATATATATATACCACAGTTTCTTTATCCATTCATCTGTTGATCGACACTTAGGTTCCATATCTCAGCTCTTGTAAATAGTGCTGCTATGAACATTGCGGGGTGCATGTAGAAATGATACAATTTTTAAGGGCCCACTAAGAAAATGTACTGCGGTCATGTAGGCTGAGCCCGTGTATTTATTTTATCATATGGAGCTCATCACTGGTATGATCATCTTTTAACTTTTTCAGGGACTGGAAAAGTTTCAAGGAACAATGTGGAGGTCTGAATATTACATTTCCATTTTCAGATGTCCCAGTTACTCTGGCAAACTCTTATTCTCTCTAGGACTGAACTGGCTCCTGGGAGGAATTAAAATATTTGATGTTCTCATATTCATGCTCAGCATCTTTAGATGAAGGAGGGTATTATGTTATTTCTTTCTAAAAGAAAAATAGAAATGAAACACATTTTCTTTCTGAAAGAATGGGCATTCACATTTACAGTTTTTAACCCTGTTATTTAACCAGCCATACTTGCTGGTGAGACCAGTAGCCTTCCAGAATGTGAGCTCCGAGTGCACTTTTTTAGGTTAAGTCTTCATTTATATTTTTACATCTCCCAAGTGACTTCTCGATGTGTTGTGCTTTTTATAACTTTCTATCACCATTTTAGTTTCACTTTCAGATGCCCTAATTGTGATGGTGATAATAATACTAATACTGTCATTTACCCTTTGTAGAGCACTTGCTATGTGCTAGTCAGTGTGCAAAGTACTTTATATGTAGGATTCTATTTGATTCTCATAACAATCCTATGGAATAAGTATTATGGTCTCCATTTTTTTCTTCCAATTTTATTGAGGTGTAATTGACATATAGCACTGTATAAGTTAAGTATGTACAACATCATGATTTGATTTACATGCATCATGGAATAATCACCACAATAAGTTTAGTGAGCATCCCTCATCTCATATAGACACAAAATTAAAGAAATAGATTTTTTTTTTTTCATTGTGATGAGTGTCTCCACTTTACAGAAGGGAACTATAGGGTTAGATGCTTAATTTTCCTCAGCTCACACAGCTATTTAAGTGACAGAGCCTCTTTCTTTTTGCTTGGTACATGAGAGGTCACACTATTTCCATATAAGGGATACCAACAAAATAGCAAAGCTTTTTATCCCAGCCAAATGCTTTCTGAGAAATGCTTCCTAAATGCTGGAGGCATTATGCCTTCAGCCAGGGAACAGGTGTTATCAGTATTGTTAGAGATGCATTTTTTTGCAGCAGAAAGAAAGAAGCAATTGTTGGTCAGAATTCCTCTTGGAATGACCTTTGTTTAGCGAAACATGTAATAGACCATTTTGGTGGTGGGAAGAAGGCGTGGAAAATCTGAACAGGAAATTTGGGGACTGGGAGAAAGAGTTTGAAAGGAGAGGGGAAGAGGTAGAAGGAGGAGACAAGCAACATGACGGGATGCTGGAGCCCAAGGAGGGGACCCTGCAGTGATGTTCCGGGAAAAGAAGGGAACGGCCAGTGACAGGAAGAGCCATGTTGAGCCTGGGGGTATTTGCCTTCCTCCCTTCCTCCGCTGCAGTGTGTAGTAGCCTCTGTTACTCCAAGCCTTCAGCAAGGCTGCTACGTGCTTTGCCTTGAGCGGGTGGTGCTTTGCAGGCTGAAGGGATCAGGGTAGTGCCACCCAGGATGACATGGGGTGAAAATCTACAGGAGGTGAAAGGCAGGGAGGCAATTGCAAATTCAGTGGAAGCAGGAACTCAAGCTAGAATTGACCTGTGGGAGTGTGGGCTTACCCCAGGACTCCCTGGAGGCGTTGGGCAGGGAAGGAAACTTCTCTCCCACTGTGAGATGGGGCTTCTAGGCAATCTTATTTAAAATTTCAAGGATGAGGTGGTGTGAGCACTGCTCAAGGAGTAGGGCTGTCCAGGAGGTGGATGTATGGCTTGCGACTCCAATGCTTTGCAGGTAGGGACTCAGTGGGCAGGTGGAGACCTAGCAAAGTTAGGAAGTACTGGCATATCATAAAGGTTGATGTGATAGAGACAGCTCAGTCATCTACAGGTGTGGAAATGGAGGTGCAGAGAGGCTGAAAGATGTCCTCTGTGTCTCTAGTCAGAGAAACTGCCCAAACTAGAGATCATAGCTCTTGGTTTCCTGACACATCCTTGCCCTAAGACTTATTTCCTTGGCTCCTACCAGCTTTTTGGCCGCTCCAGTGTTTCACAATATCTCTATAGAATGTCTGGGAATCAGAGAAGAAGTGCCCTTTGGGATTCTGGTCAAGTTTTAGTAGGAGATGAGGTTGAATCCAAAGCAGACAGCTGAGTTTCTGGGTGGTCTGCAAGTGTCATTCTCATAGGCATCAGTCAAAGTTCTTTGGTTGAAAAACAGACTCAATTACAGTAAGTAAAACAGGAAATAAGCTGGAAAATATATTGGGAGGCCACAGAATTGAAGAACAGCTAAAAAGCGAGGCCGGATACACTGGTTTTCTTGTTTCTTTCTTTTTTCCCTCCCTCCCTCCCTCCCTCCCTTCCTTCCTTCCTTCCTTCTTTCCTCTCTCCCTCCCTCCCTCCTTCCCTCCCTCCCTCCCCTTATCCCTCCCACACTCCCCCTCCCTCCGCCTCTTTTTTACTCCCTCTCTCCCTCTCCTCATCCTCTCCCTCTCCCTTTCTCTCTCTTTCATTTGCCTTGCTTCACACATTCAGAATTCCATGTCTAGGAAGAGAGAGTTGCATTGGCTGAGGTTGGGGCACCTGAGCAGGGCACCTTGACTGACAGTCCCACTGAGGCAGGAGATAGATGGACCCCAGGCTGAGCAGCTAGAATCTGTCCCCTGTGGACAGATACTCCAAGATAAAGATAATGGCAGGAACAAGGAGGAGATGAGCCCTGCCAAGATAAAAGATAAAGAGACCACATATTTCTCATTCTTGAGGTCAAGGAGACCTCCTGACTACACATGCACAGAAACACTCCTTGGGGGTCAAAAAGGGAGGGGACACCACCCCATAATAAGTGGTGTCAACCTTCCCACAGGCCTCTGTGCTGGAATCCATCTTGGCTAAGAGATGTGTGTGCACGGGGTGGGGGGACCCTGAGATAAACCAAATATGGACTCAGAGCCAGGCAAAGCAAGATGATTGGCCAGAGGAAACCTGGCAGAAATGCCCCATATAAGTGATTCGAGCTACTACAAATCGTGACTCTCTCTCTGAGCCCGCCGGTGTGTGTCTATTCACAGGTACTTTTTCCCTCCTAATAAACACTTTACTTGTTTTACTACTTTCTGTCTCTTTGTTGAAATTCATTTCTCCAAAGCAGACAAGCCAGGGTCTTGTCACCAGCCACTGGCCCTCGTGGTCTAGTGGTGAGGATTCAGTGCTGTCTCTGCTGCGGCCTGGCTTCAGTCTCTGGTCGGGGAACTGAGATCCTGCTTCAAGCCACTGCAGGCCGAGGCCACCCGAGTTCACCACCAACCTGCACACAATGTGGGAAAGTAGTGTTCCACAAGAAAATCAGGGTGCAATGATCAAAAGTAGGTGAATAAATTCCAGGTGGCCTTAAACCAATAAAAGTCTTCTATATTCATTTACATACTTTCTTATTATCTCCTGTTACCTTGAATAATTGGGACCAATCTTCTTCAGCGCCCACTACACACAAGGTGGTTCGCTCTGCGTTGCTGTGTTAAAATGGGGGCAATGATATACCTTATTAGTGAATTGGGCAGCCATGCTCGTTGGATGTAAATAAGAACATTCACTTATTTAAGTGATGGGGATTAATTCAGGTAATGAAATTCATGTAGACAGTGCATTTTGTGATGTGCTTTCATTCAGGTTTTAATAATAACGCCACCTTACACTTCTGTAGTGCTTTGTAGTTTACTAAGTATGGCAGGTATTGCTGGTTTCCTACCCACTATCCATTATCCCCTTCTTTCTTACTCACAGAACCTTAGGAGGCAATATGCTCAGCTAAAAATATTTCCCAGTCTCCCTTGCAGGTAGGAATGATCCTGCGACGGCCAATGAGATGTAAATGGAAATCTGCTGGGGATTTTTAGGTAAGTGTCATGTTTCTGATAGAGACAGAGCTTTTTCTTGCCTGTTTTGTCTTCCTACCTGCCTTCTTTCCTTGCTCCCTTCCTCCTCTCCCCCCTCCTTTCTGTCTATCCGTCTGTCTGTCTGTCTGTCTTGAGACTGGACGGGGAGACTCTATGCTGTGGCTGAGAGGTGGCCATGAAGGTAAAGGCCACTTGCAGAAAGACAGAAGCCAGGGATGTTGATGAGATCATGAAGTCACCGCACCAGTCGTGGACCACCAGCCTTCAGAATACCTGTGTTGTAGGAAAAATAAACACCTAATTGTTAAAGCTGCTGCTGTCAAATTTTTTGTTACTCACAATCAAACACAATCCTAATGAATACACTAAATATTCTCACTAATACTTTATTAGATTATTGGAAACTTGCCGCCACCCAGCAGAAGTAGGAGTATGATCCATCCTTTATAGGAGAAGGAACCGACTCTCAGAGAGGCTAGTGGCTTGCTCAAGGTCAAAGTACATACAGTAAATGTCAGTTTTGAGGTCCAAATTAGTACTCTTTCCACTCAGCCACTGGTTCTCACAACTGTCCTTTCAAACTGCTTGGTGGGGAGGATTGAGGTCCAGCCTTTGGAAAACTGTGTGTGTGTATGTGTGTGTGTGTTTGCCATGACACTGGCATTTAGTGGGCTGGGAGCAGTATTGCTGAATATTCTGTTGTGCACAGGACTGTCCCAGGTAATGAAGAATTGTCCCGCTCCAAATGCCAATAGTGGTTCCTTTGAGAAATACTGAGCTAAATTAAGCCAAAGAGAATTATGTACTTACTGACTCAGAACCAACAATAAAGCTGCCTCATAATGATACTCCATAAATGTTAGGTGATAATGATATCACCACCACCGTCAACATCATCATCATTACTATTTGGGGCATTTAAGGCGGTAATGAATTTAAAGTTTGCATGTTTCTATAGCTACATTCTGCGGCTTTAGGTCAGGTGTAGACCAGAGGGCTGATTGGATGATGGGTAATGAATAGGGAAAAAGTAGGAGAGATACTGAAACTCTCAATGAGAGCAAAGATTTGAGATTATATATATATATATATATATACAGTTCTGGCAGGATAGATTATAGAACAAGCAGTCAGGAATTCTTGAATCCTATATTTCTGAGATGGTGCAGTTGTTCTCAGTCAAGGGCTAAGGTAGTTGTGTGGATTGAAGGGGAACATGTTAAGGAACTGAAAAAGTCTAGGATATCAGATAGGTTCCCAACGTGGACACTCAAATCATAGATAATGGTGGTCTAGGCCATGGTCATTGATCTGGGCGCTCAGATCTTGCACTTATCCCTGGTGTTTGAAGTTGACACTGTCCTCTTCTACAACTTGTTTAGTCTCTTCATGTCCCAATGCACAAGCTAGCTCATTACTGCAACTCTGTGTTCATGCCTGTGGAAGCTTCTGTTCCAGCTTACACCAATGCCTCCTTTCTTTGAGGACAAATCAGTACTTAGCTACACAGTATTTTTTTTTTTTTTTTAAGAACACTGAAGTTTTTTTTTTTTTTTAAAAGGAATTCCTTTATTTTTATTTCTTATTTATTTATTTTTGGCTGTGTTGGGTCTTTGTTTCTGTGCAAGGGCTTTCTCCAGTTGTGGCAAGCGGGGGCCACTCTTCATCGCGGTGTGCAGGCCTCTCATTATCTCGGCCTCTCTTGTTGTGGAGCACAGGCTCCAGACGCACAGGCTCAGTAGTTGTGGCTCACGGACCTAGTTGCTCCGCGGCATGTGGGATCTTCCCAGACCGGGGCTCGAACCCGTGTCCCCTGCATTGGCAGGCGGATTCTCAACCACTGCACCACCAGGGAAGCCCTACACAGTATTTTGTATTGGCTTTAAAATATTTGATGTGTCAGTCTTGTCTATATTCCAATTTAACTCTAATCTCGGAAACAATTAAACCATACTTTTCACTTCTCATTTCCTGCACGGAAAGTAATGAATGAAATATTTCTGGAGTGACTGAACTACACCATTGCTGAGGTAGAGGTGGAGCAGTGTCGTGTTAAAGGCCCCCAAGAAACCCATCAGCAGTCTTTTCCAGATTGGGCACTGTGTGTGCTTTGCCTGTGGCTGGTGACACACACACACACACACGCGCGTGCGCGTGCATGCATTGTCAACAGTATTTATCAGGTACCAGTGTTTTTCTCTATGCACATGCTTCTATCACACCTCTGTTGTGGTGACTGTGGCCTTTTGGCATCCAACCGCTGATTTTCTTTTGGGAATCCATGCCTCTTGCTCTTTTGATGCACGTGGTTCTGCTGGGGCTAACTCCACCCTAAACACTAGTGTTTGCCATGGCGGAAGTCTGACTTCCCAGGACACAGTGATTGGTTAAGTGTTGAACACATGACCCAATTAGAGCCAATGAGATACCCTGAGATTTTTGCTGAGATTTCTGGGATAAGCGGGCACTCTTATTAAGAGGAGAAAAAATATGGACTGGTACCCACATTGCCTCCAAGAGAAAAGAGCCAAACCACAGGAAGCAGAGCCAAAAGACTGAGAGAGAGAAAGCAGGTACTGGCGGAGAAAGAGAAACTAGGTATTCATGATGTCATTTTAGCCCTGCTTCAAACCGGACCTGAAGTCACCTTACCCGAGCTTTGCAATTACAGGAGCCAGTTACATTCCCTTTTCACTTGAACCACTTTGGATGGGTGTTTCTTGCTTGCGATGCAAAGAATCCAAACGACGGTTGAATTTTCCCCGAGTGTTTTAAGCTGTCTCTCCTATGACACCAGCTTCTCTAAGGCAGGGCCCCCGTCTTATCTTTGTATTTCTAGGAGAAGGCACAGTGCCTGGCACCTGGGATGCCTCCAAACTATGTTTATTTAATTGTGAAGGGAAGTGGGGTCCTCAGATCAGTGGCATCAGCCCCTCCCGATCCCGCCAGATTGGAATCTGCATTTTAATAGGCTCCCAGGTGATTGAAGTTCACATTCAAGTTTGTGGCCGACCTATAGGCAATTTCATTTTGCCAACATTCAGCCTGGAGTGGTTCTGTACGAGGAGCACCGTCGCAGTTCAGTAATTCTGGCTGCATGCCAGGCTTCTTTCAGTGGGCATCTTGCTCACTTCCATAAATGTATAGATAAAGATGCTCAGAAAGACAGGAGCAGCACGCGTAGCTGGTCCAGTCCCATGGAGTGAGGGACGTGAAAGCCCCCCGTGGCTTCACCATGGATACCTGGATCTCTCCCTGCTCCACATTCCTGGCCACCTGTCAAAGGACCAAACATTTGTTTACTTATGAATATGCTAACAACCCACTAGATTCTTCTTGATTTGGAGAGCCTGAAGAAAGCTAATTGAAACCTGAATTCTGTCACAGTCTAGGGAATACTACATGTTAAAATGAATTCTGGGCTTCCATCCTGCAGCATCTGAGCCATGTGGCTGACTCCAGAATTTGATTTTTACTCTTTTTGAGTGTGCATTTTTAGAAGGACCAAAGGCAAACAAGCATTGTATAAATCACAGAAAAAATGACGGATATTCTCATTTCTTAGCATGTTTTCAGGTGATAAGAAAACTTGACATACCAGACCCTCTAAAGATTAGATGCTGGTTAAAAATGACAATGTGAATCTTGTTCTTTTTTTCTGATTTCTGCTCACCTCAGTTAATAAGAATATATTTCTACCATAAGAGCTTTACACCCAATCATAATATGAATTTTGAGTAAATTTAGAGTCTCATCTAAGGGTCATATATGCATGTTTTATACATATGTACATGTAATGTAAATAATTTGCATAACTTTTGATTAACACAGGGCAGAAAGAATGAGTCATTTCTTTTCTGTAACTTAAGAATTTGTTTAAAAATGGCTGGTTGGAGACTTCAGGCTGGGGGTAGGCGAGGAACACGGTCATGTGCTTCCTAGCTGCGGTTTGCTCTCCAGGATGAGGGAGTGATGACTGATGCAGCATTGTCCCCAGGGGGGACGTGGTCCTGACATTGCCATTGGCAGTTGCTCTTCAGAAATAACTTCAGACTTTTGGCTTTCATTGTTCAGTGTAGAGCTGAGAGTCAGCTGTGGATCCGTTATCTGGGCTGCCATGATGTGATGAGGCCTGATGCTAATATCTAAGGACTTCCAGGAGTTCCTAATGGCCTAGAGATGATTCCCTAACCACTCTGATGAGAGCTGCCCAGTGTGGTAACTTACATTTTAATATCCAACATGTTACTCATCCTTTGTTTCTTTGTGGCAGGTTAAATACCTGCGTTTCCACAATGTTTGCCAGCCAACATTGTTTACAGCTCCAATAAATGGTAGGGAGCAAAGACACCACAGCCTAAACACGACACATTGTGCAGGACACTCAACTGGCCGTAGCCTGGAGGAGCACTTACGGGGCAAGAGCTCAGGACAGTTGGCCACACCAGCTCTCATTGCTAAGGCTGAAGCCTCAGAGTGTGGGGAAAATCAAGATCGTGGCCATAGGTGGTTATCTATACATTATATCCATTTATCTATATAGGTACACACATATATATGCTTGTGTGTATACATGTATTTTAAAGGAAGCCATTTTAGGGACAGACAACTCTTTAACCTATCAGAGCTGAGCAAAGAGGGGGAAAACACCCACCTTGGGCTTGAGTGCACCACCCAGGTGGTACCTAACGTAACAGCTTAGGGCCTGAGTGCACCTATCAGCCAGCTGGTGCAGGCAATGCCTTCTTCCTCCAGGAGAGGTACCAGCCCTTTTAGATTTGCCAAACTGGTGGTTGGTTGGTTCACTTTTCAAAAGCAACTTTATACTGACAGTGAATGGGTAGGAAAGATCCTCCTGCCTTTGACCTTCAGAGGATGACAATAATTTGCTGACCTCCACTGGGTGTGCTGTTCCGGCCACTGTGCTAGGCATATATATCATCCACCCAGTGCCCCTCTAAGGTAGCCACTTCTCTTAGCCCCACTCACAGACAGGGCTCAGAGACAGAGTAACCTGCCCATGGTCACACAGCCAGGAACCGGGAGAGCCAGCAGTCTCAGCCCAGAGCCCAAGATCTTACCATGCAACTCTTTTTTTTTCCCAGTTAGAGTTTGTAGTTGTTCTCATTTCAGACCGACATAACTACCTTCTAAGTTGAAAACCTAGAATAGACCTAATGATTTGCCACGAAGAGGAAAACATCACACAACTCCCTCTTTACATGTGGGTAATTATGGAGGGATCTTTGTTTTTGGCTTTTTCAGGCTTTCTATTCTTTCTTTTCTTTTCTTTTTTTTTTTTAAAGAAAACTTCAAGTTGTTTATCCAGAGACCCAATTAGGATCTAATTTCCTATTTGAATCATCATCATGTATCATCCCTATTTTGAATCAAATGAACAGTTTGCATGGAAATGTCCTATCTGGGTGCAAGAGGAAAGCAATTATTTCTGTTTTGGTGCCATTTAGAATCAGCTGGCAAGGAATGATTTAGGAGGACTTATTTACGTGTTTTCTTAATCAGAAGTGTGAGCGGGGGACTTCAGTGACCCCATTGCTAATAAAGATGCACATTGAAAACTTAGTCACACGTGGATGTTGGTTTTTTAGAGATTGAGTCCTCAAGTCATTATGAAAATATCCGGTGATGTTCTGAGCAGGTTGAAAAAAAAATTGCCAAACCTGTCATCTTCCACAGCATTATGTACTTAAAAATAAGGATAAAGACATTGCCTGTGTGTGACAACTGTTACTGTTTCATGTCATAGCTCTGTGTTCACCGACAGGAGACGGCTGTGGAGCACAGATTTGGTTATCCAGGGAGTACACACAAATCGCTCTGGCCTGTTGAACAACCAGTAAGAGGCAAGAAGGTAGGGAGATTTTGATTAAGAGTGGTGTTATGGGCTGGTGACATCACAGACTAGTATGGGCCAAGGACCCAGAATGATGTATGGACTTATTAACTTCCTCGAGAAAGAGTTCTTGGGTTTTCCTTAACTTTCCTTGAGTATTCAAAGAAAACGTTGTATCTTTGGCTTCTTTTCCCAGGTGGGAGGTGTCTGATGAGAAGACATTGTCATTTACCAGCTGGGGACCATTCTGATCCCTGTTTTGTTATTGACCTTCTATCATCAGCAAGAAAAGTAAAGGAGATGAAACTTCTGCTGCAGCCCAACGTTTAGAGGGCTCGATGTCTAATACCGAAAGAACTCTTCCTCACAAGAAAAAAAGCAAGCCCTCCATTGACAAACTCATGTTCAAAACTCTGATTTGGGAGTGAGGGAAACGGCCCTCAGGGAGAAAAGGATGGTGAGCCGGGGCTCTAAGCCCGGTAGTAGAATGAGAGTTAGGATTAGGTTTAAGATTAGGTTTCCTTCAATACAGCATCCTTAGCAATCGGTAACTTTTTTTTTTTTTTGAATATATAATTGCACGAAGGAGGAGACAGAGCAGAAGCACATTTTTCCTATCCTCAAAGCTAAAGCTACAAACAGAAAACAGTGTTGAATCCACAATCCAAAATTTTGACTGGAGGATGTTGCTAGCTGTGTTCTTCTAGGACTTTCCTTTGGTTTCCCAGAAACCCACCATCCCTACTCTGTTCAGAGAGATGCCCCAGACCAAGGGATGACCAGGCTTCCAATTTCCTTCTCTATCTTGCTTCCAAAGTAGTGATTAAAGGTAGACGGCTGGGAGGAGTAAATGAAGGACCCTCCCGTGAAACCTTTAAGACACTCACAAATTGGTAAGTTTTTATTCTTCCATCTGAGCTTAATATTTTTCTCTCTTCCCCTTTGTTGAAACTTGGACAGCAAACAGCTTAGAACTATTGATATATCCTTCACTCTCCTACCTCAAACAAACCAAAACAAACATTGAATCCACAAACATGTATTTTAGACACTGATTTGGGACTCATGGAAATGGTATCAAGCAAGGAAATTTAGAGTTTTGGTTGAAATGCCCTTTCTCCTTGGCTCATACAGTTTTGTGTACAGCTTGCAGGGCACCGAAGGAATTAATCTGGAAAGAAAACAATCAAAGGCTTTTAACATTAAACAGGCTTTTCATGTTCATAAGCCATCTGTGCATTGACTTCAACCAACAGAGTCCTGATGTTGCCACCTGAATGCTCCTTGCCCAGGAAGCGAGCCTGTGCTGTCCTGAGCTAGAGACGGCCCCCAGTCTGGCTGATTTCACGGAGGGAGGCATTGGTGATGGGGCTCTGTTGTCCTCCAGCTCAGCCAGATGTAAACAGGAGTTGGGGGCAGAACAAACATTCCCAGGGTCCTGCGGGGCCCACAGCATCTGGATTCCTTCCTTTCTTAAGCAGTGGGTCTGATTTCACTGGTATCTTCTCTACTACCTGCCTGGGTCCAGGGTGGTTATGTTCATGCCAAGAATATTCTTCCACTGGGCAAAGCAACAGTAGCTTGGAAATTCAAATACAGATTCTCAAAAGTGTATATACTTAAAAATTCAGCAGAAATTTAAAGCACTGTAATGTGCAAGGGACACAGACAAGCATATTCTCTGCCCTCTTGGAGTGTATATTGTAGTAGGAGAGACAGACTAATAAACAGTTTAGGTACAGTGTGACAAGTGCCACTGTAGGACAAGTTCAGGGACAGTGAAAGACTTGCATGGAGGGAGGAGGACCTAATCCCTACTGAGTGGTGATGGGGGTGCTAGAAGTCTTCCAAGAGGAAGTGATGTCTCTTCAGGGGTCTGAAAGGTGAAACAGGATTTTCTAAAAGGTGTGGGGTTGAGGCCAGGCTAGGGCACCAGGCAGAGGGAAGAGTGGGTGCAAAGGCCTGGGAGAAGTGGAGTGGGGCTGGCTTCTAGAGTGGGAGAGATGAAGCTGGTGAGATTGGAAGTACTGCTGGTGGCTTCCGAATAGCATCTTCCTCTTCATCTACAGTAATAGAACCACCAAAAGCTAGCAAGGCATATGGCTGCCCAGAATAAAGACTACATTTCCCAGCCTCCCTTGCAACTGGATGTTGCCCATGTCTAAGTTCTGGCCAGTGAGATGGAAACAGAAGTGAGTGTATATCCTGTTGGCTGTGCCCTTAAAGAGTGTGTCCTTCCTCCTGCCCTTTCCTGCTTCCTGTGGGCAGGAATGTGAATGAGGTCATGAGCCTTCTGGGAACGGCCCTGCCCCAAGAGTCCTGTTCCTGGAAGCATCTTACAGTTATGGGCTGCTCATACTCAGATGACTATGTGAGAGAAGAATAAACTTCTCTCTTATTTAACTTACTGGTCTCTTGGGTCTCTGTGACAACAGCTGTATTTCTGTTCAAAATAATTCCAGAGGGAAGCTGTGCCAGATGTTTCTTTCTTCCATTTGAGTAGCATGCCTTATTGAGTGTCTGCTCTGTGGAGGGACCATGTAAAGCTGGAGTTACTGAGGTCACCACGCTGGACAGAGTGCCCACTCCCATGGAACTAGACTCTAGTGAGGCTGTTTGTAAGGCTTTGCAAGCAGAATCATAATAATGATGATGATGGAAAGGAGTATGATTGTTAGAGCAGCTAACATTCATCAAGAGCTTTCTCTGTGCCAGACACCATGCTAAGTGCTTTTCATGTTATGTCATGTAACCCTCACAACGGCCCTATGACCTACCTGCTATTATGGCCCCATTTTGTAGATGGAGAATGAAGAGGTTAAGTATCTTGTCCAAAGCCACATTAAGGAGTTTGTTCTCTATTTGGAGAGCAGTTGGAAGCAGGGTGAGGTCTGAAACATATGTGGGTATAAATAGGTGTGGCCAAAGGTGTGGGTTCGGGTTAATAGGTTAGTGCGGGGTTTAGGCTTGATCTAGACCTTGCTCTTTCAGGTCACTGCTGCCTCCTGTTGGTGTCTGACTCCTTAGCTCTCTGCCAGACCACACAGTTTAGTCTCTACAAAGCTAGCTGCCCCCTGCTTGCCAGCTCCAACCACAACCCCAACGGGAACCATTATAAACATTTTATCTTTTAATGCTTAATTTTGAAATAATTTCAGACTTACAAAATGTCGCAAGAATAGTACAAAGAATTTTCTTATCCCCTTCACTCAGATTCCCCAAATGTTAACATTTCACATAGCCACAGTAAAATGATAAAAACCAGAAAATTAACATTGATGCCATACTGTTATGTAATCTAGAGACCATATTCACGTTTCTCCAATTGTCCATCTGATGTCTCTTTTCTGGTCCAAGATCCAATCTGGGATAGCATGTTGCATTTAGCTGTTATGCCTCCTAGTTTCCTTTAATTTGTGACAGCTTTCTCCTTAGTCTTTGTCATTCATGACGTTGACCTTTCGTGGAGAGTACTGGCCAGCTACTCTGTGGAATGTTCCTTAATTGGATTTGTCCAGGTTTCATGATGATTGAATTCAGGTTATGCGTTTTTGACAAGAACATCACGGAAGTGGTATTGTGTCCTTCTTGTGCAATGTATCAGGAGGCACTTGAGATTGATTTGTTCCATAACTGGGGATATTAACTTTGAAAACTTGGTTCAGGTGGTGTCTGACAAGTTTCTCCTTTGGGAAGTTACTATTTCCCCCTCCGTAACTAGTAGGTATTTTAGGGGGAGATACTCTGAGACCATGTAAACATCCTGTTTCTCGTACTCGTGCCTATTAATTTTAGCACCCATTGATAACTCTTGCCAGAAACAATTATTACTGTGGTATTTGTCAAATTCTCTACTGCCATCATTCTTTCTACATTTATTAGTTAGAATTCTACTGCAAGAAAGAGCTTTCCCTTCATTCTCATTTATTTGTTTATTCTCAATTGTTTATTTATATCTGTATAGATTAATGCCTTTTATTTTACTCTATGGGCAATTATCTATTACTATCTTTATTTATTTTATTGCTGAAATTGTCCCAGATTTGGCCACTTGGAGTCTGTGTCATTTTGACATATCTCCATCATTTTTTGAGCATTTCTTACTCTTTGGCGCCATAAGATGGTCCAGGTTCATCTTCTTTTCTTTCCCTGTCCTGGAATCAGCCATTTCTCCAAGAAGCCGTGATTTCTTTTATTGTAGAATGGTGTTTAGAAATTAAGATCTGAGTGCTAGATCTGGTCATCAACTAGAACAAGTGTAAGCCTCTATACAAGGGGGCATGGTTGCATGTTGCCACTTTTCATTCTTTTCAACTTAGTTTTATGGCCTGTGAGATATTGGGATAAAAGCCACTGTTCTAACAGTCACAGAAATATCAGTGTGCGTATTTATGTTTATTTACTATCTTTTGACAAATATTTATTGAATATTTACTGTTCTAACAATTCATCTTTTTACCGGTGAGCATCAAAATTTATTGCTACTAGAGCTGAAAAGAAAATAGATTATGGATAATCTAACTCTGATTATATACATGCATGTGTTGGTGTGAATAGACTAGATCTACTTAATGCCTTATCACCTGGTTAACTCAGCCCATTTGCTCAAGCTACTGGTCAATTTAGTAAAGCAAAAATCAGCTTGGCTAGTTGTTTGGCATAGTTAGATCCTAATCAGCTAACTACATTTTTCATTTTTTAAATAATTGTACTGTTGTGTAGAGACAGCTTTAGTTAGAAATTCAATTTCCCAGTTTGTAATACATTTGCCAAGATGGTTGAGTCATATCGAATCAGCATAGCTAATACTTCTTCTCCTGATGGATATCATAGTTATATGCATAGTCAACAGGTAATTTATGAACTCTAAGGCCAAATCTCCGAGTGCAAAAGCTAATGCTGGTCTGTTTTGGTGAAGGATGTCTCTATTTCATTTTCGATGGATTCCTAAGCAAATTCACTCTATAGATCAAACAGAAGTGCAGTGAGGAAACCCTTGGAACATGATTCAATCATGCTGATTTAGTCAACAATTTCCCACATGGGTAATGCAGTTAGAGCAATCATATAAATCAAAACACCTAATTTTTCTTATCCAGAAAGTCAAAGACTTTTCTACATTGAATTTGATGTATTTGGTGGCACATAATAGATTAAGAAGGAAAAATACAAGATTTCAAAAGAGAAGTTAGGAGGAATTATATTCTTATAAAAAGATTTTTTTTGTGTTGCTATTGTCCAGAGCTAGTTCCCCAAAAGATGAGCAGTTCCTGATATGATCAAACTCAGGTTGTGATTATAGAAGTAGTTGCTGTTCAAGAGATACATCTGAATAGGTTGTATACCAGACTTGACCATGGTACCATCCTTCCAAAGAGAAGGACACCCCCAATAGCCTTGGAAAGATCACCCAGATATCTCTATTACTTCCTGTGTGCCTCACGGGACTATTTCAACAGAACAGTGCTTCTTATGGGTAGTTCTTCCCTTAAAATTGTATTTTGAAAAAATAAGGTCCATTCAAGTCTTCCATCTTAGCCTCTTGAGACACCCTGTGATACCATTTGGAAGCCACTTGGGAGCATCATTTCTTCATTCAGAGCTCCTGATGGAGGGAAAGTCAACTTCTCTCACCCCAGCACAGAGACTCCTCTTCCAGTTGGCTCCTGCTCCAATGGATAGTCCTCAACTCCAATTCTCCTTCGTAGATTACCCCCGAGGGCAGGTGTTGCTGCCATCATGAGAATCGTGGGGAAGAGGAAAACTCGAGACCGACCCAGATCAACAAATTTGGCCACAGAATATGCTCTCCCTCAGTATTTGTTAAAAACCTAACAAACAACCTGGTGCTTGTTAAACACCTTCTCAGGAACCCCCCAGCCCCACATACATTTTGAGTCCATGTGTCATTTCTATTGGTAATTGCCCCTAGAAGGTTCAGAGGGGGTTCTGCAAACCAGTTCTTGCACCTTGAAAACAGCACTTATGTTCTCCTACTCTCCTGGGATTCTGTGCCCTTATGATTCTTTAACATTACATTCACTTCTTCAAAAAGGTGCTCATTTTCTATGTTAGAAACATGCCCATGTTCTACCCTGGAGAGCTAGGCCATCTGTTCAAGAAATGCTGCAGTGAGATCTGACAAGACATGGACCTGTTTTGATGGTGAAAGGAAAGGAACATGGCACAGACTCACCCCAGGGCCTTTGCACTTGTGGTACCTTCTGCCCAGAATGTTGTTTCCTGAGATCTTTGCATGGCTGTTCCCCTCCGGCCATCAGGTCTCAGCTTAAATATACCATCCCCAGAGAGGCTTCCCTGACCGCATAGGCACTCTCTTTCCTGTCCCAGTTTTATTCTCTTCATAGCACTCATCATGACCTGATATTATTTTGTTGGTTGATTTGTTTACTCGACACTTGGGGGCCTAGAATAGGAAGCCCTTGGGAGCCGGGACCTTGTCTGTTTTGGTCGTGAGCATATATCCCTGGTTTAGAATAGGAACGGCGAAAACTTACCACATGTTCACGATGCTTGTGTCAATTTGTACATAGAACAGTCAACTTTACCTGGAAGCAACAAGTATGCACCTCCTTCATTTGTATGCTGTGGTCTCAGGTACATCCCAAATTGTAAATCCACATGCCCCTGTAAGCTGCCTGTCTTTTGGAATTTTATTATTATGATCACCCTCTTTGTAAGAGATTAGAAAAGATGGATTTTGGTGGCAAGTGAAGGGTCATTTGCCTCTTACTTACTTCCAAGCCTTCTTCCCTCTCTGAACATTACATAAATTAAGCAGTTGCAGTGTCCAGGCCAGCAAGCTGTCAACTGCGTGCCAAGTGTACTTCACACCGTAAGTCAGTTCATAATGTAGGGGTGCCGATAGGATTTGCTTTACTCTGGCATCCAGGTCTGGCTGTGGCTTCTCAGGGGCAGAGGAGAGTCTGTGCCACTGGCCACCTCCCGGGGTAAGCCAGCTCTGAGCCCTGCCATCTGATGTCTCTCTCCTAGCTCATCTCTCCTCACCCCAATTAATATCACGAAAGGGCAATGTTTATGTAAAACCACATGCCGAGCGGCCTTTCGCTCCTAATTTAAACTATTAAAATGCCATTAAGAATTGCACAGCACATTTCAGCACTGTTTTCCTTCATTATTTCTTGTTGAAGAACAGCCACGTGGAAAGGAATGCATTTTGTTTCTGTGCAAAGTGGAGCTCGTTTTTTTCAGGATGGTTTATGGTACCCACTGGTGGAATTTATATCCCCAAATCCAATCCCCCCCCTACCTAGAGATGGAGTTAGTAGATACACTTTCTGTCAGCGAAACTCAGGACAATCAATACGAACATACCAAGGCATTTCTTTTAAACATTTGGCTGAATAAATCATCGTGGCCACCATGCCGGAGACAGCCTTCATTTCAACTGTGGAACGTCTTGGAGCCTGTGAAATTTCTATTCTGTTGCTTGTTTCTTTTCGATAAAGCAGCCTTTACTGTACCATGGCAAATGCCTCATCAGAGGTTACACCTGCTGCTCCGATGCAAAGCTGGTTATCCAAAGACCAGTTCGTATGTCACGGGAAACTCTTCATGAATATATAGTCTACCCGCAGGGCTTGTTATTTTTGAAAGTTTGGCCCAATTTACATGGTTTGGAGATTAAAACACACGCAGTTTCATCTCAGCTTTGACCTTTTAAGTTGCTACAAGTTAATCTTCGGCTAAAAGCATGGAGAGTGGGAATAATTATATTTTGTGAAGGAAGCAGGCTATGAGCACAGAAGGGGACCGCGGTTATGGAAATGTGTCTCTTAGACAACGTTTCAATGCTAGAAATGGTATCAACAAAGAAAGACGGTGTTTTTGTGCATCTTTAAAATTGAAAACGTGCACTTAGATTCTGGATGGCTGCTTTGCAAGCAAGCTGCTCTTGGGTGTTTTTCTTTGCCCTGCTTGTCTTCGTGGGAGGGATGGTGTCCCCGGGCAGACGCACCCGAACGGTTCATTCAGGGAGCCAGTGTGGTTGCATCTGAAGCCAGGGTCCCTTTAGGCAATGTCTTCCTGACCTTGGAAGGAAGAGCAATTTTTGCCTCCTCTGCCCTGTTAAGGGCCCACAGTTAGCTGGGTGGTAGTCGCTCCCCCGGGACCCTCCATTTCCAGCTGAAATAATGGCGAGCTTGCTCAGTGCCTGCGCTGAGCTCAAGGCTTTGCATCATGAGTTCATCCAATCCTCATGTCCACCCCTGAGGAGTGCACCAGCTACCCCATTGTATTGCTGGGGGAAACTGAAATTATTCACCCGGTGGCTGGCAGAGATGGGAATGGAACCCTGGTCCGTCTCACTCCAGAGCCCATGGCAGGCTCCAAACCATCGTGATAGGTCGCCTGTCATCTATGGAATTCAGAAGGTCCTTCAATCCCACCATTTGCTAGACTGAGGAGATGAGCAGAAATGCCGAGAACTCTCTACGCCCCGGTGTCTAGGGGAATACATTCTGCAGAGAGGGCCTGATGATATTTCCTCCCTGGGGACAAGAACGACCAGACCTTCACGTAATGACATCTCAGGAGTCGTGACTATGAAGTAAAATCAATGGCTTTTAAACACACATGGGGATGGCGTCCTCCACCGTCAAAGCCTGAGCCATGATGGGCTGATTCCAGTGACACCACCAGTTCTCTCTTCCTCTGTCTCCTCGTCTTCTGTATCCCGTCCTAGACAATGAAGCTCCTCTTAGAAACGGAGGAAAAGCACAGGGTTTAGTGTCCTAAGATGAGAGGTCAAGGCTGAGCTCCACTGATGACACAATAAATGACCTGAGGCCATGGAGTCAAGCTCTGAGCCTTCGCTTCCTTCCTTGTAAATTGGAGCTAATTAGAACCTCGTCATCACCTCCAGTGATGCGCCAATCTTTATCCTTTGAAGGTGGGTTTGATTTTTGGATTAGAGCTAAAAATCCTTTGCAGAAAGGGGCTGTGAATAAGGTGAGCTTTCTCTCCGGGAGAAGCTGGGCGCATACGATGAGACGGCTGAGTCATAATGCTCCTTTCCTCGTGTGATTTGTGAATTGGCTCTATGGAGATTTCGGAAATGCCTTCCTCTTGGCATAATTGTTGGAAGAAGTATAGCACCTTTTAAACTAAGATGAAAGTGTCCTGTTTGTTAAACTCTCTTATAGATCATAGGATGCTTTATGGATCTTTATTTCCTTTGAGACTGTGATTGAATGTTTACTGCCTCTCAGATTTTCCTGGTGAAGATCTCAGGCCTGGGAAGGCACTTAATTCTTCCACAAGATGGTGAAAGCTGGTGAATAGGAATACCAATCCTCCACCCCTTCTTTATGACACAACTTTAGACAATTCATTGAAACTCTTGAAGGCTCTGTTTCTCAATTTAAAAATGGAAAATGCTGCCTTCTTTACAGGATTGTTGAAAGGATTAGAAATAACGTACGAACAGCATCCAGCACATTGCTGGCATGAAGTAGGTACTCAAATTATATCTGTCCTTATTGAAATTGCCTGAGCAGAAAAAGATAACTATTTTCACAGTTGGCTTTAAAAATGTAGGTTATTTCCAACAAACGATGACTCTCCCAAGCATTTAAGGACAGTCATACAGTTTTTAATAAATGTTTACTAGTGCCTATTCTGTGCCGAATTCATGATGGGTTAAACGAGGCCTGGGGTCACTTCAAGCAGTGGGAAGAAGGGAGAAAAAGATTAAGAAGTAAGGATAACTGCAGAACTGAATGAAGTCCCTGAACAGTAGACAGGCACTGCTACAACCCACCCCACTGTGTTGTGGAAACTTCTACAAGGTGAAGGCAGAATAAAGCAGTGGCTAACATCTTTGCTCCGGAGCCACTGTCTGGCTTTGAGTCCCAGCTCTGCCGTTTACTGTGCAACTTCAACTTCACTGAGCCTCAGTTTTCTCATCTGAAAATGGGATGACAGCATTTACCTCATAGGGTTGTTGTAAAGTTTAAGTGAATTAATATATGTAAAGCATTGAGAATCATGCCTGGTAATATTTGATAAATGTTTACTTCGAAGTTATTGGACTGACATTTATTGAGCATCTTCTCTATGCCAGGCACTGGTCCAGGCACAGGAGAGAGTGTTGGCAGAATACTTGCCCTCGAGGAGCTTTTAGACATGTAATAGAGGCACCAGGCAGGAAAATAGAGAACAAGGAAACACCAAATGTATTAGGGAAGGTGGCCAGGGAAGGCCTCTCTGAGCAAGTGACATTTGATGTGACATATGATGGATGGATGTAGGGTCATCTTAGAGTCTAGGTCAAGGATTGGAGGTAGAGAAAGACTAACTATCACAAGAGTTTCACCTGTGACATAGTCCTGTGGTCAGGATCTCCCTGAGATATTATGTTGTTCCACAGCCACTCCTTTCAATGGAATTAGACACTGGGTAATTATGGGAACACGTCATCACAAATGGTAGACTCTATGCAACGGTGGAGGAGAACTAAATCAGATACATGTTCCACAATGTTAGGAGGGCTATTTGCTCCGTCTCCTCACCAGATAATTCTAACTCCGCTTAGACCCATTTCATAGATGTAGAAAACTGAGCTACTGACAAGACTAACTCATATACTACACACTTATCAGCATTATACATTAATATAAAATGCCAGTGTTCTTCAGACAGCCACCTGAACTCAGCAGATTACAACACAGGAACTGAACGACAGACCCACTAATTGTCTGGGCTGGTGCTTGTGATCGTACATGGTATAATTAGCTCAACTCTTGCAGTGGCCCTGCTGTTGCCTATCCAATATGTATTTTAACTTTATTTATAGAATGGTCATTTTGTGTGGGGTTGGCATTGTGTCCCACTAGAAACGCACACCTCTCAGACTCCATTGTAGCTAAGAGTGGCCATGGGACACTATTCTGGTCACTGAGGTGTAAGCAGAACGCTGCTAAGGGGGTTTTGGAAAAGCATTCGCTTTCTGGGTGCAATGCTTCCTCTTTCTGTTTCTTTCTTTTCTTCCTGCCTAGAATGTATATGTGATGACTTAAGATGCAGCAGCTATTTCGGAGCCATGTGGCAACAAGCATGAGAATGGAGGTCTGAGATACAAGACTTGTGGGACAGAAAGAAGAGGAGAACCTGGAATCCTGATGCCAGTGTTGAGTTTCGGAGCTATTGCAAGACTGCAGACCCCCAGATTGCTTCATGCATTAGACCAATAAA
This sequence comes from Balaenoptera ricei, assembly GCF_028023285.1. Classification (NCBI taxonomy): domain Eukaryota; kingdom Metazoa; phylum Chordata; class Mammalia; order Artiodactyla; family Balaenopteridae; genus Balaenoptera; species Balaenoptera ricei. The sequence continues at coordinate 14,696,230 of NC_082642.1, read as the reverse complement.
TCCTTATCTATTTAAGTCCCTGGTAGTCAAGTTTTCTTTTATTTGCATCTGCACACATTTCTAACTGATACAAATAGCTTCCGTAACAATGGGCTAGCAGACAGCAATAAATTTCCCCATTTGGAAATGGGCACTCGATTTTATGTGAAAACAGAGGGCATATGAGCAGATAATGAAAACAGTATACGGTCTAGTCCTCTGTAGGAGAATTGGCTTTTCTAGCTACTGCTTTGTCTTAACTAATGGCATCTGGCTTCCTATGTCTTTTGTTCCTTAAAAAAATTTAAATTGAAGCAATCATTTGTGAGGACGCCGACAAGCCACTTACATCTCCAGATCTGGCAGGGTTCCTTCTACTCCTATTTAGCCTGATTTCTTGTCCTGGCTCTTTTCCTCTGGGTCACATCCCCCAGCATCTTCTTGGCTCTGTCTGCCACCCAAATATTGCTCTCTCTGCAGTTAATGATTTCGGAGGCAGTTCTTGTCTCTTCATTTTGACCGGGAGTGACTTGACCTAAAGCCATGAGAATGGCTCAAGAGAGACCCGTGTAGTCCTAATTGCTTTTCCTGGCCCTTCAAAAAAGAAATTCAACAACCAATACATTCAGAGGTAATTGTATTATCTCAATTAACCCCCTTGTTTTAGCTCCTGGTTTACTGGATGGGAAAGAGGAACGTGGTTTTAGGCAAAAGGCTCCTGGTGTGCAGTTACAGCTCGGAGTCTGATGCCCCCCTACCCACTCTTCCGTGTAAAAGCGAGAAAGTGCTGGGAACAGCCTATGCCCGCTCCTTTAGCTATCAGCGAGTAGGGACTCTGATGTCTGCCAAGATGTGACCAAGCCTTCAGATTCCTCTTTGTTTGTGTCCACATCTGCCCAGAGATGTCCCAGATTAAAGAAGTTCACATATTTCCTTTCCTGATGTGATGAGGGTCACGTGGAGACAGCCTGGGGTGAAATGCAGAAGTGAATATGGTTATTTACGAATTGCTCTTACACACGGGAAATAATCACCTTCCGAGTCCCTCCTTTTCCAATAAACATATAATTGCATTCTAAATCAAGAAGTGCCAATACCTGCAAAAGCTGAATGTGGTAAAAAAAAAAAAAAAATTCAAATGAATGGGCCTCTCCAAAGATGTTTTGCTCTGCTGTGTGCTCTGGCAGCTACTGCCTGCCAGAGGAGCATGCCTCATCTAAACTCCTGGTTGTGTCAAAGAGATTTTTTCCCTAGTCTCCAATTTCATTTTTTTCCCTCCCTTTGTCCTTGTGTTATTTATGGGACAAGGCTGAGAGTGAGTTGCTGAGGCACTTTTCAGCATATGCTTCATGAGTTATATGAACCTCGGTTGAATTTGCTTTTTTGTCTCCCTAGTCTAGGCTGAATAACTCTTCTCTGGAGTATAACCTATCAGCCTGCTGAAGGCAGTGGATACAACCCTCCAGCCCTTGCAGCCAGCCAGCCAGCCTAGACACTTCCCAATCATTTGCCTCATTTCCTGATGCAATGGGGCACCTGAAATGGGGCTCATCGTTTCAGCTGAAGGCTGCGGGACAGGGCATCGGTCACCCCCTCTGCCCTTCAGCTCAATAAATACTCATCTCATGGATGTTGCCACTGATGCCTTCTTCAGAAGTGAAGGCGCCTCTTCTCTCTGGAGCCTCCCTCCCTCACGCGGCTTGTGAAGTGCTAAGCTGACTTGAAGTGCTGGAAAATCCAAAGCAAATAAATTTGTTAGACCAAGGCAAGTGGACCGGCAGGTGGGGCATCTCTTCAATAATCAGGCAAAATCTGAGTTGAACTACCCAAGTGTGGTTGACATTCGTCATTGTTGGCTTTCTCAGCATCAAAGAACCCTTCTTATTTGAGAGAAGCCTCTGCTTGTGGGAATCTTGGGGATGGGTAGGGCCCAGATGTCCATGACAAAATCAAGGAGAAGGACAGATATTCCTTACTCCTTACTCCTTACTCCTTGCTTGCTTGGCAAATAAGACGCTTCCATCAAGGCTTGGAATTTTCAGGGAGTGATGCAAGGATGCAGGATCCATTGGAGCAAGTTGTAGCAGGCAGAGGTGGGTGCTTTTGGCTCTCCTGGGGATGACCTGACAACACCCTGCCCAGATGGGAACTTGTCTATTTCTTGGGCTGCCCAGGCTGCCTTTTTCTGTCTGTTTTCCAAGCTTACATCTTCAGTCTTCCAACGGATTCAGAGAGTGCCTCCATCCTTTCAATACATCCCTTTTGGTAAGACCTACAACCATAACTGGCACGTGAAGGAAAAATTAAATATCCATTCCTCCCTCCACCACCCAGCCCATTAGAACAAAATCAGGAGAAACTGATAGGTGTTCCCTTTCAGTCATCATTTCTACCTGAGATGGACAACAGCCCATTTCTTGCATGAGAAGAATGGCACTCCTCACCCATCCCTATCATGATCTGAATTAAGGTCAGGATTGTTTTCTTTATTGCATTTTCAGGAGAGGTTTGGAGGAGGTGACCGATTGCTCATGTTTTTACCACACTAGTAATACATGAATGCATAGTCCTCATAAAAGACTCCAGCAATGCAGGAATATTCAGAGGGAAACAATGCAGGAATATGCAGACAGCCTCCCTGACAGCATGCCCCCAACCCTCTTGCTTCCTGCCCCAAGAGACAAGCACTGTGAACACTGCTGTGCATTCGTTCGGTCCTTGCACTTTTAAACACATAAATGGGACATACTGTGGGCTTTGCTTTGTGACTTGCTTTTCAATTAACAATTTGTCTGGAAGATCTTTCTATAAAGGCTCAATATATTCTTTTAACAACTGCACAGTATTCCATACCATGCTTTATTTAACCTCTTCCATTTAGGAAGTAGAAAAAAATTTTTTTGCTGGTAGAAAAAAATGCTCCCATGAACAACCTTGTATATCTTTGTGTTTATACATAATTTTCTTTTCTAGAATAGGTTTTTCTAGAACTGAGTTTTTTCTAGAATGGATTTCCTAAATCAAATATTATATGTATATTTTCAACAAGAACCTACTACATAGGACAGGGAACTCTACTCAGTATTCTGTAATAACCTATATGGGAAAAGAATCTGAAAAAGAATGGATATGAGTATGTATGTATAACTGAATCACTTTGCTGTACACCTGAAATGAACACAACATTGTAAATCAATGATACTGTAATATAAAATAAAAATAAAAAATATTGTATACATGTACAATTTTGATAAGTGCCATCCAACAGCTTTTGAAAAAGGTTTTAACAATTTACAACCCCTTTAATAGAACGTCCTAGAGCCCAATTCTCCAGCCCTTTCAATGATTTTATAGGCACTTAATTCTCTTTCCACTTAAAATTGCCAAAGTGGTTTTGATTTCCTGCAACAAAATCCTGCCTGATAGTCCATGCTATGATCACAAGACTCCTCTGCTTAAACCATTGCTGTGCAAAAAAACCAAACAAGCCAATCAAAAAATGGGCAGAAGAACTAAATAGACATTTCTCCAAAGAAGACATGCAGATGGCCAACAAGCACATGAAAAAATGCTCAACATCATTAATTGTTAGAGAAACGCAAATCCAAACTATACAGTGAGGTATCACCTCAATCCGGTCAGAATGGCCATTACCATCAAAAAGTCTACAAATAATAAATGCTGGGGTGTGGAGAAGAGGGAACCCTCCTACACTGTTGGGAGGAATGTAAATTGGTGCAGCCACTATGGAAAACAGTATGGAGGTTCCTTAAAAAACTAAAAATAGAGCTACCATATGATCCAGCAATCCCACTCCTGGGCGTATAGCCAAAGAAAACTCTAATTCAAAAAGATACATGCACCCCAGTGTTCATGGCAGTACTATTTACAATAGCCAAGACATGGAAGCAACCTAAATGTCCATCGACAGATGTATGGATAAAGGAGATGTGGTATATATATATATATATATATATATATATATATATATATATATATATATATATAAAATAATGGAGTGTTACTCAGCCATAAAAAAGAATGAAATAATGCCATTTGCAGCAATATGGATGGACCTAGAGATTATCATACTAAGTGAAGTAAGCCAGACAAAGACAGATCTCATAAGATGTCACCTATATGTTAAATCTAAAAAAAAAAATAAGATACAAATAAACTTATTTACAAAACAGGAAGAGACTCACAGACATAGAAAACAAAGTACAGTTATCAAAGGGGGAAGGGGAGGAGGGCAGGGATAAATTAGGAGTTTGGGATTAGCATATACACACTACTATATTTAAAATAGGTAAATAACAAGGACCTACTGTATAGCACAGGGAACTCTACTCAGTATCTTGTAATAACCTATATGGGAAAAGAATCTGAAAAAAAGAATATATACATATATCTGAATCACTTTGCTGTACACCTGAAACTAACACGACATTGTATGTCAACTATACTTCAATTGAAACAAACACACTCACATACAAAACGCCACTTCTGTGTATCAAATACAGTCCAAACTAAAACATTCTGTGCTTTCTTTGAGTCCTACTTTTCCTCAAGAACCAACCACAGTCTCTCTTGCCTCTAGCATCCAGAATAACTCACGCCGCCTTTCAGGCTCTCCAGAATTCTGCTCCATTCCCAAGTTAGTCAGTGTGGGTTTGTTTCCTCCATTCATCCCATGCTCCAAACGAATGTATCTCCCACTGGTCTGCCTTAATCTGTAAAAATAATGGAAAAATAAGTGAAAATGGCTGACCTCTACCCACATGTACTCCTGTCTTCATGCCTTTGCTTCTTCCCCTCTCGGGCTCAGTTGTGCCCCCCAAGCCCCATCCTCTCCTTGTCGGTGCGTGCCACGCTCAGGACAGCCCCACTGCTCTTGAAGGCTGCCCAGGGGATGCTGGATCACATTTCTCCCTTCTCTACTTTTGTTTGGGTTGTGCTCTGGTACACACTGTCCCACTCTCAGGTGAACGCAGCATTTGATTATATCAGAGGGTAAAGCCATTCTTTGGTCATTATTTTACACCTGTGTACATTTTGTCCCAATCTAGATTATAAGGCCCTAATGTAAAAGGGAGCACATCTTGTTTTCCTTTTGTATTCTAACATGCTTAAAACAAGAGAAAAGAAAAGAAAAGAAATTCACTGAATACTTACTATGGATAAAGTGCTTTCTTAAGCATGATCTCATTTAATATTCATGACAACTCTGGAAAGATCTTATTGAATTTCAGAGGTGTGAAACAACTTTCCCCTGACAAATTCCCAAAGTTCAGACTCAGATCTGCCTCAGCCCAGTGCCACAGTGCTTCCTAAATCCATTGCCTCATCAGTGGCCCCTTAGGGCTTTATACTCTTAGCGGGGAGAAGCGTTGAATTCCTACTGTGAGTTACTAACTCCTGAAAAATGAAAGTGTGCCTTCTTTGCCCAGAAAGATGATGTCTCAGGACTCTCAAAGTTTTCACTCTGTGTGCCTGCATTTTTCTTCAGATATTTAAAAAACGTTTAATTTTGAGATAATTTTAGACTTTCAAGGAAGTTGCAAAAGTAGTACAGAGGGTTCCATATACCCTTTATCAGGCCATCCCTAAGGTTAAAATCCTATAGAAATGTAGTATAATTATGAAAACTCAGAAATTAACATTGGCACAGTACTATTAACTAAACTACAGATGATTTTAGAATTACCTGAGTTTTTCTGAGAATGTCTTTTTCTGTTCCAGAATTCAGTGAGAGTGTACTTAGGCATAATGTCCCTTTAGTCTCCTCGGATCTGTGACAATCCCCCAGTCTCTCCTTGTTTTTCATGGCTTTGATAGTTTTGAAGAATACTGATCAGAGATATTGTAGAATGTCCCTATGTTGGGGTTTGTCTGATATTTCCCCGTGAGTAGACTGGAGCTATGGATTATTGGAACGAACACCACAGAGGCGATATGCCCTTGTCAGTGGGACATGTTGGAGGGTACATGATGTCATAATGACATCACTAGTGATGTTAACCTTGATGATTTGACTAAGATGGTCTCTCTGCTGTACAATGACCATGTTTACCTTTGAAATGAATAAATATTTATTTGGGGGGAGATAGTTTGAGATTATGGAAATATCCTATTTCTCCTTAAATTTTCACTCACTAATTTTAACAACTATCAGTGGGTTGTTCCTCCATTGGGCACTATGGTGGTGTTCTAATAGTGATTTCCTATTTCTCTCCTTCCTCCTACACTTTTTTACTGGAATTCTTCTGTAAGGAAGTGTTGTCCCTTCTCTTCTATCTATTAATTATTTAATCATTCAATCATTTATTTATCTCACTATGGACTCAGGGGATATTTATTTTAATCTTTGGATTATGATCCAATACTTTCGCTATTTATATTGTTGCACACATTGTTCCAGCTTTAGCTATTTCAGGTTGGCTCCTGTGCTTTGTAGCATGCTTTTATCTTCTTATTTTTTGGTAAAAAACCCCTTTTTAACTTTCTGCCAGTGTGAGATGCTCCAAGTTCATCTTTTTTTTAAATAACAGAATGGAGTTTTACTTTGATTTACTGAAAAGATAGACATTAATAAGCAGCCAGTTGATAAATAGTCACAAAACATAATTGTTGGGCATCAAATTATTCTACCTTTCATTGTAAGCTGATCAAGATTTTAGACACAATGCAGATTAATGGCCATCTTATATTTTTCCTGCTCCAGCCCTGGAATCAACCACTTCTCCAAGGGGCGTGGGTTCCTTTCATGGTAGCATGGTATTAGAAACCAAGATCAGGGTAGTAGGTATGCTCATTGCTACTGGGTTATTACTACTTCTAGAGTTTTCTTTTTTTTTTTAATTAAAAATTAAAAAAAATTTTTTGGCTGCACCACACAGCACATGCAATCTTAGTTCCCCAACCAGGGATAAAACCCCTGTCACCTGCATTGGAAACGTGGAGTGTTAACCACTGGACCGCCAGGGAAGTCTCTATTACTAGTTCTAGACTCTCTCAGGAGACACACTGAGCTAGGACACACAAGTGTGTATACTAACCTATGCATACATCTATATTTCCTTCTGTATTTTTGCAGCTGTATATATATTACAATTAACCATGAGCCTTGATAGCAAAACCAAAGACACTACAAGAAAAAAACAATGGGACAATGAGAAGTTATCATTTAATGGGTACAGGGTTTCAGTTTGGGGTGATAGAAGAGTTCTGGAGATGGATAGTGGTGACGGTTGCACAACAGTGTGAATGTAGTTAATGTAGTTAATATTTTAACCACACACAAAAAATAGCCATAAATTCACGTTGCTACCTCCCACTCCCATCTAGCAGGACAGGGATTATTCTAGCCTCCTTCTTGCCTTATTTGGAACTTCTTCCTCTAGCAGTAGGAAATTTAGCTCTCATTATCAGCAATATATGTTCTTGTATGTTCAACTCTAGCATACATAGAAAATGATTTCAAAATTGCTAACCCAATACTCCTGTGAGAAACAAAGTTACCAACTAGAGTACATTCTTTATGTCTTTAGCCTTGTAGTATCCAGTCAAGATATTGTTTTCCAAAGTTACTTAGCTCGGTTCCTTCCTTCCTCACCTTCTTCAATGTGGTTATGTCGTTCATTTGTAATACACTTGGATTCATTTGTCACAAGTGCTGGCTTGACGGTCAGTGAGATAATGCATGTGAAGTGCCTAATGCACTACCTGGCATGGCTCAGGGTCTTAAGAAATATGAGCTGAACCTGAATTTGTGGCAGTGATTAGTGTTGTCCGTCAGCTTCATTACTCCAGCCCCGTGAAATGTCAAAAGAGCTTTGATCGGGTTTCGAGTGCCATTCTTGGCTGTGACTCAGAACTAAGGTAACCAGCCCACAAAAATCAAGTCAGAAGTGCTGCCCTCATTAGCATCATGCCCTAGGCAGCTGAGTTACCTCTCACAGGACGATAACTCTATGGGCTTAAATGGTGAGTAACCGTAAAAGGTGTGAATCATGCAAGGGACAGAGAATTTCAGGGGTTAAAAACTATCTAGAAACCCAACAAAATGAGAGCCTATTCTTTCATCTTCTTGTCTCTCAAAACAGCCCCATTTGTCCACTCATTTGCTCTCCAGTAACAGTCACCCTCTGATCTCTGTAGTGGATTCTAAAGGTTCAGACTCACCAGTGTCAAGGGATGCCTCCCCTTGGGCAACTGGAGATTCAGTTAGGATTTTTTTGGTTGCAGGCAACAGGAAAAAAACCCTAGCTACCTTAAGCAGAAAAGGAATGTGCTGGAGGATATGAGGTTGCTCACAGAATGGAAGAGAAAGCTGCTGGACCCTGTTTCAGAACCACAGGGACTTAGAAGCTCTGGGAAACTCCATAGCAGGAAACAATTGTCACTGTGTCCAGGCCATGGCTGCCAGAATGAATCAATTCCAGAAACCTCTCTTAGTGTCTCTCCACACAAGACTCAATTTCTGGGAGTGTTCTATTGGTCTAGCCTGGGCCACATGCCCACCTCTGGTTGTGGGAAGGCAGAGCACATTGAATAGAAACCCACCAATGGGGAGAGGGGGGTAAACTGCCAATAACAGAAGTCCAGTACTCTCTGTGATATGGTCATCTTTCTTCCATCTGTTGTGAGCTCTAAGTTAATTTAGCAATAAAAAAAAAAAGTTGAGCAATAAGCTGTCTTTCCCCATATTCCCTACATGTATTCGCTGTAAATCCTACGAAGTTCTCCCCTCCCTGCCAGGGTAAGTGTGAGTCAGATGGTGACACATGGTTGGCTTTGCTGTTGTCCAAAATGTGCTCTGGGTCATACTTCAGGGTGGAGTGTAGCAAATGGTCAGGGTGTGTCACTTGGACCTTCACCCAGCTTCTCTTGAGACAGTCCTTTACTGTGGAATTGGGTGTTGGTTTGAAGCCCTGGGATTCCCCTGAATTCACATTTTGTGAAATCCTCAAATAAAATGCACATAGAAGTTAGGTTGGGTGTGAAAGTCAATTTAGTACAATACCAAGTTGAAGAGCGTGGAAACTTGGAATTAGGATGACTGGAATTCAAGTCCTGACGTGGCCACTCACCAGCTGTGTGTTCTTTGATGTATTATCTTCTCTAGGGTTCAGCTGCCTCATCTGTAAAATGTGGGAAGGTCCCGTAGTCAAAGGCACAAGCAATGGGATCAGACACTTGGATTGATTCCGTGGTCCACAATCCCTAGCTATATGACCATGGGAAATAGATTTAGTGTCTTTACATTTATTTAATGTCCTTAAATTATTTCCTGATCTGGAAAATGGGATAATGATAGTGCCTCCCTCCAAGGCTTGATCTGACAAACAAATAAAATAATTGACATAAGTTGCCATTGTTATTATTATCACAAAATTTCTGTTTTGTTTTATTTTTTGGCTGCGCTGTGCAGCTTGTGGGATCTTAGTTCCCTGACCAGGGATTGAACCCTTGCCCCCTGCAGTGGAAGCGCGGAGTCCTAACCACTGGACCGCCAGGGAAGTCCCGATTACAGAATTCCTTGAGGATTAAATTCCTGTATGTGAGGTGCTGGGCATAGGGCCTGCCCTACTACACTAAACCTTTAATAAATGGTGGCTGTTGGTATTATGTGGCTTAATGGCGGTTTGTGAATTACCTGTTCTTCCTTTCATTTGTCTGGGTAATTGAGTTCCTGTGTTTGTACATATATTTTAACTAAATTGCCTTGTATCTGGTGAGAAACTATGTAGCTTTTGTTTTCTTCAGAGACTAATAAGAGATTACAAAGACCTCAGGAGACTTTTAGAAAAAAATGTTTATTAAACTGATTTGATTCAACAATCTAACTTTCTCTGGAGCTACTGAAATGGTGAGCCTTGTCTTTAATTGCAAGGTTCTATTTGTAGAGCTCTAAAGGTAGCGCTGAAGATACATTCTAATAATTCAGATGAAGAAAGCAACAGACAGCCCTTTCTTAAAAAGCCTGAATCCTTTGTCCCCAGTTTCCCAAGGATGTGCTGAATTCTCTGCTTTGCTTGTGGAGACAGGAACGTTTGACTGTGTCCCGCGGGTAGGAGTGGTCCACAGATCCCATGAAAGTGATTTTCTTTTCTTTTTTTTTTTAATTGAAGTATAATTGCTTTATCATGTTGTGTTAGTTTCTGCTGTACCACGAAGTGAATCAGCTATATGTATACATATATCCCCTCCCTCTTGGACCTCCCTCCCACCCTCCACCCCCATCCCACTCATCTAGGTCGTCACAGAGTACCGGACTGAGCTCCCTGGGCTATACCGCAGATTCCCACTAGCTATCTATTTTACGCATGGTAGCATATATATGTCAGTCCTAATCTCCCAATTCATCCCACCCTCCCCTTCTCCCCACCCCCCGTGTCCACATGTCTGTTCTCTACATCTACGTCTTTATTCCTACCCTGCAAATAGGTTCATCTATACCATTTTTCTAGATTCCACATATATGTGTTAATATACGATATTTGTTTTTCTCCCATGAAAGTGATTTTAAAGCTAAACTCCTCATCGGCTTCTGCATCTGAGTGTTTCTCTTTCTACCGCTTAGATTTCGTTCTTTATCATGAGTTCTACCATTTTGTTTTTAATGCCTTCTGAATTCTTGGACAACTGGCCTTCTGTCCTCATGATTGATCACCTCTGTGTTTCTCTAGAGGCTGCCTTACCTCTTCCCTGGAAACCTTAGCCTCTAGCTCTGGTTACCCCATGATTTCTTGCTGACAGTGTCTTTGAGATGGAAATTGCTCCATCATCTCTTCTGAGGGGCAGGCTGTTTTGAAGAACTAATTTAACTTCTCAGTAACCATGCTCACCCCCTGCGTGGGCTGTGGCTTTCTGACCCTCAGACACCCTGCCCTACGAGGGCGTGGCTTCTTAGCTGCATTTCTTGGTGCCCTTTGAGCTTCCAGTGTGGGAGTCTGTGGCCAGCAGCTCAGCTCAATACCTTATATTTTTGGGACGCCTTAGAAGCCTCCTTTTCCAACAGTGTCCCATGATTCAGTCTTCAGTTTCTTTTGTAATTCCTCTGTGTCTAGCGGCACATACATGTTTCCTATTTATGACAAAGCTACAGTTTTCTGGAGACTTAACTATTTTTGAAGGGAATTTACGTATTACTTTCTTTTTCTTATTGAAGCATAGTTGATTTACAATATTATATTTGTTTCGGGTGTATAACATAGTGATTCAATATTTTTATAGATTATACTCTATTTAAAGTTATTACAAAATAATGGCTATATTTTCCTGTGCTGTACAATATATCCTTGTTGCTTATTTATTTTATACATAGTTGTTTGTATCTCTTAATCCCCTACCCCAATATTTCCCCTCTCCCCTTCCCTCTCCCCAGTGGGAACCACTAGTTTGTTCTCTGTACCTGTGAGTCTGTTTCTGTTTTGTTATATTCACTAATTTATTTTTAGATTCCAATATAAGTGATAACATAGAGTATTTGTCTTTCTCTGTCTGACTTATTTCACTAACCATAAAACTCTACAGGTCCAGCCATGTTGTTGCAAATGGCAGAATTTATTCTTTTTTATGGCTGAGTAGTATTCCACACACACACACACACACACACACACATATTCTTCCTAATCTGTAAAATAGGGAAAATACACCACAGGATTGTGAAGATTAAATATGATAACACGGTAATTGACTGATGTGCCAAGTTATTTCAATGCAAGACAAGAAAGTCTTTTCAACAAACTGTTCTGAAACAATTGGATAGCCCTGCAGCAGGAAATGAGCCTCGACCCCTACAAGTCCACATTTAAAACTAATTTGAGATGAATTATAGACATAATATATAAAACCAGAGTCCTAAATCTTCTAAAAGAAAGTATAGGAGAATATCTTAGTCAAAGATTTCTTTGCCAGGATGTGGAAAGCACCAACCATAAAAGATAAAATTAGTAAGTTAGACCACATCAAAATTAAAAAATTTTTGTTCATCAAAAGATACTGTTAAGAAAATAAACATACAAGATACAGACTAGGAGAAAATATTTGTAATACATGTATCTCTATAGATCTGACAAAGAATTTGTATCCAGAAAATACCAAGAATTCTTACAACTCAACAGTAAGACAAACAACCCAATAAAAAACACGGACAAAAGATTTGAGCAGAGAAACTCACAAAAGAAGATATACAAGTGTACTAAAAATACATGAAAAGATATTCAATATATTTATGCATCAGGAAAAGGCAAACTAAAATCAGAATGAGATACCACTAGATATCCATTAAAATGACTAAAATTAAAACAACGGATAACACCAAGTTGTAGAATACCTGGAACATTCATATGCTGCTGGTTGAAATTTAAATGGTGTAACCACTGTGGAGAACTGTTTGCCAATTTCTTATAAAGTTAAACATACATCTACTCTATGACCCAGTAATTAAACCTGTAGATATTTATCTAAGAGGTAAGAGATATGAAAACCTATGTTCACAAAAATGGCTTGTGCAAGCATGTTCATGGCAGTCTCATTCCTAATAGCCAGAAAACAGAAACAACCTACATATCCATCAACAGGTTGAAAAGATAAGCAAATTATGGTATATCCATGTGATTGAATACTGCGCAGCAATAAGGAAGAACAAATTACTGATATATAACAGCATGGGTGAACCTCACTATGCTGAGTGAAAGAAAACAGATACAAAAGAGAACATACAGCATGATTCCATTTATGCTAAATTCTAGGACAGAACTTGATGAATCTATAGCGATAAGAATCAAACAATCGTTGTCTTCATGGGAGGGAACTGACTTGAAAGTGACACAAAGCAACACTGGGGTGTGATGGACATGATTTCTATCTTTACAGGACTGGTTGTACGAGTGCATAGAACTGCCAGAACTAATTGAGCTGAACGCTTAAGATGTGTGCATTTTACTGTATGTAAACTATTTCTGGAAAAAAAAGGACAATGTGGTAAAGGGCACAGTACAGGGTAACTTCTCAGGAATGGTGGCTGTGGGTATTACAGGCATGGACAACAATACCAGTAGTTTTAGTTTTGATCTGCTGTCCCAATAAGTCAGAGGCTCTGTCAACCATCTCCTTTGCCTACCAGGGTCCTGTGGACTCACAGGGGACTTTTAGTAGATGTTCTGATTTGATTATTGTTACCCACAATGATGCACCTGAATTCTTTTTTTTTTTTTATTAAGATATAGTTAATTTACAATGTTGTGTTAGTTTCAAGTGTACAGCAAAGTGATTCAGTTATCTATATATATGTATTTTTTTCAGATTCTTTTCCATTATAGGTTATTACAAGATATTGAGTATAGTTCCCTGTGTTATACAGTAAGTCCTTGTTGTTTACCTATTTTATACATAGTAGTGTGTATATGTTAATCCCAAACTCCTACTTTATCTCCCCCCAACTCCGCTATCCCCTTTGGTAACTGTAAGTTTGTTTTCTATGTCTCTGAGTCCCTTTCTGTTTTGTAAATGAGTTCATTTGTATCATTTTTTTAGATTCCACATATAAGCAATATCATATGATATTTGTCTTTCTCTGTCTGACTTACTTCACTTTGTATGATAATCTCTAGGTCCATCCATGTTGCTGCAAATGGCATTATTTCATTCTTTTTAATGGCTGAGTAATATTGCATTGTCTATATGTACCACCTCTTCTTTATCCATTCATCTGTCGATGGACATTTAGGTTGCTTCCATGTCTTGACTATTGTAACTAGTGCTGTCATGAACATTGGAGTGCATGTATCTTTTTGAATTATGGTTCTCTCTGGGTATATGCCCAATAGTGGGATTGCTGTGTCATATGGTAGCTCTATTTTTAGTTTTTTAAGGAACTTCCATACTGTTCTCCATAGTGGCTGCACCAATTTAATTCCCACCAAGAGTGTAGCAGGGTTCCCTTTTCTCCACACCATCTCCAGCATTTATTTGTGGACCTTTTAATGATGGCCATTCTGACTGGTGTGAGATGATACCTCATTGTAGTTTTGATGTGCATTTCTCTTATAATTAGTGATATTGAGCATCATTTCATGTGCCTGTTGGCCATCTGTGTATCTTCTTTGTAGAAATGTCTATTTAGGTCTTCTGCACATTTTTTCATTGGGTTGTTTGTTTTTTTGATATTTAGCTGTATGAGCTGTTTGTATATTTTGGAAATTAATCCCTCATCGGTACCATGGTTTGCAAATATTTTCTCCCAGCCTGTAGGTTGTCTTTTTGTTCTGTTTATGGTTTCCTTTGCTATGCAAACACTTTTAGTTTAATTAGGTCCCATTTGCTTATTTGCACCTGAATTCTTAACTCACACATATTCTCTCTCTTTCTCCTCATCTCTCTCTCTCTCAAACACACACACACACACACAGAAAATCATGGACCCTCCCTTCCTTTCTCCTTCTCTCCTTCCTTCCTATTCATTTCTCATCTTTATCCCACCTCATTCCAAAGTCAATTTAACGTGGTTATAATAATAGAGTCAGCTACTGGATAAAATGGTGTAGGAAATAAACGTAAACCTAAAGCCACAAGGAAATAGACACCATTTGGTTCTCAGCCCTTGCTCGAGGTAGGCTACAAATTGGGCTCTGAGCTTCCTAGCCACAGCAACAAAAAGGGAAATATGATTAGTCACTAAACAGCCCACAGAGCAGATTCACAGATGCCCTCAAACAGCATCTTGAGCTGGTACCTGTTATTCAGAGCCCCAGGTGTCCAAATTTGTTTGCCCGAGTGGTGGATTAGTGGTGAGGCGAGAAGGAACTAGAGATTTATTTGCTCTTGGCTCAGTTTTCCTGGCGGGGAGACATTGAAGGTTTCCTTCTGGAAGCTAGTGTCGCCAGGGCTCTCCATGCAGTGGAGATCACATTGTTTGTATTCTGAATCTCTGTGGTCATCCTCTGGGTGAGCAAACCACTCCACTGCCCAGTTCATCCTTCACATTGTTTTTCTGCAGTTTCAGTTTTGATGTTGACACCTTTTCTTGAGTGGTATTCCGGCAAGACAAGCTTGTTGCTGAATGGCCCTTCCCAGCAGAGGTCTCTTTCATTTGTCTTGGCTGTATTTCTTTGATTACGGTAGACTTATTTTTTCCCTTCCCCTTCTCAGAGTTATTTTAGACTTTAAAGCCTCTTCTTAGGGTTTCAGCCGAGCTATCAAGTGCATGGATGCAGGAATTTTTTAGATGGAGAGCCCTCTCCCATTGACCCTTTTAAGAATGAGCTTCCTAGTTACGGGGAGTCAGTGGCCTTGCAAGATATTACAGATCCATCCCCCTCTTGTCTTGAAGAGTTACTTTCCCTAGGAACCTGCTGTTTCGTAGCTGGAAATGAGATTTTCAGGCTGCTCACTGGAATTAAACCTTGACTTCCAAGAATGAGCAACTTGTAGTGTCAGGTACCCAGACTGGCTGTTGGCAGATGTAGATTCCAGATGAACTTCCAGGGCTGACCCACTGTGTGATGTTAGGCAAGTGCTGTAGACTTCCTGGGCCTGCTTTCCTCATGGTGTAATGGAGGAAGTAATCTCAGAAGGTCGTTGTGATGATCAAACAAGATATAACACTTGAAAGTGTTTTGAAAGTCTCAGTGCTTTAAATTCTAAGTCTGTAATGGAGAGGAAATGAAGGAAATAGATTTTCAGTCGTATGGAAATTGTAGGTTGTATTCAGTGCCTTGGTAGGGGGACAAAAGTATTAGGAAACGCAGTTCTTATCCTGAAGAGTTTTAGGCAGAGTTTGAAATGAAGGTTGTGTGTAAAATGTAAAACATTTACTTTTGACGGCTCTCTGAAGTGTTTGTTTTTTTTTTTGGTCTGAAGATTTTGGAGTCAGACTTGCTTCTTTAACCTTTCTTCCTCTAAACATTTAACTTCTTCCTCCTCACATTGATCTCTAGGCATTATAAAAATAGCTCTTACCTCCCTTGAATAGTATGTTTCAGATAATGAGAATTTCAGAACTCATCACGTTTCTCTTTTTGCTTTGGCTACCAGTAGCCTCAAAGCCATAACTACTGCTGAGTTTAAATAACCATGATATTCATGGTGCTTGAAGCATTTCCTTTTGCTTCTTCTTTTTCCTACCTGATGTCTGACTTTTTTTTTTTTTTTTTTGCATTTGAATAACCTTATTGAATATATCTTTTTTTTTTTTTTGCTGGAAGTTGTTACGGATTATTTTTGGCAGTATAAATAATTTATAAATTAATTTGGAAGTATAAATAATGTCGGCACATGACAACAGATAACAAGCACTGTCCAATGGGAAAAATGCATTCTGAGTTCTAATTCAGCGTTTCTCCTGCTGTCTCAGTGGTTGAAAAGAGGACTCTCTTGAATTCTAAAGCATCAGCTGTCTCAGTCAGTGACTCCCACTGAAGGAACTGAGTGCCAGGTGGAAGTCTCTGACCACCTGAGAATTCTCTAGATTTGTAGAGGAGAAGGACAAGCTTAGGACTGGTGCTTTCTCAGTAGCTCAGAATGGTCTGTTCAAACAGATTTCCTGGTCTCCATTTGTAGATATATGTGTAGCCAATGCTTGCCACTCAGAGCAGTTCTCCTCAAACTTTAACATGCCTATGAGTCACCTGTGGATCTTGTTAAAATGTGGATTCTAATTCACTACTTGTGGGATGGGGTCCAAGAGCCTGCATTTCTAACAAGCTCCTAGGTGACGCTGATGCTGCTGGTCTGGGGACCAGACTTTGAGTAGTGAGGACTTAGAAGTCACTCGACCCAATCTGTTGAATGGATGAATCTGACCTGTGCATGAGTCATACTTCCTAATTTTAGAACCACTATATTGCTAGACCTGTCTCCTCTTAAGAACCCTAATTCTTCAACGTTCCGAATTTCTTACTGTCAGTTGAGCATCTCTTCCACTTCTTGATGAGCTTTCGCCTTTCTTTTCTTCCCTCCTGGCCCACACCAAACTCAAGTCCATTCCTAAAGGGAATATACTGTGAGCTGCAGTGTCACTGGATGGGTCCAGTCTCTCTAGTCTTAGAGGTAGACTAGCTTGTACTTTTCCTTAGAACTGGGGTGATGGGGGGAGGGGTGGGGTGGGCCTGCAGGGTTTTGTGCCTAGTGGGTGCTTCTTAGATATTTGTTGCTTGATTGATTTGCCTGTGACTGTAAAGGTTTTTGATAATGGAGACTGAAAAATTGACAAAAATTGGCTATCCTTTACTGACCTCTCCCTGCCTACAGAAGCAGAGGCTAATGGATGCAGTAGTGATTGAATAAATCACTGTGAAGATTAAGGCCCTACTCTGCAAGGGACCAAAGTGAGAGAATGGGTACTGGGGTCCAAACACTGGTGCATTTGGGTCAGGCTCTCAGGCAGTTCCTGTAATGCTGGTTCACCACAAATTAGGCTGCAGAGACCAAAGGTATTCACAACTCAGTGGCTGGAAAATGGTACAAAGTGTACTGTGAGGGTTGCATATTTGAAACCATCAATACTGCCTCTATACCACATGCTCTCTGCCATGGTCCTTTTCCACTCTCGTGATTCTCCATCACTTTCCTCCCTGCTTCAGTCAGAGAGGTGAATCAGAAACGTAAGGTGCAATTAGCCAGGATTCCTTTACCTGCCCACATGACATGCAAATTAGTAATACAAAGTAATACTTAACACTGGCATCTTAGAACTTACATATCTGCATAATTGACTCTCTCTCTACTGAGTCCTTCATCTTGGAATAAGATTATAGTTGCCCCCAACAAGGAAAGTTTCCATTTATGTTGCAGAACATCAGTCATGAGGTGTGTCAAAACAAACTTGTTATTAGTCATGCTTACAGCATGCAAGTTCACTAACAGTGTATTTAAAAAAATAAATTAGAGTAGATTCAGGGATTTCTGTCTAACCATTTCATTCTCACTGACTTGCATTTGATATGGTCTCATGAATGAGTGGGAGAGAAAGGTTTTGTAACAATTAGTGAGTGGTAACTTGCGTATCCATCAGGTGCTGAATGGCACTTCTGCCATCTTGAAAAATTCAGCTGAAGTCCCAAAGCCAATAATGATTGGGTGATAAGTTCCTAGGGAGTTGCTGTTAGCCATGTCCCTGCAGCCCCTACTGAGAAGGGGTCAAACCAGCCCAGTGAACCTCAGCCCAAGAACCACCTCCAACCTATATGAAGAGAAGACGAGAACTTCAAAAGGATCATCAAGGAAATGAGTGACGTGGCTTTGGCTCTTCCTTCCAAGCCTGGGATGGGGGCTCCCCCAGGGCACCAACACTGAATCACAAAAGCACTGATCAGGTATGTCCACTTTACCCCATCCCCCTTTCCCTGCTCCTACCCCAGAAGAGAACTGGGTGGAGGTGGAGGAGGCGTGAAAGGGCGGTGGAAATACAGACAGCTCTCCAGCCTCTGCAGGTCAGTGCTAAGCTTGAGGGGACAGGGTATCAGTGGTTGAAGGAGAGGAGGTTGAGCCTTGAATTGCATGGGACTGATATTTTGATTTTGAGTGGACCAGGCTTGAGAGTGAGTCTTGATGGCCAAAATGAGGCTTGTTCTTAGAAGTGGCAGAAACAGGAAAGTTATGGGATCGGTCAAGTATGTCAAGGGGTAGAGGAGGGCGGTCTGATAAGGCAGATCTGAAGGCAGCGGCTAGAGGAAAACAAAGCTGTTTCCTGTTTGAACCCTGCTTGCTTCAGACTGTTCCATGAGCTGGTTTCCCACGTGAGCCTGGGTACACCCATGGGAGTATGTTCTGTCCGTGACCATCACCTGACCTGGGTGTCTCAGGGGAAAAAGTGTAGGGAGACTTGGGGCTAGAACTCCTTTATCTCGCAGCCTCAGGGAAGACCATCCTGGTGTGGAAGGGGCTTTCTGAGGACTAGTTGTGGGTGCTGTCCCAAGATACGTCCCTTGAAGATATTCTCTCATTTGACACCTATTTCTTTGCATAAGCAAACACATTTTTTTTTTTTGCCTTTATGGAGTCTTTAAAAAAAATTTAAAAAAATTTTAATTTTATATTGGAGTATAGTTGATTAATAATGTGTTAGTTTCAGGTAAACAGCAAAGTGATTCAGTTATACATATACATGTATCTATTCTTTTTCAAGTTCTTTTCCCATTTATGTTGTTACAGAATGTTGAGCAGGGTTCCCTGTGCTATACAGGAGGTTCAGGAAGTTTTAAATTGAAATATAAATATTTCCAGGAGGGCAGCACCTGAGGTAATATTAATCAGTGGCTTTGGGGAATTGTTTGGTGGGATCAAGTCCCCATCCCTGCTCAGAAGCCTTCAGTGGCTCCCCAGTGCCCATGTGATTAAGTCTGAATAGTCTAGCCTGGCCCACAGGGGCTCTCAGAACTAGTGCCAGCCTACTCTTCTGGACCGGACTCCTCCTGAATTCTCCCATCCTACCCTGCAAGTCAATATTACAGCTCTTCCGGAGTCCGTGCATCTTCTTGAATGTGCTACTCACTTTTCTCATGGATTCCCATCCTGCTGTCCTCCCATCACTGTCTTTAAAAAGTCTACCCATTGGGCTGTGTTCGGATGTCACTTCCTACAAAAAGTCTTCCTTGAGCTTCCTAATTCATTTCTCTCTCCCTTAGTGATCCTTAATGCAGAAACCAGCCCCTACTTTGATAACATCGCACATCAGGAGTTAGAGAAAGAGAGGTAAAGTTTCAGCAAAATGAAAGCTCGTGAAAATTTTATCTGACAAACACTGAGACTGTTTTCAAGTGTATCATCAGCAACTCCCCTTCCTCTCCCCCGCATTTTTTTTTTTTACAGTTCTAAGGTTTACCCTTCCCTCTCATATGCAGTCTAATGAGATCTCCTCTCCCCTGAGTGTCATCTGGGTCCCCTTCCCCTGCTGACCATAAGGCAATTCTCAGAGGGCTTTGCTTGCAAATTCTATGTGTTAACTGGCTAATGAGCACTCCCCTCCTCCCTTCCCTGCAGATCTTAGTACCACAACGCTTAAAAAAATTCCTGTGTCTGTAGCCATAATATTTACATCACCCTATAGCTTGGTCTGTACACAATTCTAGCACACAGTACTCCCTGCCAGCCTTAGAATTTTCTGTCTGCTCCCTTGACAGATTGTATACTTCTTGGCCGTCCCTTCATGTGGTACACACGTTCTACCTACTTCATGTAGAGAACTTTGTAGGGGCTTAGTAAATATTTAGTGAATGACAACTCATGAGATCTCAATCTGCAGGTGAAAAACTCTAGAGAGAGGCTAAAAGAGAGCTGTTGGAGGAGGTGTAGAACTAGCCGTTCTGTGGACCAGCTTCCGTCATGCTGCCATTTTGTCTGAGATTGATCTGGAATCAGGCTGCAACATCCCTATTCACATAAAGCTACAGACCTCCAGCATATAAGGAACATTACACCTTTCTCCTTGATTTACCTCTTCATGCCTGCTCAGGCACTCACGTTGGGGTGTGTGTGTGTGTGTGTATGTGTAAGATGGGGGCAGGCAGCACACGTGGGCTTGGGAGTGAGGGAAGTTGTAGTTTTGACCGCTTACTCCAATGTGTGAGGAAGAGGGTTTGAGTTTTCAGTCTGGTCTCAACACCAGGTCTAGGATATTTCATTCTTCCCTGGCTGGTTGGCAAAGTGCAGTACACATGTTATACCCAGACTAAAGAGCGTGTGAGAGACACACGAGTGTTTCCAGGGTTAATTCTCCCTTCTCCATGAAGTCTGCAGATATTTACAGTCTACACACATCACCCCTTTACAGAAGATCCTACAGCATTTAATACTTGATACTACTCCAGCCCTTGATTATAGCCATTTTTGGTTAGTTTCTTTAATAACGTCTGTCTTTCATTTGCTTCAAAGCTCATCTCTTCCACTGCTCCCTCGCTTCCTGTCATATGAAGCAGTGTTGAACATGTAGGAGGAGCTTGGTAACTATTAACTGTTTTACTCTCTAATTAGATCCACCATGGAGTAGCTACCAGAAGGTGCTGGGTTTTAGGGGGTGTAGGAAAGTAATTTGGGGGAATCATCTCTAAAGACCAAATGTATGAATATTAATTTAGGTTGCTTCTCCGTAGACCTCATGGGACTTAGATCAGATCAACAGACTTTTCAAGAAATAAACCACAAGTAGCTGAAAAACACAAAAGTTCAAATTACATCCGGTGTAACCCTGTGAGAGAATTTCTACAGCAGAGGAAGTCTGTTATTCTTAACCTGAACTTCAGTCTTCTGCGATAACATGGGGGCTGCAAAAGTGTTTCTAATCTCACTGATAAAGTTATATTCTTACCCATAAATCTATCTGAAATGAGAGGAACCAAATGACTGAGAGCAGAGAAAAAATTTCCCCAGTGACAGTACACAGTCTATGCATATGTGTATATATATTTAAATCAAAGTAATTGGTTAATATTATGGAAACTTCATCTCGGTTTTAAGTGGTGTTTCTCTTAATTTGATGTGCATTATTTTAAAAACATGGCACAGATGTAGCCTTTAACAGCCTCCGACCTCTGGCATTATTCATGCTGAAGCTTTCAACCAGCCGAATAGGAAAGCACTTTTAATTACAGTCCACTTCATTAATGTTTCTGCTGTCTAAGCAGGAAAAATTGGGATATGGCTCAGCAAAAGGCTGAGGAAAGCATAAAATAGGAAGAGTAATATATCTATTTCTCATAGAGTTTTCCTATGTAAGGAGCATCTTAATGATTTTCTTTCAATTAACATAGTTTCATACATCTGAGAATGAGAAATGCAAGAATATATTGTTAGGATAATCTGTATTTCCCAAGACGTGTTCAGTTTGGAGTCGCTGGTCTTTATTCAGCTCTTGCTCTGCCAGTCTTCCCCTTCTGGGCCCTCACAGCTCGGTGTCAGCTCCTGATCTTGCTTCTGGGTTCCAGGCTGAACTTTTTAGCTCTCTAATAAACATTTCAGAAAAGTCCTATTGAAATTTCTAACTCAGCAAGCTAACAGTGACCTCAAGATATTATCCCCAAACAATATTTGCATCAATACCATTGACATCCTCCACAAGCCTGAGTCAACTTTGACTTATTTTTCTGTCTCCTACAATCAATCCGTGGTGGCTGAGTCTTGTTGATTCTGCCTTTGAAATGTCTACAGAATATGCTCTCCAGTTTCCATTTCTACTTCCACTGCCATAGTTCCTGCTTGCCTGGGTCATGACAGCAAAGAATTGTCCCAATTGGTCTCATGGGCTGCCATCGATTCCCTCTCAAAAGCACCCTCATGAGGCCCCCGGGTTGTCTTCCTAAAGAATGACTTGGGTGATGCCCTTCTCCTGCTGAAAAACTTGTGGTGGTTCCGCCACTGCCTATTGAATCTGTTTCCAACCTAACGCTTCAGCCTCATTTTCTGCAACTCCCCGCCATCTCCCCACACTGAGCTCCAAAAGACAACTCACTTTGCTCAATGAGATGCCCACTGTGCTTTTGCCTGAGCTGTTTTCACCCTCAAGAGCCTCCAGCAAGACAACATGCAAATATCCTGTATCTTCCCCTAGCCCCTCACCCCCGACTGGTCCAAGCATCATTTGTCCTCTGTTTTAAAAACAACCCTTCTTGGCAGGCTTTCTGGAGACTTTGTTTACATTTCCGTCTCTCCTGTGCACCAGATTTGAGCTCCTGGAAAGCAGGGACTATGTCATTTTTATCTTTTTTTTTAATTTAAAAGATTCAAATTAGTGATGGATATGTATTCACTGCTCAATGAATTCTTCTTGTTGAATGGATGAATAAATGAATTGTTACCTCCTTTGTGAATATCTGATCCTCTGAAGCAAAACTATTTTTCTCCTTTATGTGACAATAACATTTTGCATATTCTTCCAAGATTTTTCTCTTTGCATTTGGCTTTTAGCAGTTTCCTGTGATGTGGGTTGGTATATTTTTCTTGTATTTATCCTGTTTGGGGCTTGAGGGGCTACTTGAATCTGTAGCTTGATGTCTTTTTTCAGCTTTGGAAAATTCTTTGTTATTATTTCTTCAAATATTGCTCTGCCCCTTTCTTTCCTTCTTCTCTTTGGGACTCTAATTCCATATGTTAGATTTTTCTACTGGGTCCCCTATATCTCTTCCAATATTTTCCATCTTTTTTTTTCTCTCTGTGCTTCATTCTGGATAATTTCCACTGTCCTATCTTCCAAATTATTAGTCTTTTTTCTAGCTGTGTCTAATCTATTAAATCTATTTATTGAGTTCTCAACTTCTGATATTAGTTTAGAATTTCCTTTTGATTCTTTTTTATAGATTCTAATTCTCTGGTGAAATTCTCAACCTTACCATCTATTTTTATTAACCTATAAACCACAGGAGTTTTAAAGAATTTAAATAACTCCTTGGATTGCTGGAGGGGGAAGGTCTCTTTCTACTGTCTTTCTCCCCTCTTGGTCATCGCTCTTGGATGTCTGAAACATTTTGTTGAATGCCAGATATGCATATAAAAATTTGTAGAAATTATAATAACACTTTCTTTTTCCAAAGAGAATTAAAAAAATCTTCCAGCGCTCTGGTGTTGCTGATAGCTCTGCCCAGCTTGTTATAGTCTTAGAAACCACTATTTGCCTTTCCTTAGGTGCTTGTATGAATCAGTAAATGCCTCAAGGGTAAATGCTGCTCAGATTGTTGGGTTCACTCCTCTGCTTCCCTCCTCCCTGCATCTTGGTCTTTTAAGTCCTGGCTGTCTTGCTGGCTCTGAACTCCAATTTTTGTCTCCCTATCTCTGTGAGATGGTGAAAGCTCTGCTCAGCCTTTTTGTCTCAGCAGTTGTTTTCTGCTTGGCTTCTCAGCCGTCACACACACTGTGTATGAATCAGAAAATATCCTAAAGAGAAAAGTGTTATGAAATATTGGGCTCACCTCAGTGAGTTTCTCCTCTCTCTGGGCTCCTGCAAATCCTGGCCTCCTTAAGAGTTTCCAATGTCTTCAAACAGATTTTTTTTTTCTTTTCATTTTAGCACATCTTTGTAGTTTGTTCAGTGGGATGATTGCTCTGCTATGACATAGTCTGCTGTAGCTGGAAGTGGTACTCTGTGTATTCTTCTATTAGAGCATGCGCTTACATTATACATTTTCAGGTGTGTTTCTTTCTCCTCATTTATGACTTCCCTGAGGTCAGGAACAGTATTTTCTTTCATTTATTTTTCACAAAATGCCAATTCATTCATCAATTCATTCATTGATTTTGTTTTTGAGCAGCTACTATGGTACAAATGCTGAGGATACATCAGTGAATAAAACAGACAAGGTCTCAGCTGTTATGGTGCTCCTGTCCTAGTGGCAGAGAAGGTACACAAACAAACAAATGAATAGCAAAAAACCCCATGCCCAAACCAAATAGTAAAAGATGTTATGTACAGGATTAAATTAGAATGTTGGGGTCCAAGGTGGGTCACCATTGAGATCTAAATGATAAGAAAAAGTCAACCATAAGGAGATCTGGAGAAACTGCAGGTAGAGAGAGGAACCAAGGGCAAGGAAGGACCCAGCATGTTTGCTAAAGTTGATGAATTTTGTGAGAGTCTAAATTAAAGATTTCAACACAAGCTTTTTCTTTTTTTTTGAGAACATTAATTTATACATTTTGAAACATTTCGAATATTTGCTAAATAACTGTCTCTGAGGTACTTTAACTCATTTAGGAATCATGAATGTTACTTATGGTTTTTAAGAGCTAAAATATCTGCAATAGGCATAACTCCCTATAGGAGGGTCCCTTGCTCACCAGGGTGGCAGAGCTGAGTAGAAACAATAATTGTTTTTTTCTTACCTTTGAGGTTATGTGTATCTGCAAACATGCTATTTTTGTTTAATAATTACATAAAAGTATTATATTTTTAGTACTGCTCTGTATCATTCAGGAGCCCAACAGTAAACAGAAGCCCATTCACATAGTTCAAGAGACTGCAAAGAAGAGCCTGCTTAGAATAAAAAAAAAATGAAATAATGCCATTTGCAGCAACATGGATGAACCTAGAGATTATCATACTAAGTGAAGTAAGTCAGACAGAGAAAGACAAATATCATATGATATCACTTATATGTGGAATCTAAAAAAAATGATGCAAATGAACATACTTACAAAATAGGAACAGACTCACAGACTTCAAAAACAAACTTATGGTTACCAAAGGGGAAAGGGCAGGATAAATTAGGAGGTTGGGATTAACATATACACACTATTATATATAAAATAGATAATCAACAAGGATCTACTGTATAGCACAGGGAACTCTACTCAATACTCTGTAATAACCTATATGGGAAAAGAATCTGAAAAGGAATAGATATATGTATATATATAACTGGTGCACTTTTCTGTACACCTGAAACTAACACAACATTGTAAAGCAACTATACTCCAATATAAAATAAAAATTAAAAAAAAACTTTGATAAGGAAAATACAAAATATAAATATCCAAAATATCTATGTTCCTAGGCCTGAAGACTTGGTGGACTTGGGCTAAGTCGTGTTTAATTCATGCCCCATGTTTTTCTCTAAAATATCTCAAACTGAACAATCTCTCATCCCACATCTGAATATCGTGTAACTTTTCAGTCAATATTTTTTAAATGTCTAAGTTAAATTTCCGTTGTTTCTTTTTCACATTGAAAATGGGACAGTTCTTGGATGGGGTGTGGCAATGGGATAAATCTCATTGGTTCAAAGGGTATGTATACTCTTTTGTTCCTGAAAGTTTGAAACAATTTATGTCACATATTACTTTTCAAAAGCTTAGTGTTTACCATTCTAAAGTACTTTATAAAATTTTAACTCATTAAATTTCCAGCAATGCTGTCAGTAGGTACTATTATTACTATCCTCCTCATTACATGTATGGGGCAGCTGAGAAGCGTGGCACAGAGGGTTTAAGTACCTAACACAAGGCTGCACAGTTAATAAATTGGATTAAAACTGGGATTCAAACCCAGGAAGTCTGGCTCCAGAGTCTGTGCCCTGAACCACTACGCCAGGCTGCATTCAGTGGAGGCTTGAGTTTACAGTAATTCCACTACTGTGGGGTTCAGATTTCCACACCATGAATTGAAGTGTTTAT
Source organism: Balaenoptera ricei (assembly GCF_028023285.1). Taxonomy (NCBI): domain Eukaryota; kingdom Metazoa; phylum Chordata; class Mammalia; order Artiodactyla; family Balaenopteridae; genus Balaenoptera; species Balaenoptera ricei. The sequence continues at coordinate 14,670,148 of NC_082642.1, read as the reverse complement.
CAAACAATTAAACCAAGATTTTCAAAAGTGCCTAGTAGATAAGTCCCCAACTTAAAAAGACTGTTGATTAGACTTTTACCATTAGAGAATCCATTAATGTTTCTTTGGGCCAAAGAAACATTAATGAAATCTCTTACGGTAAAAGGGAAAGATCTAATTAACATTTCTTAAAACGTGTTCCTTGCAGGAATGCCCTTATAGGATGCTCCCTGTAAAAAGGTTTCCATCATCAAATAAGTTTGGAGAACCTCACATGCTATATACATATATTTGAGATTCACAACACACATATTAAAGGTACTGAAAAGTCCTTCAGGAAAGACACTTTCTTAACTTTTTTCAGCCTAGAATTTACCAAGTTAAACTGACCAAAGGATTATTTTTTCACAAAATTCTTATTAACATCCTATAGCAACAGTGTCGTACAATTTTAATCGGGTTCCTTAAAATCAAAGTGTTGAATCTGAGGCTTCTAGAAGGCAAGCAAAAAGGGGCTGAAAAAAATGACCAAGAAGTGAAACAATGATACAGACGATTGTCTTTTTGCTTATACTGTCTGAATTCACCTTTTAAGTCTATGATAATCTGCTAAACTGACATTTCCCATCATGGAATAACATATTGTTGGATTTCTTCCTGATCTTGGTCAGCTCTAGATGTAAGCTTGGGAAGTATTGTGGAGAAGCTCACTTGCCCTCCCCATGTGTGCTGTGGATGTCTCCTCAAATAGCCTTGCTTTGTTTGATATTTTACAGTGATTTCTAAATGCTCAGAAAGGGCAGATTCTAAATCCAGATCTGGTGAGAGACGCTGTTACTTATCTGAGAAGAACAGCTATGGAGTGCACACACATATGTGAAAAGATCTTTTTAAAACAAAGAAATGAGAGAGAGAGAGAGAGATCGAGAACTTGATATAGAGATTTGTCATGTACTGAAGACTCTGTATTCGTCATATCACTTCATGCTTTGTCTACATCTGGGGACTGGAATTCCCAACCACATTCTGAGAATACTGTTAAAAAGATGTATGCTCCCTTCTCTGCCATACACTCTCTCTCAACACAGTCAGGTTTAAGTTCACTATATTTTGGACACCTGGTTCTGACTATGGTGTTGAGCCCCTGCCTTTGTCCTCTCTCCCTACCCCTTCCTGATGGTAGTGACCTCACCCCCAATCTTTTGGTTCCAACAATCCCAAGAGCAACACAGAGAACAATTTCCCTTTCTCACGGTCATTATTGCTCTTCCTGTTTCTCTCTCTCAACCGGGCTCCCAAAGCCCAGGACGGTCGGGAACCACTGTCTGCAGGGACCCTGGGTGCTGCCCTTCAATTGTCCATTAGATGCGGGCCTGTTTGGGCAGGGAGGAAACTGCTCTCTGAAAGTGAACCTGTGACCTGTGCAAAATGAATTCACTTTTCCATGGCACTAGAGGGCTATTTAGTAAATGACTTTCATTGCACAGAATTCCACCCTGGTGTCCTGGAAGACAAGACTGGTGTCACACAGGTGAGCTATTTTCTCCCTGAGCAAAAGTGTTCCTGCACAGAGGGCTCTGGGGGGCCCATGTGCCTGAGTCTTGTACGCGGACTGAAGGATGTTTGGCTGAAGGTCTGCTGGGACGGGACAAGCATGGGGATTGTGTTTGGCCCCTGAAGCTTCTAGACCTGGGTCAGGAGGGTTTTCTGGAGGACTCTGAAAACTGAATTCTTGATCACCTTTTGCTGTGGCAACATCAGTGATGACCACAACAGTGGTAACAACTCCTTATGTGGCTCCTATCAAATTCTGGCACAGATGAGGATACTTCACACACATTATGTCAGTTAATTTAGCAATAGCAACATGAGATATGTTCTGATATCATTTTATGGGTGAAGAAATGAAACTTGAGAGGGTTAAGCCCCATACTTAAGGTCATGCACATAGAATACAATGGAGTGAGGGTTCAAATTCATTCATTTATTCAACAAATATTGACATTCTAGGAATAGTTCTAAATGCCAGGGATGTAGCAGGGAACAAAATCCAGAAGTGAATATAGTCTATTAGAGGATGAGAAGACTAATGGAGAAAAACGGAGCCGGATGAGGAGATAGCATTTGTGTGGATGACTGTTCTATTTCATGTGGGAAGGGGTCAGGGATGTCCTCTCTAACAAGATGACATTTAAGGACAGAGTTGAAGGAAATGTGGAAGCAAGCCGTGTACATATTCCAGAGAAAAGGGAACAGTAAGTGCAAGAGCCCTGTGGTGGGCGTGTGCTTGGCCTGGTCAAGGACGGAGAAGACCAGTGTGACTGGAGCAGAAAGGGTGAGGGGGAAGTGGGTTCTAATTGAGGTCAGACAGGTGGCCAGGTCATGTAAGGCCTTATAGGGCACTGTTAGGGCTTTGGTACTTACTCTGAAAGCCATTGGAGAGTTCTAGCAGACGCATGGTATTGAGGCCTTACATTTAATTTTATTTTCATGATATAATAAAGGACATTTTAATCCAACAGTAATTCATTTCTATATTACATACTTTTAACATTTCTCTAATTTCTTAAATGTAATTAACCAATTAACCACCAGAGATTCCCAATAATGTAACAGAAAGAAGGTAATTCATAAATTTCTGTTTTTGAAACTATGAAAAATTATTAAAACATACCAGATAGAATTCTTATCTTTTCTTTTTCATGGTATTTGAAAGGCATTATAAAATATCATAAAAGCCTTTCAGGAAAGAAATCAAACAAAGTGACAAAGGGACTATCATACTTTACAAATGTAGTATAGTATTGTCTCTGGGGTCAGAGGCCTTACATTTTAAAAAGCTGATGTGGAGTATAGACTGTCAGGAGGCAAGGACAGAAGGTAAAATACCATCATGAGCTCTTGTAATAATCCAAGCAAGAAAGGATGTATTGAGGCCAGGATGGTGGCCATGGAGGTGATGAGAAGTGTTTGAAGGCAGAGGCTACAGGATTTGGTGATGGTTTGGATACAGGATGTGGGGAAAGGAGAGGAGTCGAGGATGATACTGAGGTGTTTGTGCCAGGAAACCGAAAGGATGCCATTGTCATATATTGAGATAGGAAGGCGGTAGGAGGAGCAGGTGGGGGAAGGGTTGGGAAGGGCAGATCAAGAGCTTGGATTTGGACGAGTTAAGTTGGAGATGCCTAGTAGATACCCAAGTGGTGAGACTGAGTAGGTTGGTGTACATATAAGTCTGGAATTCAGGGCAGAGGTCTGAGTTGGAGATCACGAATCTGGGATTCTTGCTGTTTTCTAAACCATGAATCAGAAGAGATCACAAAGGAGTGAGTGTAAATAGAGGAGAGAAGAGGTTGGAGGCCTGAGCCCCAAGTTAGGGACATGAGATGGGCATGAACACAGGAGACAGAGAAGAACCAAGGGAGAGTGAAGTCCTGGAAACCAAGTACAAACGTGTATCAAGGAAGAGGATGTGATCTTCTGTGAAAAAATGCTGCTGACATTTCCAGTAAGATGAGAGCTGGGAATTGACCACTGGATTCATTCATTCAACAACAACAGCAGATGAATAAATTCAGTAGAAAGGAGCTGTTTTGGCAAAGTAGAGAGGCTGAAAACCTGTTTGGAGTAGGCTCAAGAGAGATGGGAACAAGAGGAATTGGAAGCAGTGGATAAACAAAACAAAACAAAACAAACAAAACAAAACAACCCTCCAAAACTCCTTTGAGAAATTTTGCTGTGAAGTGGAGTTTGGGGATGGCATGGGGAGCAGAGTTAAAAGATTTATTTTTTAAAAGATTCTTGGTATTAGGGCAAGTTTATAGGCAGATATAAACAATCTAGCCAAGAAAGGAAAAAAGTGATGCAGAAAAGATGGGGTAAATGGTGGAGCAATATCTTTGTGTGGGCAAGAAAGGAGGGGGAAATCTTGGGCACAAGGGGAGAAGTTGGTCTTAGAAGTATGGATGGTTTATCCACTGAGGGAGAAGGGAGGCACAAAATAGAGGATCACATGTGTGGGTGGTAGGAGCATGTGAAAATTCTTCTCTGATTGATTCTATATTCTCAGAGAAATTGGATGCCAAGTTGTTAACCAAGAGGGAAGATGGGGAGGAGATGTTGGAGGGTGTAAGAGAGGAGACAGGAGAAATCTAGGAGTGAGGAGAGTGAGTGGACTCAGGAAACAGATGTGGTGGCAGCATGAAAGACTGTAGATACTGGTCCTGAACTTAAGTTGGGACCTGTCAGCCTGGTTGTGTGCTTTTCTCCAGCCACATCCAGCTGGAGTGTACGAGTGTGGATGAAGGAGGGTATGAGGTTAAACTAGGGCTGTGTTTTTTTCCAGATGAATAAGAAGAAAGGAGGAAAGGGCAAGGGAATGATTACAGTGGTGAACCATAGATTCTAAGCTATGTAGAGAGGGAAGTGAGAATCTGAACAATAAAAGTGGTAGGATCAATAGATTTTATCCTGGTGGGTCAAAGAGTTGTTGCAGTTGGGGTACCAGAGGGAGTGATGTAATTGGTGAATGGGCAGCAGGAGATTTAAAGTGAGATTGCAGAGAGCATGTAGTTATTGATACTGACAAGATTTAGGGCGACCATGTGACTGAGCAGTTGAGGTAGGTCAGCAGTGGTGGGGGGAAGGAACAGATCATTGGAAGAAGTGTAGGTCTAGGAACTGGAAAGCCAGAATATTGGAAGGTTCATTTCCATGGATCTTGAAATCAGTGAGTATTAAGACAGGCAGGTGCTAGTTTGTGAACTTGTAGCTAAGAGCAGTAAAGAATGAGAGTGTGACGAGGGTCTTGAGATCATGGCAGCAGGAGAGGTAGTGGACGTCTAGGCTGATAGCTGGCTGTGCAAAGCTGGGAGATTTTTAGGAGATGTGAGATGTCAGTGAGAAGCAAGCAAGTCACCCACTCCACCTCCAGGCCCTGTGAAATGATGACCGTTAGACAGAAAATAGCTCACAATGCCTGAGGGCTGAAGGGGAGGCAGCGTCCTCAGATGACAGGTGGTTTCAGATGGAGCAGGGAGGTGAAGGAAATGTTTAGAAAAGATGTTGCGATGTGGGATTTTGTGGATGTGCAGTGAGCTTCAGAGGACACAGTGGGAGAGTTTCAGGAGTTGGGGAGGGGTGGGAGGGAGAATCAGAGTAGAGGATGTCTGGGATGAGGGCTGGGCTATAAGGGATGATCTGGAGTGACGCATCTGTAGAGGCTGGCAAATGGGGATCCAGATGGTCTCCACAGCAGACAGTGATGTTGAGGCTGTGAGTGTTGGTGGTGGGAGGGGGCAGGAAAGGTGTGTGGGGTCTTCCCAGGAACACACAGAGCTTTGGAGCCCCCTCTTGTCTCCTGCCAATGAGGGTGTGGGGACATGGCTGGGTGGTGGTATCCAGAGCACCTGAGCTTTTGGCCTCATTTCCATTCCTGTGGACGGAGGCCATGAACTAGGTGCCAGAGTTTGTGCTTAGCACCGAGGACCAAAGCTGCGGTCAGTGGCTCCTCTGCCACACCATGGTGAGACTGTCACATGTGGGTGTCCTGCACAGGAGCAACAAGATCATCTAGCCACTGTCTCTCTTCATTTCTTCACTCTGCTCTCCACGGAGTTGTCTTCATTTTCAGGAAGATTCTCTCCATGCCATGGTAAAGTCAGCCTAGCAGCTCCAGCCTTACATCCATTCATATGACCACCCCTTAGGAAAGAAACCTCTCCCCCAGGGATTCTCCAGAAAGATACCTTGGGTTCTTCTCTCTGGCCTAGCCTGGTTCATATTCCCATTGTGGCCAAGAAGATGTGGAACTGCAACTGGCCAGGTACACTGTCCCCCAATCCTGGAGCTAGTTCACATGAACTGAGAGTGTGGGAGGATAGGTCCCCGAAGGAAAAAAATTAAATGATTTGCATCACGCTTATTTGGAGGAAATCTGAGTGAGGAGATTGAGGGCTGTGGGGACAGCATGGCCAGCCTTCCTCTGTTATCCTGAACAATTCAACATTGGCCCCAGTTTTGCATAGACGTTCAGCTGAACAAAAGCCCAGCAGTTCATCAGACCCATCCATTTTGGAAAGCAAGTTAGGCATCATCCGTTGTTAATTACCTTTTTCCAACATCAGTCAAGATAGTCTAGGTTTTGTCACTGTTACAAATAACTACCAAAATCTTAGTGGATTAAGCTTAATTATTGCTCATACAAAGTCCACTGTGGGTCCCGGCAGCCATCTGTCATGTGGTTCCTCAGGGACCCAGGATGCTTTGGTCTTATCTCATCTCTTTGGATGAGAGGAGACTGGAGAATTGGCGGGGGTGGTGGGAGTGGGGGAGCTTGTCACCGTCTCTGCTTGACGTGACAGACTTCACTTCTACTCACATCTCATTGGCCAGGACTTGTCACGTGTCTGACGGGAGACACAGGGACTCCTCTTTGCTTCCATAGATACCTGTGCACTCCTTTGTCATAACACCTGCTTTACAGTGTGGGAACTACCTGTTTAAGTGTCTGTCCTCCCCCAAAGGCCGTGGGTATCTAATTCATCTCGGTGTCTTTGGTGCCCAGTACCAGCCAGACACATTACAGCATTAAAAAAATGTATGAATTGAATTAGTCCAACCTATTCATTTGGCATATAAAGCAAATAAGACCCCTAAAGATGAATGAGCTCAGAGAGGAGAAGTGGTTGACTCAAGTTTGCATAATTAGAACCAACACAAGAACCCAGTGCAGCTGACGTTTAGTCTGCTTCCAGCCTGTGCCACCATGTTTTACATGCAGGTTGTGCATTATAAGGGGGACACCTGGCTGAGCCCATGTCAGGCTTGGTGTCCTTGTTATAGGCTGTGCTTGCTCAGAGGAAGCAGAGGCCTTTTCTTTCTATAAAGTACTGTGTGCTGGTCAAGCCAGGTACCTTGGAGGCTGCATCTGCCTGGAGAGAGTGTCTTTTCCTGATTTGCATTAAGGTACTGAAACATAGACTGAATGTTTGTGTGCCCCTAACATTCATATGTTGAAACCTAATCTCCAATGTGATGGTTAGGAGGTGGGACTTTGGGAGGTGATTAGAGCACAAGGGTGGAGCCTCATGAATGGAATTAGTGGTCTTATAAAAGAGACCTCTGAGAGCTTCCTGTTTTTTTGTTTTTGTTTTGTTTTGGTTTTTTTTGCCATGTGAGGACACAACGAGAAGACAGCTGTTTAATTACCAGGAAGTGAGCCCTCATCAGACTCTGAATCTGCTGGTTCCTTGATCTTGGACTTCCCAGCCTCCAGAATTGCAATAAATAAATTTCTTTTGTTTATAAGCCACCTAATATATGGTATTTGTGTTATAGAAGCCCAGACTGAGATGTACTGTAAAGACCAGTAATGGTTCCTCTTTTGCCATGGGACATGCCTAGCACCTAATACCCTTTAATCACCCAGGTCAGGTGACCTAGCCTCTAAGGCCCAGGAAGAGAATAATCACCCTCTGGGCTTCCAAAAATAGATCACAGATAGATGCTCTGATTCTTCACCCTTCCAGCCAGGGAGAGATGGGAAGACCCCCTTTCTCCCTCCAGCCTTGTACATTTTAAAACTTGCATAGGAACTGAATTGCTCAGCAGAACAGCTCGGAGGAGGCCTCTGCCATCCCCTAGACCCACGCACCACTTTGAGCCATAAGAATGGCCAGCTTGTTCTGGATCTTTCCACATTTCTTCTTGAGAGACTTCTTGGACCAACCCCCTGTGGATCATGAATATTTTTGCCTTAATCCTTACTCCCCATCTGACAACCCCTCGCTACCTGCATGTTGCCTTATCCCTACACTGTTCTGTACATCCTAAAATATGACCCTTCTTCCATGCCTTTGCATCTGTCCAAACCCTTCCACTATGCCCTTTGGAGCTCCTGGTTTGTCTTTATCAGACATAAATTGTCATCTTTTCCCCGAATGTTCCCTTTATCTTCTCACTCTAACTGGAACCTGGCTCTCCCTGAGGACTCTGCTTCCTCCACAGTTCTCTCAAGGAGAGACTTTGATTTCATACCCCATGGATCTGAAAGCCTGGAAAAAGGGTAAGTCTCTACCTTAGCCCCCTTTACTGCTTCTAATTAATCATTGCTCTTGCTTCTAACTTCAAAGACCTGAGCCCCTTTGAAGCACAGCATCAGATGTTACCACCTGCAGCACCTGCTTGCTGCTGTCATTCACTGACCTTAGTCCTTGGTGCTTCCAGCATCTGCTTTGCTGTCCTTATCTCTACTGCCAATGATAATGACAATGATAGTTAGCATTTACCAAGTGCTCTCTTTTCTCCTGGAACTCTTCTAAGCTCTCTAAAAACATTATTTCATTTAACTCCTATAATACTATGAGATGGGTACTATTATCATCCTCATTCTATAGATGAGTAAGCTGAGGTGCAGAGAGTAATCAAATATCACACACAGTTAGTGACAGAGTCAGGGCTGGAAATACAGTCGGGCTCCAGAGCAAGTGCCCTTAAATACTGTGTTAAGCTATTTCCTTGTCGACGTTCCTGACAACCTTAACATCTCTGCAGATGACCCACTTGACACCCTGGCCATTCTGCTCCTTAATCTCCTTGGTTCCCCTGTTCTACCACAGCTGCCCACTCCTGCGATCTTTGCTTCAGTTACAACAGCATTATCTCCAAATATGGATTTCAAGTTCCCTCCTGTCTGGCATCAACCCCTGTTTTTCTTTTTCTTTTTTTTTAAATTTTAATAAACTTTAATTAGCATACAATAGGGAATCACTGGAGTTGTTTTTAGTAGGAGCTTGGCCTGAGAACATGTTAGGAGGACCGATTTCCAATACTGAGCAGGTTGGATCAGAGAAGAAGAGGAAGGAATCAGAGAAACAATTCAGGAATGTGTCCCAATATTCCAGGAGCAGAAATGAGGAGGACTAAACTCAGGAATGAAATACAGGGAACAAACGCAAAAGATGTGGTGACTGAAGAATCAGTGACTTGGTCTGGTGTGACAGAAGAGACTGAGGGTATCACAGGGGAAACCCAAGTTTCCCCTGAGGGCAAATGGCCCTCAGAAGAAGAGCTGATTTGAGGGACAGTAAAATATTGTCTGGCTTTGGGCAAGTTGTCAACTCCTGTTTTTCCAACCCTCTACTGAAGTGATCCCACTCCAGAAATTCCTCAGCCTCATGGAAGCCTCAAATCCAACAACTCCATTGACTCTGTATTATTTCACTTATAATAACACCCCCTGAAATCCTCATTTCCTTTTGGTGGACGATGGCAACAAGCTAGGGGAGCACTTCCTGTTTCAGTTATGTAATGCCGTGTAACAAATCACCCCAAAGCTTAGTGGTTCAAAACAACAAGCCTTTTATTCGCTCACAATCCTGTGGGTCAGAAATAGAGCAGGGCTTGATGGGATGGTTCTTCTTCTCCAAGTGGCATCATCTGGAGTCTCTCATGAGGTTGTAGTCAGATGGTGACTGAGATTGGAATGTCCATGATGGCTTCTGTCTCATGTCTGGACCCTTGGTGGTGATGGCAGGGATCTCTCTCTTTCTCTCTCTCTCCCTCTCTCTCTCTCAATTCATACTGCACTGCACGTGTCCATCCTGGGCTTCTTTACACAGCAGTTGGATCTCAAGAGTGAGTATTGTAATTAACAAAGCTAGAAGCTGCAGAAGTTACACAGCATCACTTCTGCTGCATTCTCTTAGTCCAAAACAAAATGTATGGTGAGCCCAGATCCAAAGGGAGGGGAAATAGACTGTATCTCTTGTGGGTGAATGGCAAGATTACACTGCAAAAGAGCATGTGGAAAGGGGTGGGGGAAGATTGTTGACACTATCCTTGGAAACAATTTAATTATGACACAGCATTACAATTTCTCCTTGGAATGGGCTTGTACCTCCCTTATCCTCTTTCCCTTCCTCCTTGCCTGGCAATATTCCTGAGCTGGTCAAACCCAACTATCAATTGACTCCGTGTTTGCACCTGAGTAGCTGAATGTTTCTGGAGAAAGACCACACAACTTTCTAATTATTCTCACTTTTATATTATTACCATGAGTCTCAAACGATCTCTGAAGACTTCTAGACAATCTCCACAGTTTCCTGATGTTCACCTTTCCACTCTCCAGCAGGACCATTTCACACCTCTTCTCCTTCCTTAAATCCCCAACATCATTCTATCTCTCTAGCCCACCCTGGGGTTAACTTTACCTCACAAATTATATACACAATCAGATGAGAAGTACCTCATTTTCCCATCATCATATCCATCAGCTTACAGGAATCTGCACTCACACACCTTGCCTTCCATTCTGTTGAAGTGGAAAAAGAATCCCTGATGCCACCCAAGGCAAACCCTTCCAGTCGGGCATGGCATCCTTTATCCTTTCTCACCTCATTAAATACTTCATTCCTGCATCTCTCCCTCCTCTCTCTAACATCGTCAACTTCTCAGTCTCTGGGGATGTCTTCTTGTCTCTATTTGCACTCTCTTCTTCGTGATCACAAATAATCTCATGGTCTTAATACAATCCGTCCTTTGATGATTCCTAAATTATATCTCTAGCTAGGGCTTGTATATCCTGCTGCCTACTTCATGTCTCCACTTGAATGTCTAATAGGCATTTCAAAATTAACTCAGCTAAAACAGAACAATGGATGTAACCCCCTCCTCCTACCCTAAACTGCTGTTCCTCAGCTTCCCACTGGAGCAAAGCCCACCACCATCCATTCTGTTTCTTATGACAAAAATCCCACGGTCCTAACAGATTCCTCGCTTTTCTCCATCCATCCCTCCCTCCATCCATCCATCCACCCATCCACCCATCCCTCCCTCTCTCCCTCCCTCCCTCCCTCCCTCCTTCCATCCCTCCATCCACCCATCCATCCTTAAGTCCTTCCACTCTACTTCCAAATATTCTGAATATGACTGTTTTACCATCTCCACTGTGATCATCCCAGTCCAAGCCACAATAACATCTTGTAGCTGCCCATCCTGCCTTCACTTTCACTGGCAGCAACTTACTTTATTACTAGTTGGGTAAAGCCATCACTATGTGGTTAAAATCATGGTGAATTGCATCAGACTGCCTGATTCAAATGACAAGCTAAATAAAGAGAGTGAGAGACAGCTTATTAAGGAGAATATCAGGCCATCTCACTCTCCTCCTTAAATCCCTTTAATGACTTTTCATTGTAATTGAACAAAATCAAATGGTTAATCATGGCTGAAAAGGCTCCTGCCAAACTTTCTGAACTCAGTTCCTATATTCAACCTCCCCTTTTCCTACTCCTTTCCAACCAGCTGGCCTTTCTAGCCTGAGAACATGCTCCTTCCAATCTCAGCCCTTTGAATGTGATACTTCCTGCATGGCTGCTCTGAGAGCATCATTCACAACTCAGTTCAAGTCACCTCTTCCAAGAGGCCTTCTTTGATTACTGTAGGTAAAGGAGATTTCATGTGACCCTTTGTAGACTCTATATGAGATTACTCCATTTTCTTCATAGCAATCACTATCTAAAATTTGCTTATTCATCAAGTTCCAAGTTTATTGTTAATCTTCCTCACCAGAATGTTAGTTTCTTGAGGCCAAGGACTCTCTCTTGTGATTCTCGGAACCTAGACGAGGCCTGGCACAGAGTATGTATCTGTAAATATTTATTAACTAACTGGACCAATGCTTTTAATTTATTGAATAATATGAGTAATTCAAACACATGAGAAAATTTTCAAATAGCATCAAGGCATAAAATAAGTAAAATTATCCATCTGTGTGTTCTCAGGACACCAACCCCCTCACCCCCATCCGGTTCTCACTCCCAAGAAGTAAGCTGGTTTTGGAAGTTTGTAGAATTTATCATATTACCATCACTTCTCTCCTCTTCTTTGTCCATTTGTAAAAGTTACATTATTGTTTAAAATGTCTTCTTTTGGTTAACTTTATAACCATAAATAGCACACATAAACCACTATTTCTTGTCTTCCCATTATAGAAGAGGAGAAAATATACACAGATACTTCCTTCCCCTTTTCTCTGGCCCCTCCCCTCTTAGCTTCAGTTATTACTTTCACATGATCAAGGTTTATTACATTTATATTCTGATCTGTAACTATAATTAAGTCTTCTGTGCTTTGATGATAGGTTGGTTTCTTAAAATTGAATACTATTAAATGGCAATTGGAAATTATGATTATGTAAATATTATTCAGTGTAGAACCAAGTAGTTTGATTAGACTTGTAGAGAAGGAAAAATAATCCCAAATTACCAAACCCATGAAATGCAATGGAGAAAAATCCAATCTTCAAGGTCAAATTAATTCTCTGTTTTCCACTCCACATTATTTTACTTGCTAAATTCACCCTGCGGTTTAATTTGCTTTGACATATGACATTTCTTGACAGCTTTGTTTTGTTTTTTCCAAAATCTCTAATTGTCTTTTTTTCTGTTGATACGAAAATTATAACAAAAAAAAACTTACTGAGGGCCAGGCACTAAATATTTTGCGTGTATTATTTCATTGAATACCCACAATGACCTATGAAGTAGAAATTATTTTTATACCTATTTTTCAAACAAGAAAACTGAACCAAAGAGAATTTAAGTAACTGCTCAAGGTTACACACATAGTTTGTAATTTGAACCAAGCAGTCTAATTTTGGAGACTGAGATTTTAATCACTTTGTGATGTCTTTACCCAATTAGTAAGCATATCAAACTTCTTAATTACAGTGTTATTGAAGTAAATATTTTTTTCTAAATTGAAGACCTTTTGTGGGAAGGTTTCTGACATCCTGTTTCAATTTAAACTTTCAGGTTTAGTACTGCTGCCTAGTTGTCATCTTGACATTTTTTATTTTATTGTACTTCTGGTTTGGTCCATGTCTTCCTCTTTCTTTTATTTCACTTAAATTTTTGCTGGCATGCAATGACAGGTAAGTTCTTCAGAATGGGTAACTGGAAAGTAAAATTTCGGAGTCATTGTATGTTTAAAAAGTTCTTGCACTATGTTGCCCTCACACTTGACTGATAGTTTGGCTGGTTATAAATTTAGGTTGGAAATAATCTATCAAAACTTTGTCAGTATTGCTCCACTATCTTCCAGCATCCAGTATAGTTGATGAGAAGTTTTATGCTAGTTGTTTTGAAGATATTTTTCCCCCTCTGGAAGTTTTATGTTCTTTTTATCTTTGATGTTTCAAAATTTTATAAGAATATGTTTAGGTGTGGGCCTTTTTGTTCAGTAATTGGTACATCCCAGACCTGTGCTTCCTTCTACTCTAGGAAATTTTCTTCTATGATTTATTTGATGATTTTCTTCTCTCCAGTTCTTTTTTTTCCCATCTCCTTCTAAAACTCCTGTTGGATTGGTGTTGGAATCCTCAGGATGAAGTTAAATCTACCATGTTGCTTAAGTTTTTCTCTTTTTTTTCTTTAAAAATTTTTTCCTTCTTTCCTTTCTTGTTTCTTTATAATGTACAATCTTTCTTTGACTTTGTCTTCTAGCCCTTCTATGATTTTTCTTTTGACAATTAGTTCTTTAATTTCTGAAAGGTTGTAGTTGTCTCTGCACATGTTCAAGTGTCCTGTTCAATTTTGATGGATGTGGTGTCTTTTTGAATCTGTCCATGCATCCTTGGTAATCAGTTGCTCTGCTTACCTTAGAGTTTCTTTCATGTTGTTGATTTCCTTAACTGTTTGCTGAGCCTTGGCTGCTTATTTCTCTTTGTAATAAAAGGATTAGATTTTCTACTATGGGCCACTAAAGTAAGTTTCTTCTGGAGCTGATTAGATCTGTTTCTACAACTGATATCATCCTTCTCTTTCAAAAAAAATGTCTGAGTTACTCATCCTCCGGGGTCAGTATATAACCCGTTGTATTTTTATCCAGCTGAAGCCAGAATAAAGTGAGTCTTGTGGGAAGATTTAAGAGAAAAAGACATAAAAAGTCAATGTGTGGCTTGAGGGATAGATGTGCAGAAGGGGAGTCTGTCTGATAAGTGGAGGTTCTGGCATGGGTTAGTATTTAATGTGGCTGATTGTGTACAAGGGAACCTTAGAGGGTTTTTTTGCTTTGTTTTGTTTCTTTAAAGAAAATTTTTTTAGAGCAGTTTAAGGTTCATAGTAAAATTGAGGGAGAGTTACAGAGGTTTCCCATATACCCCTTCTCTCCTTACATGTGTAGCCTCCTCCATGATCCACACCTCCCACCAGAGTGGTACATTTGTTACAACTGATGAACTTACACTGACACATCGTTATCACCCAAAGTCCATAGTTTACATTATGGTTCATTCTTTGTGGTGTACATTCTATGGGTTTGGACAAATGTATAATGACATGTACCCATTATTCTAGTATCATACAGAGCATTTTCACTGCCCTAAAAATCCTCTGTGCTCCACGTATTCATCACTCCCTCCCCCCAACCTCTGGCAACCACTGATCTTTTTATTTTCTCCATAGTTTTGCATTTTCCAGAATGTCACGTCGTTGGAATCATATAGTAGCCTTTTCAGACTGGCCTCTTTCACTTAGTAATATACATTTAAGGTCCCTCCATGTCTTTTCATGACTTGAGAGCTCATTTCTTTTTAGGACTGAATAATATTCCTCGTCTGGATGTACCACAGTTTATTTATACATTCAACTATTGAAGGACATCTTGTTTGCTTCAATTTAGAGGATTTTTGATGGTTGTGAGTTATTTCTCCCCTTCTCAAAACTCAGAAATCAGAACCGTCTCCTCCAGCCCCTGGGCACCTACAAAGTCACTTCCCAGCCATAACCATTAACAGCACAGCAGACCTCTAGGACTCAGAATATAGAGCCACTGTTTAAATCTATATTGTCTAGAGAAGGGGATGGGCATGCTACCCCTGGACCAGCTCTGGCCTCTTCCTAACTTGGTATTCTGTATTATTTTACTAATAACATTTTTTCTCTTGTGAATATAAGATCATTGTGAAAAATTTGAAAAATTCAGAATTTAAAATATTAAATATCACTCAATATTCTACCACCCAGAGAAAAGGTTACAAATTCACTGTATACTTTTCCAGTTTTTTGAGAAATAGATAGCATACGATGTACATAGTTTGTATTTGACTTTAGAAAAATTTATAGTTTATGTCTTTAAATATGCTTCAAAACATGATCCTTGATGTTGCATGATATTTATCACATGGCTACAGTACAGTTTATTTGCCTATTCTTTACTTTTGATTTTTGGAGCATTTCTAGATTTTCTATTATGAGTCATACTATGAGAAATATCCTTGTTCATAAAGCTCCTCCCGCCCCCCATCTCTTAGTTCCTTGTATTAATTCTTAGGATGGCAGATATAGGCCAAAGTGTTTCAGCACATTTTAAAGCTTTTGGTACATACTGCCAAATTGTCCATCTGTTGAGATAGTATCAATGAATACATTTTTTTGTTAGTATGTAAGAATTCCCTAACATCTAAACTTGATGTTATCTTTTAAAAAAAGGGAATGGGAAAAAAGATTTTCTATCAGCATGTTAGAAGAACATGTTTTTCAATGTTCTTTTGTGTTTTTTTGATTCTTACCAAAATTAAATATGTCTGTCTATCTATCCTATTTGCATTTCTTCTTTTGTAATTTTTCCTGCTCAGATCTTTTTGCCTATTTTTCTGTTAGTGTGTCTCTCTTCTATTATTTATAAGACTTTTATGGATTAAGAATTCTTCTCTTCTATATATATGTATATGGAAGAGAAGAATTCTTGAATATATGTATGTGTATACATATATGTATATATATTCAAACAATTTTTTTAGTCTCTGAATTTCTTTTTAGTTTTGTTTAGGCCTTTTTTTTGAATAGAGAAGTTTTAAGTTTTTTGCATGAATCCTTTCTCTTATGGGTTTACTTCTTTGGCACTTTTGAAATTTAAATCTTTAAACCATCTGGAATTTACCTTTCTGCAAGCGTGATAGAGAGATCTAACGTTATTGTTTTGCTAAACATATGGCCAACTGTACCAACACCATCCACCAAATAATATTTTTTTATCCACCAAATAGAAATGTTATTTTTGAAATATACTTAATTCTTACATACTTTGGGATCTGCTTCAAGGATATCAATTCTTTCCTACCACTGTATCTGCTTACTGAAGTGCTACTACACTGTTCTAATTGTTGTATTTTTACAGTATATTCTTATAAGTGGTAGTGAATATTCCAATGACTTGCCTTTCTCAAATATTTAAAAGCAATTCTTGCCTACTTATTCTTTCATAAGAACTTCAGAATAATTTAATCACACTCTTTCCTATCCCCAGTGAACTTAATCTAATGTGTTAAGCCTATAAATTAAGTTGAAGAGAAGTAGCATCTTCTCATTACCCAGGCTTCTTTTCCCAACATGATCTATCTTCTCATTTATTCAAATAGCTAACTTGTTGTTATATTCAGTAAATTATCTACAGTGTAATATCTTTGATAAACCCATAAAATCATGAAGAAACGTGATTTGACCCAAGCGGTCCTGGAACAGAAATCAGGAAACTTGGATTCCTGCTCCAGCCCTGCCACCAATTGGCTGTGTAAACTTGGATGATGAGCATCTTTGGGGCTCTGTGTTTTCACCTGTAAAATGAGGAAGTCTTGATAAAGACTTCTCTAAGATCTCTCCAGCAACAGCATCTGTGATTCCATGAATCATGATGCAAAATTTGTACAGCAAGTGGTCCCCTGCCAGGAGAATGTTACTCTAGCTCCCTGCACTGGCATCATAGGTGTGCACAGAACTCTGAACACATCCACCCACCATTCCTTACATGAAAGTCAGTAAGAAAGAGAAGAACTGTGCACACTATGGAATTAGTTTCATTTCTTACATTTTCTAGTTTTCAGTGCTGTGATAAAAACAAATTTAAAACCACCTTACCAGGCCATTGTTGCTGTTCCAAAGCAGGGTTGAGATGTGAGCTCTCAGTGGGAGGAGGGGGGCCTCATGGAGGGGCATGGAGCCGTGGGCACTGTTACCATTTTGCAAAGCTCCAGGGAAGCGAAACAAAAGAAATGGAGCTGCTTTGAAGGTCCCTGCCAAGCTCTTCTTAAGAGCAACGGGATTAGGAGGAAAATGAGGCTTCTAAGAGCATGACCAAGCATTTAATACCCCCTGGAACCCACAAAACAAAAGCACAGTCATCTTTATCTCACCAGTAAAAAGAAAACACGAAGGACAATGGCTTTGCTTGATCTCATTAATTGGATTATAAAGTTTTTATGGAAATTCTACTGCAACGAAGTGACCAAAGCTTTATGGCCAGGACAGAATAACCCAGAGCAAAGCTACAGGTCCACCCAAGATCCTTCATCCCTAGAAAAATGGGGCTTAATTTCCACATCATAAATGGTTTGAATCTGCACAACTTTTCCTATTGCTTTTGAAAACAATTCAGTTTCAAGAACAATGGAACATTGAACTCAGTTTGGTGATGGCCATTAATAGTTCTCATGTAGAAGGATATTTTGGAAAGCTCTTTTTTCCCCATTGTCACAAAAAAATGAACTGGTGATGCCTAAGCCAGCACTAGAAGAAGAGCTTAATATATTGGCAGATAAAAACACAGCACATACTGAAGGAATGTATTATGGACATAAGCCATAAAAATGTTTTCAATTTCTTTTGGTGTTAAGCTACAGTGTAAGAAACTAGTCAATTTCTGGAGACTCACTTGAGGCAATTTGCATGTAGAATGTTTATTGCAGGATGGCAGCTGTGACTATGAATAAATGCAGCCAGTTCTCGTGAACGTTGCCTCCCATCTCTGTCCAGGCTACCAGCCTCTGGAAGTTGTGACCACGCTGCATTAAGAAAAATGATTCAAGGGACTGAGAGACAGTGTTCAAAGTTTATATAATTTTAACTTAATTGGCAGCTAATTGATGTAGTCCTTTATGAGGTTTCTGTGAGTCCTCTTAAGGAACTCTTCCAACATCAAGAGAAATAAATGTTTTCTCCCAACTCCAGAACCTTCCTTTTCTTTTCCTTTGTTCTGTTTTTAAAAGGATAAATTCACCCTGTCGGTACACATTGAGATCCTGTCCCTTTTCTCTTTGGAAAATAGCTTACTGTGAAGCCTCCTTTACAACTGGATTCTGGGGAAGCATTTAATTACACACCAAAGAAGGAAGGTGCTCATGTGGATAAAAGAATGATGAAAATGCTATGAAAAGTGACAAGGATTGAAAGAGAGGATAATATGCCAAATTATAAAACCAAACAGACAAACGTCTTTGACTTCATTCTAGACCTAAGAAAGAGGGAGTGTTTACAAACCATCCTGCAAACAGAAGGCTTGTTTTCCCTGGGAGCCCTGGGAAAGGAAGGGGGTGGAGGCAGCAGAGCCAGCCCACAGGTTGCAGCTCCTGGGAATTTCTCGCTCCAGATGCAGTGAGGGCAATGGACCAGCTCCACTTCCTCTTCCGGTTGCCTTTGAGGTCTGGTCCTAATGCTGAGGAGCCCACGAGCTCCACGCCAGCCTCTCTTCCCGCTGCCCTGCACAGGCTCCCAGTGTTTCTCAAGAGCAAATGTCACCAACGGAGGTTGGCCTTCCATGACCTGCAGGTCTAACTCAGCTCTCCCAGTTGTATTTGCTCGTGGCATCCTGTGGGTTTCCTTCCCGGCTCTCACAGCCGTCTGTAAATGTGCATTGACTTGTGTGCTTACTGGTTTCTCTGGCCAGGTTGTACATCCCCGTCAGGGCTCCGCTGGGCTCCCCAACACCTGGAACAGGCTTGGCACACAGCAAGTGCCCAGTATATCCTTGGTGACCAATGAGCGAACTTTGTGGTTTTCCGAGGAGGATTCATCTCCACTCCCGTCCCTGCCTTGTCCTGGCAGAATTCTCCAACAGCTTGATTTCCATCTGTCTCCTTTTTACTTTCTCACTCCCTTCCTCTGTCCTTCCCTCCTTCCCCTATTCATTTGTAACAACTTTATTGGTTTCCTTGTTTTTTCTCCCATACAGCTCTAGAAGGAAACAGATGGGTAGAGGATTTCGGATGAATACTGAATATCACATCCCCATTGATGAGATCATTTTGGAATTTTCTAAAAGTACTCTTTGTGGTTACGTGGCCAGGGAGAAAATATCCCTGGGTTTTTGAGAGTGGGGATGCTTCTGCCAGGTTTAAGTCATTATTAAAGAGACAAAGACTCATCAGGATAAAGCTGCTGGAAAGTTTCTTTCTTTCTTTAGCAGTAGAGCCTATTCAATAAATAGCACTCACCTGGAGGTACGCTGGATGAGAGCTCCTTCTTTTGTGTGTGTGTGTGTGTTTATGTGTAATTACTTGTCACTGTATCTAAATGTCATATCTGGGAGAAATTATCTTCCTTTAGACATTTCCAATAGCATCCACTTTGGGACTGCCAATAGGAGATTACTTGGCCCCAGAAAGAAGATTTTTAATGGCTCATATTAATAGCATATGATTTTCCTCCTCCCTTTAAAAAATGTGGGCAAATGTGTCAGAAAGGCAATGTCGTGCCTTGACCATATGAAAGACGTTCCAGGTATTATTGCCTGCTTGTTACGTTTGATTATCTCATCCCTTACTCTCCAGAAAATGAAGTGCATACGGACTTGGCTCCTTCAGAGAGGCAATCTCAACTTTGTCAGGGTTAAGCCCATCGGTTGGGTGTTGAGCCGTCTCTAGCATTGATACTACAAGCTGGGTTGTTAGATTCAAAGAGCAAGTGGACACTGCCACGGTACTTGGTGGCTAAATGCCCTCTCTTCCCAGTGATGTCCACAGCAGTTTGACTCTAGGTCAACCACCTCTCTCTCCCACCTTCATCTCAGCTTGAGAAAGGCTGCCCTTGGTGCAAAGCTGCAGCGAGTCTCGAGTCCCGACATTTCAGGGAAGACAGGGAGATCTGTCGGTAACCTAGCAACGTGGCGACATAAGCATCCGTGTGCTGTTTAGTTTTTCAAATAATGAAATGATAGTCGCAACATTTTGCATTTAAACACACAGTCTCCAAAGACCTTACAGACTGTTGTAAATAGAGAACAGGAGTCACAAGAACCTGCTCTTCTGGAGATGGTTAGCTCTATTTTACAGATGGCTAAGCTAGAGCAAACACAGCACAAGAGTCCATTTTACATGAGCGGCAGAACTAGCTAGGAAGCATGCAGAACTTCCAACCAATGGAAAATGCTAAAGAAAAGGATCTGTAAACCAGCTCATGTTTTCTCATTAAACTTTTCAACTCCTAGGGAGCAGAGAATGTGTTCTTCATATATTTTGAAAAGTAATTGCCTTACTGATTGCTAAATGGTAGATGAAGTCAGTGGGTAGGTGGTCTGCCTTGCAGCCTCACTGCTGAAAAAAGAATCAGCTCTAGGAAGGGTTTGCAAGATGTTGTTAGTTTTCTAAACTTGTGGTTATTCTGGGATTGTTTTCTGAAAATGAAATTTATTTCTGATCCGAAGGCAGATGCTGTTATTTATCTACTCCTTTTTTGCTAACAGTGTGGTTTTTAAAAATTGGCACAATTTTTTTTATCATACTCCTTCCTTTGAGAGACAGGGTCTTTGTAATTTCTCCTTGAGTCTGGTGGGCTTATGACTGATTCAACCAATAGACTTTTGTGGAAGTTATGCTAGATGACTTTCTAGGCTGATTCATAAAAGGCGATACAGCTTCCCTCCTGTTCACTGGAACATTCACATTGGGAGCTCAGGAAGCCATGAAAGAAGTCCAGCTACGATGAGGCCGCCATGCTGTGTGGAGACCCAAGTCGCACTGTGGGGCTATGTGTAGGCCTTCTGGTTGACCCCCCCCCCCCCCCCACCAGCTGAGCTCAGACCTCCAGTCATTCCCGCCCGGGCACCAGATATTTGAGTGAAGAAGCCTCCAGATAATTATGCTGCCCACCACCCCACTCTGGCCATTCTCATTGTCCCATCTGAAATCCCAGACCTTGTGAAACATATTAGCCATCCTTTCTGTACCTTTCTAAATTATCAGTAAGAATGATTAACTCATCATTATTTTATGCCACTGCGTTTAAGGAAGTTGGTTAAGCAACAGTAATAACCAGAACACTCAGAACCCCTGTCGTCCACCCTCCTTTGCAAGTTTATGTCCTGAAGGAGACGCTGTGGCCCCTTCTTGACTCCTGAGGGTGAGTATTTATTTGTCTAAGGCAATTGTGGCCATCTCATTTCTCTTACTACGTGTTTAGGTTGGGTATGGTCAGGAGATGCAATTCTGGTCAATTAAGTGAGTAGAAGAGTTTGCTGGGGCTGCTTTTGGGAAAATTTCCCTTCTTCTCCATAAGATTTGAAGGACAGACTGGTTCTCCCTGCTACCTTTGGATGCTGTTGTCTGCACATGACGCCTACACCCGTGGTACCCATCCTAGGACCATCAGGAGAGCAAAGAGGACAAGCCACACACTGAAGGGGACAGGTCAAAGAGAAGGATGGAGAATCTACGTCCTTGATGAGGCTCAACACTGATGACGCCCAATCCTGGAACTACCTCTGCTTTTGCACTTGTTACGCTGACATTTTCCTCGTTGTTTAAGCCTGTTTGTGTTGGGCTTTCTGAGAGCTTCAGCCACAGATTTCACATTTCAGAGCATAGGTTCTGGTCCTAAAGATCTAGATTCAAATTTTGGTTCTGCCACTTATTAGCTGTCAAACTTTGAGTTGTTCTCTGTTTTCTTAGGCTAAAAAAGATTTTCATCACTGAATTCTTGCAAAAATAAAATCAGTAACGCAGTAGGTGCTTATTGAGGGCCTGCTGTGTGCCAGGCGCCATTCTCAGCTCTGGGGAAATGGCTTTGTATCAGACAGATAAGCTTCCAACCCTCATTGTGGCTACATTCGTGTGAGGGAGATAGATCGTAAATGAGGACATAAACAAGATAATCTCAGGTAGAGGCAAGCACGATAAAGCTAACATAAGATGAGGTCTGCAGAGTGCTTAGCACTGGGCCTGGCACAGTGCAAGCAATCTGTAGTGGCATCTATTACCTTTATCATTCAAGTTAATAAATAGTATTGAAATCGCCATTAGGGAAAGTAAGTGCGCATGAGTGAACTTTGATTTTGGTCTGAGGATTATAGAAACATGAAGGTTGTTTGTTCCCCCTCCCCCATTTCCATCCATTAGGATTCAGTGTGTAGGGCTTTCTCTGCAATGCACTGGCCTGAATTTTTACCCTTCAGGATCTTGCAATTGGTTCTTCCTGGGTGCTCCCCCTCCCCAAGTGAGCCTAGGAGAGATGTGTGGTTGGTGGGAGAGCTCCACGGACAGTCCACCGCTGGCTCTCTTCTGACCCTTGGGCAGCCAGGGCTACTGAAGTATGTCAGATGGAGGTGGCCAAGTGCCAGCATGTTCCCCTCCATGGTTGTCCCCTGCCTCAGGTCTCCCAGCCCTGCAAAGTGGGTAGATGGGTAACACTGGCTCCTAGAGTCCACACTGAGGCTGTGCATTGGAAGGCGTGAGGGCTTGGCTTGTGATGAGGCTTGTTTAGACTTTAGAGCAGCAGTTCTGTGTAAGTACCCCACGCTAACCGATTGTGCCACTGGAGCTCCTAGAGCAGCAGTTTTCATTCTGAGTATCCCAAATACCTAGAAATTGGAGAATAATGACAGAAACAACGCAGTATGGATTTTTGGTAGGGACCTACGGGCCAGGCATTTGTGAACTATTTTTAAGTTATAGTGGTGTCTAAGAAAGATTAATGTATGAAATGTCCTGATTCCCAGCTCCAAGTGGCAGAGCAAATTCTCTCATAAGATGGCCTGCTGCTAATCCCCTTCAGTGACAGAGGCTGGACCATGTTTTTTGCACTGTCTTATTTCTCTGTTAAGGCATCCAACTACTCCTGTTTGCTTTCTCCCTAATATTCACAGCATGTCAATGCTAAATAGTGCTGAAAAGCAGTTTTGAAACCTACCCACACCTCCAGCTGAGAGATTTAGTTGAAGGGTTCTCTGCCCATGTGTTTCGAAACATTGCTTATGCCATGCACTGCCTTGACCCTGGTTATCCCGAAGAATATCCCCTTCTCACGTTTCAGCTTGCCGAGCCGGGTTGGAATTCAATCTGGCTGTCTTGCCGGGCAGTGCTTCAGACCTGACTGAGGTCTTCAGGCTGCTGCTGTCAAGTGTGGAGAAGAAAAACAAGTCACGTCTGCCCAGCCCTGTCTGCTGGGCTCCTGAGAACGGCAGCTGTGTAGCCCTGGTGTCCTGAGTGATGGGCCACGACCACTCAACTGTGCAGAGTCTCGCCTCTGAAAATGCACATGCAGCCCTTTCTTTTTGTGTGTGCATTTGCAGCTGCTCACTGAGGCATTTCCCTGGAGCTCAGGATAGTGCATTTTTTGTTTAAAGGGGATTTTTTGGTTTCAAGCGCTTCTTGCAGTCTTGTGGAGGAAACCTGTTGAATCACTGCGGGTGGCCAAATGCAGGGGCCAGAGGTGGCATCTGATGGTGTTTCTGATGGAGGGGCCACCAACAGTTCCAGCCTTAGGCCTCTGCAAAGGGGTGAGGAGGTCTTATTAAGAAGGGGTGTAGGTAAGTAGTTGCCTTCTGGGACCCTACCTGTCATCCCACATTTTCCATCTCCTCTTTTGGTTATAGAGAAAATCCCTGGGCTCTTAGACAGACCTAGGTTTGAAAGCCGAACTTGCCATCTAGATACAGTTTGACCTTAGGTAATACGCTTAACCTCTCTGAGTCTGCTTTTTTTTTTTTTTACCTATGTTAATGAAAATAATGTTTAACTCACAGGATTGATGGAAGAATTAGATGAGCTCACTGCATAGCACGGGGCTCAATAAATGTCTCATTTTAGATGTCCTCTTTGAAAATACAAGTGTCACATCAAGGATTCCTACAATACAATGAGTGCTTATCAATGAGCACTCACTCAACACTTAACGATAATTAAAACAAGGATTGGCAGGAATTAAGTGGAGAGGGTCAAAGGGGAGAGAGAGAATCTCGTAGGAAATGGGTAATAGCACCAAAGACGTTGACTTTCTCACCTCACAGCTTTCCTGGATGCCAGGTCTTTTATGGAAAGCTAGTATATATATATAATATATTATGTATGTTAAAATCAGTTCTAAGGTGTATATATATATATATATATATATATATATATATAGTATATATAATATGTATATATATTATACATATTTTAAAATCAATTCTAAGGTACACATTTTAAAAAGTTAATATCTCTGAGTTTTGAATCCATTTGACAATTTATGACATTTATAATTACAATTTTTTTATGGTATATGAAATAACATATCTCGTAATTTATGGCATCTTAGTTTGGATGAATAGGGTAATACTTTTTATAAACAACAATAGTTTCAGGAATCTAGGGCCTTCTTTAGGATCTCTTAGAACTGCACTGCCCAAAACTGTAGCCACTAGCCCCATGTGGGTTTTGAGCACCTGAAGTGTGGCTAGTCCAAATGACGATGTGCTGTAGCACAAAATACTCACCAGAGTCTGAAGACTTCTGTATGGAAAAAAATAATGCTAAGCTATCTCCTTAATACTTTTCTGTTGATTACATGTTGGAATGATAATATTTTGGCTATATTGGATTAAATAAACTATATTATTAAAGTTGATTTCATCTGTTTCTTTTTCCTTTTGTAAGGCTACTAGAAACTGTAAATTTCCATATGCAGCTCACGTTGTTTTCTCCTGGAAAGTGCTGCCTTAGAACAAAGATCTCAGAGTTGGTCTGCTGTGACCACCCGGTAGAAGCTGGATGGGCTTCAACCCCAAATTTGGTTCAGATGTTGACACTGATTATGCCACATAACAAGAGGGTACGAAAAGGTTTGCTACTCACAAAATGAGGCTTTCTGGGGAGAACAGTGTAGGTCCTAGGCAGTTCCAAAAATACCCTGAGAGCTGAGGGATAGGAGACTGGCTTGGGGTTTTTATGGCTGTTCGGGAATGGGACTGGGGTGAGGGTTCCCATGTGCTGGCAGAGGCTTGAGTGACTAGAAAGTCCCTGGAGGGAACATCTGGGCTTTCTTTTCAGCTTTTCCAGATGTGGGGCAGAAGGGGAAGAGGGAGGGTGAGGTTAAAAGCTGTCAATTCCAACTGCTGATCATAAAAGAGTCAGACTTATTACATGATCTAATCCTGTGCCTTCATTTTACCAATGAGGACTCAGACACAGAAAGGGAAGGTGACTTGCCAAAGGTCACACAGCCAGCTAGTGGCAATGCTGGTGCCGGAATCCAGGCCTCTGGAGACCAGAGATTTTTCCTCCCCTTCACAGCACCTGGTGGAAAGTCTTCTTGGAGGACAAGGAAATTCTTTCTCCAGGGGACAACAGTCTCCACGTTTTGTGGATCTGTTGGGAAGAAAGAAGTGCTGAAGGATGGCAGTCAGGCTCAGCATCAACCACCTGGGACTCTCTCTCTCTCTCTCTCTCTCTCTCTCTCTCTCTCCCTCTCTCGCTAGGGCAGCTCCAGGCCAACTTGCCTGATGTTTGCGACAAGCTGGCTCAGGAAAGTGACTTGAAAAGTAAATACTAACTCAACCTAAAATGAAAAGGAAATCAAGAGCTGAAAAGGAAAACAAAAGAGAAAACCCCCCAAAAAACAAACAAATCTGTGAGAACAGAGTAGGCATTGTGTACTCACTTTTTTGGATGTTAAAGTGGCTTTGAATCAAGCCAGAAAGCTCTCACACCTACATTCTATGCGGATTAAAAACTTCCACGAGAGGTTATGAGTCCAGGGACAGAGGGTTCCCATTGCAGGTGCAGAGCTTAAATGCTTTACAAAGGAAAGGAAATAAGCTCATTGGGGTTTGTTTGAATACTTCCAGGAGAGTCGTTTCAAGTTGACAGCATGCATTTTGGAAGCCCGAGTACTTAAAAACACACTTGAGAAGGAACTGGTTTTAAAATCTGAAACTTTGCCTGGTTCTTGGTTTCTCTGAAGTGTCAGTAGTTTTGTGTTTTCTATTTATTGTATCACACAAAAATCAGTCTGAATTTGTTTTGATTTTTTTGATTTTCTCCTACCCAGGGAAATTGAGCTACCTTCTCAGTGGAAATAAGTTTGCATAAAGTCTCCAATAATGACCAGTTTCAGCTGACACTCGATGGGACCCTGGAATACGCTCTCTCTGCTGCCTTCCAGGAAGAACAAAGGGTAGGAGAGTTTGATTGAGAAGCAGATAAAGAGTTCCTCCTGTGTCATGGCCAACCAAGAGAATTTCATCCCTATTTGTGTGTAGGGTCAGCCCACAATTGTCTGGCAAATGAGACATGATGGATAGAAAAATGTGACAGCTGTGGATGATACCCAATTACTTATATTTAGCTTTGAACTGTCTTTTGTTGGGTTGTGTCTTTTGAATATGGGGAATTTTATGGTTATAGCAATACCAGCATATATCAAATTATATATTCTATGCCTACCCTGAGGAAATAACTCGTGATATTGTCTCTATTGATTCTATTATTTACTATCTGAAGGGCATTTTTTTGCTTGGAGAGGAACACTCGCTACTACCTATCTTTCCTTTCATGCTCAATTTATTAATTTTTTGGACTTTATAAAACAATAAGCATTCACATAATTAAATAATTAATATTCTTCTAAATATTTGCATGCTCTTCAACACAACTAATAAGTCAAAATTTAGGAGTTTGAGAAGATATTCCCCCCCCCCCCCCCACAAACTTAGAAAATTATCTGATTAAATGTTTTCACACAGTAAATCTTTACAAGTCCTATATATCAAGATTCTCCTAAATGCTCTAAACACCCAAGAGGGAGGTAAAACACACAGAATATCACAATGATTGCAGCCCTTATTCTTGTACTTACACTATTGATTGCAATGTTTTATTGTCTCTATCCAAATCTGTATCCTCATTCGCCTCTGTATTCTTATACTTTCCCAGGGTGGCAGTAAGTGTACCAGACCAACTTAGATGCCAAGTTCTGGGATGCATCAGCAGATTCTTGGTCTGGATGTAGGACCAAGTTCGAGATGATTTAAGCCAGAACCCTGGTCAATGGCCCTGGCTGGGTCCACTTTTTAATTGCTTCTCTTGCTAGTCATGAGATTTTAGATTTCTGAGGCTTTTAGGCTTTTGATATTTGTTGTTCTTTCTCACTATCCTGCCATTATTGTATGTTGGCCAGGTCTTTAGGTCTTATTGGAACGTAGTTATGCATTCCTAGAATCTCATTCTTATTAATAAATGCATTTAGAAGATTAGGTTTGTATGGTAAGTTCTCTTCTTTGGGTTACATATTGGATGCTGTGATGTGCCTTCCAGCTCCTTCCCTGAGGACTGGGGCACTCATTTCCCAGTGGGTAGGCGTGTTGCCTGCTGACGGCTCAGCAGAAACTGTCCTTGGGCAAAGGGAGCTGCCTTGCCCCAAAGACAGGTTGGTGTAGTGGTACAAATGCTGATCCCCTTGCTTCAATATTCTAAATCTTCAATATGGGAGCCATTCCAGTCTTGGAGCTCCGCGTGGGCTTGGCTTAGGCTTAGCTGCCATGCATCACAATTCAACTCCCCCCACCCCATTTGGCTTTCCTCACTTGCTTACAGGAGTCTTTTCCAACAAGACACCCTAACAAACCTCTATTTCAGAGTTTGTTTCCAGGAAGCCCACCTACAAATGTTTTTGCCAAGCATAGTCCTAGCAAGCAGCATCCAAAGTAGAATTTTGGAGCTGGATCACTGATCAGGTGGCAATGAGGACCCCATCATTGGTGGTAGCCCCCTGATATGCGGTGCAATTGCTAAAATGTCCCTGGTGGTGAACCGGGATGGGGTACTGGTGGAAGGGAATTCACTGGCAGGTGCAACACCTCAGCAGTCGAGAGGTTCAGGGAAAGTAAACTTTTTTAGGATTATGGAATTGGATGGTGGTTGGTTGGAGAGAAAGAAAGGCTGAAGGTGATTAATCACCAATTTCAGATGAAGTGTGAAAAGCAGAGCCAGCCCGCATGTCTGGCAGCATGTGAAGAGATTCTCATTTCCTGCAGCCAAAGGGCAGAAAACAGTCAGCATCAAATCTAGGACTTCATTATAAGAGTGATGGTGCTCCAGAAGAGGTTGAATTCTTAAACATGGCAAGTCTGCCACCCCAAGTTTAGGGTTCTGATGAGAAAGGTGTGGGACTCTGAGACTTGGAATGGGGCCATCTGGGTTGACGTAATTAAACTCAGTCCCTGGAGTCCCCCAAAGTCTCTGAGCTTGTAGAAACGGTCAGAGCCCTCACTATTAAAGACTAGTGTACTCCTTTCCTGAAGACAAGGAGGAAGTCTCTGCCTTGGAAAACAATACATCAGCCATGCCCGCCATCCCCAGGATCTATCTCCACCTCTTCTCTAGACCAGTAACTAGAGTTAAGCCACAGTATAACCTGGCCAGAGAAGTGCTGGGTCTGCTAAGGGAGGAGAGGGAACAGCAGTACCTGGGCAGCACGTGGTTCCCAGAACTGGGAGAGTATGAATGGGAGGCCGGATCAAGTGCGGGTGAAGGTGAAGAGGAAATACAAGGTTGGTCAAAGGGGAGTTTATGGATATGGGAACACCCTCACAGGATACATGATTTAACACCTTGGCAAGGACCCTGGGGGATGAGGCGGACACGCTGCTAGCACATTGCTCTTAGAAGCTTAGAGAAGGTGACGGTCTACACTAGGTGAAGTAGAAATTCCAGAACTGTGGCAGATGGTGGAAGGGATCAAAGGCTCAGAGAATTGAGGATGCTAGAGAGAATACACTAAGGAAGGATAAAAAGTTCCCAATTAACTTTCTGGCGTTCCATGCGAAAGCCAGAAGAATAAGGTCAGAAGGATACCAGCCTCACCGAGCAGCTCAGTGGTGGCTGTGTTCTGAAGGCCAGGGCTAACACAAGGTGACGCTGTTATAGCACCTAGTTTGGTGACGGCAATGGGGCTGATAGGATCCACAGGACTTCACTCTCAGAAGTGAGGAGGGCACAGTAATCATAATTAATGGCAAGATCAAAGTGGCAGCCAGAAAACCTGACCCACTGAGAGCTATGGAGGTGGTTAGTAAAATGTAGCATCGCTGCAGGTGAGATAGACGGGCAGCCACAAAGGACTGCTCAATCCATACAATCAAAAGACATCAAGGCTAGATGATCAGGAAGTTGAGGGAACTAATCTAATAAAAATTCATGATGTCCCTTGTCTAGTTTCCAGGCCTGAGCCAGTTTTTGGACTTGGAATTTTTCGACTGAAAGAGAGGTAGAGTCCCTAGGAGGAAGGACCCTGCAACACCATGGCAAGGGAATATGATATAATTCCTCTGGGTAATGATGCCCCAGAGGGCATTCCAATCATTTACTCAGTTAATGGTACACTGGATAAAGGGGAATACCCAAACATTTCAAAGACTGTTGGCAACAGAGTTGATATTAGCACCTGGGGTCCCTTCCTCTTCAATAACATAGTCTAACTCACAGAGTACATTGAGTTCATGGACTCATCCAGAGGTCTTTCCCTGGAACAGACATACTTGGTAGTTTGCAGGACTGCCATATTTATTCCTTGGTTCTAAGCTAAGAGATACTGTAGTGGAAAAGGCCAAGTGGAAGACTTCGCTGCAGCTGCTCTCCTCCTAATGGTCAATCAGGCAGTAACTTTGGTGGCCCTGAATGCACCACACCTCCCAGTATTCACGGCTTTGAGTTGTCCCCTCCAACACTGAGTCTGAGCTTGGGAAAATGGGTATGAGCAGGCATGATGCAAGCGAAGGCTTGATAAGAGTGTGCACATAAGGGCTTGTCTTCTTGGAATGCTTGCTCTTGGGATTGGCTGCCATGTAAAGATGCTCTAGGTAGCTACGTGAAGAGATGATGTGGACTGCCAACCATCTCTGCTAAGATGCCAGCCATGTGAGTGAAGACATCTTGGACGTTCCAGCCTCAGCTGCCATCTGGTTGCATCTGCGTGAGAGACTCCAAGCAAGACCAACAGAGGGATGATCCAGTTGAGCCCCTGTTAACCCACAGAATTGTGCTAAATAATAAAATAGTTGCTGTTTTAAGCCACTCCATTTTGTGGTAATTTGTTATTCAGCAAGAAATAAACAATTGTAAATAAAAAATATAACATCCTGGGGGAAATGGCAGCAATTAGCAGAACTGATAAAGACCTAGACCCTCTCAAAGGGCAGAATTTTGAGTGTTGCATCTGGTCTATACTTTTATGGAAAGAGAAATGGTTCAAGGCAGGAATACGAATGGACTCCTGGGCAGTGGCAAACGACTTGACTGGTTGGCCAGAGGCCTGGCAGGAGAAAGATTAGCAGACTGGGGACAAAGAGGTCTAAGAAAGAGGTGCCAACTAAAAATTGGCATTTGCCATCTGCCTCTATGAGGATTAAGCCACTGCAGCCACTGACCTTCAACACACCTTGAAAGGAGTTCAGGGTGGAGACCAGGAAAGAGGCGCTCTGTACTCTGGGAAAAACTGGCAGAACAAGCTTTCAGAGAGTTAGATATTTTCAGGAGAAGATTTTATAAGCCCATTTTTGGCCTCTCCTTCTGTCTAGAAGAGCAATAAAATCATTCATGGTGACATCTGCTGCTTGTGACTAGCAGCAACTTTCTGCAAAAATCCGTGCTTGATTGCATGTACCCCCCTTCACCAAAATCATATATATAATGACCTTCCCCCCTGCCTCTTCAGAGCAGTTTCTCAGAGCTATCTGAAATGCTGTCTCCTGGGCTATAGTCCTCATTTTGCCCCAAATAAAACTTAACTCACAACTCTCACGTTGTGCTTTTTTTTTTTTTCAGTCTACAGAGGCATGTGGATGGACCTACAGGAGTGGCCACAAGGTGTACCCTGTGGGTTCTGGAGGACATTTCACTTCTCTGGTCCAAGCATCTCTCCTCCATGCTGTATGTGAGAACTACATTCCTAAGTTGAACGTCTCTGTCATTTTTGTACTGGTTTATACCTTCCTAGGAGCAGGTAGGTCATTATATGCCTAAGGCTGAAATGACTTTCCTGATGGTTGGGTCTGAATGTGGTGAGAAAACGCCAAACCTTCCTTCTTGGGGGATAGACTAGGGTTCAGATGATTGTGCAATCACTAATGACTTTTTTCTCATCTATTGGTTTGAACTCTTAGGTTTGCACAGATTGTGGACGAGAACTGCTACGTCAGCTCTAACTCATCCTTAACTATGTAATCTGAATCTTGAATCCAAGAAACATGTCCAGAGATAGCCAGGATCACACTGCAATTTATATTATTTGAGGTAGAAGGTCTTATCTTTCCTTTATTAAGAGGCCTGAGTAGGTAGTTGGCTTGGCCTTTAACTTGAGTAGGTACCTGGCTGCTTTCCCAGCTCACACTTCATAGAGAAGGACTCCTGTCCTCACAGGGGTCTTGTCCTGCCCGCCAGGTTTGTTCTCCTGACGCTGTCTTTCTGGCCACGGTTGATTGGAGCCAATGTGAGCAACTGATCCACGCTGAACCAACCATATTTTTTCTCCTTGGAACTTGGAACTGAGCTATGACCCAGTTAGTCCTGGCTGGTCTATTGAAGCGAGAGGACAGAGACTTGGGAGCCGAGACATATTCACCCTTTGCTCACACATGCACAGAGAAGCATCAGAGGCCCTTCAGAGGGAAAAGAGAAGTGGATTTCACAGAGCTTTCCTCCTTTTGGCTTCCAGATCCCACCTTCCTTTTGCTTCCTGAATATTCTTATATCTTTATAAGAATTCTTATATCTTATGTCTTTATTCCTATATCTTATATTCTTATACCTTTAAGCCAACTTGAGTTACTTTCTGTGACTTAAAACCAAAGAGATTTAACTAGCATAGACCCATTTTCCTGAACATACTTCTGGTGCCTGGATATTGCTGCTTGATTTTCCTTTCTTCCTTCTTCCCTCCTGCTCTTCTTTCCTCTCTCCCTCCCTCCCTCCTTTCCTCCCTCCCTCCCTTTCTCCCTTCTCTCCCTCCCACGCTTTTCTTTTTTTTGCTTTTCATTTACCCCCAGGACTGCATTGCCATTGTGTATTCAGGTTACAGAGAATCCCTGTTCTAACCCAAAGTGGTTTTCTTGCCAGGAATCCCATAGGTACAAACCCTTAGCTTTGAAGCCTAAATTAAGCTTAAGGGTGTACCTCCCAGAATATAGCTCACAACTTATTATCTGAAGAAAATAAGCAAAGTCATTGTTCTTCCCTAAAGGCAGCCTCCTCTTAGTTAAGTAAGTAAGTCTAGTTCCATTTGTGTGATCTTCAACAGCTCTTTGCACAGAGAAGGGAATAACAACCCCCCAGAGACAAGGGACAACAAGAGGGCCTTTCACACGAGTTTCTTCATCTTTTCTCAATGTTCTTTAATAGAGAAGAAGAGAGACTTGACAGTCCCTTCACCTGTCAGTCCAGGAGAGGTAAAAATGCAACACATTTGTTTAAATATATTTGATAAATCTCCACGCAAATTCAAGTACTCTTGCTTGTCATGGCAAAGATAAAAACAACAAAAGCCTGGAAGTAGGACACATTTTCAGAAATAGGAGGATGGTTGGAAAAACTATGATCACCCACACTTTAGAGAATTGAGCGATTATTAAAAAGAATGATTGGGGGCTTCCCTGGTGGCGCAGTGGTTGGAAATCCACCTGCCAATGCAGGGGACAGGGGTTTGAGTCCTGGTCCGGGAAGATCCCACATGCCACGGAGCAACTAAGCCCGTGCACCACAATTCCTGAGCCAGCGCTCTAGAGCCCGCAAACCACAGCTACTGAGGCCCGCGTGCCTAGAACCCGTGGTCCACAACAAGAGAAAACACCGCAGTGAGAATCCTGTGCACCGCAACGAAGAGTAGCCCCTGCTTGCTGCAGCTAGAGAAAGCCCGCAGGCAGCAACAAAGACCCAGCATAGCCAAAAATGAATAAATTAAATAAATAAATTAAAAAAAAAGAATGATTGTTTATTAAAAAAAATGGTTATTAAAACCAGCAATATGTATTATAGTAAGAGCTTTATCTGGGGCAAAGTCTGTGCGTTACCCCCACCCCCCAATAAGTCTATCCCTTTCCATGAAATTTAGCTGGCCACATAGCTGCCAGGGGAAAAGACTACATTTCCCAGCTTTCCTTGTAGCAAAGTGTAGTCACGTGACCAGGCCCTGGTTAATGACATATGTGGAGAAGTGAGATAGGTAACTTCTGGGCATGTCCTTTCCTCCCTTCTTTCCTTCATCTTATTTCCTGAACGTGGCTGTGATGGCAAACTTAGGCCATGTGGATGAGGGGTACTGCTTGGGGAGAATGGGTAACAAGATAGAAAATTTTGGATGCCTGGCCCACGGTATGGGGCAGAGTTCCAGAAGGCCCCTTGACCATCTACCTAGGGACTGTTAAGTCAGATAGAAAGAAACTTCTCTCTTCTTAATTTGGATCTCTGTTACCTGCAGCCAGACTTATAGCCCAATTAATACCTCATATAAGTAGGAAAAAATTTTCAATTGTAGAGTCATGTGTATAGTATGATATGATTTTAAAATATCTGTGAAAGAATTTGCCTTGTATGTATGCATATATGCTTGAAATGTTTAAATGATCTTCAAGAAAGGTGGGAAAGTATATGGCCAAGCTTCTAACTTTGATTTCCTAAGAGGTGGGGCAGAGAGAAATTGTTCACACTTTCAACATCTTTTTTTTTTTTAACTTATTATAACAATCAAAACATTTTTTTAATTTATAGAAAAAATTATTTCAAGTCTTCCTGAAATCGGAGTAGCTAACATGAAGGTGCTAATTAAAACCATGCGGTGGAAGGCTTTTGGGCTAAAAGTTCAAGAACAGAAACCCAGCCCGCTGTTCTGCTGTGGCAGGATGCTATATCTGCCTGAGAGACTTATGTGTGGGGGGCTATTCTTTTGTTTTTGGCTGCATTGGGTCTTCATTGCTGCGTGAGGACTTTCTTTAGTTGCGGTGAGCGGGAGCTACTCTTCGTTGTGGTGCACAGCCTTCTCATTGCGGTGACTTCTCTTGCTGTGAAGCATGGGCTCTAGGCGCGTGGGCTTCAGTAGTTGTGGCGCATGGGCTTAGTTGCTCCGTGACGTGTGGGATCTTCCTGAACCAGGGCATGAAGCTGTGTCCCCTGCATTGGTAGGCGGATACTTAACCATTGCACCACCCGGGAAGTCCTATATGGTGCTATTCTTACAAACTTCTTTTGAGATAGAGGTCCTGCTGGCTCTTTTATATGGTTGGGTAAATGCTACTGAGGAGGACTGATTATTTTGTAGTAAAAAGAGCGGAACTATTTTGTTTCATACAACATTATCTCTCTATTTGCTTCTATTATGGAGCAATTGTGTGACGAGGTGGACAGAATAAGTGAGGGAAATAATTAAACGGTGGAAAGACATCTCCCTAGTGACTTCTGACCAGCTGACCACATGGCCAAAACTCAGAGTGAGAAGGGGTGTCTGAGAGCCGTGAATTTACTGCCCGCAATGAATACAGCAACATCACCCGCAGGATGCAGAGAGATTTGCACATTTGTTGATACGGCCCCAGCTGGAAATGAAAATTTGGAAATCCTGGGCTTCAGAGTCAGTAACCAGCAGCAAAAGCTTTCAAATTCTTTTTCTAAGCCTTTGTTGAGACGATATTTTTTCTTTTTGTACTCTGCCCTACCTCCCTATTTTTCTAAGGAAAGAATGATGCCACAAGACTATAGTTTGACAATAGTTAAAACGGCACTATTCATTGAGAAGAGGAGCTAATTAAATTTTTCCACTTGACCAAGGAAAGGGAAACTAATAGCTTCCTTTGGTTTTCCATATCTGGGTAAAGTGGTCAAAAATCACTGAGAAGAGAAGGATGTGGCACAGACACATTTGAAAGGACATCTTTTCCAGCACCAAAATGAAGACTATCCAAAAAGTACTAAAGAAATTCTAAATGGAATTCTGAATTTGAATTTGGAGGTTGTCTGGCATAATAGAAAGACTAGGGAATTTGGAATCAGCTAGGTGTGGGTTCAAATCCTGATTTTCCACTTATAGCAGTGTAATAGGATGTTAAAATAAAACTCTTTTTTTGGTATCACTTTTGGCCAGGGCTTTAAGACCATGATATTAATTTACATTACAAAGTGGGGTATGACACCACCATGTAGGACTTGCAACAAAGTGTTTAACACCGTTTTGGGACTCTTATCCCCTCAGCATCAAGGATATAAAAGGGTTGACTAGAGATTAAAAGATTTTTATTTGGAAAGGTGGGACATTTTTCTTTTACCTCAAGCCCAGGGAGAAGGTCTTCAGTGGGACCACCAGTGAGTTTGACATGTGTCCCAACGGATTGATGTTTGAGTCACGCTGAAGACATCAGAAAGGTAAGAGACCGTTGTTTCTTCGTTTCACCAAGAGAAGAGTGAAAAGATGCTGCATAAGGATGACTTTCACTCCCCAAGCTGACTGGGGCAAAGAGCCTATGTTTCCTTCTGACCAGATGTTGCCCAGGCGGGCTGTCTTAGCTGCCAACCAGGAAGGTTGCCTGAAAGGGCAAAGTGAAGTCAGGAGAGAGTGTGGTTGGGTCCTGCTGGGTGAGGTTTGTGGGAGAAAACCCAGTCTTTGAGGAGTCTCTGAAGAACCCACATAAGTGCCCCTTGAGACAAAGAGTCAGTTGTATACAGCTGCCCATCCTAGGAAGTGCTGGTGTCACAGCACTACGGTGGCAGGTGGGGTAGGATTGCTAAAGAAGACTCACAGGACCTCAGCAGTCAGCGCTTATCAATCTACAGTTCATTGCAGGAAAAGGATGAAATAGACCATCAGCATTAAAGCCAGGACATACATCTCAGCCAAGGGTGGCCTCACAGCAAGGGGTCAGGAGAGCCCAAGTTCCAGGTGTCTTCCTCTGCAAGGGCTGAGGTGGGCTGCCCCTGCTCTGTGAGCTCAGGAACCACTGATGTGTGCACAGAATACTTAGGAACCGGGGAGCCCAGAGGAGAGTCTGGGCCAGGGTTTCTCATACTCTGCTGGTCACGTGGGTATAATTTGCTTTGCAGCCAGCTCCAATGGTCAAGGTTTTTTTGGGGGGGGGGGGCCTCTCACCAAGACCAGGTGCAAATCATCAGCCTCACTCTTATCCAAAAAGATGCTGACAAGCTTGTACAAACCACCCCAAACTCCTCAGACACATGGTTATAAAGTGACACTATTAATCATGCCTTGGCATGTCAGTGCCATGCTGGTGCATTTCATATCTGAGTAAAACAGCTCAGAATTATTCCAGGCTTGCTGGCATTAATCCTCTCCATGCACCAGCTCATGACTCTCTCTGTCTAATAAGAATATTTCTGCCCCTGGCTTCTCCCTGCCCTCTAAGCCTAGAAGAGGTGAACGCGGCCTAGGGATTGGAGGGGAACAGAAACTCAAGATGAAGAAACAGAAAAGGAGCTGACCACATCTATTTCCTTCTCAAAGCATGTCTGACAGGAAGAAGATGTCATTCTAAATGTAATCGAATCTTGTGACTCTCCCGTAAGACTGGATATTTTAATTATTGAACTGAGACTATTTTCATGAACTACACATAGCTGGACAATTCTTTTTTTTTCTTATTGGTGATGATTGACCATAAAACCATGAGACTTGTCTTCAATTTCATCTAGCAAGCAGGGAAAAAATTAGGCCTCACAGGATGTGTTTGAATAGGTAGGAGGAGAAGATGATCAAGCCACATGAGCTTGATTCTTTTCATATATGGATTCCATGAGAATATCAAAGGTGAAATTGGACAAGTGTTAAGGAATGTCCCAGAAAAATGAGAGATGTTAAATAAGTAAAAATTGATGATTAAAACTCTCCCTTTCCCACTTCAGACCTAACTAGAAATAAATAGTTGATTTACAATGTCTCAGGTGTACAGCAAAGTGACTCAGTTATATATATATATATATATATATATATATATATATATATATATATATTTATCTATTCTTTTTCAGATTCTTTTCCATTATAGGTTATTACAGGATACTGTGTACAGTTCCCTGTGCTATACAGCAGGTCTTTGTTGTTTGTCTATTTTATGTATAGTAGTGTGTATCTGTTAATCCCAAGTCCCTAGTTTATTCCTCCCTCCCTTTTCTCCTTTGTAACCACAAGTCTTTTCTTTTTTGCTTTTATTTGCATTTATTTTTTGTGGCATTTATTCCCAGGCCATAAGTTTTTGTTTCTTCAGTTTCTTCTGGGATATCTTTTTCTTCTGGGCAATCTCCTCTTCTGGTTTAGGAACAATCTGTTCTTTTTCTGTGAGGATCATCTCAATGTGGCAGGGAGAGCTCATGTATGGGTTGATCCGACCATGAGCTCTGTAAGTCCTGTGCCGTATCTTGGGGGCTTTCTTCACCTGGATGTTCTCAATGACCAGAGGATCTACATCTAAGCCCTTAAGTTCAGCATTACTCTCTGCATTTTTGAACATGTGCAGTAAAAATTCAGCACTCTTTTTGGGCCACCCACCCTGTGTCCAGCCCCATTGTTTGGCCTGGGCACACCTACCAACTCCACCATTGTAACAACGGAATGGCACACATTGCTTCTTTAAAGTGACCACTTCAGATACTTGGTGGCTTTTCGGGTATGCATACCCTTAATGTCCTGGGCAGTTTCACGAGTGTTCTTAAAGTGAACACGAAGATTTGAACCTCTTGACTTGCATGATTTTGTGGGGTTTTCTGGGTCAAGTGAATAGCGAACTGTTTTTAGAGGTCACCTCAGGCCACTTACTGGAAAAGGAAGCACAGGTCTTTTCTTAACAAAGCAAAATGTTTACTTACATCGTTTGATTTTATGATGAAGGAAAAGGGATTAAGATACCAGTTTCATGGGTTTTAGAGCTGGTTTGCAGGATTAAGAGAGATCTTGAACAGCTGGGAAGATTGCAGGGTTGACACATGGGACGTGCTCTTCCAGGCCACTAAGGCACGTCACCAGGAGCGGAATGATAGCTCCTTTTCCCCAGGCCCCCTTGCAGTTCTTGGTTTCTGGCCATTCGATGAGGGAGGAAGTGGTGTAAGCCACTTGCAGACCTGGCTCTTAAAAGCCAGGCAGACTCTCCAGATTCCTCTTTCTCTGCTACTCTGAAGTTTTCTAGATGAAAACAAGACAGAGGAAGTTCCCCTGACCTGTATAGGGCTTTGTGTGAGCAAGTTCAGCCATAGAAATGTTGGGTTAACTGTAGGTTAAACCATCCTGACTAATATATGGGAAAAAACCTAGGAAGAAAGTAAGCAGCAAAAACATAAAGCAGTTTTCCCAAAAGAGATCTAAAGGTGGAATCAATATTTCTCCTACATCAATATTTGTTGAAGAGAGCAGGGAATAGGGAAAGAAGAAATGATATTAAATAATTTTACCTTGTGGTTACACTAAAAAAAGAAAAACTTCTAAAAAAGAATAATACATATAAAGAAATGTATAAAAATCATACAATTTTCACAAACTGAATATGTCCATGTAACTGACAAGTGAGTAATAATAATAATAATAGTAATAATAATAATAAATCAACCCAGAGTATTACCAGGATCCTGGAAGCTCTCTTCATGACCCTGTCAGTCACAAGCCCACAGAAATACCTCTGTTCCGACTTCAAACTCTGTGGTTGCACCTGAGCTCTGCTTGACCATGTGATTACAAATGAACCTCACTCCCCAGACCCACTTAAGTTTCCATATTACCCAGAAACTCCAGGCTTCTCAAAGTTTCTTAATTTTTTTGCTTTCATAACTAGTAGAAAAAAAAATAAGTTAAAACAATGAGGAATTGAATGAAACAATTATCAAACTGATTTTAGTTCTTAGTGGATTTTATTTTCATTAATTTTAATTTCATTTTCTTGGGATAAATATCATATGTGTGTATGTCCACAAAAATTTATAAAACTACTTATATGTTACCAAAAAAGGTCATCTTATTACATTTTTAAAGGTAGAGATTTTACAGGCAAATTGTATGGTTGTAATTCAATACAATTAAAAACAAAGACTGGAAATACCAAAATATCACTGCATGGAGAATAAAAATAAATAGAAAACACTTAGTACAATCCAAAATCAAAACTGAAGTTACAGTCTTTTTAAAACCATGAAAAGAATGCTTTATCTTAAAACCTAATAGCCACTGCAAAGGCTATTCTCATAGAAAAATCCATAGCCTTAAATGTCTTTATTATTATAGAAGGACTGAAAATAAACATTACCTATCTTAGAAAAAAATATAATAAATCAAACAAAATAAGCCAGGGAGTGAGGATTACCATATTGCATCAATTCTAAGGCCCACTTTCCTTTTTCTTTTGACATCTCTTAAATCAGAACATGTCCTCAATTTCTGCTGACCATGTAGCAGTGTGACCTCGTTATTACCTGTGCCTGTAAGAACTTGGCTGTTCTTCCTGGTGGCATGATTGAAATCCCTTTAGATGTCAGTCAAAAAACCATTTAAGCGCTGTTTGAAGAAGGGCTATGAATACTGGCTGATGTCTGAAATACTTTGAATGACACTTCCAGTAACAGAGAACTAGCATCAAAACTTGAAGAGTGAGTATCAGCAATTCAGAAGAAAATCTTGGAAAGAGTTGTGGGATGCTCTTAGGAAATGCTGTGTCACCAGCACGGAGGACAAAATTGTGTGGAAAAATTGGAACATTGATGACTGAGTGAATGATGATTTAAAAGAGCTGGTCTCTCAATCAGAAGACATCTTAGAAGTATTTTAAGTGATTTTATGTTTTCTTTTATGGATGCATAAGAGAAATATGATTAAAATTTATGCCTAATGAGTCTAAAAGAGCTCTTCCAATAAGTAAAAATTAAACATTCTAAAAGTGATAAGAAAGCCTTATGTCCTAGATAATGTCGAAGAGT
The DNA here is from genome assembly GCF_028023285.1 of Balaenoptera ricei. NCBI lineage: Eukaryota > Metazoa > Chordata > Mammalia > Artiodactyla > Balaenopteridae > Balaenoptera > Balaenoptera ricei. The sequence continues at coordinate 14,630,202 of NC_082642.1, read as the reverse complement.
TTTATTTTTTTAGTGGTGTCCAAAATAATGATGAAATGTGGTTACATAGCCAAAAGTTAAAGTTATGAAATAGAAAACTGAAAGAGTAGAATGTATAAATAAATGGAAAAACTAGATTTTTGCAGAGATTGGTAACGTATAAATAAACTCTTCATGAGCCTGATTAAGGACAAAAGTGTGGGAGCAAAAATATACAGGATTAGGAGTAAGAAAAGAGACAGAACTAACAGAGAAGGTAGATTGAAACAGTAAGAGAATATTACATGCAAATCATCAGCAACCTATCTGAAAATCAAGAACCGGGGTTGGTTGGACCTAGAGTCCGTCATACAGAGTGAAGTTAAGTCAGAAAGAGAAAAACAAATACCGTATGCTAACGCATATATACGGGATCTAAAAAAAAAAAAAAATAAAATGGTATGGATGAACCTAGTGGCAGGGCAGGAATAAAGATGTAGACATAGAAAATGGACTTGAATGTAAAGCAATTATACTCCAATAAAGAGGTTAAAAAAAAAAAAAAGAAAATGGACTTGAGGATATGGGGTGGGAGGGCGAAGCTGGAGTGAAGTGAGAGTAGCATCGATATACACACTACCGAATGTAAAATAGTTAGCTAGTGGGAAGCAGCAGCATAGCACAGGGAGATCAGCTCAGTGCTTTGTGACCACCTAGAGGGGTGGGATAGGGAGGATGGGAGGGAGGCTCAAGAGGGAGGGGATATGGGGACATGTGTATGCATATGGCTGATTTGCTTTGTTGTGCAACAGAAACTAACACAGTATTGTGAAGCAATTATACTCCAATAAAGATCTATTAAAAAAAAAAATATCAGGGGTTGGCAAACTTTTTCTCTAGGAGGCCGGGTAGTAAATATTTTAGGCTCTGTGAGAGGTAAATTGAGGCTATTACGTAGGTATTTAAATAACCATTTAAATATTTATAGAGAAAGATGTGGCCAAGATGGTGGAGCAGGAAGCCCCTGAGCTCATCCCCTTCCATGTGCACACCAAAATTACAACTATTTATGGAGCAACTATTGATGAGAATGACCTGAGGACTAGCAGAAAAGATTTTCCACAACTAAAGATACAAAGAAGAAACCACAGAGAGATGGGTAGGAGAAGTGGAGACACAGTAGAGTCAAGATTCCTCTCCCTGGGGCAGGCAATCCACAAACAGGAGAACAATCACAATTGCAGAGGTTCTCCCCAAGGAGTGAGAGGTCTGAGTCCTGCATTAGGCTCCCCAGCCTGGGGGTCCTGCACCGGGGAGATGAGCCCCCGGAATGCCAGGCTTTGAAGGCCAGCAGGGCTTGCGTACGGGAGAGCCAGAGGGCTGTAGGAAACCAAGACTCTGCTCTTAAAGGGTGCACACAAAAATCTCACATGCTCCGAGTCCTCGCACAGAGGTAATACTTTGAAAGAAACCTGGGTCAGACCCCCTTGCTGATCTTGGAGAGCCTCCTGGAGAGACAGGAAGCAATTTGGACACCCCCTAGGGACAAAGATGCTAGCAGCAGCTATTTTGGGGGAGCTCATTCTATCCTGAGGACACTGGGGATGACAAGGGCCATTTTGGAGTCCTCCCTCTAGCCTACTAGTGCCAGGGGCTTACTGCCCACCGGCAGGCCAGCACCAGTCTTGGGACCCAGTCTCCCCCCCACTTATGGGCCGTCATCAGCCCTGGACACTCTGGGCTGTGCAGCCAGCTGCACGGGGACCTGGCCTGGCCCAGCAGGAGACTGGCAACCACCACACGAAGCAGGGCCTGGCAGCCAACTGGGCTGAGTGCCAGCTTCAGTGACCAGTGGGTCCACAGCAGTCACCCCTACCACAACAGAAAGGCCCACACAACCCAGATGAGGGGCACCCCTAGAGCATAAAGCTCTGGTGACCTGCTAAGAGTGTGCTGCTGGGTCCCACAGGAGGTCTATATAAAGCCACTTCTCCAAGATCAGGAGACGTAATTGGCCTACCTAACATGTACAAATAAATACAGCAAAGTACCGAGTGAATGGTATATTATAACCAAGGAGAAAAGGCAAGGGTGGGTGCCTCTAAATTATCAAGAAATTTATCAATAATTAATTATATCAGCAAATAAGAGAAAAGCAAATATGATCAGAGCAATAAATGCTAAAAAAATTTGATTAAAAACAACCGCAGCAGTTATTCCTAAAAAAAAACCCCTCTAAATAAATGGCAGTTAAGAAAAGCTATTTAAATATGATTAATGAGTGAAGAGCGTCAAAATATACAAACTACCAGTTATAAAATAAATAAGTCATGGGGATGTAATGTGCAGCATGGCGACAATAGTTAATAATACTGTATTGCACATTTGAACATGGCTAAGACGTAGATCTTAACAGATCTCATCACAAGAAAAAAAATTTGTAACTATGTATGGGGACAGATTTTACCTAGACTTATTGTGGTGATCATTTTGCAATATATACAAATATTGGATCGTTATGTTGTACACCTAAAACTAATATAGTTATAGGTCAACTACACCTCAATTAAAACAAAAGGCTCTTTTTTGAAAACGAAATAGGAAACATCACTCTATGTACTGAAATGATGAAGGCAAGTCAATGAAATTCAAAAAAGACCTTTATCATTCTATATTATTTTGGAGGTTCTATTGTATATACTAAGACAAAATAAAAATAAAATACAGTAAGTCCCCTACATACGAACCTTCAAGTTGCAAACTTTCAAAGCTGCGAACGTGCATTCCATCAACGTCTGGCATGAGTGAAATTGCAGCTTGCCCTCCATCTGCTATTGCTGACCTTCCTTCAGCTCTACCATCTCCCTCCTCCAGTCAGTAACTCTTCTTGCCTGTTCACTCGATGCCAGCTCCTGTATGCCAGGTGTTATACTGTACTACTGTACTTTTCAAGGTACTGTACTGTAAGATTAAACATGTTTTATTTTTTGTGTTTTTTTTCGTGTATTATTTGTGTGAAAAGTATTATAAACCTTTTACAGTACAGTACTATAAAGCTAATTGTGTTAGTTGGGTACCTAGACTAACTTTGTTGGACTAACGAACAAACTGGACTTATGAACGCACTCTCGGAATAGAACTCGTTCATATGTAGGGGACTTACTGTAGTAAGTATAAGCAATGGAGAAAAAAGAGGGAAACTGATCATATGATTCTACACCTAGAAAAACCAAGAAATTCTAGTTTTAAAAATTTCTAGGAAAAGAATTTTTCCTAGAGAATGAAGAGGAAATAAGAGAATTTGGTGATGTGGGACACAAGCTTTTCTTTATTCTAGAAATAAGACATGGAAATGGGAAAACATTTCATTGATAACAACAACAAAAATTTTAAAACATAGATAAGAATGGTACAGAACCTGTAAAATAAATGATAGTATGAGATGGAAGGATGTAAATCAACATCTGAATAACTGGAAAAACTTTCATGTTCTTGGATTGGAAGTGTTAATATCAAACAAAATCAATTATGTCACTACTAATATGTCAATGCAATTTCAATTAGAATTCCAATGAGAGCTTTTGGGGAGATAATTGATTATGATGATATTACATTTCATACGGAGGAAAAAATGCCTATGAACAGTCAGCAAAAGTATAAAAAGAAGCATAGTAAGGAGGCATCTGCTTAACTAAAAAGCCACCATAATAAATCAGTATGATACAGGCATAGGGATGGCCATATAGATCAAAACACAGATGGACACTTCAGAAATAGATCCCATTTTATAGGATTTAAAAAAAAATTTATTGAAGTACAGTTGATTTACAATGTTGTGTGAATTTCTTCTGTATAGCAAAGTGATTCAGTTATACATATATATATTTGTTTTCATATTCTTTTCCATTATGGTTTTTCACAGGATATTGAATATAGTTCCCTGGGCTATATAGTAGGACCTTGTTGTTTATCTATCCTATATATAATAGTTTGCCTGTGCTAGGATGATTTTACATATGAAAATGTGGTATTTCGATTCAATGGAAGAAGAATGATATATTTAATAAATAATGTGTGCAACAGGCTATCTATCTGGAAGAAAATTAAAGAGGACTCGTATCTTGTATCATTTATAAAAATAAATCCCAAATAGATTAAAGGAATGAGACTTGTAGGGTCTCTTTGAACGGATGGACTTCACATTTTGAAACTCTACTTTGGCCACTGTATCTGGAGTCAACCCTGTCCAAAGTCCTCACAGGATGAAAGGGAAGCTGGCATCTTCCCATCTGCCTAGCTGCAAGGGAGTGGAGGCTTTGAACACAATGAAGGAAGACAAGGAGAAGGCATACTGAGTAGGCGACTGGTGGTATCTGCTAAAGAAAGCCAGCTGGAGAGAGAGAGAGAGAGCGAGAGAGAGTTTATATTGGAGTATTTTTGTCATTGGCTGGGATCCATTGCTGTTGCTACAAGACAGGATGGCTTTCCCTTGCTTTGATTGGCTTTGGCTTCTGGCCAGGTCTTTGCTGTGGTACCTGCAGCCCCTAGGAGGACAGGAAGACTGACTTCTATCTTAGGTACCAAGGAGGAAAGAGTCCAAATATCATGTCTAGGACACCCGCCACCCCCTGCCCCCAACTCTCTAGAAACGCTCTTCTGCAGGAGGGGAAAGACATGTAATGAGTGCTGCCTCTTCCTTCTTACTTAAATGCTCCGAAGAAAAGGGGATGAAAGCCAGGAACCTAAGCAGAAGGCCAGCTGCTTTCTTCACCCACTTTTAAGGGATGCCCAAGACAGGTGCGGGGTCATTAACCGTTGCCCCAGCATCCTGCACGGGGCGACCCTTGGTTGGGTGTCTGGAAGTGAGCCGTGAAGGCCCATCGGATAGTCGCCCTTGAAAGACGTCCTATTCCTGGTGCTTCTGGCATCTGGTCCTGAGAGACAGAGGGCCCAGCATCACCTGAGGAGCGGCGGGTGTGGGGAGGAGAGAAGGGAGGCCAGCTGAGCGGAGAGCCCGGGAGAGGACTCTGCACTGTCCTCTCAGGCCTGGGGCTTGCTGGGGGAGCCGCTGACCTGAGCTGAGGACCTCAGGGAAGGGAAGGAGCCCTCTGCCGCGCTGCTCACGGATGCAGAGGATGCTGAACTCGGATCCCGAGGCGAAGCATTGCTGCAGCCACAGGTAACCGTCTGAAGGACTAGAGGTGCTGGCGAGGGCAGGGGTGGCATTCTCCCCAGATGCCAGATTACCCTGCCCTGGCCAGAGAGGTGTTTATTTAAGGGCAGAGGCTAGGCACATCCAGAACCTTCAAGGCTTCTGTCAGGGGTTCTCTGACAGAGCCGGGGCCTGGGTGGGGCCTCTGTGCCCAGGAAGTGACAAAGAGGCACAGCACTAACCCCCCCCCCCCCTTGCCCTGTCTCTGGCTCTCACCAACAGTGCCAGCTCGGGGAACTTCCCGAGCATGCAGTGGTCAGGGCAAGCCACCCCTCAGCAAGGGTGTCTGAGGGAAGAAGTGTGGTTTTAGGGTCAGACAGACCTGGGCTTGAGTCCTGAGTGACCCACTTGCTAACCATCTGTCTGATCTAGGGCAGGTCTCAGTTTCCATGCTGTTCATTTGTGAATTAAGAGATCACACAGAGCTGGGGGGAGCGGTCAACAGGAATGAATGACACGGCACTTAGCACAGTCTGGCACAAAGTAGGCACTTAATGTGAATTTCCTTCCTTCTCTCTGAGGAAGCAAGGTGGCCTTCCACGGCAGGCATCCTGGAGGTCCTTTTGTTTTCCTTTTGTTGGGCTCACCTGGCCCTGCCTCTGGTGGGTGCAGCGGGCATGGTTTAGTGAGCTCTATCTCCCGGCACCTTAGCTTACATTGCTACCTGCTGCTTTATCTAATTTCTTTACTGTTGTTTTGCTTTGCCTAGGACAGTGCCTGGCACATAGTAGGTACTCAGTGAGAGTGTTCAATGAATGAATGAATGAGTTCGTCTCTTCCATCCTTAGACTGCTTTGAGTGAGACCCCCAAAATTCTATAATTTGCACCTGGACGATTACTGTCACTTGGAGATCCATCTCTGTTTTTTGGTTTATAGTTTTTCACAAAGAACTGTCACATTCTAAGGTCAGTACCAGGTTTCAGACCACATTCAGACATTATATGTATTAATACATACCCAAAGCCTGCATTAGAAAGAACTATTTTGCTGTAAAACAAGCCAAAGATTTCTTTGGAAATTATTGGCTACTGGAAACTTACTTAATTGACAATTTGCTAGGATTTCTTGGCAATCATCGTGCCTGCTCGGGAGTTTCTGCAAAGTGAGCAAATCTGACTTACAAATGGTTTTCAGATGTAAATGAAATTTTTATGAATACTAAACTGAACAATTAACGAGGTTGAAATAATGTTGTATTTTGGCAATAAACATTTATTAATTTATGTTTTGCTGGTTTCTTTTCACATTTGAGAGCCAATGATTTTATATTCTGGCCTCAAACATTTTTGTAGGTCCCTGAAGAACTCATGTGACATGAGCACAGGGCTGAGAGCGTCTGTTGGAGAAAATAGTCTCAGAGGATTGTAGACTCAGAATGTCTGTAACTTATTCTTATCTAGAGTGGGTCATGGGCTATCTTGGTAAAGGGAAAGGACATCTTAGGAGACTGTCTTTTCGCTCTAGCCTCTTTGGCATTCAGCCCTGATTCTCCTTTTAGTGTCTTTTAGTATCTTACCCCCTACCTATTTCCTTTTGGTTTTCACCCTCTGCACTGAAACCTGTTATATCATTTGCCCTCAAGGCCACAATTCTTGGCTTATCAGGCTCGCTGATCTGCATTATTAAATTCTTGCATCGTTGGGCTGAGTCATTCATTTTTGTATTCCCTTAGGAAAGTTAGTAAATGTAAGTTGAAGGTAAGAAATAGTAGATGAAGTCTTTACATCAACTAAAAGGCATCTTCCCTTCCCAGGCAATGTGGCTATATCCTGTGGCCTCTGGTGGAGGTGTTCCTATCTGGAAATCCCCTCATTCTGTGTCCCTCTTCCTCATTCTGGCAGACGCCTCCGGTCTTGTCCCTTTTCAGAGAGAGGACAATGGGATGAGGGGGAAAGGAATGGAGAGTGAATATCTGAGAACAGTTTATCAACTGCTTTATTAGACTGCTACGCAGACTATAGTCTGAGGGCAAGTAGTATCTGTACCCGCTGGGGGCTTGTTGGAAATGCAGAATCTCAGGCTCCACCTCAGACCTGCGGAATCAGAAGCTGCATTTTAAGGAAGTCTCTGGGTGAATTCGTGTGAACATTAAGGTTTGAGAAGCCTCAGACCAGACATCATCACCTGGATGTCCCTTAAGTACTCAATGTCCACAGGTCTGAATCTAAGCCCATCATCTGCTCCCACAGCTTGCCCCCTCCTGAGCTTCTTCTCTTCCTCTGTATTTCCGGGGTGCCTGAAATTATATTTCATCACAGGACTTGTTTACTGTCTATTATGTTACTTTCTTACTGTTTTCTCCCAATTAGATTGTAAGCTTCCTGAAGACGGGTATTAAGTCCATTTATTTTCTGTCACCAACAGTGTTCGCTGAGCCTGAAACAAGTTTTGGCTTCTCTAACCTCAGTTTCCTCATCTGTAAGGTGCAGGGGCTGGGCTTCATCTCAAAGACTCTGTTCACCCATAACATTCTGTGATTCTATGATGTGCCTTAAAGAATCAGAACTGCAAGTTTGAGAAACACCTTGGAAGTCACCTAATTTAACAACTGCTCCCCAAACCCCCATATCGCCCCATGTTACTCTGGCTAAAGCAGAAGCCCCTTCAGCCACATCCACATGTAATGACTGTCCCACTTAAGCATGGACATCTTTAGTGACAGAGAAGTTAGGACCTCTGCCGTCAGTACATTCCATTTTCAGAAGGCTCTACCTTTTTAGAAACTTATTTTATAGTTTTGAGGCTTCATAGCTAAATTAAAAGAGAATGGATATTGGAATAGGATAGAAGTGGTCTCCAATTCCACGAGAGTTACTAGCTGTGTGAGTTGAACAGACTCTAAGATGAGCCCATGAGCCCTGTCTCCTGGTGTTCCTGTCTTTGTGTAATTCACTTTCCTTGAGTGTAGGTGAGCCCTGTGACTTATTTCTAACCAACAGAATGTGGTAAAAGTAATGGGTTGGCGCTCCTCTGTTTACATTATGCTATGTGGCCAAGGTGATGTCACTCCCACACCCATGATGTATAAGACTCCATGTCCCTCGCAGACCACCTCTCTATCTTCAATGCTGGATTTGAAGAAGTAAGCTGTGATGAATCTTACAGCCACAAGGAAATAAATTCTGTCATCAGCCTGAGACAGCTTAGAAGTGGAACCTTCTCCAGTCAAGCCCTCAGATGAGAACCCATCTCTGACTGGCACCTTGATTTCAGCTCTGCAGAAGACCCAGCTAAGCCATTCCCGACCTCCTGACTCTCAGAAACTGTGCAATAATCAATGTGTGTTACTTTAAGCTGCTATTTGTGTAATTTGTTACACAGCAAAGAAAATGGATAACATACTGTATAATCTTGGGCTTGCTTCTTAACTTCATTGATTTTCTATAAAACATAATAATACCTACCACCTAGGGTTCTTGTAAGGACTGGAGACAATTTGCTTGCCGATAGTGGGTGCCATCAATGGTAACTTTTCTCCTTGTTATTGTTGTTATTGTTATTTTCTCCTTGTATCTCCCGAGGCTTTTCATAGCCAACTTCATGAGAGAGTTGTCTTTGGAAGCCATCTCCAATTCCTTGCTTCTCGTTCACTGGTCAGCCTTCTCCCATGTAGTTTTTGTCTGCATCACTCCATTGTCAAGATTACCAGCAACCTCTAGTTTATAAATCCAATGTCTCCTTTATTCTGTCATCAGTTTACTGACCTCTCAGACGATTTTGTTATAGCTGACTGCTCACTCCTTCTTGAGATACCCTGTTGACGTCCACGATAGAACACTGTTCTGGCTTTTCTCTTTGATGCTTTTTTTTTTCCTACTTAGCTGATAACCCATCTCTACCCAGTCTCTAAGTTCTAATACAGCACGGTGTTAAGCCCTCCATTTCCTTACATACTGCTCCCTTACATGATTCATCCGTTTTTTCCATGGTTTTCATTAGCATCTGCAGGGTCCCAAATTTGTAGGTCCTTCTCTGAACAATCCTCTGAGCTCTAGACTCATATATCCAACTGCCATCTTGACTCCTCCATCTGGCTACCTCACAGGCGTCACAGATTAACATGTCCAAAACTGAACATTCTATCCTCTTTATCCATTCCTCTGTGGATGGACACTTAGGTTAGTTCCATGTCCTGGCTGTTGTAAATAGTGCTGCAATAAACATTGGGGTGAATGTACCTTTTCAAAGTATGGTTTTCTCCAGATATGTAGCCAGGAGTGGGATTGCTGGATCATATGGTAGCTCTATTTTTAGTTTTTATAGGAACCTCTGTACCATTCTCCATAGTGGCTGCACCAATTTACATTCCCACCAACACTGTAGGAGGGTTCCTTTTTCTCCACACCCTCTCCAGCATTTGTTATTTATAGACTTTTTGATGATGGCCATTCTGGTTGGTGTAAGGTGATATCTCATTGTAGTTTTGATTTGTATTTCTGTAATAATTAGCGACGTTGAGCGTCTTTTCATATGCCTTTTGACCATCTGATAAAGAAGATGTGGTATATTTATACAATGGAAAATTACTCAACCATAAAAAGAATAAAATAATGCCACTTGTAGCAACATGGATGGACCTAGAGATTATCATGCTAAGTGAAGTAAGCCAGACAAAGACAAATATCAAATGATACTGTCTATATGTGGAATCTAAAAAATGATACAAATGAACTTATATGCAAAACATAAACAGACCCACAGACATAGAAAGCAAACTTATGGTTACCAAAGGGGAAAGGTGTGGGGAGGGATAAATTAGGAGCTTGGGATTAACATACACACCCTACTCTATATAAAACAGATCATCAACAAGGACCTACTGTATAGCACAGGGAATTATACTCAGTATTTTATAATAACCTTTAAGGGAAAATAATCTGAAAAATATATATGTATATATGTATAACTGAATCACTTTGCTGTACACCTGAAACTAACACAACATTATAAATCAATTATACAAAACAAAACAAACAAAAACCCCAAAACCAAAACTGAATGTTCCATTCCCCACCCTCCCAGACTATTCACCAGCCTTCTTCCTCATCTTGATAAATGGTATCACCGTCCACAATTTGTTTCAACCAGAATCACCCTTGATTTCTTGCTTTCACTCATTCTTCCTGCCCCCCTGTAAGCAAGTCCTATCTATTACAACTAAAATAGTATGTCTTGATGTGTCCCCTTCGCTCCCTCTATACTGCCACCACTCTGTCCAAGCCCCCAGGAGCAACCCCTTGAACAGAGACAACATCTAACTGCTCTCTGCTCTTTCCCTCAGGCCTCTCTTCAAACCATTCTTCAGGCCACAGCCAATGATCTTTTAAAAATTTAACTTGAATTATATCCCTCTACTTTTAAAAAACTTTACAGGCTTTTCTTTGTGTTTAACATAAAATTCAGACTTTTAAATGGCCTAAAGCCCTATATAGTGTGGGTCCTCCCACCATTTTCCTGTTCTTTCTTTTCCCGTTGTTACCTCACCTTAAATATTCTTCCCCTTGTTCTCTGAATAATGTCTTCCTTTCAGTGTTTTGGCTTCAGTTTAAACATAACTGCCTTAGAAACATCATTTCTTACTGCTCTATTTACTTTAGAATTCTGCTCCTCTTCTCTAATTCAGCACCTTGCTTCATTTCTTCCTTCTTTGCACATTTTATACTTTGTAATAATTAATTTGTTTGCTTATAATCCATCTAGCCCACTAGCCCATAAGTTTCATGAGGGCAAGTTCTGGCTGTTAGGTTGCAACTTGGTAGATCTTTATTAAATGAATGAATGACAATAGTGTATTCTATTCTTACCCTCTGGGTCCAACCAGAAACAGTGTCATCCCTCTCATGCACTCTGTCCCTTCAGTTCCTTGAAGACACGCTCCTTCCCTATCCCAAACAAGGCTTCTTCTTCCCTAAAATAAAATATTTTCCAGCTTTCCCTTTGTCACGTGATTTTGATGTCACTTTATAATCCTTGCTATTCATTCAATAAATCTACTCAATAAAATAACAAATATTATTCACTCTCCTTTGGACAGGCCTCAGCTCTATTTTGTCAGGTTCTTATTAATATGTGTTCCCCTGTCCCCAGTAAATGGATATTTCCTAGAGTTGAAGAAACTCTTGTAGATGCTGACTGACTAGTCCAGCTCAGAGTTGACGAGGACTGTCATATCCCTCATTTCAGAGTCCATATTTCTATTGATTCATCCCAAGTGGGAGTTTCAAGAAGTCTAGAAGGGAAGGTGACATCATCACAATAGTGGGGAGGTGGGAGTGTATCAATTACATGACTTTGGGTGAAAGTAACAGAAAACTCAACTATTAACAATGGATTGAACAATAAAGATGTTTAATATCTCCTATAACCAGAAGCCAGTCTTTAGGCTTGGTTAAGAAAGTGGTTCAGTGATGTCATTAAGGACTTAGGTCTTCAGTGTGTGTCTTTGTCCTTCAGTTTGCTTTCCTCATGCTTGCAAGATGGCTGCAGTAGCTCCAGGCATCACCAAGCCCAGAGGTAGAAAAGGCACCTTTCTTTTCTTCTCATGCATCTTTTTTTTTTTTTGGTCTGGTAAGTTTAGGTTGAATTTATTAAGAAACATTGTCAAGTTTATAGCAAAACTAAATTCTAAAATCATTCAATACTCAATAATAGTGTCTGAGGACAGTTCTCATTCAGAAAAAATTCAGTCTCAGTCCTAAGCTCCAAAAATTAAAATGTAACTTTACCACCATTAAGACATTAAGCTGCTATAAGGTAAGACCAGTCATTATATTCACCTTCTACTTCTGACAAAAAGTCATGGAACTGATGATATTTAAGTCCATAAGAGCAAGTAAAATACCCCATGGACAGTTCTGTTTCAATAACACATGAATATTTTACACAAGTGCTGATAAATAGTACAAGGAATAAAGATAGACTTTCAGAATTTTACATTTTAATAAATTTAAAATGTAAAATTTGTAAATTTCTCTAAACCTTTTTCTGCCCCACATGTATTTTTATCACCATCAGTTGTAGCACATCTTAGCAGATTCCACTTCAGGTTGTAATAAATTAGTGCTTTTTCAACTTCTTTGGAAAAAAAAATATATATATATGTATATATATTTTAAATTTTTATTACTATTCAGAAAAGCTTAATCCATATGGTGTTAACTGAGGCACCAACTAACTTTTGACCCAGTAGGAAAAGATGAAATAAAAAAAATAGTAAAACTAGGACAAAATCAGATACAGGAAGCACTTACATACATAAGTAACATTCAAAAGCAAGCTGATTGTAAAATGTCTCAAAATTCTACTATTACATTATAAAGTCACAACTAATATAAATCTAAAAAATGTAGCTGGATCTTTTTTTACTTTCTCTTTTTCTTTTTAATTTTTGAATTTTATTTTTTTTTTTATACAGCAGGTTCTTATTAGTCATCAATTTTATACACATCAGTGTATACATGTCAATCCCAACTGCCCAATTCATCACACCACCACCTCCACCCTGCTGCCACTTTCCGCCCTTGGTGTCCATAGGTTTGTTCTCTACATCTGTGTTTCAATTTCTGCCCTGCAAACAGGTTCATCTGTACCATTTTCCTAGGTTCCACATATATGCGTTAATATACAATATTTGTTTTTCTCTTTCTGACTTACTTCACTCTGTATGACAGTCTCTAGATCCATCCACGTCTCTACAAATGACCCAATTTCGTTCCTTTTTATGGCTGAGTGATATTCCATTGTATATATGGACCACATCTTCTTTATCCATTCGTCTGTCGGTGGGCATTTAGGTTGATTCTATGACCTGGCTATTGTAAATAGTGCTGCAATGAACATTAGGGACATGTGTCTTTTTGAATTATGGTTTTCTCTGGGTATATGCCCAGTGGGATTGCTGGATCATATGGTAATTCTATTTTTAGTTTTTTAAGGAACCTCCATACTGTTCTCCATAGTGGCTGTATCAATTTACATTCCCACCAACAGTGCAAGAGGGTTCCCTTTTCTCCACACCCTCTCCAGCATTTGTTGTTTGTAGATTTTCTGCTGATGCCCATTCTAACTGGTGTGAGGTGATACCTCATTGTAGTTTTGATTTGCATTTCTCTAATAATTAGTGATGTTGAGCAGCTTTTCATGTGCTTCTTGGCCACCTGTATGTCTTCTTTGGAGAAATATCTATTTAGGTCTTCTGCCCATTTTTGGATTGGGTTGTTTGTTTTTTTTGATATTGAGCTGCATGAGCTGTTTATATATTTTGGAGAATAATCCTTTGTCTGTTGATTCGTTTGCAAATATATTCTCCCATTCTGAGGGTTGCCTTTTCGTCTTGTTTATGGTTTCCTTTGCTGTGCAAAAGCTTTGAAGTTTCATTAGGTCCCATTTGTTTATTTTTGTTTTTATTTCCATTCCTCTAGGAGGTGGATCAAAAAAGATCTTGCTGTGATTTATGTCAAAGAGTGTTCTTCCTATGTTTTCCTCTAAGAGTTTGATAGTGTCCGGTGTTACATTTAAGTTTCTAATCCATTTTGAGTTTATTTTTGGGTATGGTGTTAGGGAGTGTTCTAATTTCATTCTTTTACATGTAGCTGTCCAGTTTTCCCAGCAGCACTTATTGAAAAGACTGTCTTTTCTCCATTGTATATCCTTGCCTCCATTGTCATAGATTAGTTGGCCATAGGTGTGTGGGTTTATGTCTGGGCTTTCTACCTTGTTCCATTGATCTATGTTTCTGTTTTTGTGCCAGTACCATATAGTCTTGATTACTGTAGCTTTATAGTATAGTCTGAAGTCAGGGAGTCTGATTCCTCCAGCTCCGTTTTTTTCCCTCAAGACTGCTTTCACTATTTGGGGTCTTTTGTGTCTCCATACAAATTTTAAGATTTTTTGTTCTAGTTCTGTAAAAAATGCCATTGGTAATTTGATAGGGATTGCATTGAATCTATAGATTGCTTTGGGTAGTATAGTCATTTTCACAATGTTGATTCTTCCAGTCCAAGAACATGGTATACCTCTCCATCTGTTGGTATCATCTTTAATTTCTTTCATCAGTGTCTTATAGTTTTCTGCATACAGGTCTTTTGTCTCCTTAGGTAGATTTATTTCTAGGTATTCTTTTTGATACAATGGTAAATGGGAGTGTTTCCTTAATTTCTCTTTTAGATTTTTCATCATTAGTATATAGGAATGCAAGAGATTTCTGTGCATTAATTTTGTATCCTGCAACTTTACCAAATTCATTGATTAGCTCTAGTAGTTTTCTGGTGGCATCTTTAGGATTCTCTATGTGTAGTATCATGTCATCTGCAAACAGTGACAGTTTTACTTCTTCTTTTCCAATTTGTATTCCTTTTTATTTCTTTTTCCTCTCTGATTGCTGTGGCTAGGACTTCTAAAACTATGTTGAATAATAGTGGCGAGAGTGGACATCCTTGTCTTGTTCCTGATCTTAGAGGAAATGCTTTCAGATTTTTACCATTGAGAATGATGTTTGCTGTGGGTTTGTCATATATGGCCTTTATTATGTTGAGGTAGGTTCCCTCTATGCCCACTTTCTGGAGAGTTTTTGTCATAAATGGGTGTTGAATTTTGTCAGAAGCTTTTTCTGCATCTATTGAGATGATCATATGGTTTTTCTTCTTCAGTTTGTTAACATGGTGCATCACATTGATTGATTTGCGTATATTGAAGAATCCTTGCATCCCTGGGATAAATCCCACTTGATCATGGTGTATGATCCTTTTAATGTGTTGTTGGATTCTGTTTGCTAGTATTTTGTTGAGGATTTTTGCATCTATATTCATCAGTAATATTGGTGTGTAATTTTCTTTTTTTGTAGTATCTTTGTCTGGTTTTGGCAACAGGGTGATTGTGGCCTCATAGAATGAGTTTGGGAGTGGTCCTTCCTCTGCAATTTTTTGGAAGAATTTGAGAAGGATGGGTGTTAGCTCTTCTCTAAATGTTTGATAGAATTCACCTGTGAAGCCATCTGGTCCTGGACTTTTGTTGTTGGAAGATTTTTAATCACAGTTTCAATTTCATTACTTGTGATTGGTCTGTTCATATTTTCTATTTCTTCCTGGTTCAGTCTTGGAAGGCTATACCTTTGTAAGAATTTGTCCATTTCTTCCAGGTTGTCCATTTTATTGGCATAAAGTTGCTTGTAGTAGTCTCTTAGGATGCTTTGTATTTCTGCAGTGTCTGTTGTAACTGCTCCTTTTTCATTTCTAATTTTATTGATTTGAGTCCTCTCCCTCTTTTTCTTGATGAGTCTGGCTAATGGTTTATCAATTTTGTTTATCTTCTCAAAGAACCAGCTTTTAGTTTTATTAATCTTTGCTATTGTTTTCTTCATTTCTATTTCATTTATTTCTGCTCTGATCTTTCTGATTTCTTTCCTTCTGCTAACTTTGAGTTTTGTTTGTTCTTCTTTCTCTACTTCCTTTAGGTGTAAGGTTAGATTGTTTATTTGAGATTTTTCTTGTTTCTTGAGGTAGGCTTGTATAGCTATAAACTTCCCTCTTAGAACTGCTTTTGCTGCATCCCATAGGTTTTGGATCGTCATGTTTTCATTGTCATTTGTCTCTAGGTATTTTTTGATTTCCTCTTTGATTTCTTCAGTGATCTCTTGGTTATTTAGTAACGTATTGTTTAGCCTCCATGTGTTTGTGTTTTTTATGTTTTTTCCCTGTAATTGATTTCTAATCTCATAGCATTGTGGTCAGAAAAGATGCTTGATATGATTTCAATTTTTTAAAATTTACTGAGGCTTGATTTGTGGCCCAAGATGTGATTTATCCTGGAGAATGTTCCATGTTCACTTGAGAAGAAAGTGTAATCTGCTGTTTCTGGATGGAATGTCCTATAAATATCAAGTAAATCTATCTGGTCTATTGTTTCATTTAAAGCTTCTGTTTCCTTATTTATTTTCATTTTGGATGATCTGTCCATTGGTGTAAGTGAGGTGTTAAAGTCCCCCACTATTATTGTGTTACTGTGATTTCCTCTTTTATAGCTGTTAGCAGTTGCCTTATATATTGAGGTGCTCCTATGTTGGGTGCATATATATTTATAATTGTTATATCTTCTTCTTGGATTGATCCCTTGATCCTTATGTAGTGTCTTTCCTTGTCTCTTGTAAGATTCTTTATTTTAAAGTCTATTTGATGTGATATGAGGAGTATTGGTACTCCAGCTTTCTTTTGATCTCTATTTGCATGGAATATCTTTTTCCATCCCCTCACTTTCAGTCTGTATGTGTCCCTAGGTCTGAAGTGGGTCTCTTGTAGACAGCATCTATATGGATCTTGTTTTTTTATCCATTTAGCAAGCCAGTGTCTTTTGGTTGGAGCATTTAATCCATTCACGTTGAAGGTAATTATCGATATGTATGTTCCTATGACCATTTTCTTAATTGTTTTGGGTTTGTTTTTGTAGGTCCTTTTCTTCTCTTGTGTTTCCCACTTAGAGAAGTTCCTTTAGCATTTGTTGTAGAGCTGGTTTGGTGGTGCTGAATTCTCTTAGCTTTTGCTTGTCTGTAAAGCTTTTGATTTCTCCGTCGAATCTGAATGAGATCCTTGCCGGGTAGAGTAATCTTGGTTGTAGGTTCTTCCCTTTCATCACTTTAAGTATATCATGCCACTCCCTTCTGGCTTGTAGAGTTTCTGCTGAGAAATCCGCTGTTAACCTTATGGGAGTTCCTTTGTATGTTATTTGTCATTTTTCCCTTGCTGCCTTCAATAATTTTTCTTTGTCTTTAATTTTTGCCAATTTGATTACTATGTGTCTCAGCATGTTGCTCCTTGGGTTTATCCTGTATGGGACTGTCTTCGCTTCCTGTACTTTGGTGCCTATTTCCTTTCCCATGTTAGGGAAGTTTTTGACTATAATCTCTTCAAATATTTTCTCTGGTCCTTTCTCTCTCTCTTCTCCTTCTGGGACCCCTATAATGCGAATGTTGTTGCATTTAATGTTGTCCCAGAGGTCTCTTAGGCTGCCTTCATTTCTTTTCATTCTTTTATCTTTATTCTGTTCCGCAGCCGTGAATTCCACCATTCTGTCTTCCAGGTCACTTATCCATTCTTCTGCCTCAGTTATTCTGCTATTGATTACTTCTAGTGTATTTTTCAGTTCAGTTATTGTATTGTTCATCTCTGTTCGTTTTTTCTTTAATTCTTCTAGGTCTTTGTTAAACATTTCTTGCATCTTCTCGATCTTTGCTTCCATTCTTTTTCCCAGGTCCTGGATCATCTTCACTATCATTATTCTGAATTCTTTTTCTAGAAGGTTGCCTATCTCCACTTCATTTGGTTGTTTTTCTGGGGTTTTATCTTGTTCCTTCATCCGGTACATAACCCTCTGTCTTTTCATCTTGTCTCTCTTTCTGTGAATGTGGTTTTTGTTCCACAGGCTGCAGGATTGTAGTTCTTCTTGCTTCTTCTGTCTGCCCTCTCACATCTTTTTTTTTTAATCCTAGAAGTCTTCCCTCCCCCTCCCACTCCCATATTTTCACATCTCATTGGTAAGAACTGGGCCACGTGTCACCCCTAAAACAACCAATGGGAAAGAGAGGCAATCATGATGTTGGGATTGATTAATGAAACTTCTCTGGAGTGGAGAAGGAACAAGTTTCTTCTGAAGCACAAGGCCCTGTCAGCCTTGAATCAACTCCAGGTTCTGCTAGCAAGGAAGGCAGGGCAGGGGATGACAAGCAACAGCAACTGCTTTAGGGCGGGTGATGCTTTTGGGTACGCAGACCTGTCTCTATGTCTCATCAATGCCTGCAGTGGTTGCCCTCTCCTGAAATGTGAACTTATCTTTTTCAAATTCTCAAGCACTTTAAAGGGTTTTCTTGGAGGTGAAACTTATTCTGGACATACTATATTTCATCAAACCTAAGAAACCATAGACTACAAGGTTCACCATTATCTAGTGAACTTCTAAGATAGAAAAAGTTATTTTAAACTCTTACGTAATGTCTTAACAGTCATTCTGCATGGTCCTTGATTGGTCATACTAACCTGTGCTGCTTTGAAATTTCTTTCATCTCTTCTGAAGGATTTGTCAATTTCTCCTGCATTCAGTTGCTTTGCTGGATGTGGGGCAAATATAACTGCTTCATTTCTTGTAGATTTCATCCTTTTTGAGGTCTTGAAAGAAGTTGATTGTTGCTTTGTGAGAAAGTATAGAATGGCAGTTTTCCTGTAGCAACAAATACTTGCTTCACAAATGTCAAATTTACAGCCCCTTCCTCTGTTTCTTTTTGCATCCACAATAGCTCATTGTTCGAATACCAAAATATAGGATAATCTTTGGAGGGCCTTTTAAACGGCATTGAACCTCCACACCCGTCCTTGCAGCCATGCATTGAACTCAGCTGAAAGTATGATAGCATGAACAGCTGTGACCAAGTTTGCCACACAGAGGCCATGACAACTATCCCGTGATTGCCTTGATTCTAAGGCACATTTTGATTTTAAAAGATGTTAAAATGTGGAGGGCAGGGAAGCCTGTCTTCGAATCTGTGAAATATGGTACATCTAAGTAGCATGGTAGTCTGTGGCTTAATCAAAACTATTGATGGTTTCATGTCCCTCATTAATGGCCAACTCGGGCATGGGCCTGTGTGGACTAAAAATGCAGAGACTGGCTGGGCAGCCATGGCCCGAGTGGTTCTAATTAGGTCAGAGAGACGTGGAGCGGGGCTCTTTGCTGAGCTGGCTGTTCGACATGAATGGTCACCACTGGAGCCTGTGGTTTTCTTATTGCTAATTGGACAAAGGCTTGTGTCGTCTGTCACTTCCTGCATTTGTTTTCTGCTTCACTGCGCTCTTTGCCAAGGCAGTAAGATGTGGCTAGAAAGGAAGAGGGGTGTGTGTGTGTGTGGGTGGGTGGGTGTGTGTGTGTGTGAGAGAGAAAGAGAGAGAGAGAGAGAGAGGCAGGCTTGCCAGTCTTGAGTTTAGTGATGAAAAACACTCACCTTTAAAAAAATCGGTTCCTGGACTTCCCTGGTGGTAGAGTGGTTAGGAATCTGCCTGCCAATGCACAGGGAACACGGGTTCAAGCCCTGATCCGGGAGGATCCCACATGCCGTGGAGCAACTATGCCCGTGTGCCACAACTACTGAGCCTGCGCTCTAGAGCCCGCGAGCTGCAACTACTGAGCCCGAGGGCCACAACTACTGAAGCCCACGTGCCTAGAGCCCATGCTCTGCAACAAGGGAAGCCACTGAAATGATAAGCGTGCACACCGCCATGAAGAGTAGCCCCCGCTCGCCACAACTAGAGAAAGCCCGTGCGCAGCAACGAAGACCCAACGCAGCCAAACATAAATAAATAGGATAAATAAACTTATAAAACAAAAATAAAATAAAATTAAAAAACAAACAAAAACAAAAAACAAAAATCGGTTCCTGAAATGATGGGATCCAGTAGGCCATGTGAAATCAAAGAGGAAAACACAAGCCCTGGGTGGGATTCTGGCAAAGGGGCTCATGGGCACAATTTTCCTCCAGGACCCCCTCTCTGAGGCAAGGTCGGGCTCCTGCTGTGGCTGGGTCTGGACACTGCAAATCATGGAAAACAAAACCAGACCCAAGATCAGACTGCCTTCTGATGAACCTAGGGGCAGGACAGGAATAAAGATGAAGACGTAGAGAATGGACTTGAGGATATGGGGAGGGGGAAGGGTAAGCTGGGACAAAGTGAGAGAGTGGCATGGACATATATACACTACCAAATGTAAAGTAGATAGCTTGTGGGAAGCAGCTGCATAGCACAGGGAGATCAGCTCGGTGCTTTGTGACCACCTAGAGGGGTGGGATAGGGAGGGTGGGAGGGAGGGAGACGCAAGAGGGAGGGGATATGGGGATATATGTATACATATAGCTGATTCACTTTGTTATAAAGCAGAAACTAACACACCATTGTAAAGCAATTATAGTCCAATAAAGACGTTAAAAAAAGATGATCAATTAAAATAAAAAATAAAGAAAGGAAAAAAAAATGTGCAAGAACTGTCTTGTCTGATGTCAAGCAATTGAAAAGGCCCTCTCGGTTCAGATGATTCGCTGAAAAAAATGTGCCCTTTCGGCCAAGCTCCCTCTGCCTTGAAGTCTGTTGTTTTCAGCGTCTCAGTCCCCGGCCCACCCACTCTGCATTGTGTTCGCAAACCATCCTAACATGTCAGCGTGTGCTTGTCAGCTTCAGAAAGGAAGGACCAGACGGAGGTCTGTTCCCTATGGTGCCCTTTTTCCCCCAGCACAGGCAGGCTGGGGCAGAGGCAGTTTCTGTTTCTGTTTTAGTAATCCACGCCCTCCTTCTCAGTTCTCCTAGCCCCCAAATCATGGTTTCTTCTTCTAATGTTTGCATTGTAAAATTTCGCCTCTTGGTAAGGAGCAGAGGGAAAAAAATAGTTCTTTTCTTTCTGGAAATAGTAAGTGGGATTTGCACCGCAGGTTAACTGTTTGTGCTCTGCACTCTGATAAAACTGGCGGCAAAACCCGGCTCCTTCCCTTATAATGTATAACCCGGGGCAAGTCCCTTAACCTCCACAAATCTAGGCTTGCTTATTTGAAAAATGAGGACAGAAATGGGAGACATGTCTCCGATCGTTTGGGGATGACATGGGATCACTCATGCACTTCCTGGCACCTGCTAAGTGTCCAACAAATGGTAGCCAGCACCGGCGTATTATTTTTATGCATTTGAGGGGCTGTAAGTTTCTTATTAGTCAATAGAGAGTCCATCACCGTCAACTCCTCTGTTTCCAGAGGGAGGATTCTCACCTTGACTACGTGTGCATCTCACAAACACGTTTTCTGTGGGCAATCACATCTCCCTCCATCCTGTATCCCCAGTTTTGTATTTCTATTGTGGTCAAGCCTCTCATCCCAGCCCCAGATTTACACGTTCACCTGCTGACAGGACCCAGCTTGCAACTAACACTAAAACTGAACTCTCCCCAAACACGCTTTCCTCCATGGTTTCTCTCTCACCAGCATCTCCCAGTCACCCAGGGCAGCAGCCAGCTCATCCCAGCCCCCACTTTCTCTCCTCCTCACTCCTGCCTTGGTGCCCCTTGATTTCTACCATTTTATGCAACGAGCAATCCCAACTGGCTTCCTCATTTCCATTTTCTCCATCTTCCAATCCATCCTTCACTGTGCTGGTCTTATCCATTCACGACACTGTTTAAGACCTTTGGCGACTCCATGATACCTTCCGTGTAAAATCCAAACTCCTTAATGGGGTCCTCAAAAGCCCTGTGATTTGGTCCACCCCTCCTGCTCATCCCATCTCTTTCCCTTTGTCTTTAAATTCCTCACAATCCAGCTGTGCTGGATTGCTTGAAACACTCTTCCTGATCCACCGACATGTCTTGGACTTTGCATAAACTCTTCCCTCTGCCTGGAATGCAATTTCCATAATTTTTCTTTGTGTTATTTATTTCATCTCAGTTGAGACTCCCATAAAGACTTTCCTGACTAAAACCCTCAAATCTGGCTTTTGTTCCCCTCACATTGCACATTGCATCCTAGGCATTCCTTCATCCCAGCTCTTTCTGAAATGGAGCAGGACCCTATGGTCCTTCCCTGCCATGTCCTCAGCCTGCTTTTTGTCTGTGGAAAAACTTTAGCCAAAGAAGAAGTTTAATCAAAGAAGTGAGAAAATGCAGAAACAAAGGAAAACATCCAACAAGACTAAATAATAATAGTTTAGTCAGTAAGCAAGGTCAAGAACCTTGAGTTCCTCCTCAAGGGCTATAGATAATATTCTGAGCCATATCCTGTGAGCTATCTTATAGACACTAAAACCCCCGCCAGGTGGAAGAAGTTAACTACATGATGACCAGACTGTAGCCATGACATAAGCTGCCACAATTCCAAGAATTAGCCTCAAAGAAATGGGAACAAACTGACCCTGGAACTGAAGATTCATTGTGCTTAAAACAATCAAGATGACGCTGATCAGACCATTGATGACCAATTTCAAGATGACTGTCAGAGCTGACTGTGCTGTTTCTGCATGTGACCCCCTCCCTCCATCTATAAAAGCTCTTGCCCACTGATTGTCAGTGGGCGGGAGTTGGCCTTTGGACAGGAGTCCGCCCCACCCCTGGTTGCTGGCATCCAAAATAAAGCAAACTTTCCTTTCCACCAACCTTGCCTCTTTAATGGTTTTTGAGTGGTGAGCAGCCGGACCCCACTTTCGGTTACATTACCACACTCCTTGAATGAAGGGAATTTTTTTTTTTAAGCTTGGTATCCACCATACTTTGCATTAGGTCTGGCACACCGTACAAATATAATATGTTTCCTGAAAGAGTGAACAGAAGAAGGAAGGAAGAGATGAATCATTTTGATGGGAATAAATCAAGAAGGTAGGGACTTCCCTGGCGGTCCAGTGGTTAAGACTTTGCCTTCCAAAGCAGGGGGTGTGGGTTCAATCCCTGGTCAGGGAGCTAAGATCCCACATGCCTCACAGCCAAAAAAACAAAACATAAAACGGAAGCAATATTGTAACAAGTTCAATAAAGACTTTAAAAATGGTCCACATCAAACAAACAAACAAACAAACAAAACTTTAAAAAAATAAATAAATCAAGAAGGTAGATGGTTCTCCAGGATAGTATGTCTGCATCTCGGTGCTTGCCGCAGGGGATGGCATCCTGAGATGAATTGCCTGCGTTCCATCTCGGTTATCTGCACACGGAGATAACCCTAGTTGCTTCCTGTGCTCTCCAGAATCAAATAACATTGCCCACTAGGGTCAGGTCCCCGGCCTGGGAGGAATTAACCAGCCGGCTTCCCAAGTTCTGTCCTTCTGACAATGGCGATCACATAAAGAGTTTAAGTCCACTTTCTCAGCTACTCGACCTTGGAGTACTGAGGACTTTGGAAGAACGAAGGCTAAGCTGCATCTGTAAGTCAGTCCTGACCCTGGTCTTTCTCACTGGATATCATTGTTTAGTTTTTGTATTGGTTTTTATTGTTAAGAAGGCTTGTCATGGTTAATAACTTTCTACCCTTATTTCCTGTTTATCTGTAACAAGAAAGAAATTTTGACAAGGCACGAATTCATCTGTAGATATGGGGTGCTCTTTGAAAGCTTGTGGGTTTTTATGCTTTTTTAACAGATTGTTGAGACTTCTGATGCTCTGATTTACCCTGAACATATTTCAACTCTGAGTAGCTCTGATCAGCTTAATTTTCAAAACATTTATCTTCAGTGCACTGAGGGAGCTTTAATATGTCCTTAATCTAGTTTGGTGCATTTCCAGTGGTTTTGTCTCTTGTTTCTGTAAATAGAGAAGTAAAGCAATGGGGAGGGAGTAAAGGTAGCATTTATCAGGAGGAATTGTCCTTCTCTCCCATTAACAACTTCTGTGGCTTGTTTTTTCATTCATTTATTATAGGTCAAAAGTTACTTTTTGATGAGAGCTAATGCCTTTTGTTTCTTTAAAGGATCTTTAAAGGGCCAAGAAGGCCATGCCTATTCCTCAAGTGGGTAAACTTGACAAGGGAGGTTAATAGACCTTATCCAAGGTCATATAACAAACGAGTGTCAGAGTCTGGAAGAACAAACACCCAGGCCTAGACATGGTGTCACTGTGAGATTTTGCTAATTGTACCCTGGTGGTCTGATCCTTTATAGCTTAGGGGACAGGCTTCCTTTATCTGTCATTGTCTTCCTTTGTGAGTAGACAGTTTTTTTTCCACATAAGCACAGATTTGCCCTCCTTTAAAGCTGACCTCAGGATCCTTTAATTCTTAAGCTCATCATTCTCAGGTATTCAAGACACAATGAACAGGACACACAGTTCCTACGATGTTTGTAGATGTCTCTTCCCAGGTGACACCAGCCTGCAGATGAATCAGAAATGATGATCTGGACTCATTCCCTGAGAAGCCCAGCATCTTCTAAGCCAGGTGTCCCCAACCCCCTGGCTGTGGACAGGTACCGGTCCGCAGCCTGTTAGGACCTGGGCCGCACAGCAGGAGGTGAGCGGCGGGCGAGCGAGCGAAGCTTCATCTGCCGCTTCCCATCGCTCGCATTACTGCCTGAACCTCCCCCCAACCACCCTGGTGCCAGGTGCCAGAAAGTTTGGGGACCGCTGTTCTAAGCAGTAGTTCTTAACTTAGCTTCACGTTTAAAAGAAAATTCCATAATTTAGGCCCCAACCTCAGAGATTTGTATTTAATGGGTTTGGGGTGAGGTTCTGGCATGGTAATCTAAAAAAATCTCCTTGAATGACTTTAACGTATAACCAGGGTGAAGAACACATATTCTTGGCTATCTTGACGATTTGGTGTGGAACCACTTTATCCTAAAAAGCAGGCTTTGTAGAGCCATGGACAAACGGGTTGGAACCTTGCTCTATTTTTTTTTTAAATTAATTAATTTATTTATTTTTGGGTGAGTTGGGTCTTCGTTGCTTCGCGCGGGCTTTCTCTAGTTGCGGCGAGCTGGGGCTACTCTTTGTTGAGGTGTGAGGGCTTCTCATTGCGGTGGCTTCTCTTGTTGTGGAGCACGGGCTCTAGGCGCACGGACTTCAGTAGTTGTGGCATGTGGGCTCAGTAGTTGTGGGTCACGGGCTCTAGAGCACAGGCTCAGTATTTGTGGCGCTCGGGCTTAGTTGCTCTGTGGCATGTGGGATCTTCCTGCACCAGGGCTCGAACTCGTGTTCCCTGCATTGGCAGGTGGATTCTGAACCACTGTGCCACCAGGGAAGCCCTCTATTTTTTATTTAAGCTACATTTATCGTACTCTGCAGATCCTGAAGAAAAAATCTCATCCTTGGGAATTACAGACTGATGATATAACTTCTCTGTAACGAGGCTGAGACAGACAAAGCAAAATGAATCACTCAAGAGTCTTCTAAAGCACCTGGATGGGTAGAATTTGAATGGAACAAGCTGGCTTGCCTCTGGAGTGGGTAAAATTATGCCTCTTGAACCTGTCAGAAGTCCTTGAAATAAAGCCGTGGATAAAAGGGACTAGTGGCTATAATTTATTTAGTCTTTCCAGAAGCCTTTGATAAAGTTCTTCATGAGAAGAGAACCTGGTAACTGGGGAGGGAGACTGCAGAACTGCCAGGGATTAGGACTGATTAGGAACTGGGACCCCTTGGGTCAGGGACAAACGTCTGTTTTCAGTGTAGCCAGCTTCAGCGGGGACCCGCACAATGATCTGATCAACAAACTTCATGATATCTAAGATTCTCTTTTGTTTTTATTACCCAATTTTACAGCATCTTTTGAGAGACAAGGGTTCTCAAGCCAAGTGGTTAATGACCAGCTCTCTGCCCTCCTCCTTGTCTATGACAGCTTGTCCAGAACAGGGCAACAAGGTTGAGTGGCTATTTGTCTGGCTTTGACCCCAGACCTTGATTCACACTCTGAAAATGTAAGATCCTCTAAAGTGCTGTGAAGAAAATGAATCATGGGTATTCCAGAGACTGGAAAGGCTGATGGGATGTGGTAATCTACATAATCAAAGGCAGACAGGGCAAGAATTATAAGCAGAAGAGCTGCTAGGAAGTTATGTGTCTCTCCTCCCATCTCTGGGGTCTGCTGTATTTGCTGGGGACCTTTTGTTGCTCAGTTAACCCAGGCCCCCTGTGTCTTAAGTCCCCTGGAAGGTTGTGATTGGCCAGCGTCTACTTCTGCTTCTTTTAACCTTAGCACTTTTCTCTTTCTTTGGCAAATGACTCATCACCCACTCAATCCATGGAGCTCAGGAGGGAGCTGTGACTCACCCGCCCTCCCAGCACACACCTATCTTAGCTCCAAGGTGGGCATGTTCCCTCAGCCTGGCCATTAGCATATTCCATCTCTTTGGCCTCAGTGACTTGTATAGGGCTGGTCACCTTGCCCAAGTTGGTCCAGTGAATTCCAACCCAGGGATTTTGTTGGAACTCTTGAGAAAGAGGCTCCCTCTGTCCATTGCATTTGCTAAGCTGGTGACCAGGGGCCACCCTGAAGAGGGTAGCTTCTTGAGACAGGGAAACAAAATGGAAGAAGGCAAAGCCAAGAGGTGGAGCATGACACACTTCTTGACAACATCTTTGGAGTGTCAGGATCTAGGTGTATTTACGAGATATGTCCACTGGACTTTTCTGTTATATTAGTCAACAGATTTTTCATCCCACATAGTCTTTCCTTAAGCTTCTTAAAGCTGTATTTCTGTCACTCACAGGATCCTTTCATAAGAGGTCCCTAAGTGAATACCCTCCTACACACCTTAGTGACCCATCCCATTAAAACTAGTCTTTCCTGTCTCCTTAGGGACAGGCTCTCTGGACAGTGGTAGTGGCAAGTTCATCTAAGAAATGAATCTGTGTTGAGGAGCCAGTCAGGGGGTGTCTCAGGTAAAAAGTTTACATTAAACAGAAATTATTTTATTGAAGTATAGTTGATTTACAGAGTTGTGTAATTTCTGCTGTACAGCAAAGTGACTCAGTCATACATATATATATATACACACACACACACACACACACATATAAATATATATTCTTTTCCATTATGGATATCTCAGGATACTGAATATAATTGCCTGTGCTATACAGTAGGACCTTGTTGTTTATCCATCCTATATATGAGTTTGCATCTGCTAATCCCACATTCCCACTCCATCTCTCCCCCACCCCCTGACCCTTCACAACCACAAGTCTGTTCTCTATGTCTGTGAGTCTATTTCGTAGATAAGTTCATTTGTGTCGTATTTTAGATTCCACATATAAATGATATCATATGATATTTGTCTTTCTGTGTCTGACTTACTTCACTTAGTATGATAATCTCTAGGTCCATCCAGGTTGCTGCAAATGGCATTATTTCATTCTTTTTTATGGCTGAGTAATATTCCATTGTATAGATATACCACATCTTCTTTATCCGTTCATCTGTTGATGGACATTTAGGTTGTTTCCATGTCTTGGCTATTGTGAACAGTGCTGCTATGAACACAGGGGTGCATGTATATTTTCGAATTATAGTTTTGTCTGGATATATGCCCAGGAGTGGGATTGCTGGATCTTATAGAAACTCTATTTTTAGTGTTTTGAGGAATCTCCACACTGTGTTCCGTAGTGGCGGCACCAATTTATATTCCCACTGAAAGGTTTACATTTTGACAGCATTTTTCTGGAGCCAATAGTTCTTCTTTTCAGTTAACCTAGCAGAGTGATTGTGAGGAACACAGGGAAGGAGGGGATCGGGAATGAATTGTCACTGAGCATCTTCTACATGCCGGGTCCTGTGTCAGGTGCTTAACATAATGTTACCTCATTCTTACACAAATTGTGTGTATATTATTATCTTTGTTTCACAGATGGGAAAAAAATATCAATAACAATAATAAATAGCTACAATTTATTGAGTGCTATGTTCTCATGTTAGCTATAATTTGACTTTATTCATTACAATAATAACCTGCAAGGTAGAGATTAGAACCTATATTTTATAGATGATGAAGCCAAGGTTCAGAAATGTTAAGTTCACTGTCATGCAGCTAAAAAGAGGGCAAATCTGTATCCAGACAGACTCAAGTTGGAAGCCATGCTTGATAGGAAGCAGGTCTTCATTATAGGCTTGTGATGGGACTGGATGGGAAGATATTTGGGGCTAAGGAGGGACTCTTGCCATGGACGCACAGTCAACAGGAATAAGTCACAGATAGTGTTGACCTGAGCTACCTGACTCAAGCCCTGGCATACTGACCACCAACTTTAGTTGGGACCTCTGGTCAGGTTACTTGCTTGATGAGATCTAAAGGAGTTTTCTACTTGGGACTTTATAAAGAAAAGAAGAAAGTATAATTAAGAGCACAATGTAGAGCACAGTTGTCATCTAGCCTATATATTGTAAAATAAACCCTAAACATACTGGATACTCCTTAATTTGAGCATCAGTGTAATTACCAGTTGGTAAACGTGGAGCTGACTGGGGCTCGGGATGTCTGCCGGGCGCTGTTAGTATTCTCTCCTAGGTTGTGCCGGTCCTGGGAGTTCTGTTGGTCCGTGCTAATGTCCTGTGGTGATTTGTGTCCCACATGGATCCATGCCAGCCCCCTTCAGACGTGCAGCTCCTTTCTCAGTCAGAATTGATATCCAAGATACAAAGAGTTCTTTGTCTTCTAGAATGCAGCCCCTTGGAGCTCAGTCTTTAAGGTTTATCAATTGCATTTCAGTTGTGCCATTTACTTCTGTCCCAACTGTTACATTAATTAAACAAGGAGGCCATTAGACTGGCTCCAATGCCTTGACGGCCTACTTAAACCAACCAACATCTGAGCCCATAAATGCCTCCAGGTTACAAATCCAAAATGCTAAGGACAACGAATCACAAACAGCCAATCAGGCTTTACGTTACAGATGATCAAATCATTTCCTTTCTTTGCTTTTGTACCTTCTCTGCATAAGTCTTTCCCACTGCGCCTGTCTGCAGAGCGCTCCTAACCACTTCTGGTTTGGTGCTGCCCCAGTAGAAGAGATTTTTGCTCAAACTCTTAAAATTTTAAGTATCTTACTTTAAATATTTTATCTTTCAACACCACCCATGGCTATGATGCTGTTGTAGGCTGGAAATGGCTCCCACAGACATCCAGGTCCTCATCCCTGCAACCCGTGGATGTTGCCTTACGTGATGAAAGGGATTTTGCAGGT
The DNA here is from genome assembly GCF_028023285.1 of Balaenoptera ricei. Lineage (NCBI taxonomy): Eukaryota > Metazoa > Chordata > Mammalia > Artiodactyla > Balaenopteridae > Balaenoptera > Balaenoptera ricei. The sequence continues at coordinate 14,601,360 of NC_082642.1, read as the reverse complement.
GTGATTAAGTTAAGGCTTTTGAGATGGAGAGATTATCCTGGCTTATCCAGGGGGGCCCAATTACAAGGTCCTTCTAAGAGGAACGGTCAGGCGGCTCAGATTCAGGAGAAGGAAATACGATCACAGAAGAGGTTGGAGTGATGCGGGGAAGGGGTGATGAACCAAGGAACATGGCAGCTTCTAGAAGCAGAAAAAGGCAGAGAGACTCTTCTCCTGATCCTCCAGAAGCAACCAGCTCTGCCGACACCTTGACTTTAGGCCAGTGAGGCTGATTTTGGACTTCTGACCTCTAGCACTATAAAATAACAAATTTGTGTTGACTTAAGCAACTGAATTTGTGGTAATTTACAGCAGCAATGCTCCAAACCATAGCTTAGATGCTTGAGGAACTTTTTTGTTTTCCTCCAGCAAATGCCTTTAGCAAACACATGCCGCACATTGTTTTACTGATGTTCGTGAAGGTGTACAAATGACTTCCCCTGAGCCACCTGGGGTGGGGGGTTTCAAGGGTTCCTCCGGCTTGAAGAGGGGAGAGGATAACTTTTGGTTTGTGTGCAGCCTCAAAAACTCTCCCCTTCCTTACAAGGTCTCGATTCTCCACTTACTTCCTGTGTTGCACTAACAATCGCTCCCCTTGCCACAGCAGCTGCCCGTAAAAACTGTCCCCTTGCTCTTTCACTGGGTTTTACTGTGATAGAAGAGTTTTTGTCAGTTGATGGATACAAAGATAACCATTTAATTCACACTTACATGTTGTAATTTGAAGATAGTGGTGGAAGGCCAGGTTCTTCTGGGTTACTGAAGGCCTTGGGGGGTGGTGAATTCATCACAGGGCTGGGCTTCAGCTGGACAGGAGGATGACTTGACTTGGGATATGACTTGTGTGTTATTGGAGCCAATTAAACTCAGAAGAGACTGATGATTCAGCTGGATTTTATACATCCATAACTGAGCGTATTGAATGCCACCGACTGGTATTGATACTTGCCATTTGGAGCCTAAGGAAGAAGAATTATCAGAAGCTTCCTTGGTAGACATGAAGTCAGAGCAAAGGGAGGTATTAATATATCAGAGTTTGGGGAAATTTAATTCAGGACAGTTTTCAAAAGAAGGCACTTAAAAAATGTTTGGGGAAGTCCAGTATGTGGAAGTTGGTGCATCAGGGGTGGAGGTTCCTCTGCCCCTGTGGTGGCCCCCAAAGGCCCTCAGAAACCCACCAGGGCTCTTCCAGGGACAGGCCTGGTGTGTCAGCCCTGTACCATGGCACGATATGCCTCCTTGCTGATGCCAGCTTTGGGATCTCTCCCATCCAGCCTGACAGAGCTGAACAAACACTGTCAGTGATGGGGTCTCTGGGCTTCCCTGCTGTGTGCTCCAGACCAACCACGCCCCCTGAGTTCCAGAGACTGTTCTTAAACTGGGTACAATATAATTGATTAGGATTGATTTTTCTAAATTACAATTACAGTTTGGTTTTGTTTCTTTAAAATTACACTCTGGTCCCTTTGAGTGGAGTTTTGAATATTCCCAATCTTTTCAGTTACACATTTACAGTCTCTGGGTTTATTTCCACAGATGGCTGAACTCATGCATTATGTATGGGTTTTACAGGTGGTGTCTCGGAGGGCAAGTCTGTTCTTGAATGTTTGCTGGGTCCTATGGTCACTCCCATGTTCTATCCACATGTGTGGTGCTGTATCCCCGTTGAGTGGGGCTGCTGATACTCCTCATGGGAAACCGACCCCTTAGCATTGCCAGTGTACCTGTGAGGGAGTCAGGATGTGTTTTCATCTTCCCCCCAGATTCCTGTACGGGGAGGGGATTGTAAGTGTTGACACTGGATCAGAACTGTCAAAAGCGTATAAACTCAGCTTCAAAACTTGAGAAACTTGAGTTGTGGTTCTCTTTGTTCTGCAGCAGGGCTAAATCCCCCTGTTTCTAGCAATCTAGAACAGAAAAACAAAGAAACACATGGAACCCTCGGGTGCTACTCAACTGATGAGGACACTTCTATCCCAGCATCCCTGTCCTCAGGGGGGCCGTGCTCACTCAGCTTGGGTTGGCGGAGGACCCAGATTTCTTACTCTCCTTTAATCACTTGCAATTTCAGCTGCGGTTAGGTGGGACTTCTTGTAATTGTGTTTAATTAACATTGATGTCGAAACAAGAGTTCCCCCCTACCCACAACCCCGGGCGTCCTTCAGGGACTGCGCCTATAGTAGAGCTTCTGGTCGCCCTCTCTGCTTCCTTTTCTCTCCCACCTCCACCAGCTGTGCCCTCCCCTGGTTCAGAATTCCTGTGAAAGGCTGAACGGGAGGAGCAACTACACCAGCACACGTCAATCACGTGCTCCCTGTCCCCCATCCCCAACTCCCGTGAACACTTTAGTCACACACTGTAAGGTTCAAACTATCGTCCTGTCTCCCAGGGCATCAGTGTTTGTTCAGATACCCTCAGGGCTCCGGCCCTCTCTCCACAGAGGGCTTGCTCTCATCTTCTGCAGCTGTGCCACCTGCCTTCCTCCCTTGAACTTGACCTACTAATGCTTCCCTCCAGAGGATCAGCACAGTGTGGGAGATGCATCAATGGGCTAATTACATATGGTGGAGAAAAGCTTACCCCTCAGAGCAGGAACTCTTGAGGTTAAAGCCACCATAAGCGCTTATGAAATGCTGATGCCTGGACAGAGAGAGAGAATCATTCCTTCTGCCCCCTGCATCATTTCCAGGCCACAGGAGAGAGCCAAGGCTAGTGGGTGTTGGAGGAAGGAGCTGTCATTGGAATAAGTGTGATGGCTAGAGGTCACCTTAACTGAGCTGCTAAATGGAGTTGTGTGCTTTGTCTTTTTAATGTGGATGGGTCACTGTTTTTATGGCTGTACTTATGTCATCTTTCTTATAACTGGCTTGGCTTATTGGCACCGCTGGGTATTGTGGACTGAGAATTATTGGGAGTAATTTTTTTCCCTTCAAATGAAAAGCCTGCCCTACTTCTTCCGAGCTTAGCCGTCAAAAGTACTTAGTATAACCTGACTGGTGGTAAGTGAGTGACTGAATTGGGTTTACTTGCAGCTTCTTGGCGTGCGTTTCTCAGAATGTTAGCCTACCAGAATACCTAACAGACATTTGATACACCCACGGACCACCGTTTTCATAGAAAAAAGATGCAACACAGTTTTTAAAATAGTAAAGTGAAAACTGCATTCAAAATGAAAAACAATGTTTTTTTTTTTCCCCAGTGAGAGACATGATATAGTTTACCATCTTTCATTAATGTGTCCATATCCATATACAGACCCATTATAACGTATCTGTTCAGTTGGGGAGAGTTTGAGCCACAGATGAGTTTCCCTATAATCTATTGCTTTTTGGTTTGTATTTCTCCTAAATTTGAAAATCCTTATTCATAATTATGTGTTTGGTAATGGAGGGACGTATAGGGTGACTCTGTCAGCTAGTTCTGGATATCTGCATAGGAAGGACAAGAACCCCAGATTATGGGGTGCTTTCTCATTATTGTCTTTCTGCCCATCAGCCCCTTGTCAATTAACATGTCCTACTAATGGGGATGTTTCAACAAGGAAGATGATGGCGAATGAATTCCTTATTTCTTCTTTGGTTTTATTTGTAAGTTTTCTTCATATTCTTCTGTAATATTCAGATATGGATTTTCAATATGCCCATTAATAAGCCATATATTTCTCTCGATCGGAAGACAAGAGAAATTGTTTTGGAAAATTGCTACTTCCAGGGATGGAGTTGTCTGTACCACTGTTTGTTTCTTAAAACTCCAGATGTCTCACTTCCAATATTAAAAATGATGGCATTTCAGCTCTGAAGTGAGAGTTGCAGGCTGTTTAAGACACTGAAAGTTCAAGTGTGATATGTAACTTGAACAACACAGTTGAAATGATTAGTTACAGAAATGGTTCCTACTGGAATCCAGAGTCATGAAGTAAAAAATCATATTATCCATTTAAAAAAGAAACTACGTGAGTCCCTTTCTCCTTGACATTCAAGATATTTTGGTGAGTCAAACACAGAGGACTCCCCGTCCATGCTTTAGGTGGTACACGGAAAAACTCTATACTTGGTGACCACAATTTGATTTGATATGCCACTTTTTATTGTTAAATCAAGATCATGGCTTAAAAGAAAAATACCATCTGTATGCCAATGATTCTCCTGAAAAGAAAATTCCAGATCTAGCCTGCTGGTCCCAGAGGAGGATGGGATGGGAGGTACAGCAGGGCTAGACCAGTGACCACCCCAGTGGGACCCAGCCTGGATTAACAGACATGCCCCCCGCCCCCCAACAAATGACTCATGACACATGAGCTAAATAAATGCATACTGTTTGTATTGCTGAGATTTTTGTATCTGTTTGTTATGTAGTGATAGCTGACCAAAACACCTTATTTCTATCATTACCTTCCTAGAGTCTATTTTCAACACAGAAGATGGAATGATCCTTTTAGAAGCCAGATTTTGTCAGTTATATGCTGCCCATGCCATCGGTTCTCATTTCACTAAAGGTCAAACAAAAATTTTTCCAAGAACCCATATGGACGACCTCTTCACCCTACTCATTTCCTCCTGATTTCATCGTCCACAAGCCTCCTCCTTGCTAGCTCTCCTCTAGTCACACTTATTTCCTTGCTGTCCTTAAACATTCCAGACAAGACTAGAACTCTCTCCCTGCAGGTATCTCCATGGTGTTTGCTCAAATGCCATCTTCTCAGAGAGGCCGCCTCTGATCATCCTACTTAAAATCCCAACTTTCATGCTACTCCTCATCTTGTAATCTCAACCTCCCTTACACTGCTCTATGTCCTTCCCCTATGGTGCTATCACTAAGTAATCTACCACTCAGTAATCTACCAGACAGTCCTTGTTAAAGTCTGTCTTTTTCTGCTAGAATGTAAGTTTCGGAGGGCAGGAGACTTTGTTTTATTCACTCAGTATCCTAAGCACCTAGAACCGTGCCTGACATAGTGTAGGTGCTCATTAAGTATTTGTAGAATAAATAAAGGTCAAGAGGTATACTGGTGACCAGAGAGGTTCTCTCTGAATAATGCAATGTGTGTATGGACATTTCTGCTTGCTTGTCAAAGCCCTCGCTGGCCACCTAAGAGCATTTTGTCAGTATGATCCAAGCACACCTTTCCTGGTCTACCTCACCAGGTACGAAATAATCATTTCCAAAATAAGAGTCTTTTCTGTAGCAAAGGTTTTTAGTAACAAAGAGAACAAAAACTTGCAGGGCGTTTTTTACTTCATTTATTTATTTCACATAAGCCTAGAGCTGATTTATATTCTATTCAATGGTGGTATTATCCAAGTGAAAACTGAAATACCCACTCGCAAACTCACAAGATCACAAAGACCTTTCACCTTGAAAATCGTGTCCTAAAGTTTACTCTTGTTTTCCCTCTAAGCGGAGTATTTATAATTAAACTGGTTTAACAAACATTTTGGCGAAAAGTATAGTTTGACCCATTTTTTGCTGTTAGGAATACAACTTTGAATGGTGTTTCTGTGGCTTATAACTCTTCTTCAACTTTGGGCCAAATTTGTTAATTTTGTACTGGAATGTATTATTTTGTATTTGTTGTAGAAAAATGGAAAGTTTTTTTAAAATTAATAATTAATTTATTTTTTATTTATTTGTTTTTTTAGCTGTGTTTGGTCTTCGTTTCTGTGCGAGGGCTTTCTCTAGTTGTGGCAAGCGGGGGCCACTCTTCATCGCGGTGCGCGGGCCTCTCACTATCGCGGCCTCTCTTGTTGCGGAGCACAGGCTCCAGACGCGCAGGCTTCGGTAGTTGTGGTGCACAAGCCTAGTTGCTCCGCGGCATGTGGGATCTTCCCAGACCAGGGCTTGAACCCGTGTCCCCTGCATTGGCAGGCGGATTCTTAACTACTGCGCCACCAGGCAAGCCCCAAAATGGAAAGATTTTACCACAGAAGGAAAAGAAGTTTCCCTCTGCGCTCTGAAGTGGAAGTAAAGCTTTATGTCCTCCTCTGACAAGGTTTGTAAAAGATGACGTTCTTCGAGGGAGGGGTGAACTGATAATTGAGTTTCAGATACTTTTCCTTTGTGCTGCTTGTGTGCAGTTGTCATTCGATGAATTCACCTGCCTGGTCAGACACCAGAACCGCAGAAGCAAGCTCTCGCTCGAGTCTTGTTTGCTACCTACGTGTATAACATTTTGAATTATAGTATTTACATGATTATTTCTATCCCTACTTTTATGCTCCAATGACCTACTTCTGAGTCATCGATCCATCTTTGGGAATGTGGTGACACAGTACTAAGGACAAAAATGCATATATGACAGACATAGCCGTTTTGCCCAAATAAGGAGAAAATATATTAATTAAGATGAGTTGCGCCCTGTAAACTGAAGATTAGATAACTGAAGGATTAGCTAACTGAGAAGTAACTGGGGAAAACTGAGTGATACTATCCTTACCAGACACGGACAAACTTTAAAAATAGAAGAATTTTTGTGAAGATCACAGTTAACATTACATTTCATATGAGTGCCCTGGCTGCGAACCGAATGGTTCTGTCACTTCATTTCTGAACCCGCCAAACTGCTTGCCGACCCCTTGACAGATAAAGACTGCCTGTTAACTGCATCCCAAGCCTGAGAAACACTGCTCTGGCCTCTAGCTACTTGAAGTGTGGTCCAGGGACCAGCAGATCAGCATCACCCAGGAGCTGGCTGGAAATGCAGAACCTCAGGTCCCATCCGAGACCTTCGGAATCTGAATCGGTATTTAACACAGTCCTCAGGGCATTCAAATGCCCTTTAAAGTTTGAGAAGTGATGCTCTAGACAGCCCTTCTTAAGATGGGTGTCAGGAGGGCGGGGTTACTCTCCTAATAAAGAACAGCAGCCTTGTAGGCCTTCGAGGATGGCAACGACACCTGCTGAACGGGCAATTGAGGGCCAGCAGAATAAGCCACCCCAGGAGGCGCCACTTGGGCATGTGGATTATCTCAGCCTGAAGACAATCGGGGCCCAGCAGGCTCAGGAAGAGCTTTTTACCTCCCCTTTAACTGCCTAAAAGAATTTAGATAGGGGGTCTGTACCAGGAAGAGAGCTATTGCCAGAGAGGATTTTTATACCCAAAAGACTCATCTGCGTGGCGAGGCAAACATTTGTTCCCAAACGTTGGCTCTTCCCATCTTCCTGTGAATTGTCTTCCTCCTCTTTGAAGCCCCAGATCCCTACTCCCTTCTCCTTAGCTCAGGATGGTATAAAAGCCTCAATTACCTGACTGCGGGGGTGTGTCATATTGTTATGGGGCTCCCATATGTACAAAATTTGTTTTTCTCCTGTGAATTTGTCTTACGTCAATTTAATTACTAAACCAGCCAGAGAACCTAGAAGGGAAGGAGAGAAGAGTTTTCCACCCTACGCAATCCCTGACTGTATCAAGAGTCATCTCTTGGGCTTCCCTGGTGGTGCAGTGGTTGAGAATCTGCCTGCCAATGCAGGGGACACGGGTTCGAGCCCTGGTCTGGGAAGATCCCACATGCCGTGGAGCAACTAAGCCCGTGTGTTGCAACTACTGAACCTGCGCTATAGGGCCCGCGAGCCACAACTACTGAGCCCGCGAGCCACGACTACTGAAGCCCGCATGCCTACAGCCTGTGCTCTGTAACAAGAGAAGCCACCGCAATGAGAAGCCTGCGTACCGCAACGAAGAGTAGCCCCCGCTCTCTGCAACTAGAGAAAGCCCGCACTCAGCAACGAAGACCCAACACAGCCAAAAAAAAAAAAAGAGTCATCTCTTCATTTCTAGCAGGCACAGACTGTTGGGGGAGGGTGGGAGGGGCAGGGCTGGCTCTTGGTCAAGGTTTCACCAGGAAAAGGATGCACTTGGAGACCAAGCCCAGCTCCTGATGCAGTTCGTATCTTTGGACCCAGTGGTATGAAAAGGAGACAATTTGAAGTGATTTGGCGGGTGACGTTGCATGGTCACGGGGGCTTGAAGGGAGCAGTTATTTTTTCTTCTTTTGTTCAGGCAGCAGCTGTGGCTCCCAAATGCGTTGCCTGCTGGGGATTTAGAACTTGATGATTCACAAGTTTTGTGAGTTGGTGCTTTTCTAGCCGGACAGTGGTCTCGGCCGTGCATGTGGTTATAGCCTGAGGGTTGAGAATCAGACACAAATGAAGGCAGCATCCTCATGACCTCTGTTACTTCTTAGCCATTGTGTGGTTCCTTGTTGCCCCAGCAAGCAGGATGCCAGGGGCGCGCCCTCCGGTGCCTGCCGTCACAGTTTGCCCTGCTCTTCCCCTTCCCTAGACTGTCCCCCCGCCCCACGTTCCCAGCTTGTACTGCCCGTCCCAATCACCACTTCCTCTTTGATGATTTTCTGCAACTGGATGATACTGCTCCCTCCTCCAAAATCCCTTTCATCTAGTGGTTTGCAACCTTGGCTGCACATCAGAATCATCTGAGAAGCTTTAAGAAATCCTAATGTTCAGGCCACAGCCCAGACCAGTTAAGTCAGGATCGCAGGGGGTGGAGCTTGTAAAGCTCTCCCGGTCCCTCCAATGTTCAGCCAGTACTGGTACCATAACACTTGTCTGATCACTGTAAACCGCATGAAGCTGAGGTACATCTGTCTGGCTTTCTGCCCCTGGTGCTGGGGCATCAAGGGTTCTTAGTGCATATTGACAGACTTGTGCTAAGTCTGCCTGCAGCCTGGTGTAACTGGGGAAGAAGTCATGGTCTTTGAAACTATACAGTTCTGGGTTCAAAACTCCCCTCTGCCATGAATCAACTGGGTGATCTTAGGGCAAGGCTTAACATCCCTTTCTCCCAGGTCCACGCACGTAAAGCGGGAGTTGAAATGTGATGCTCCCAGGTGATTGTGAGGATGAAATGAGATATTGTATCTGGAAAAGTGAGGCCCATATCAAAAGGTCAACTAATATTTGTTTCCTTTTCTTCCTTTTGTCATTTTTCCTTTTTCCCTTTAGGCATGGTGCCAGGTACAACCAAGCTCTACCAAGCCATGACTGAATTCAGTTCAGTTCTGCTAAATCAGCATATCCTGAATGCTGGCCATCTGCAAGATAATGAGTGGACAGTGGGGTTTCAGGGAGGGGGACCTGGTGATTTTGGTCAACTGAAGGCTGCCTGTAGACCAGGCAAAGGATGGGCAAGTTTCACAGTATGACTGCATTGCTTAGGCCACATCCTGAAGTAGGGGGCATTTGAATCTGATCTCTTGTGTTTGGTCCTTGCTGAGGTGCTCCCCTCCCACTGACCAGTTCCCAGTGGGGAGGGGGCACAGAGGAGGATGCTGATCTGCAGAGAAGCTGCCTCCTGTGATGCCAAGGTGCAGAAGGCACAGTCCCCTCCTTTACCTCCAGGCTGGCTTAGTGGAGCTCCCCCTCTCCTCTGCACTCATTGCTAAAACTAATCAGTCTGCCTGTTGAAGTGATGCAATGAACCAAGATGTCTTTGAATTCATGTGCTGTCTGGACTCATCATTAGTCATCTGTGCCATCTTGACTGATCCCGTTAATGATGTTGACACTGGCAATTCCTAACTTGGATTATCAGCAGTATATTGTAAGCCTCTAACAAATGTTTGTGAAACTGAAGGGATGACAGGTTGATGGACAATATTTGGGAAGACTATGGAACCTTCCATAGGCAGGCGTCTTACTCCTTGCAACCTCCCCAAACCTAGCCTAACAGCTGCCAACGCTCAGTGATAAACACACCTGAAGGCTTCTTGGCTAATCTCACAAGTACTTCAAGAGCGTGCTTCAGGATCATCCTATGAACATCAGTTATCCTTGAACTGTGCTACGTATCTCCACACAGAGGGATAAGAGACTGGGGCAACACTATGAGTAAATCAGAATACAGCAAGGAAGGTGGTGTTTTTAGAACCAAATCCCTGAAGTGCTCCTTTCAAAAACATTTGAATTGATCAAATAATCTACCTGTTTCATTTATTTATTTTATTTTATTTTTTTAACATCTTTATTGGAGTATAATTGCTTTACAATGGTGTGTTAATTTCTGCTTTATAACAGAGTGAATCAGTTATACATAAACATATATCCCATATCTCTTCCCTCTTGCATCTCCCTCCCTCCCACCCTCCCTATCCCACCCCTCTAGGTGGTCATAAAGCACGAAGCTGATCTCCCTGTGCTATGCGGTTGCTTCCCACTAGCTAACTATTTTACATTTGGTAGTGTATATATGTCCATGCCACTCTCTCACTTTGTCCCAGCTTACCTTTCCTCCTCCGCATATCCTCAAGTCCATTCTCTAGTAGGTCTGTGTCTTTATTCCCGTCTTGCCACTAGGTTCTTCATGACTTTTTCTTTTTTCCCTTAGATTCCATATATATGTGTTAGCATACTGTATTTGTTTTTCTCTTTCTGACTTACTTCACTCTGTATGACAGACTCTTAACTCCATCCACCTCACTACAAATAACTCCATTCCGTTTCTTTTTATGGCTGAGTAATATTCCATTGTATATATATGCCACATCTTTATCCATTCATCCGATGATGGACACTTAGGTTGCTTCCATGTCCTGGTTATTGTAAATAGAGCTGCAATGAACATTGTGGTACATGACTCTTTTTGAATTATAGTCTTTGTCCTTCTGTTCCCATCTGGAAGGAGAGGGGAAGGGAAGAGGGAGGGAAGAGAGATCAGGTGAGGGAGGGCATATCTCTGCAGGCAGGCCATCAGAGTGGGCAGTTTGGAAGTCTCTGCTGTGAACTGACACTGCGGTCACAAGCAGAACTTCTCCTCCTCAGAAACCTCAGTTCTGCTCTGAAGGCCTTTAACTGATTGAATCAGGCCCATGCAGATTAGCTAGCCTAGTCTCCTTTAAAGTCAACTAATGATGGATGTTAATCACATCTACAAAATATGCATTCATAGGAACACCTAGATTAGTGTTTGAATGACTGGGGATTATATCATAGGCGAGTTGACAAGCAAAACTATCACAGCTGAGGAGAGGTAGGGTCGTACACGACCTCTAGAACAGTAACGGTAGAAGTCGATGCTTCTCTGAGCTAGCTCCCTGTCCCCGGAATGCTGGAGCTTCTTGAATTCTCCGTGAGGGCTCATACAGGCTCTTTTCCCGGGTGCACACTCCGTCTATCCACTGAATGTAGCACTTAGCCTCTGTCCGATTCTCTCTTTCTTCTTATTGTCAGTGGTTCTCCCCAGGGATTGAGTGAGAATCATCTGTGGTGCCTTTTGAGGAAGAATATGCTTGTCCTCTTGGAGATTCTGGCACGGTCCTTTTGTGGGGAGGGCATATCAGAATCTCTTTGCAGGAGTTAGAGAGAGGTGATGAAGGTCATGTGGCATTTGAGAAACTCTTCAGTGAAGCTGTGATGCACATCTCGTCCCTCCAAACACACACCTCCAGCCTGGACATTTTCCTTAAACTTCAGATCCTTGTAAACCTCTGGATAGCTCCATGAAGCTCTACATGGGAACCTCAGCCTCAGCATGTCCAGAGCTGAATCCACTGGCTTTTCCTTGTTCCTCCTCCTAATACCCTCAGTGAATGGAGCCATCAACCTATTGTCACCTAAGCCTTAAACTTGGGATTGTTCTGGGCTCCTCCAGCTTCCTCACCTTCCATATCCAATCAGTTACCAACTTTGTAGATTCTCACTCTGAAACCTATCTAGAAGGTGCCCCCTCTCCATCCTCCTTGATTCCACCTGAGTTAAGTCTCTTATCATCTCTCTCCTGGGCTAGTAAAATAGCATCCTAACTGGGTTATTGCACCAACTCCCAGTCTTACTTGCACTCTGTCTCCTCACAATACATGTAATTTTCTTCCCTGTTTAAAATATTTCGATAACTCCCCATTCTCAAAGGATCATGGCCCAGACTGCTTCATTTGATCTACATCTCCAGAATTATCTCTTATTCTTCCATTTTCTCACACTCAAACACATGAACAGCCCCATGTGGAATAATTTACAGTTTCTCTAATGTACCAGGCTGCTTCATACCCCTTTGTCTCTGCCCAGGCTGTTCCCTTTGATTGGAATGCCTTTGCCGTATTCTAATGATCCACCACACCTCCTGCCCCATGGGCCGGCACCCATCATGTCTGCTTGGTCAAATCCTCTCATCTTTCAAGACTTCACTCAAATGTAAGTGCCTCCTTGAAGCCTTTCTTGACCATACCTTCACCCCCCACCCCCATCTTGAAGCCAGAGCCACTCTAAGAACAGATCATACATGAAAATGGTATCATTGTAAAAATTAAAAGTAATGTGGATAAACCAAAAGGCTCTCTTGATTCAGTCCTCCTATTCCCACTCCTCTTTTTGTTATCAGTCTGCTGTGGATCATTCCAGACTGTTTTTTCACTAACAATTTATCTTGAAAATATTTCCATGTTGAGTGCATATGTATGGGTCCATCTCTACATAGAGTATAACTGCTGCAGACTATGGGTACAATACAGTTTAGTTAACTCTTCTGCTACTTTTTTTTTAACCTTTTAAAAGGAGTTTTATTGATGCTATGCAGGCATTAACATTTCTCAAAAAATTTCAAATAGAAAGAATTAAATTGCTTTGCTTAGCAATCTTTTTTCCACTAATTTATCTTTTTTTTTTGAATTTTTGAATTTTATTTTATTTTTTTATACAGCAGGTTCTTATTAGTCATCAATTTTATACACATCAGTGTATACATGTCAATCCCAATCTCCCAATTCACCACACCACCACCACACCCCCGCCCCCCACTGCTTTCCCCCCTTGGTGTCCATACGTTTTTTCTCTACATCTGTGTCTCTATTTCTGCCCTGCAAACCGGTTCATCTGTACCATTTTTCTAGGTTCCACATATATGCAATAATATATGATATTTGTTTTTCTCTTTCTGACTTATTTCACTCTGTATGACAGTCTCTAGGTCCATCCACGTCTCTACAAATGACCCAATTTCGTTCCTTTTTATGACTGAGTAATATTCCATTGTATATATGTACCACAACTTCTTTATCCATTCGTCTGTCGATGGGCATTTAGGTTGCTTCCATGGCCTGGCTGTTGTAAATAGTGCTGCAATGGACATTGGGGTGCATGTGTCTTTTTTTTTTTTTTTTTAAGCTTTTTTTTTTTTAATTTTTATTTATTTATATTTATTTTTGGCTGTGTTGGGTCTTCGTTTCTGTGCGAGGGCTTTAGTTGCGGCAAGCGGGGGCCACTCTTCATCGCGGTGCGCGGGCCTCTCACTGTCGTGGCCTCTCTTGTTACGGAGCACAAGCTCCAGATGCGCAGGCTCAGTAATTGTGGCTCACGGGCCTAGTTGCTCTGCGGCATGTGGGATCTTCCCAGATCAGGGCTCGAACCCGTGTCCCCTGCATTGGCAGGCAGATTCTCAACCGCTGCGCCACCAGGGAAGCCCGCATGTGTCTTTTTGAATTATGGTTTTCTCTGGGTATATGCCCAGTAGTGAGATTGCTGGATCATATGGTAATTCTATTTTTAGTTTTTTAAGGAACCTCCATACTGTTCTCCATAGTGGCTGTATCAATTTACATTCCCACCAATAGTGCAAGAGGGTTCCCTTTTCTCCACACCCTCTCCAGCATTTGTTGTTTGTCGATTTTCTGATGATGCCCATTCTAACTGGTGTGAGGTGATACCTTACTGTAGTTTTGATTTGCATTTCTCTAATAATCAGTGATGTTGAGCAGCTTTTCACGTGCTTCTTGGCCATCTGTACGTCTTCTTTGGAGAAATGTCTATTTAGGTCTTCTGCCCATTTTTGGATTGGGTTGTTATTTTCTTAATATTGAGCTGCATGAGCTGTTTATATATTTTGGAGATTAATCCTTTGTCCAACTTTTCTGCTATTGATGGACATTTCCCCCCCAGTATTTTGCAATAACAGTGTCACGATGAATATCATTTTGTACACTTCCTTATGCATAAATGCCAAGTATTTCTTTTCTACAGGGATGCCTAAAAGTAGAAGTCTGGATAGAAGGTATACATATTTGATTCTACATTTCTTGACATATTTTTTTATTTGGTAGTTTTTTTCTTTCTTTTCTCATGCATCAGTAAAAGTTCTTTGTATATTTTGAAGAATGATCCTTAGTCACACAAACAAACAAACAAAAAAATATATATATATATATATTTATTTCTCCACTTCATTTAAAAAATTTTGCTTATTGTGTCTTTAATTATAAGAAATTTTGTATTTTTATGTAGTCAACTGTATCATTCTTTGTTTTTGGTTTTTATCTTTCTCAGGAAGACCATCTGTATGCTAAGGTTATTTACATATTCTATTTTATATTTTTTGTTATTCTGTAGCTTATTTTTTACATTTAGCTGTTAAAGTTACTTGGAATTTAATTTTATGATGTTTGAGAGTATTACCTAATTTTCCTTCTTTTTCCAAATTGAAAGTCCACTGGTCCATACTATTTATTGAATAATAGTCTATTCATCCATGCCCCCAAGTTGAAATGACATTTTTTATGTATTAAGTTTCTAAATATATTCATGAGTCCATTTCTGTCCTTTGTAGTAGATTTTCTTGATCGCTTTGTTTATTTCCAGGTCAATACTACACTGTTTTGGTTACTATAGCTTTATTGTATGTTTTGATACCTTATAAGGAGTCATTATTTTTTAGCTGTCTGTCTCTACTAGATATGGGCTGGATGGGGCTGCGTCACATGTCTTTGAATTTTAAAGATTTTTACATAGTTTGCATCCATGTGTGTTGAATGATGCAAATGAATAAACCAGAAGCTATTGGTGCTACTGATGCTATAGTTTGTATTCTCAAGGTCTCAAAGATTGCAGTGTAAAATAGCTTTTCCAGTCCTTATTTCATATTGCAACTCAGTATCTTAATGTGTTGCTTCATAGGAATCTTCTTATTATTATTATTTTGAATAAATAGTACATTTACAGTGTACAAAACCCAAAAGCTGCAAAAGTGAGAAATCTCTCTTTAATTCTTAAGAGGCAATCATACTACCAAGTTCTTCTTCAACATCCAGAATGACAGCACACCATCTGTTCTGCACCTTGCTCTTTTTGTTTAACAATATATCTTGGAGATCATTCCACATCATTACTTACAGTGCTGTTTCATGAGATGGCTGTGCCATGTTTTATTTAACCAGGATGGCAATTCAGTTGCTTTAATAAATATTCTTTATATGTATAAAATTCTCAAATATCTGGAATAAAAATTTTGCTTATGAAACTGGTGGGTCAAAGGGTATTTGAATTTTCAGCTTCGATTTTTATCATTAAGTTGTCCTCCAAGAAGTTTCCAGAAACTTCATGAATGAAGACCGTGATGGCATTTGCCACCAGGCTTCAGACTTGCTCAGACTTGTGCCGAGTATCAGGGAGAACACTACAGAGATGTTAGCTGGGACCCTGACAGTGAAAGGAACTGTGTGTGTGTGTGTGTGTGTGTGTATGTGAGTGTGATGTATACACGGTAAGAAGTTCAAGAAAGAACCTTAAGTGAATTAATTAGGGTCCTGTTTAAAGCTCTAATAATGAATGCAAGCATTAATGGTTTGAATAAAGCTCCTTTGCCTTTATTATTCATTAGAAACTGGCAGTAAATAATAGGTTTGAATTCCACCGTCCTGATGCTGCTAATCAAAGCACAGAGCATTTCCTAAGATCATAAATTATTATCCTTCACAACAGGAGCAGAAAGGGAATTTGGTTTTATGAATTGCTAATGGGACACTAGCTAGCCTCTGTTCTGGTCTTGGTCTGATTCAGAGGGAAAAAGGCTGGTTATCACATCTTGAAGCTGGAACCCTGTCCAGTTGGGCAGGACACACATTTCCTCAAACTCACAATATCATACCTACCTGGAGTCAGCTGGGATAAGAGGTCCAGCCCAGATTAAAACTCCCTCATTCTCCTTGTGGGTAATGGTTCATGATGTTCAGATGGAAAGAGATGTTTTTCCAAGCAGGAAGAGGGCTTTGCCTGTGGGCCAGGAGGCTATTTTGTTGTCTGCCCTCTTAGCCAGTTGGTACTGGGTGTAGACGGTGTACCGTCCCCTCTCTACCTCACCTCATTTCCATCCAGTGTGTCATATTTTTCTCCCTTCTCTCCACTCCTTCCCTCACTAACATTTGTCTGTTTTGGGGGGATCTTCTCTTTCCCTGATGTGTCTTTCTCCACCCAGAGGAAAAGAAACAAAACACTGAGTTCTCATCCCTCCCTTTCACATGATAAAGGCAGAAATAAGATGAATCCTTCTCTCCCGCCTTTCCTTCCGTCCTTTCTCCTCTAGCACCTCCTCCCCTGTTTTGGAAGTTTCTGGTCCCCTGCAGTGTGAAAGGAGGAGGAGCTCCCCTCTGCCTGACTCCGCCTTCCCTTCTCACATCCTCCCAGCCCGCTGTGCTCTCTCCACGCGTCACTGACTAGGCCAGCAGCCCCCATGGCTCTTCCTGGCCCAGAGGACCCCTGCATCTCCCTTACATCACCTTTCAGTCCCCCTTCACCTGGCACTTCGAGAGCAAGGGCTTAGCACTGCCAATTGGCGTGGACAGTAGAAGATGGCTTTAAATACATAAATAAAACAATCGTGCTTTTTAACAAAATTTTATTAGGATTAAGTCAAATTAGAAAACTTCCTGCTTTGCCATTTGCCATATTTACCCGGAATGACCATGTTATACTTAGCTGAGTAGAAAACAATTTGTGCCCTTGGAGTCTACTGTTTGGAAAGCAAGAGAATCTGCGTAGTGGCGTGCCCGGCACCACCATGGTTCACGTCTAAAGCCAAATAACTGGTCAGCAAAGCCTATGTTACTTCCGAGCTTTGGGTCCCAGGAAGATGCCATTCCTAACCTGTGACTGGGGTCTGCTTTCTTGGAGTCTGATATTAACATTTGTATTTCAAGAGAAGCTGTGTTTGAGGTATCTTAATGGCTTAAAAGTTGTGCAGCTAAATTAAAAGCTATTGCGTTGGTCTCCCCGCCATGGGCCGTGAGCCATGCCTTGTAAAAATGCCCCTGATGCTGCGCCCTTGTCTCCTCCGCGCGGTCTCTGCGCACCCTCCGCCCTGCTCCTCTCGCTCCTGCCCCTGCGCTGCTGCTGAGCTGTGAGAGTTGGAATCGGAGGACAGGTCAGGGTTCCTGTCCCGACTCCTGCTGTGTGGAGAGGAACCTGTGCTAAGGAATCTCATCACTCAGCGGACAGAGGGACCTGCCACGGAGCCTGGAAGTGACTCAGATGCAAGCAAGGACAGGCAGGCTGAAACATGGTACGGAGGAGAGGACCCCGCTGTCCCTGGAAGGGGTCCTACCAAGGTGAAAAGTGGCACTGCATTTAGTGCAGAGTGCAACAAAGCTGTCACCAACGGCTTCAAGCAACGGGAGGAGCAACTTGAAGAGGATGCGGAGCAGAACAGCGGGTCCCCAGGCGCCGTGGGTTCTGTGAGGCCGTCAACAGTGGTATCAAGCAAGCACTTATCTGCGCAAATATCCCCGGATCATTAGGAGCGAGTGGGCGCCTAGGTTCTAAACATATAAAACGTCTCACTTCCTGAAGAACTGGGCATTCCCTCCAGCTTAGGAGCCGCACATTTAAGCTCAGAAACTCCCTTTCTGATGTTTAAAGTCTCCTTAATGAAGGGAATAGGATCCCAAATCTGAGTGAAGGGCCCAGAGAGCTGCACACAGAAAAGAAACACCCTGCAGACACAGCACATCTGTTTCATCCTCCCAGCAGCTAGACACCTCCCTCCCTCCCCCTGCACCCTTCCCACCCCACCCGATTCACTAATAAAAATGGCGCTGTCAAAAACTTAAATGCAGTTGCGTAACATAGAGGGATGATAATAAATTCTCATTTCTGCAGGCACCAGAGGATACACGTGATAAGGTTTTGAATCTCTCCAATTTATGCCCTTCAGACATTTTCCAGCCTCTCCTCCACGCAGCCTCATCGGCTTGGCTTGATCGTCAGTGATCCCTGCATTACCTGTGATTACCTCGGCGTTGTTCACGCCCATTAATTCAGCTGGGATTCACCCGGAGTTTGCTCAAGCTTGAGTTCATAGCCTCCTAAGCCAAGGTCCCCCTCATAAATGCTTTCCTTGCTTGGAGTCTGGGGTGAAGCTTTCTGGTCCAGACCCGGCCTTGCAGGAGGGCTGCAGGGTGAGGTGGTTTGTTCCTGGTAATTCATGGCCAGTTCATCCTGGTTTACAATACATTCTACATCATCCTCTTTAAGCCGTTCCTGGTTTTGGAAAGAAAGAGAGGTCACTTCCTGATAAAAGCAGAAAACAATAGCAGTCCTACAGTGTTAGAAACTAGGATGTTTGCTTTCTTTTTTTAACTGCCCTGTCTTGTCTTGGCTGAAGTGGCTGGTATGGCAGATGTCACGTTTTCCCTCTCTGTGGGTAAGATAACATGTGCTAATTGAGCACCTCTCTGGATAAGGAAGTTAAAATAAAATGCAGTGGATTTTTTGAATGGATACCTAATCTGGGTGAGAGGAGTTAGGAGTTTGCAGAATCCTGTGACCTCAGAGTACGGAACGATTCTCAGTGTAGGTTTTGTAACACTCCTGCCTATCACAAAATTCTTAAAACTCAATGTCTGTTATATTTTCTTTGAAAAGTATATCCTCACAGCATGTTTCTTGGGATGAGTGTCACAGGGCTAAAAAGGATTGGAAGTTACCATAGCAGATAAGGGTGGAAATGAACTAGATCCGGCCACTAAAGTTTTCCTCAGACAGAGATTCCCTTAAAGAAAGGAATTAAAATCTCAACTCTTCTTCCATTGGTTTTTGGAAGACCACACGAAATTACCTGTAGAATGAACCCTGGCTAGGTGACCTCAGCTCAGTGGTTTCCAGCTTTGGCCTGTCTCGGAATCACTCGTTGAAGCACAGATGCTGGGCCCCTGAGACCAGAGTTCTGATGTAGGGCCTGAGAATTTGCAGTTCTAACAAGTTTCCAAGTGATGTTGAGGCCGCCGGTCTGAGGACACACTTGGAGAACCACTGGCTCAGGCTGTGGTGTCCTGAGCACGTCTGAGATCTGAGACGCCTTTTTCTCTGTTTAGACAAGGGGTCGGCCAGCTGGACAACCTCCAAGGGTGCCACAGACTCCAAGATTCTGCTCCTCGCCAATCCCTGACACTCTGATTTACTGATAAGGATTCTCATTGCTTCTCAGCATTTTTGATTCCACCCCCTTGAGCTATAAAGCACAGGCCTAGTATTCTAAATCTCAAAACACAGCACTTTGTGAGGGCACATTCCTTCTTTTATATTTTCTAAATTCATTTTATGGTTAAAAATAGTGGTCACAATAAAAAAAAATTGCATTTTTTTAAAAAAGAAGAATGAGCCCACATCAGCAACAACTGAAAAGAGAAGAGAGATGATTCTTGGTGCCGTGAATTTTAAAAATGCTTCCTCCTCAAGCTGGGAAGAAATAGCTCCGAGGTTCCCCGGGCTCATCAATATTCACCATGCCTGTCCCTCTCGGGATATTTACTCACCCCGTAGGCCTGAGGACTGGTGAGCAGTCTGGAAATTGGGTCGCACCATTCAGGTAATGTTGTGGTCAGCGGAGGACCAGAGTGGGTTAAAATTGGTTTCAGATATCTGCGAGGGCTGTTAGGGAATACTTGCCAAGAGGAAGCCAGGATTTAGTTTCTTACACAGCACAAACATTTGCATGCCGCGAAAGAGACAGTTATTTTTACATTTAAATCGCCTACTCCCTCATTTAGGAGGTAATTTGGCCCGCAAAAATGGCTAATTATATTCTTTGCTCCACACACGTTCCCAGCCCTCCTCGTAGTCTTTAATCATGGAGAAATGGCGCCTCGACCTGAATGACTTTAATAGCAGCATACGAGACTGTGTTTTCCTAAAACCGCACACACATCTTAAACCAGAGGTAATTGTCACAAAGAAGCAAGAGGTATTTCATAAAACGTTCACTCATTCTAGGACTGGGTAGTGAACAGAAATTGTTTACCAAAATACTTTATTTTCACTATTCAACACAGTCACTTTATACTTCATACATCAATGCATCTCCATACGAAATAATGTAAATAAGCTGGAGCCAGGTTTATTCTACTGTCTAGCACCTGCCATTTCTCCTCTCTTCATCCCAAAGTGCTCTAACAAGTGAAAAGAAAAACCTGTTCATCTAAAGCCGTTATGTTTCCCTCCAATCTATCTATAATGAAATCCCTAGAGGCTGCCTCAGGTTGCCTTATTTATTTAGGCATTTATTTATTTATTTTTTCCTCCAAGAAAAGTAGTGAAATTATTTCACCATTCTATCAGAAACAGCTTTTAAGCTCTGTATTACTTCCTCTTCTGGAGAATAGCTCACCTCATCGACTTTCTGAAATGCTCTAATAAATAGGCAAAGGGAAAACAAAATGGAAAGCAGTTACCATCGGCTCGTGAGGATGTACAGTCACCCCTAGGCACTCAAGACAAGAGGTAATCCAGGCAATGGCTCGTTTGGAGCCCACCCACCGCTGGACGACACCATTCTGTCATGCCCTGAATGCTCTGAGCGTGTGGGACAGAGGGAGGATGCAGCCCACATGGGCCAGGACTCTGGTTGCCTCTGGCTTCAGATCACTCACCACCACAGTGGGGACAAAGCAGACGAGGCTCATGAACACAGCCTAGTTATGATGCGAGGAGAGCAACTGAAAAGATGCTTGAGAGGGTCTGTAATTGCAACTGCGAATAGAAAACTTGACGACTCTTTTCAGATGAGCAGCTGTTGTGCTCAGTTAAGGACCGGGAAGATATTAAAGTTCAGAGCCTGGCATTCTCTGCAACATCTTGTAAGTCTATCTACAACTCTGGGAAGCCCTTGATGATTTGCCATTAATTTTTATTACAGAGTGTTACTACCTTCATTTTATGCATGAAGGAATTGAAGCCTAGAGATACGATGATTTTAAATAATCCGGAGGCTCCCTTTGCTATTCGAATCCACCACCGTCACCCCCTAGTGAAAGGTAATTTATCAGAGCAGAATCGTGCATGTGACCAGCTGGTTCTCTAGAGAGAAAAGCTTGCAGACAGCACCCCTGCTGGTGAGCTGCGGACCCTCTCAGGCAGGGGGCGTGTGGTCTTACTAGGTTTTATGGTGTGCATAGGTCAGAGAAGATTTTTTTTTGTTTTTTTAGGGAGGTGAGGTGGATGAGATATGTATATTATACAACTGGAGTATAAATCAAAGAAAATCCAGCCAATTTTATTTCCAGATGGAAAAGTGACAGCAAGTAAGCAACATTTTTAGCGATGTTATGTAAATAAAAATGAGGTCTGTTGTTCAAGAGAGGCCTGGGCAACTTCCATTGTTTGAGATTCTCAATATAATGAAAAATCAAAATGCCAAAATCATGTTACAAAAGGAAAACACAAATTTAAACTTGCACAAGGCACATTTTCTTCTTTTCATCCTGATGAGGTATCTTTTCAACTTTATGTGTCTTTTTATTGGAGCTAACACTTAATGACTTACTTTGTAGCTTTTTGTGACTGTGAGGCCTGGACAAAATGGGTTACCATCTGGCCCCTCTGGACAAGCTCTGGGATTTCCGACTCAGAAGACCTGGGCACAACTGCCAGCTCTGCCCCTTCACCGACTCTATGACCTGTGGTCTAGTGATTGACCCCTGTGAGCCTCGAGCATTGCCATGGATATTAACTGAAATAACACGGAAAAGAGGTGTTACACTTTCACATACCATTCAAATGCTATTTTATTTAAAAACATTATTTTCTAAGCAATACTTTCTGGAGAGAGTGGTGTGTCAATTATTGTTCAAATAACAGAGGGGAAATGATATGAGGGTAGAGATGAGAGAGTGGCACTCCTGGCATTTGCTGAGGCATTGGGAGTCACAGGCTAGTTAGTGGTTGGAAGATTTGAGCTGCTCCTACACCAAAAATAGCTATTTGGGTTAAACATTGCTGTATGGGGGGCTGGTGTCAAGTAGTAGGTGAGAGGTGGGAGAATTTGCTGACAGAAGACTCTTCTAGGAAACTCACGATGCCATTCTGGCTGTGCTGGCGTCTCAGTAGTGGCAAGTCAAAGGAAGGACACATACACCGCGTGGCAGAAGTGAACGGAACGTGTAAGCACCATCCGCAGACACGGCGGATGTGGACCAGAGTCTACGTTCTCCAACGTCTTGGCTTGCCCAGTGCTTGCCATATATAATGTGCTCAGTGGATGTTCGTTGAATTTATAGTTTAGGAAAATATTCAGGGTATTATGAGTGATGGAGGTGGATTCTGGGTGACTGCGTCAAGGGAAGAATGAAGGGAGCAGATTACAGCCAACAGATGAGGATTTCCTGAGGATAAAAGCCTAAGGAAGGTCAAGTCAGAGATGGATCTCTTGGGCCTAGGTTATCAGAGAAAGGGGACCATGTGGTAATGGCATAAAATAAAGTGGTTAGAAAATAACTTTGTGCTTCACTCATTCATTTGTTCCTTCATATACTCACATTTTTATATTATGCGCTAAACTACTGAAGTACCCACACAAGGAAATTAACAATTACATTATAGAATGGAAAGCTCCCTTGTCTCTAGACGGTGGTCTCCTTGAGGGCAGGGCTGTCCCCTTCAGCTGGAAACAATGCTTGGCACATTTTAGATGTTCAAGAAATAGTCGTTGAATTAATGATGAAAACAGGCTCAAAGAGAGTAAAAGAATTGCTCGGTGGAACACAGCCAGTTAGTTATTGGCAGAGCTGGGCCCGAGACCCCAGACATTTCCACCACATTGGGCACCTTCTCGCTGGTATAGAGACACTGAGTAACAAGTCTCATCTAATTGGATAACTTATTTGGAACTGGGGACTCAGTGACTTTCTGCGTTCTTCATTGCTGAGCAGTATCTGGGAAGTGGCTGGATCTCCAGGATTACCTGAATTATTAAAAAGTAAGAAAACTCTTTTGATCTACAGGAAACCCCAACTGCCAATTTTGCAAAATGTGTTATTTTTCTTATCAAGTTCTAGTATATGTTCGGAGAGAGAGAGATTCCCCATTGGGTATTTCTGGTACAGCTAGTTTTGCTTTTCTAATAAGCTTGAAATGCATCGAGATGAAATGTTAAGCTCTGGGGGGAAAAAAAAACAATGACTTTTCTCATCTTTAAAGGGCATAAGTTTGGGAAGAGCAGTCTGGTTCAGGAGATGTAAGTAAAAGCTGGAACTCTACCCGGAATTTAACATGTGTGAAATAGGAAAGACAATTAACTCAGGCCAAAGGAGAAAATGCATCTGCTATCAGCAGGTCCAGAGCTACATTTATTGCTTAACTGAACCAACATCCAAAATAGTGGTGACATTGATTTCTCTCTTTTGTTAGTTTCTGTTTTGATTATTCTAAGTCCTCATGTTTTGTCCCTTGTAAGTTGCCAAAACCAGTGGGTGCACAGCTTGCACTTATAAGAGGCCTATGCCTCTTATAACACGGTCCTACATAGATTGGTCAGATGCAGAAACCCCAAGCAAAGATCCAGCTCCACAAAGAACATCTGCCCCTTTGAAGGGAGTAAGCCCCATTGCCCTGTACTATGGATTGAATGTTTGTGTTCTCCCAAAATTCACATGTTGAAGCCCGGACCCCCACTGTGATGGTATTTGGAAATGGCGCCTTTGGGAGGTAATTAGGGTTAGATGAGATCATGAGGGTGGGGCCTTCCTGAGGGGATTAGTGTCCTTCTAAGAAGAGAATCCAGAGAGTTTGCTCTCTCTCTCTGCACATGTCCACAAAGGGGTCGTGTGAACACACAGTGAGGTGGTGCCTGTTTGCAAGCCTGGAAGAGAGTTCTCACCAGAACCTGACCGTGCTGGCATCCTGAGCTCAGACTTCCAGTCCCCAGAACTGTGATAAAATAAGTTTCTGTTGTTTAAGCCAGCATTTTATGGTATTTTGTTATGGCAGCCTGAGAAGACTAACATGCCCCTGTTTCTGGACTTCTTGAAAAGTCTTTGATTTTAGAACCCTGAAGAGCTATGTTCTATCTTGGCTTTCTCTAAACATGCCTCATCGTGAAGACCATCTTGGCATTTGTTAAAAATTCAGATGTCCAAGTCTTGCCCTGGAGATTTTGATTTGGCAGGTCTGGGAAGTGGCCTGGGACTCTGTATTTTCAATGGCCCAGGTGACTGATGATCAGGCAAGTATGGAACACAGTGGTCTCTCTCCAGAGTATTGCCCTCCATATGAGATTTAGATCTTAAATAGGAAGAAAAAGAACATGGCCTCTTATGTCCATAAAGCCATCATTTTTAGGGTGAGGATAGGTATAAGATAAGCCCATTTTGCCCAGAACCCAGACCTGACTAATGCCAATTGTTTCAACTTGTCCCTGGGGGATGGGTCAGCAACTTGGCTCAACAAGATACAGTCTTGATGATGTTACACCTGAGAGTGGAATAATGAAGCATCGCATCTTGGCTTGTGTAGGGAGACTTTGTGCCTATTGGGAGCATTTGCATGTGTTTGTATGTATAAGCTTGATAAATGGTCTTGTTATCAGGAAAAAACTCTTGTTAATTCAGAGGTGTGTAGAGAAGGAAAGCACATTTATCTTTTTAGGAATACACCCTGCATCTTTTTATTTATAAGACATTTCTCTATACCTTATTTTCTCTTTACAACTGTAGGTGGGTATTATAGTCCCATTTTATAGATCAAGAAATGTGTAATCAGATGGCTTTTCGATTCTCTTCTAAACTATCTTTACCTCCCTTTCCAGAGTGCATTTAACTTCCAGGGCTGACTTGCTACCAGAGATGGTCAGGGATCAATGGCAGGTGGGTGGGGAAGGGTAAGTGCATCCCAGAGTGGGAGCCAACCTTGCCCTCCAAGCCCATGTGTTACTGCAGGAAACCAGGTCCCATTTTCTATGGATTTGCTGAGTCCCCATGCTGGTATTTACTCAGCATCCATGAACAGAACAAGTAGAGGATACCCCCAAATTGTACACACCCCATCATTCTTTGATTCCAATATACAAATCACACCCTTTATGCTTTATTTCACAGGAAATGTGGGCTAACAAATTGAATTGAGTGTGTTCTCCCTCTTCCTTAGGATATGTTGGATTCTGTAATTGGACACACTGTCTTGCCATCTTGCTTAAGTACGTGATGAAAAATTTTGCTGAGGTGTATTTGGGGTTCAGGTTGGAGGAAGGCTTTAAGAGTCCAACCAAAAGCCCTCTTCTTTAAGCTGTTTCATCACTCTGTTCTCTCTAGCTTGAGGGAGGACTTCCCATTCTGCACTGGCACACGCAGAGAACGTAGAGGTGTGGTCCTGTCTTTGCAGCAGCCACTATATTTCAAGAACAAGCTATCAAGAATATACAATGGAATATTACTCAGCCATAAAAATGAACGAAATTGTGTCATTTGTAGTGATGTGGAAGAATCTAGAGTCTGTCATACAGAGTGAAGTATGTCAGAAAGAGAAAAACAAATATCATATATTAACGCATATATATGGAATCTAGAAAAATGGTACTGATGAACATATTTGCAGGCCAGAAAAGAGACACAGATGTAGACAATGGACTTGTGGACACAGGGGGGAAGGGGAGGGTGGGACGAAGTGAAAGAGTAGCACTGACATATATACATTACCATGTGTAAAATAGATAGCTAGTGGGAAGCTGCTGTATAGCACAGGGAGCTCAACTTGGTGCTCTGTGATGACCTAGAGGGGTGGGACGGGAGGGTGGCAGGGAGGCTCAAGAGGGAGGGGATATATATATACATATAGCTGATTCACTTCGTTCTACAGCAGAAACTAATACAACATGGTAAAGCAATTATACTCCAATTAAAAAAAAATAAGAAAAAAAAATAAAAACAAGGAAAAGGCAGAAACCCGCTATTCACATACAAGGGTGAACATGTGTTCCTTTGGTTGACAATCCTAACCTTTACCATTTTAAAGGAAATTGCCCTAGACAACTGCTAGGGCAGAAAGGAAGCCCGAATAAACACCCTGAGCGGTAAGCAGAACTGCCTGGAATAAGATAGCAAGGAGTGACCACAAGCCCCTTCAGCCTGGTCTCTGAGCTCTGCTACTCACATGTCTGTTTGGAGAATGGCTCTCCCTTCAAGGCCAGGCTGGTGTGTCCCTTCCTCCCAGTAGCCATCTCAGATCTGCCACGCTGAACTGCTTCAGCTCCATGGCGGATCCGGAGCAACATGTATAATACATACCTGCCTGACTGCATTTATCACATTGTCTTAAAGCTGATTGTTTACATCTCCATCTTCTTCTTTAGACTCTAAGTTCCTTGAGGGAGCTTATAAAATAAAATCTTTTTGTTGTAAAATGAAAGAGTGATACATCAAACATCACAAATCTAATGTGTATCTTAATGGATCATTATAAGGCATGGAAACCTTCCAGATTCCAGGAAACGGAACTATGTCGCCTACCCTTGAAACCCTTTTCAGGTGTCTCATCCTAGTCAAAACTTCTTCCTCTCTCCAAAAGTAACTACTATCCTGATTTCTATACAAGTCACTTCCTTGAGTTTTTATTACAGTTTTGTCACTTAAATGTGCATTCTGGCACACTACAGTTTGGTCTTGCCTATTTTAAAAAATGTGTTATGTCTTTTAATCTATAGATTCCTCTTCTACCCTTTTCTTTATAATTTATTTGCTGAAGAACGTGGGCCATTGGACCTGTGGAGTTTCCCATGGTCTGAATTGCTGATTGCAAACTCTTGTGTAGCCCAGCATGTTCCTCCGCCCTTCGTATCTCCTGCAAATTGCCAGCTGGATCCAGAGACTGGATCAGATTCAGGTTTTATTCTACCCCTTCTGCAAGACTAAAGAAGGCACATCATATCTGGTTGTCTCTCTTTGTGTGATTTTAGCAGACACTGATGTGTAATAACTATATCTATTTGCTCACTGGGGTGTGCAAACAGTGAAATTCTAATTTT
The DNA here is from genome assembly GCF_028023285.1 of Balaenoptera ricei. Lineage (NCBI taxonomy): Eukaryota > Metazoa > Chordata > Mammalia > Artiodactyla > Balaenopteridae > Balaenoptera > Balaenoptera ricei. The sequence continues at coordinate 14,574,323 of NC_082642.1, read as the reverse complement.
ATCTTTTTATTATTTTATTAGGTAGAATACTTTTATAAAGAGACACTTTTCATTTGTCCTATTGGGATATTCAGTGGAATAGTCAATACAGGAAAGGCAAGATAAATGTTTGATTTATTCCCTCTATTTACTAGTTTTCCAGATAATGATTGGTTATGACCCTCTGAAAATGACTGATTCTTTGTTTAAATATCACCATAAAGTAATGCATTTAAATGAATTTGATTGCAATTTTTATCACTGTTGAAGCTCAAACTGAAGCTCTTTGGTCAATGGGAATCTTCAGATTGGCTTCTGAGTCCCATTGACGTGATGCCAGTATCTTTGATAGCTTCCTTGTCATCTGCATGGCAAGTTGTAGGTTCATCTTATACATTTCTGTTTCAGACCTCAAAGAAGCTATTTCTCTAAACTTCTCTGGGTTTTTTTTTTTTTTTTTTTTCCAGTGAGAAAGGATATTTTAACAGCACAACCTGGGCACCAAAGGTTGCAATATAAAATGGGGTGCTGGCAAATGTTTAACAACTGACTCTCTTTAAAAAAAGGGCAGATTTGTAGCATTTCCCAATTTTCATGGTGTAAATACTCCCATTATGGCTGACTCCAATATACCAACATGGAGTCATTAAATGTGGAGTTGGGACAAAATGTGTACAATCTGTTCTTACTAGCTCTTGTAAACCAGCTTCACCATACCACTGATTATATATCTCATGAGTTCCTATGGATACTTCCAATTCAAGTTCAAGAACTTCTGATTCTCAAGGACATAGGGGATGATAGAATTAGAATACTCCACAATGACTCATTTGTTTTATCCATAGTATTGTACTTACAGTAGTCTCATAATCATAATATACTACCACCATAATAATTACATCATATATTAAAAATTTTTGCTTATCCTTCCTCCATTCTAACTTCTCATTAAAAAAAGAAAATCTATAGTAGAACTATTCATAGTTGTACTATATTTACATTGTCAGAATATATAATCATTACATTCTATACTCTCTCTCAGCCCGCATGTAATCTTAGCACTACAGGTAACTGTATATTTAATGTTCACATTCAGGCCTTATGTCAATGTCTTTCTAGTCATTTTGATTCTTTGAAACTTGTTCTTTAGTAGATTCCTTAGGAAGCACTAATGGAAACATTCTGAGTTCTCGACTATTGATAAGAGTTAGTGCCCTTTATATATTGAAACTCTTTTTCTGGAAATAAAATTGTTGGCTTATACTTTCTTTATTTGATTACTTAAATATGTTTCTATTTTCTTTTAACATAAGGAGTTGCTCCTGAAAAGTCTAATGAAAATATAATTTTCTTTCCCTTATAAATCACGTTTTTTTTCTCTAGATGTCTGAAGGACTTTTAAAAAAAATTTCATTAATTTCACTAATTTTTTTCTGATGTTTGCTGTTCCTAGTTGATAGTCTCAGGTACATGGTGTGCTCTTTCAGTGTGTAGTTCCCAATGTGTCAAATGTGTTGTATTTCAGGGAAGTTCTCTTGAGTTAGGACTTGTTCTGTTGCCTTGCTTTGCTTTTTTCAGGGATTCCTGTTTTCTAGGTGTTCAATCTCCTGTGCCTATCTTCAATATTTGTCACTTTCTCTTGAACCTTTTTAATATTTTTCTTCATTTATTTTTGACTTAAAAACTTCTCTTTCTTTTCACTTGCATTTTCTCTTAAGGTATTATCCATTGTGTTTATTTGCTTTTGTAGTCTTTCTAATTTACTATTCATTTCTGAAATAATTTTTTAAAAATCTTAAATTGTTTCCAGAGTTTTTTTCTAATTCTGATTTATTTCGTTCTTTCATAGCTCGTATCATTTTCTTAACGTCTTTTAACTTGTTTTAATATAGTATGTTATAGTTTTGATCTATTTATGGGCACATCTTTCTGGCATGCTTTCATTATTTGTAGAGATGTTATTCTGCTCATCCTCTATTTTTTTTTTTTTGTTTTCCTTATAATAAGTCTCTATGGGATTTGACTTCTATTCTTTTCTGTTGTCCGTTTTTATGCAAAATTAGTTTTCCTAAAGTTATAGAATAAGGTAGGGTTCAGGAAAGCTGTTCTGACTTCACAGGGTTCCCTCTTCTGTTGTTTTTATATAGTGGTAAACATGGTGGCTTGCATTCTGAGATTTCCTGCCCTGTTTCCTGTGCCCACCGCACTCCTCCCCACCCCCCAGCTGATCTGGACCTTGTCTTTCCTTTATCACTATTGTCTCTATGCAGCTCAATTTTAACTCCACTCCAAGGCCATTTCTCCTGAGTGTAGGGCCCTGACCTGGAAGGGAGACTTCTGAAAAAATGCCCATGTGCTCATCACTCGTGTACAATTTTGAGAGCTCTCAGGGGTCTCGACAGCTCCAGCCCATTCAGTCCTTCTTCCTGGGACCTTCCACTTACTCCTCTTAGAGAAAACTACATCCTCCACTCCCTGCCCCAACACCAGGTTTAGGGATGTTTATCAAATTGGTCCAACTACACTTTCCAGGAAATACTATTGGCCATTCAGTTCTCCTGATTTCAAGCCCCTCAGACGCTATGCTATTGCTTCCTTTTTCCTCCTGAATGGACACTTGTACTATTGGTGGTTTGTTTCCCCTCACTTTTAATTTGGAGTTTGTGAGAAAACTTGCCCCTAGTTTTGCTGTACATGTGTCCATGGATTTTGGTTTTGTTACCTAATTGTTCTGCCTATTTTTTTTAAACTTAAAAAGTTTTTACTTACTTTTTAAAATTGTTCTGCCTATTTTTATGTAGGGATTTGAAGAGATTGAGAGACTGCTGTTGATGCCACTGCCGTCTTCCCAGAATCCTCCAGGACTGTATTTTATTTGATCTTCTATCTTTGGTGATTAGTATCTAGCACATTACTAATGAATGGGGATGTGGTCTAGTTAGATTTGTAAATTGTGTTCTGTCTGAATTGCCTAAGCTAACTGGGGACTGTCCATAATTAAACCAATGTGGCTTAGATTTATCAAAATGGACTTTCTATGTCACAGTCAGGTGAGCTGATGGTACTGGGAGCCATGATTCCTAACCTTCCCTGGCCTTGGACTGGCATCTCTGAGAGAATGCCCGTGTGCTCATCATTTGCGTAAAATTTCATGTGACATTTCAGAGAGTTCCCAGATGCCTTGAAATGCATCCATGTTCCCCTAGAGGTCCTGAGCTAGGAAACTCTGGCGATTAAGTATTAAGGACAAGGGCAGACTAAAGGCCGATAAAATGATGTGCTTGCTATCTTATTTGTACCGGGAGATGGTTTTATCAGTGATATCTATAGGATCTACCTATCAAATGTTAATTCTGTTGGGCTTCTCGGTTCCAGATAGACAATCCAGGGACAGAGAAAGGGCAGTGGAGTTTGTTTAAAGGTTAAAGGAAAGAAGACAGTTGTAAGATACCAAAGCAGCCAGTGTAAGTAGGGCAAGTGGACAGGAGATAAACAGGGGGAAATATTGGAATCATGAGGCTGGAGGAAACCTGAGAGTTCATCTGAGCCACAGCCTTGGATCTCAATACAAAAGAAAGTCTAAACCTGGGGTTTCTCCAAGTGCGGTCACCTGCTCATCTGCGTCAGAATCATTGTTGCTTCTTAAAATGCAGATTTCCAGGCCCTTGACCCTGACCCCCTTAGGTGGGGGCCTAGCAATCTGCATATTAAGAACTCTCTGAAAACCACTGGTCTAAATGATGCAGAGCAGAATGGCATCCTGTCTCTTGAAGAACTCTGGATGTGGAGGTACAATATCTATGAGCTGCACAGTGCAACAATAACAATAATAACAATGATGAAAATAGTATTACTTTCACTCTTAACCACCATTGCTTCTCCTCCTACTATTGTGGCCTTAAAATTTTTCCCTTTGGGCACAGGATGGGATCACAGATTTCCAGGAATCTTTGCTGCCTATCAGATGCAGTTAAATCCATTTGCACCATATGGGAGGTGACACTTGGCTCATTGTTTCAAGAGAAGACAGTTCTGGAGAAGAGTGCTGCTGATACTCACATGGAGTGGGTCTTGGCTTTTCGTGGCCTTCTGGTTATTAGGCGAAGTGCTGCCAAAGACCCAGACCTCCTCTGTTAGCTCACGGTGATTTTGACAAGAGGCCTTTATGGGTCGCCTCCCTTGCGGTGTTTTGGAGAACCGGGCTCTGAGAAGTAACTCTGCTCCAACGTTCCAAGTCTTCACTCTTGTTTGGAGGGAAATTTTTATTTGATTTCTTCCCCCCAACACTGATTGCGTCTGGTCTTGTGAGTATTGGAGCCTCAGCTGGCTGCCCCAGGATTCACATTTAAGACGGAGGTGGCCAGCCCTGCCCAAGCCCTCTCTGGCTCATCCACGGGGCTGGGCCCTTCCAGAACAGAGTGCGTACCTGAGGGACATGCTTCCCCATGTGGGCATGGGCAGGGACCCCCTGGGGATGCAAAACTGTACTCATCTTCTACCTGTAGGGAGCCAGGAACGGTCACTTTTGCACTGACAACTTCAGCGTGGACTCCAGGGGTCAGGATACTCAGAGCACGAAGCTAAGGAGGAAATTACCTTCAATGTTTTCATGGGGAGGCAGATGGCAGACACCAAACACAGATGGCTGAGGTTCTGGATCCATGACTGCTTCTCAATTTGAGCAAAAGTCTCCAACTCTTTGTGGCTCTATTTTCTCATTACTGAGGAGACTCATAATGCGATGTTAGATCCGGTTAGGTAAGTATTTAGAGACTGCAATTACCTCGTGTCTTTGTTTCCCAGGGCTGCGTTAACAAAGCACCACAAACTGGGTGGCTTAAAATAACGGAAATGTGTTATCTCACAGTTCTGGAGACTGGGAGTCTGAGATCAAGGTACTGGCTGGGTTAATTCCAACTGAGGGCTCTGAGGGCCGAGCTGTCCCATGCCTCTCTCCCAGCTCCTGGTTACGGCCAGAACTCCTTAGTATTCTTGGCTTGCAGGTGCATCATTGCATTGCTACCTTCATCTTCCCATGCTGTTCTGCCTGAGTTTTCACAGGACTGTCTTCTTATGAGCAAACCAGTGATATTGGATTAGGGACACACCCTATTCCATTATAACTTCATCTTAATTTAAGTAATTACATCCGCAACGAACCTATTTCCAAATAAGTTTACATTGTGAGGTACTGGGGCTTAGGACTTCAGTATGTCTTTTTCTGGGAAAATAATTCAGCCAGTGATTTCCCGCTACTTCTGAATAATCCCAAGTCTTCTGTGTGTTTATCTATTTATTTTGGGGGGAGTAGTTAAAAAGGCAGACAGGCTGGGTTTGAATCACAGCTCTTATTATCTGTGAGTAAGCAAATTTCCTAAGCTCTTTTTTTTTTTTTTTTTTTCACACACACACTGTATTTTATTTTTACAAGAGATAAATCGACTGACACCAAGCATTGTACATGGATGACCACAACAAAAGCAACAATGATTGCAATTACCAAACGTGAAACACACTCATACTATGTCATAGTATTGACATTCAGTCCAGTAATCCTCCACTGTAACAGCTCCTTTACTTTGCAGTGAAAATTGATTTGTATATTCTTTGCCTCTGAGTCCTTGTGGAATTTTTTTTTTTTTTTTTTTTTTTAAATTCAGACAGAAAGTCACAAAAATTATACTCATCCTCATCAGTTCACTCAGTCCCCTGTAATTAATTTTTTTTTTCGTCTTGATCTTTTGTTAGCACTTTTATGAGTTCATCAGTTTTTCATTAGAGTTCTGAAAATGCTTATTCATTCAGTTCAGCAGTACAGTCCGTTACCAGAAACCTGTACTTGTCAGAGTCTTTTCCATGTATTTCTTGAAGATGAAACCCTTTTATAGGAACGTATTTGCAAAATCATCAGAGTACACCCAGAACTGTCTGTAAATGACAAAAGACTTAAAAATGACCACGGTTAAAGATTTGATGACAGTTCATAATAATGCAGTTGACTTCCTAAGCTCTTTGAGCCTCATTTTTGCCATCCATAGAATGGAAATAGCTTACAATAGTGACTTCATGGGGGGGATTAAGTGAGATGAAAATAGATACTTTTTTAAGCACAGGTCTGGGCACATAATAAGCACTCAGCAAACATTAGTTAACGTTATTATTATTATAATTTTCACTGTGTCCTTTGAGGAGTTGTATGTATTAGAAATATATTCCAAATATCCCCAAGTCAATTTACTCATGAAAACCCCTCCATGTGCCCCGAGGATTTCCTAATATTTCTTCTGCTGGCTGCTGGAGCCCAGAGGAAGGTACTGCAAAGTTTCTCTCAGGAGATTCTCTTCTGTTCTTGGAGCTGTGCCCCAGGTGATGGTGCCCAGGGAGGATCTGCTCACTGTTTCATGTCAGCAGGGTTTCAATGGAGCACTTACGTTCCGAGGCTCCTGACACAGGAACGACCTGTCTCCACGGGAGTGAGGCACTCACTCAGAAGGGGGGTGTTTTCATGTTGGGCATCGGGTTTTTAAGGTCGCCCTAGAGCAGCCCTTTCTCATCATTGTATTTGTTTCTCTGGGCTCTGGTTGTCCTTGAGGCCGATCCAGCTTTCCTGTACTCTGAAGACACCGTCTCTTCCTGGCCATTTAGTGAACTCCTTACTATTGAGAAAGACAAATCTCTGTCGCTCTGTCTCTCTCTCTCACACACACACAAACACACACACACCCCAGCAACACTGACTGCTGTAACCCACTGAGTTAGTTACGCATATGGGAATCAGGGTATGTGACACTGGGTTATTTGGAGCTATGGAATGAAGCCCCATTCAGGAGACATTAGAAACTCTTTTTCCTTTGACTGAGAGGACACAGGAGGAGAGCCCTTTGTTGTTACAGGGTCACGTGTCATAAACAATCGCATTCTGCTCTCCAGGCACATTTTTCTCTCAGATGCAGTCACTTTCAAACTTGTTTTCACCTCTAACCCCTACCTGGAAATACATTTAATAATTGCTTCTCAGTACATGTCCTAACATCTGCCAAGTCATAAAACTAAAAATACTGCTGTGATGCACTTGGGTCTATTCCTATTCCTATTTTTATTCTTTGTCCTATTCTCCATCCTACCCTATCCTATCCTATTCTGTCCTATCCCATCCCATTCAGTCTGTCTTCTATATGTTTCTCCTGAGCATTGCTAGGATGCACCAATATCCAGGTCTCCTCGTCTTTCAGGTACATCAGCATCTTTAAAGAAGGTGCCTCGGCTTCTTTGAAGTAGGTGGGGCTATATCACTAATTCTGGCCAATGTGCTGTGGTCACGGTGACTAGCGTCACTTCTGTGCTGAAACATAGGAAGCCAGCAAACCTCCAGCTGACTCTTTCCCTGATACAGTGATCCCAGGAGGCCTCAGGTTGAGTTGGTGGAGCCACAGATCAAAGCTGCCTGCATCACTGAGTTGCCTCATGGAGGTCTGTTGCCCTAGAGGGTCACCTGCATCCTTAGCAGCCTTGAAGTAAGAGAGAAATAAAAATGTTTGATGGGCCACTGAGATTTGGGAAGTGTTTGTTACCACAGGATAGTCTATCCTATTCTAATATGGTATTCTCGTGTATTTCTTTTCTTTCCTTTTTTTAAGAAATGCTGGTCCTGGGTTACTGAAACGATTCCATGACCCACTATAGGTAGCCTCCTACAGTTTGCAAATCTTATTTTCAAAGCATCTGTCACATCGATAGCCCCAAAGTTTAGATAGAGAGAGAATGCCACAGAGGAGGGCACACACATGTCAGTGCTGTCTCTCTGCAGGGCTCCAAATACTGGGGATTGGTTGACTTAGGACTACTTGGTTGTATGACTTGGGACCTAGAGAGTGAGGTTACAATAGTTTTGGTGGGGAGGCACCAGAGACTAGTTCCAAAGGTGACTGAGTAGTGCATTTACCCTTTCTGTGGGACTTTTTTTTGCCTTTTGGATGTACATGGATCCAGATTCAGGCCTCATATATACTGCATTTTCTCAATAGTCCTATGTGCACTGAGAACCCAAATAAGCAGTGCATCCTGCTTATTATTAAAAGAAGTTGGAGTACAGTCGCATGACTGCTACTACTGTACTGTCAAGTGGTGAGATCAGAGGCCTCCTTCATGGCTGCGTCCTTGACTAGATACTTGAACTTCATTATCCTCTCCTGATCCCACTTACTTTCCCAACCCTATTCCCCATACTTTTCCATGATCCTTAGTTTCTGATAAATGTAGTTGGGCACTGATTTCTGTTTATGTATCACTGTCTCTCTGGGCCTTTGCATATGCTGTTCCCTCCATTTGAACAGCTTTTCTTTTCACCTTGGCACTAGGAAATCCTACATCCTTTCAGACACAGCTCAACTGTCACTGTCTCTGAAATCCCATTGATCTTTTATTTACTCCTCTTCTAGGACTTACCACTCTCTACCTTATGATGATTAAAGTTCAATTCTCCTCCCGCAATCCTACCTTGAGCCAGAGCTGCTCTCTTTTAGCTTTTTTTATCTTGGGGTTCCTCATAAAATTCCATCTAAATAAAAGGCTGCCTATGAACAATAATAACCATAACACATACCCTAAAGTTAGAAAATCCACTGACTTAAAAAAATAAGGTTTGGGCTTCCCTGGTGGCGCAGTGGTTGAGAATCTGCCTGCCAATGCAGGGGACACGGGTTCGAGCCCTGGTCTGGGAGGATCCCACATGCCGCGGAGCAACTGGGCCCGTGAGCCACAATTACTGAGCCTGCACTTCTGGAGCCTGTGCTCCGCAACAAGAGAGGCCGCGACAGTGAGAGGACCACACACCGCGATGAAGAGTGGCCCCCGCTTGCCACAACTAGAGAAAGCCCTCGCACAGAAACGAAGACCCAACACAGCCATAAATAAAATAAATAAATAAAATTAAAAAAAAAAAAAGAAAATGCTCCCTATTTCACTTACAAAATTAATTTAAAAAAATAAAATAAAATAAGGTTGAGGGACTTCCCTGGTGGCGTGGTGGTTAAGAATCCACCTGCCAATGCAGGGGATATGGGTTCGAGCCCTGGTTCAGGAAGATCCCACGTGCCGCGGAGCAACTAAGCCTGTGCACCACAACTACTGAGCCTGTGCTCTAGAGCCTGCGCGCCACAACTACTGAGCCCGTGTGCTGCAACTACTCAAGCCTGCGTGCCTAGAGCCTGTGCTCCGCAACAAGAGAAGCCACTGCAATGAGAAGCCTGCGCACCACAACAAAAGAGTAGCCCCCGCTCTCCACAACTAGAGAAAGCCCGTGTGTGGCAATGAAGACCCAACACAGCCAAAAAATAAAAAAAATAATAATAATAAATTAAAAAAAAATAAACCAAGGTTGATTTACTAAGACATGGAAGGCCTTTGTAAGCTACTCACTGTTCCCATAGTTACCAAATACTATACGGACTTTTATCTTTGCATGCTCTGTTTCTTTTACAAGGAATGTCCTTCCTCACTATCTTTGGGGGAGGCCCATTTATTCTTTAAAGCCTGTGGGATAGATTGCTTTTTGCCTATCCAATATCCAGTCTCTCTTTCTTCCTTATGATAGCAAGTGGTTCTATTTCCTCAGCAGATTAGGTGGCCAGTGAAATTGAAGAAGTTTGTTGGGTAGAATTTCTAGAGAAGCTCTGCAAAGAGAGCTTCAATTTTGTCCTTTTTCCTTTCTTGCCTGGGACTTGTATGTGCTGTCTGAAGCTCCAGCAGCCATTTCGGGGTCATGAGGTAAACTTGAGGATAGAAGCTGTATACTAAGGATGGTAGAGGAGAAAGATAGGAGGACCATAGGAATACTGATGACATCATAGAACTCTGTTACCAGCTGTAGACTGTTTAATGCTGGACTTCTTTTACATGAGATGAAACCTCTATTTTGATTAAGCTATTGTTATTTGGATTTTTGTTATATGCAGCAAAACATAATCCTAATGGATATACTGCTCAATTCTTCTTTGTCACCATCCCTGTATCCTAACTAGGGAATTTTTTTACTGGGGCTCCCACAGGCCTTCACTCAACTTTCTGAGTATATTTATGTTGATATATAAGAACTATTTGACTGTATATCTCCTCCCCTGTAAGACTGTGAGCTCCTTGAGGGAGGAACATTGTCTCAGTGTTTTCTACTCATTTCTAGCTACTGGACATTAAGCACTTCAGACACTTTTTGTGTCTGCAGTGCTTAATGTCCAGTAGCTAGAAATGAGTCCTCTCGATGTTTGTTGAGTTGAATTGAGACTTGAAAAGGATTTCGGGTTTTCTGTTAACTTGCAAATTCTTTGGGAAAGGGTATTATCTGAAACCTGAACCTTATTTGGGATTTAGTTGGCAAGAAATAAAATCATGGGAAATGACACTGGACGGGGGCCTTTGGGATGAGGGTGTGAGGGATGAGTAGGGCTGAACTGGCCACAGAAGGAAAGGTGGGAAAAACCACAGCCATGGATTTCAGCCCATCTGGATCTCCCTAGGGCAGCTCTTGTTTGCTGTTATGCTTTTCTGTACACAGAACCTTGCTCCCTGGAGAGCCCTAGAGGAGGCTGCCTGCGTTAGGAATGCTTTCCCTCGTCCCTCCTGCCTCTCTGAGAGGCAAAGCTTCTCTCCCGAGACCAGGTATCACAGATAACTGGCTCCTTGGGCATAGCTGCGAATGCCTCCTGCATGCCCCAGCCCTGTCCCCTTGGTCCTCCCAAACCACTTTGGAAGGGTCTGTCACTCTTGAGTTGCAAGATTAAATGAATGCATGTTTGGATAAGATGCTTTTGGGCCCTAGATCAAAGTCTTCCCTACCCGGGCTCTAGACCCCTTTCAGAGCGAGTATAAAACCTGCCCCCCACCTTTCAGTGAATTACAGGTGCAGAAGGAGAGAAGTCCTACATATCCACCGTATCAACACATCTTCTCAGGAGCAGAGCTCAGGTGGCGTCCTCTGAAACCGGTGTGCTGAGAAAATGGAAAGATGCACTTTCTATTAAAACCGTTCAAAAATTTTATTGGCATGGACAAATATGATCCTTTGGCTAAATAAAACCACTGGAGGGCCAATTAAACCATGCCACATGATATGATTATTCTCTCCTTGTAAAAATAATAAAAAATGTTTTGGTAGGTTTGCTGTGCTTTTGTGTCTCTGCTTTAATAAACGGTTCCAGGGTCTTTTTTTTTTTTTTTTTTTTTGTAAGTCACAGATCTGGATATAAGCCAAACCAGTGGCAGGAGCTGTCCCGCTTGCCACGGAAAAGGAAGAAAAAGCACCGAGTCGTACAGTTTCACCCTCCTAAATCAAACCTTCCATTTGCCACAATTATTTACCATTGCTTTGTAATTGTGAGGAGACAGCTGAGCGGAGTTGGAAGTCTATTCATTCTTTAAAGTGACATAAAATGGCACTTGGAGTGCCAAACGATAATTGTTCTTTTCTCCTTGTTAATATCCAACCGCTGCTAGGAGTTCTGTGAAAGATTCATTTAATGCCAGCTCCAGAAACTTCTGTGGGATTTGGCTCTTGGCCTCTCTTTTGAAAACCAATTTGAAATCACCCTCAGGAATTGGGAAGGCTGAATTGGTTGTGACTTTCAGTCAGAATTCCTCTCTAAATATTTTAGCAGGATGGAGAAATTTCCCTCATTTACAACCCTATCCTACTCAGTAGGGGTATGGGTGAGAAATATTGGCCGTTTCTCAGAAATATGATCACTTCAAGGACATTTCCAGCTCCACCTGAATCTTAGGAACTGGAATTTGGTAAGGAAACTAGATCTTATGAGATTTTCACCTAATCTAATAGGACCTTGGTGGCGAGACAAAATCTTGAAGTCCATGGGAACCACTCTGCGAGGATGGGAGGGTCCTTGCTCTTTGGCTACGCTCTCAGGGGTTCCCCCACCCCACAATGAAGTGACCATTTATGGGTAAATCTGCCAATCCAATGAAACTTTCTGCTGACAAAATGAGCGGTACAGATTGGCTGCGTCCTTTGGCTTTACGTGAGTTTCCAAACACCCTTGAGATCCCTGTTGATTGACTACAAATAGGGCAGGGAAGGTAAAGACGTGCTGATATCAGTGGGCCTTTCTACTGTACGGATGAGTTTCTGCTACTCCTGCCCTCCAGTTTCACATTCTATGCAACACTGTCGAGTTTCTGACCTGGGTTAGAATCAAAAGCAGCAAGCTCATGCCTCTCTGACCCTCTGGCTCAGAATTGCAATATTAATGGTGTCCAGCATTTATTAACACTAAGTATATTGGAAACTCTGTGTTAAGTGCTTTACATGAATCATCTCCTTTAATCCTAGGAAGTAGCTTTATCATTATCCCCATTTTATGGGTGAGGAAACTGAGGCCCAGGGAGTTGAAGCCATTCAGCTAGGAGATGGTGAAGCCAGAATGCACACTTGAGCTGCTACACTGCCAGCCTCACTTCCCCTCGCTTTGACTCTGGAGCTCAGAGCACAACGATCACATCCCTGGCTTCAGAAAAAGTCAGCAGAGGTGCCTCTTAGAAAAGACCTGCATTTTCTGTATTCTCTGAGCCTGCTTCAGCACCATTCATACCTGAGGCCATCAACCCAGTAGGTGACTGTGGCCCAGGAACTTTGTGGATTGATAATGGGCTTAGGTTCGGAACAGAATTATTGGTGTGAAAAGATTTGCCGTGGGGCAGACTTCCATTTGCAATGGTTGGAGTTTTAATAGTCTGTCCCACGTAGCCCTGGTTCCTTGAGGAAAAAGAAGAGAAGGAGAGGAAAGCAGAGACACCCTGGAAGAGGAACTGGGCTGTCTCAGCCTCCTCCCTTCCTTTCTACTACATATAGTTTTGAGGTTCTATTCATGAGCTGTAGTGTTTTGAGCCTTTTAGGAATTGAATACACAGTTGAGGGAGTATGAGATGTGACTTAATAACCCAGCACCCGGGAGGGGTTGGATACAGAGTTTAGTAATGCACTCAGAACTGAAAGATTCTCTTCTCTTTCAACCAACAAAAGGCAGGCCAAGGACATTCAAGAGTTGGTGACTTTGGAAGTTGGGGAATTTTCGTCTTCCACGTGCCATCTGCTGATTGAACAGTAGTTGTTATTTTCTCCTAACTGAGCTTCTTTTTTTGAGGCTGACTTTAAGAGTGTTTGCAAAGGAAGGCGAGTGTGTGCTCTGGAGGTGGTAGGGCTAGGAAGCAGTGGGGTCTCGATAAACCTTCCCAGGATCTGCCTGAGAGCTTCGGCCAGGCCCTGGGCCTGTGCAGTGTTGCCAGACATAGAGGCTCTGCGACCTTCTTGAGGATTTGGAGGAGGCCAAGCCAAGCATTCTACGGCTCTTTCCGTTGGCTCCTGCAGGGTCACAGGGCTCCTGATGCCATTCAGAGCCCTTGGAGTAAATCTGACATTTTGAAAGGAGGCCAGGGCATTCTCGGTATAGGCAGTGCCCGGGCTCGAGCCGATTACCGAGGTTTATAGCCTGGTGACATACCCTCCGGCTCCCAACCTTCCTCTCGGCCAGGGCCTCACAGGGTGTTCTTGTTCAGGCTAAGGCTGCATTGTTTTGTGCTGTGGACGGACATTCTTTTTCTCCCATTGATTCTTCCCAGTTTAGGGATGCAGCTCTGTCTGGATATAAATGGAGGTGGAAACAATCACACCAGATTTCAGTGACTTCAGATAACCATCACAGTGGCATCTTCTGGGGTTTCCCCCAGGAAGTGAATAACTCAGATTAACTCCAAACTCTTTAGAATAAAACTTCATAGTGTCTGCCAGACTGTGAAATGCAGGTGCCAATGCAGGTCACCTTTGAGTCATCAGAGCCCGTGACATGAGAAGTCTTAGAGCAAAATGTGGCTCCCCTATTTCTGGACCTCACAAGGTAGGTGTCAGCAAAATTCTCCATCTCTCAACCCCTTCTCTGTCCTAGTAGCTGGGCTGGTGGGGAATGGGAGATAACCACTGGCAAACAGGGGAGGCCCAAGAATGCCCGGCCAGGCAGTTCTAGAGGGGCTGCTGGCGTGACCTGGATGAGGCGGCAAAGCAGATGCTGTTTCCTAGTCTCTGTTTGACCTGAGGCTTGGCCAGCTTACACCCTGGGCAAAAGTCTTGCGTTGCCAATTTAGAAGAGTGCTAATCCAGCAAACTATGAATAATTGGATGACTCAAAAAATAGCCTGTTAAGGGGCAGACATCAAAGGGTGCAATGGACCAGAGGGAAAAATTCTTTTCTCTCTTCCTTATCCTCTGGGAGCTTCTCTTCCTGTGCTTACCATTGCTAGCTTCTCTTGTGATTTCGCGTCTCATTTCTGTGATTCACAGGTGACTGAAGTGGAAATACGATCCAGGAGCAGATCGCCCATTGTTTTGAGTTATCCCTGCAAATTCACTCTCTTTGCCGACACAGTGAAGGAGCTGACTGTGTAGCTATTCCCCCTGGGTTTGGAATAATTCCCGTTGCTGCTATTCATGCAGGACAGGACAATCATTTTCCCATTTTCTGCTCAGCACCTTGTCCTTCAGTGGTGATGGAATAATAGTGAGTTTATAGAATCGTGGTGTCTATAGACCTTTGCACTTTAATTAGGAATGGCCTGGGCTAAGAGGAGAATTTGCATGAAGTGGATGCCAAAGGGGATTTTAGAGATTAAAAAATGTCCCAGAGGTAAACTATTTGGTCTTTCCAGAAGGGCTCAAAATTATGCCAAGTGCTTACACTTAAGTATCACTAGGATGTTATTCTCCAGTAGATTCTGGCCTGTCCCCCCAAAATGTCTTCCTGGAAGAAAAACAAATTTAGGCTTTTGATTGGTTTGTTTTTATTCAGAAAAGCTGAAATGGAATTAATTTTATATGTGGAGAACTGGTCTTTGCTTCTACTGCTGACAGTAAGTACTACAATAGGAAAAAAATGGAACATTTCCTTCCGAACAGAATTGTAGTGAATTGAGAACTAAAGAGCTTATGGAAAATAGCTTTCAAATGATTATTTTTGTTTGCTTAAATGCTTGATTATGATGATTGTAATTCCAGCTATACACAGAGAGAGCATGGAAAAAAAGCTAAGCCTAGACTCCTGTTATAACAAAAACCACAGAACACATCACACTTCATAAAATCCAAGTGCTCATAGGTTTCTTGGGACTGCTAAGTAAAATATAAATACACTGTTCAGGTTCTACTTGTTTGCATTTTCAAGGCCAAGAATTCTTTTTAGGCTTTCTTTAAAAGGTTTACCTTGGCCTTGGGTCACTGTAACACTTATGAAGTGAAACTTGAACTTGGAATTTTCTTGATTTGCCTGCAAAGGTTGGCCCTCTGGATTACAACAAGGGGCTTTTGGGGGTGACGAATACATCTGCTGATGGCTCAGGGTTTCAGACAACAGGATCATTCCAGCCCCTGAACTGGATACTTTTTGGAGGGATGATTTCATCACTGGTACAGAGGCGAACCCGGCTACAGCACCACTATCAAGCAGAGCCCTATTGACAACCATGTTCCGTGAAGTAATTTTTCTTGTTCTTTGCTTAGAAAGAGTAGGACCATTACAGACAGGCAGTCACTTTAACTTCTCAGACCATGACCAAGATGAATAATATGAATAAACCCTGAACCAAGAACCTACAGGCAAACATGATGGGACAATCAAGTAGAGAACTTCAAATGATCTTGGAAGATCCAATAGCTGCCTTGGCAATTTTAAGCTCTGATCTTCTCTGGCCAAAAGCAAACCAAATCCCCTTGCCTCTGCCCTCATGCAACCTGCACAATGGCCCCAGGGGTGATGAGGAAGCAGTGGCAAGAGAATTGACACTGTTGGTGGATGCCTCAGGGGGCTGGCAAATGGCTTCGAGAGCATTCCACCGTCAGCCTGTAAACCTGCCTCAGCCTGAGAACGACTGAGGCCACGTGATAACTGCTGGTTTGCTCAGCGGGGCTGTCAGTGGTAGCACAGGCTGGGAGCAGAACATTCTGTGCTCAGGGTGAGTGGGAGGGATGCTTACAGGGCCCTTGTCTACACCTGCTCTGTTTCAGAGCGAAACAGATGAGCTTGGTGTTGGAGGCTCAATTCATTGCCTCCCAAAAAACCGGCAGCCAGCGACACGTTGTGCCAGTAGCAAGGCTGCTACGGTACACTTTGACTGGGATTTTTGTTTCATTCAGTTTCAAGAATGTTTGTGAATCGTTTTTTAAAAATGCCCCCTTGTCTTTACCCTTTCAGCCCTGAAGCTCTGGAAAAGGCCAAGACCCGGCAAGGACACTTCACATTTGTCCTGGCCAAAATCGACCTCCTTGTCTTCCTCTCCCTAAGTAAGACCTGTTCCTCCCCTTATACTCCCTGTCTCACTGAAGAAGATTCCATCATTCAGTTTCATGCTCAAGCATGGGGTTGCCCTTCAGCTCTCTCTTCTTCCATCCCCACCACAGCCAATCAATCAATCAATCACCAAGTTCTATCTATTCCACCTGCCAAAGACCTCCCTATCCATCCATCCATCCATCCATCCATCCATCCGCTTCTCTCCAGCCCACAGCTGCAGTCCTCACCCAGGCTGCCAGCACTTCTCCCCTGGGTGGCTCTAACAGTCTCGTCACTGGTCTAGGGGCTCTGCCGACTGACCCCAGTTCACTGCCCCACTTCCACTCCCAGTCACAGAGTGGTTCTTCTTCAATGTCGACGAGATCATGATACTTCCCTGCCTACAGCACCATCAAGGGCTTCCCACCATGGCCCTGAAAAGTCTCACCTCCTTAGCCTGATACAACTGGACTCTTTGAGACCTGTCTCCTTCAATGTAACCACACGTGCTGAGTCCTATCTTTTCTCATCCTTTGCACTTGCTCTTTCCCCCACCTGAGTGCTGACTCCACCACTGTCCGTGGCTCCTGTTCTTCCTCAGTTTTCAGGACTCAAGTGTCAGTTCCTCCCAGAAGCTTCCCCTGACCCTCCCTCCTCTGGACTTCCACAACCTGCACCCATTGTAACTAGTGGGACGTTGTAATCTAATGTCAGAACTAGGACACCTATGGGAGTGAAAGGGGCACTTGTACATATTATGCACAGACAACAGGCAAACCCAGGCTGTATGGTCACCCTTATCATGGCATTTATCACACCTTCAAATTGCTTGTTAACTGGCCATGTCACTCCCCACCCTGGCCGGCAGACGGCAAGGTCCCTGATGACAGAGAATGCCCAGTTTTCAATGTAGTTGCTTCCATAGTAGGTTCTCAATACATATTTTTTAAATGAATGAAAGGAGGGATGAAAATGACTGAAACAAATAAGAGTCTGGTCATGTGGTCTCACACTCCAGAGTCTGATGTAATGTCATTTGTCCCCAAACCCTGCTGGTAGGCCTTGACGTCTAATGGACCTAGGTGTTTTCTCTGTTTCTCCTCTGAAGAAGCCCTCAGCCATCACAAAGAGCACAGAGAAAGGGTGTACGAGACTTCCTTGCTAACACTCCCAAAATTCTTAATTCCAAAGCACGTCTGGCTGAAATGAAGCAGATGGGTCGGGTCTCGAAGTGTGTTTCCTGGTGGATAAGCACCTTAGGATGTTGCGACATGTTAAATGCTAAATGGGTTCTGGGCCCAAGTGAGTCATGGAAATTAAGCATGTCTCTTTATTGCTAAGGCTCACTGTGAAATAAGCAGTGTTTCTGAAGTTTAGATAGACACAGAACCTATCCCCCTTACCTCTCCCATCTCCCAGCCTTCATGTTCCATGGAACCTGCTTTGAGAACCAATAAAATCAAGTTGCCAGGCCATCTCTATGTAGGTGAAAGCTTTGAGTCCCTCAAGGCCAGGCCTGTACTTTACTCATCTCTCCCCATTGCCTAGACTAGTTGGCACACAGTTGACACTCAAAGACATGTTTGTTGCATGTGGGCTGAAACGCCATGCACTCAATGGAAGACAGAAGAGCTTGCGGTTGGGGGAAGCCATGTCACCCTGCCATGCTGGACCTGCAGGTGGCCTGGGAAAGGGGAGGAGGCCGACTTGCCTGAAAATGACACAGGGAAGCGATGAGGTTGGTGAAACTTGTCTGTCACGCTTTGAGCCGTGCCCTCCTTGACCGCATACCCTGTTCCCATCCCACCTCCCCCATGGGATTTGGCTGTCATTGTCTGTTCACCAAAACACCGAGCTGGTGACGCTTAGTCTCACCCAGTGGTGTTTGCTTAGATGGTTCCTGCTAACACCCTCTGGCCTCAAGGGAGAGCAACTCGAGTGGCAGAAGGCCAGGTGGCAGGGCTTATTTCAAGCAGGCTCCTGCTGCCCCACTAAGGTATGTTGCATTTCTCGCTCTGCCCACTTGGGTGGTTGGCCCTGATCATGCACCGAAGCCAAATGTTCTGTCCATCGCCCAGAGGGGGGCCTCACGGGTGAGTGTTCAGAACGGAAGAGTGTTCCTGAGACATCACGAAAGAAAAGCACAAAGCCAACCTAAAACCACCCAATGAGGGAGGAAAAAACAAAGATGGCACTCAGAAGTTAAACGCTGCTCCTTTGGAGCAGGTTTAAGAGTCTGTCTTGAAGAATTTTTTGGCAGTGTAACTTCTTTTTCCTTCTGGGATACTATTCCTTCTTCCAAATTAATTATTTATTATAGAATGACAAAATTTCATGAAGCTACAAGCTGAATCTTCTCCTTTTTCACTGTCCTTTTTCCAATCTAAAAGGGGAAAAACAGTCAGAAGATGCCATCCTGAAACTTGGCAGCTGAGCCAGTATGGGCTGCAAGCGGGTCCAGTGGGAGGGCCTGTCACCCACAGGGCTGCTCTAAGCCAGCGATGCTGGGGCCAAAGGGACTCTCCTAGGAAAGAGGGGGTTCCATCTGCAGGGAAATGAATTACTTTAAGCTTTTAGAATACGAGTCAATCTGACTTCTCCCTGTACCTTACTAAAGAACGCTTTAGACTTTTAGATTTTGCTCCTATAAAGAAGAGCCGGCCTCTTGGCCTAACCTGCTACCAACCAGAACAGCAGGCAGAAGCCGGGGGCTTAGAAACAGCAGAAGCTTCTTCATTGAGCACATGCGATGAGGACACAGAGCCAGAGGGCTTCCATTCGGCTTAGAAGCCCCTGGACTGGCCCCTGGCAGGTGCTCGGCTGCCATGGGATTAATAATGACACTATTTAGCCTCGTCCCTTCAGGTCGGCTTTTACCTCCAAGTAAGTTCAGTCTGGGCTGACTCTGCTACCAAATGAATTAGGAAATGCTTTTGCTTTTCAGGGCCGTTTAGATTTCTGAACTACTGACGACAGCTTGTGGATTTATACTGTTATTTCCACTGTAGAGGTGAGTCACCTGAGGATCAGAAAGGTTGGGGATTTGGTGCAGTTTATACATCTGTGATCTGAACACAGCTTGGCCTAGTTCCAGAACCCATGTTCTTTCTACTACATCCTGCCTCCTTCTGGCCACATGGAGGTCCCCTGCTTGTGTTTTCCTGCGTCTATGTGGCTGGGGGATGTCCCAGAGTTGTAAAATGAGAGCTGTGGATTGGATGTCCTAGAAGGTTCCTTCCTGACCCCTCATTCCATAACTCGAAGCAAACACATGTTCCACTGTCTACAGTGGGGTATATACATCCCAGTGGATGCCTAGGAAGGGAAATCTGCCCCCTTTAAGACCTCTTTTCCGAAATGTAAGACCCTGGTGCTTTTGGACCAAGTGACATATGTGAGTCCCTTCATCCCTCTGTGCCTTGATGGCACTGCTCTGGCTGCAGCATGGGTGGTCTTAACTGAGACAGGAGACCTGGGCTGGTTAATGCTACACTTTCTGGGGGGCAACACAGAAGACCCTTAAGTACACTAAGGCCCCAGAGCTATAATTAAAGCTCTGATTTTTTTTTTTTTTTGGAGGCGTTGGGGGTGAAGGTGGGGGAAGAGACCCTTTAAATTGAAGAACTTGTGGGTATAAATCTCTCTTCTCATCTGTCTTTATTTTGGAGTGTGTTTAAGGATACATATATATAATATGCATTCCTCTTCCCATATATCTCTATGCTTATATCAACTCATAAATAAAATATACAGCTGCTCGGCTGAAATGTATTACTTGTCTGCAAGATTCCTCCTGCAGGTTAGTATCTCCTGCCAGGGGAGCTGCCCTGGTTTGTATTGACTTTCAGTGACCTACTTGTATGCACTGGTTCAGGCAGGGTTTAACAAGTGGTCTGGTAGATATGTGCATCTGCATGTATTCTTCATTTTTACTTTATTTTAGTATTATTTGGCTTCACTACACCAAAAATCAATAGTATGTGTATAAAGTTAACTTGGCAATTGCACCTTTAGACAGGAAACCTGTCATGAACAGATACTTTAAAAAAAATGTATTTATTTATTTATCTATTTATTTATTTATTTAGGCTGTGCGGGCTTTCTCTAGTTGTGGCGAGCAGGGGCTACTCTTCATTGCGGTGCACAGGCTCCAGGTGTGCAGGCTTCAGGAGTTGTGGCTTGCGGGCTCTAGAGCACAGGCTCAGTAGTTGTGATGCACGGGCTTAGTTGCTCCACTGCACGTGGGATCTTCCCGGACCCGGGCTCAAACCCGTGTCCCCTGCATTGGCAGGTGGATTCTTAACCACTGAGCCACCAGGGAAGCCCTGAACAGATACTTTTGGAAATGGCTCCGGAGGGGAGACTAATTCATGCTGTTTATCATTCTACAGCTGTTCTGTTATTGGCATAATCGGCATTTTCCCGATAACTGCCTTCAAGATCTTCGGTGCTTATGGGAGAGAGAACCTTGAAAACGGAACCCACCTGAGGACTGCACATCATTGTGCAAGTTCCCTTTCTGTTGTTGAATGTGATCTGAGACTGAGGTTGGCGGCTGTGAATTTTAGTATGTTACTGTCAATCACGGGAGCTTATCTGAGTCTATTTGGCTTGGAATTGGAAATTCCTGAATAATGTGACATTTAAGCATTGGGTAGTCTCAGAATCAGAAGGCAGTTTAATCTCCATGATCAGATTTTAAAATATGATTCCTACAGTATTTACTAATACTGTAGGAATTCCATCTTTGAGCACAAGTCGGTGTTTTGAGTGTGCCTGTAACACTTGCAGGAGGTATTTCTTGTTAAAACCAAGCATTCAGTTAGGGACCAGAGAGCAAAAAAAAAAAAACATTTATAAACCTCTTTTCTTACACACATCTGTAAAAACAAATAGAACAAATAATATGAGATGATGAAACGTAAATTCATATAAAATGTTGTAGAATATACTCAGCCAAGTCAAGCACTTGGTGTATTGTGAATAACTGTTTCTTGTAAACTAAATTACAAAAAATTGGATAAAAAAATCAATGGACTATTATTTATGTTCCATTTAATCTAGGTGCTTTAATAATGTCTATCTGGCCAAATACAATATTGATTTTTCATTGCTGTGGGATTCACTTAACCTCAAACAAAACTAAAGAAAACTAAACCCCAATTGCTTAACCTCTCTTGTAATTGTTGGTGTTTACAGTGGGAAACAACACGTTGAATTTAGGCAGCTGATGGGGAAAGGGGAAGAGATGTAGGAGCCTTGGTTTTCTGCCTGTTTTCAACTGACAAACACTTATATTAGGTGTGAGATAATAGAAAAAGTATATATATATATGTGTTGGTCTTTGACCCTGGCTCCTGACACTGGGCTCCTGAATCCCTTGTAAATTCCTAAGTCATAAGCGTACTCGGAGCATCTTTTGTTCTAATGAGGTGACTCTGGGTGGGCTTCTGGGTGGCTCCTGGATGGAGACTGGTCACCAGAAGGACAAGCCATGATTAGAAGCTTAGAATTTTCATATCCACCCCCATCCTCCTGAGAGGGGAGAGGGGCCAGAAAGGAAGTTAAAAATTGGTCATGACTACGTGAGGACGCCTCCATAAATTCCCTGCAGTAGGGGGTTTGGAGATCTTCCAGGTGGGTAACCACATCCATACCAGGGGGGTGATGCCTCCCAACTACACAGGGGCAGAAGCCTCTGCGCTCGGAACCCTCCCAGACCTTGCCCTATGTATTGCTTCATCTGCTGTTCATGTGCATCTTTTATCATATCCTTTAATAAGCTGGTACATGTAAGTGTTTGCCTGAGTTCTGGGAGCCTCTCTAATGAGTTAATCCAACCTCAGGAGGGAGTCGTTGGAACCTCCTATCTACAGCGCAGGTGATAAGCTGGGCTTGTGGCTGGCGTCTGAAGTGGGGGTAAGGGTAGCCGCCTTGTGGGACTGAGCCCTTACCTGTGAGATGTGACGCTATCTCCTGGTAGGTAGTGTCAGGATTGAGCTAAATTGCAGGACACCCCGACATCTGGTGACCGGAAGTGTCAGAAGTGAAATGCGCTGGGTGAGTAGTAAAGGAGATTACCAGGAAAGAAGCACAGCAGAAAGGAACTGGGTGTCCTCTACTCTGGAAGGAAAAATCTGGTACGAGTAGGGTAAGGCTCAAATTCGTACTGTGCATTTTCAAATATATCATATATTAAATGATAAGGCAAGACTATTGCCAAACAAGGTACCCAGTAAGTGTGTGACAAGGAAGCCCAGAAGTCTAGTGGAGGAGACTGCTTCAGACAAAAGTAGAAGTTCCAGTTTCTATTTTACATTAACTTTTTGAGAAAATCAGTTGTATTCCAAGTGGGTTGTCCAAATACTGAAAGAAAAGAAATTTTCAGGTGAGGGAGGGTAGAGGGGTGGAGGGGGGGCAGTGGCAACCCCTAGGGCCTTGCCCAAGCTCATTCTGACAGGCCTTGTGCACTATAATTTCTAATAGTTGCCTAATTTAAATCTTATTTTGATTTCATAATTCACATGTCAGTGTCTCCATTTTGCAGATGAAGAAACTGAATACTCAGAGAGGTTGAGTTGCTTGCTTTAAGGTCACACAGCTCTTGCTTAGCAGGACTGGGGTTCTAAACTTGATCGTACAGCATGTTTTTTCTACACATGTCCCATGTAGGAAATAGATAGAAATGTGTCAAAAATAACATTATCATGGGGATTAATACATGTACAAGATGGAGGAGCTGATCAGAAGATCATTGATTGAAGTCCTATCTGTGATAAAGTTTAATGATTTGAGATTGGATTAGAAAAAGCTGAAGTCACCTCTGGAAGTCCATGAACAGAAATTAGTTTGCAGATAGGTTTTGTTTTGCCTGTTGATGAAACAGGTAAACATCTGAGGTTAAGTTTTTTTTGAGCTAACATTAAAACAAACACTAAACCTTATATAAACTTTATATAAAAATCTGAATAATCAGCAGATCTGGCAATTGAGTCTGCACTCCTGAAAGGTAACAAACAGTTGGTTCTGAGTACCAGCTGTTCACTTTAGATGTTGTCTGCAGTTTTCCACTTTGCCATAGTCCCTACCACTCCCTAATGTCTCCCTGACACTGAAGCCATGTATCGATTGCTTTTACTTCTTTTTTTCCCCTCAAAACTGGCAGCTCCCTGTATTTGTCCTGCCTGCTTTGTCCCTGTAGGCACTTTTAGGTGGGTTTCCTGATACAGAAAGCAGTAGAAGCTAAAAGAAGAGAGACTTGCATTCAAGAATCTACCATGCCACTAATCAGTTCTATGATCTCAGGCTAATGCATTAACTACTCTGAGCCTCAGATTCCTCATCTGTTACATGGGGATGATGAATGATTTGGGGAAGATTAAATTTAAAAGTTTATGAGATTAGGTTCAATAAATGTTAACTGACTCTAAGACATTCTTAGAAAACAGTTCTTAAAGAAATTTTGCCCTCACCACTAATCCACAGAGGATGCTAAAACTTGACAGTGTACCAACAGCCTCTCACATCCATCTTAAAGCTAACCTTTCAAATCACCTACACACTTTTCTAGACCATTTTTTGCTCTCTTTCATTCTTCTTTTAGTCAAGTGATTTTTAATTGTGCCTCAGACCGTTTCCAACATTACTGTAATTACATAGCAGCATCTTTTCATAATACAAAATGGAGCAATTGAGCAAAACATATGCAAAGGCCCCTGCCTCCCCAACACCCCTTCACACAGCTGCTCATGGTACCCCTTCTTTGCCCATTGGGAGATGAGGCGCCCACACTTTCTGGCATGTGGCTACCATTTTGGATCTTTCCATCATCACAACTGTTTCAAGGGCCTACAATTGTTAATAATACGGTATTGCCCAATCATGTCTGAATAGCTTTTTTCTTGACTTTAAGAGTCAGTCACAGTGGTGGTGTATTTACTTGGAAGGTACAATGGGAAGTGGCATTTGGAGTCCCAGTACTGACAAGTAAGCGGTAGTAACCCTTGGGCTGGATGCAGGTTTTCAAAGAGTCCCTGACTTAACCTCAGACAAGAGGGAAAATGGCCCATGGAGGCCCTTACAGAAATAACTGACCTGCATTTTGGCCAAAACGTATAATTCAAATAAAATTACTCAGAGTGGAAAATGGCTTTCTCCTTGCATGAATGAGAAAGGTTGAAATGCAATTTTTGTTTTGCCTGCTGATTTCTGCATAGCATTGATCTCTTTGGACCAAGTGTTGGAAGGGCTCCCCACATCTTGGGGTTCAAATTAACCAGTGTGTGTCCATCCTGCGGGTAAACGTGGCGATCGGGAAGAGGGTGTTTAGAGGTTGTTCTGGGCAGCTGCTGAGGCAAGCAGACAGCAAAGGAAGTCTGTATGGATCCACGACCCAATGCTAACCTTTAACCAGGTGTCCATCTCATTCTGTGATTGAACTAGCCAGTGTACTTTTTGTTGGACTTGTCGGATCATAGCTCAGAGCCTTCTTGCATTTAATGGCATGAACGTGAGCTCTTACTGGGGATGTGGGGAGGACGTGACTCACTGGCACTATCTTCACGTGCTCCTTTCTCTTGGGAGTTCATTTCCCAAGTTCTAGGTGTGGCAAAGAGGTTCCCTGGTCTTCTGAAGAGCGAAGCTCAAGGTTGCTTAGCAAGGCGTTGGCAACGCAGGACCCGCTACCTTGGAACATTCGCTGCCGGTTAAGAATAGATTTCTAAGTGTTTCAGGGTGCTCAAGCACAGCTGAACTATTTCACTTTCCATGGCTGATCTATTCTTATGCTTTGAGAGCAGCTTCCGTAGTGCAGCCAGAACACACAAGAGGTTTGTTGAGCTAGGCATCCCCGGGCTTTGAGTAGGCGGATCTATTTTGGGAGGTTGCTGTGAGAATTCTGAAACCCAATCATTCCAGATACTGAGTGTGCCCTAAGCTCTTTACCTTTCCTGCTGGAGAGGAAGGAATATAGGAGCACAGGCTGTTGGAAAAACCCTGGGGCTACCATTGCCACTTTGTGATTTTAGGCAAGTCGCATCATCCCTCTGAACCTCAGTTTCCCTATTTCTCAGACAGGGATCACTCTGCTAAATGAGAGGATAGGTGAGCAGGGTATATATGCTGTATCGCTGTATGCCTGATGCCTGGCATACAGTCGGTGCTCAAGAAATGCCAGTTCCCTTTTCTTTTTCTGATGCCCCCGTGTTTCTTGCCCTAGCAGAAAGTGAGCTGAAGGCATGGAAAGAGTGCTTAATATTTAATCTGTTATCCATCATTTTCTTTCTCTTTTCTAGAGCATTACGGTTCTTTCCTGAGAGGTGAAGAAGGCCCTAAAAGATTAAATCAGCATGTAAATTTCAGCTTAGTTCAAAGCTAAGCCCCTTAAGAAATCTTTATTTTGCAGAGGGTCCCCTCCTGTGTCAGGGGCTCAAGCACAGGAGCTGCGGGCAAGCACACTGGCAGGGCCACTGGGGCTGCTCGCCTTAGTGTGCGGGCTCAGGAGGGCCTGGAGCGCTTGTTAAAACAGCTTGCTCGGGCTTCCCTGGTGGCGCAGTGGTTGAGAGTCTGCCTGCCAATGCAGGGGACACGGGTTCGAGCCCTGGTCTGGGAAGATCCCACATGCCGCGGAGCAACTGGGCCCGTGAGCCACAACTACTGAGCCTGCGCGTCTGGAGCCTGTGCTCCGCAACAAGAGAGGCCGCGATAGTGAGAGGCCCGCGCACCGCGATGAAGAGTGGCCCCCGCTTGCCGCAACTAGAGAAAGCCCTCGCACAGAAACGAAGACCCAACACACCCATAAATAATAAATAAATAAATTAAAACAAACAAACAAACAAACAAACAAACAAAAAAACAGCTTGCTCGGTGGGTCCTGAACATTTGCATTTCTCACAATTCCCGGATGATCCTGATGCTCCTGGTCTGGGGACCGCAAGTGGAGAAACAGTGCTTTGTGGGAGGAGACACGCAGGCAGTTGGGACTCCAGGGCTCTGGACCCATGCTGGCTTTGAAAGGCTGCATGACCTTAGGTAAGTCATGTAAGCCCTAGGAGACGTGGCTTCTTCTCTGTCCAACAACAGGCTAATAGTGTAATTTGGAAAAAGTACAATTTAGAGCAGAGCTTCCTAATCTTTTTTCTGTAGCGAGTGGCCACCCCAGGTCCTGCTACACTGATGGAGAGCTGAGGGGATCACTATTTTGGCACATCTGTAACCCATCCCGAGTGTTTGGCTGGGAAAGTCAGATTAAGTGGTTAAGAGCATGTGCTTTCGAGTCCTGGAAATCTTAGGGTAAGTCCTCCCTCTGCTTATCTGTGTGGTCTTGCAGCTGTCCACCTAGGTCTGAGCCTCAGTTTGGTCAGCTGTGAAATGGGCCCAGTGCTTGTATCTATATCATAGGTTTGTGGTAAATATCAAACAAAGTTGTGCACGTAGAGTGCCTGGCATGCAAAGTACCTTGCATAGAGTGAAGGCTAATAAATATTAGGTAATATTTCTTATTACTAGCTATTATTATCTCCATTTCTAAAATTCTGTGATTCACTCTTGCACCTATTCTGGACCTTATTGGAAGAAGGAGATAAACCTTCAGTGTTTAGAAATGTAAGAACATTTTTGCTTTATAAATTTTTTTATTTGGGCAGGGGCATGGCTCTAAAAGAATGCTTCTCAGACTTGAATGTGCATCCAAAGCACCTGGGGTTCTTATTAAAATGCAGATTCAGGGGGCTTCCCTGGTGGTGCAGTGGTTGAGAATCTGCCTGCTAATGCAGGGGACACGGGTTCGAGCCCTGGTCTGGGAAGATCCCACATGCCGCGGAGCAACTAGGCCTGTGAGCCACAACTACTGAGCCTGCGCGTCTGGAGCCTGTGCTCCACAACAAGACAGGCCACGATAGTGACAGGCCCGCGCACCGCGATGAAGAGTGGCCCCCGCTTGCCACAACTAGAGAAAGCCCTCGCACAGAAACGAAGACGTAACACAGCCAAAAATAAATTAATTAATTAATTTTAAAAAAATGCAGATTCAGGCTCAGTAGGTCTGGGGCGGGGCCTGAGAATCTGCATTTCTAAGCAGCTCTCAGGTGACGCCCGCACTCCTGGTCCAGCTCCTACTCCACAGACCTACACTTTGAGTGGCAAGTCTCCTCAGCAGTTGCTCTTGAACTTGGTTGCACATTGGAATCATTTGGGGACTTTTAACAACCTCAGACCATACTCCCAAGCCAATTAAATCCCAGTCTCTGGGGTGGGGTACAAACATCAGTCATGGTTGAAGCTCCACGGCTGATCCCAACATGTAGTTTTGACAGCACTGGTTCTCAAAGTTGGCTACATATTAGAGAGTTTTACAAAATAATGATGCTTGGGTCCCACTCCCAGAGATTTTGATTTGGTCCAGGGTGAGGCCCGAGCATTAAGGTTTTCAAAAGCTCCCAGGTATTTTAATGAGCAGTAAAGTTTGAGAACCTCTTTCTAAAGTCCAAAGCACTCTTTAGTAAGGCAAAGGGAGAAGTTAGATTGACTTGTATTCCAGGAGATTGAAGCAATTAATTTCCTTTCAAATGGGCGCCCTTCTCCCTAGGAGATCTGCACTGAAATATGGCCAAAATAAGAATATTTTTTACTCTTATTTTAAAGGCAAAAAACTGTTTAACATCTGTATTCAGGAAGCTGTGTGGTACAATAGCTCAGAAATAGGCTCAAGAGAGAGCATTCAGCACCTAATTCCTTCCATCACCACCTTCAGCGTGACCTTGGAAAATCTTTTCATGTTTATGTTTCCATATTTTCTCATTTGCAAAACCTGGCTAATCTTACAAAGTGACCACAGGACTGGTGTATGGTCAGCTGCAGCTTCAAAAACACTCCTGCTGCACTTCTCCCGAATTGTTCTGATTTGCTGACTACATTTGGACATTTATGCAAAATGCATACTTCGTGAGTCCTGAAAATCTGTCACATTTAAACTATAGTTTTCTCTCTCTCTCTCTCTTTTAAGGGTACCAGTTGCTTCCTGTTCTATTCACACAAAGTTTAGGCTTAACACACCCCAGGGATTCAGAAAAATCAGCAAGAGGGCGGAAATGGTTTTTGAAAAGCTGTGGTTTTGCAGGCTTGGCAGGGTCAGTCTTTTTCCTGACCCCCTAAGTGGAAACGTCCCACAACTTTCCAGTGGTCCACTTGGCCCCCCGGCTCGCGCTTCTTCTGGATGATTGCGTGTACTTTAGCTTTATGAAACAAGCTCATACATCTTTGTTTCCCTAGCGCTTAGCACACTGCCTGGAACATAGTAGGTGCTTAAGAAGTGCTGGTCCAACAAATGAATGAAGTGGCAGAAAGAAGTAAAATCGGACAGTATGGAGGAGCCAGAGGATTTCAGGAAACAGAAAGGATACGATATTTAACGGGAAAAGTAGGTAAAAATAAGGTATTGATGCTAATAAATATTGAAAGGAATGAAGTGAAGGGCTGAAAAAGCTCAGTAAATGAGATGCAGGAAAGGCCAGGAGGCCTGAGTGAGGTTTGTGAGGGGCAGAGAGGATGAAGGGGCCCCTGGGACAGCTAGAGAAAAAGGGGGAAATGACCGGAGAGAAGGAAGTAAAGGTAGTGACTGAAGAGGGACCTCGGGCAGTTGAAGATAGAGGAAGGGAGTGAAGGTAGGAAGGAGGAGGCGGGGGAGGGGGAGAGCTGTCATGGGGACAGAGCCTCCCAGGACCAGGAGAGCTGGTCCCCTCGCTGAGGACAGACAGGAGTGGCTCAGGTCTGACTGAGGCAGGGCTGGAGGGAAAAGCCAAACCGGTGCGAGTGAAGTGGGCCACTGTCAGGGTTCATCACATTTTCTGGAATCGGATAGTTTCAAACTGCATAATTCTCTTTGTTTTCAATTATCCTCTGCGAGCGAGCACAGTCCCTGCCACCTCGCAAATCCACCTCGGTTAAGCCCAGACAGCCACTGCTAACAGCGGGATGACCCCTTGGCCGCCTCCCGGCCCTCCCTTTCCAGCCACCGCGTCCTGCCCCTCCGCCCCCAGAGCCCCCGCTGCATCTCCAGTCATTTCCCCTCCCGACTTCCAGGCACTGCCGGCCAGTGTGACACACGGACTCTTAAGCCGCCTTCCTGTCCCCACGGACCCTTGTTCCTCCAGGGCCACTGCCAGCCTATCCGCAGCCTTTGTGCAGTTGGGAAAAAGGGGCCCGTGGGGTCCTGGGCAGATGAGTTGGAGAAAAGTGCCGGTGGGATAAGACAAGACTTGCGTCGCAGTCAGCAACTCTGCGAGGATGGGGTGTGTGTGTGTGTGTGTGTGTGTGTGTGTGTGTGTGTGTGCGCGTGGGGAGGGGTGTGTATACAGAGGTGTTTGGCGGAAGCTGCTCATAAAAAGTGATATTTGAACTGAGTTTTCAGAGATGAGCAAATGTTTTCCCTCTTCCAGATGGTTTTGCGGGGGGGTGGGTGGAGCAAAGGGAAAGAACTGCTTTGGGGCAGGAATAGCGTGTGCAAAGGAGCAGAGGTGGGAAACTGTGATTTTCAATATTGCTGGAGCGTTTGTGTGAAAGGCGGTTAAGAGGGGACCCAGTGATGGAGATGAGGTTAGAACAGGGAGGAAGGACCCCGTCATGAAGGAACTTGAATGCCAGGCTCAGGACCAGATATCACTTTACAGGAACTAGGTAGTGTCTGGTTCGAAGCAAGGATGAGATGTGAGATTTGCATTTAAGAATGATTACTTTGGAAAGGTATTATTATTTAGTTTTTTTTATATATGATCAAACTCAGCCTAAGAGGGGTATTTATAAATGACCTGCTCCATGTCACATAGTTAATGGCAGAACCAGAACTTGACTCCGTTTTGCTGTGCTTAAACCTGGATCTCTTTACCCAGACCTCAGGTCTGAGTGACCTGTGAGATTTTCCTTGCAGAACTTGCTAGGCCCATCTCACCTTCAAAAACCACAAAGGACTAGATTCAGGCCAGTTCAGAGAATGCCCCTTGGGCCCCTAAAGAGATACTTTAAAAAATCTAGTTGCTTCATTTCTTAACAGAAAGACTTTATTCATACTAGGTTAGTCTTTAGAAAGCTGAACCAAAAAATGCTCCATTGGGCATTTATTGGCACTGATTTCCAGAAAATATTTATATTGTCAGCTGGAAAGAGGGAAATTGGGGAAAAGAGGACTCAGTGATCTCTTAGATTTCCATGGGAAGACAGCAACTACAGTCAATTGTTAGTGGCCACTGGATGGTGTATCTACTGGTTTTGGTCTGTGACCTCAACATAACTTCATTCCAGGTCTGCTTATGAAAACAAAATGGAATTCCTTCAGCGTTTTTCTCCTTTTCGTGTCTCCTATACATAGGTGAGATCTCTACCAAAGACAGATGGCCTCAGGGAGGAGAGAAATGATAAAGAGCCTTGAAAATCCAATTTCTGGGGTTCATCTTCTGAATCACTGGTGGCCGAGGCATCCAGGAAATATCCACCTTAATGGTTGTGCCTGGGAAGTGCCTTTGTTCAACTCCAGCAGTGAGAAACTGCTTCCTGTGTCTAAGACATGAAACTGAGAGAGGAACCCAAAGTCTCTTAGTCATCTGGAGTTCTGCAAGAGAGGCACTTTGGGATTAGAGGGGATGTTTATACCTTGTTTACACTCAGCTTCATCTTGGTGGCATTCAGGCCTCGGTCAAGAACTTGGTTTCAAGTTGACAGACTTGATAACAGTCCAGCCAAGGCTGGCTCATGAATGAGACACCCAAGGTCTATCTTCAGAGCAGCCAATAAATTACTATTATCACTGCTGATAAGGCTGAGTTCTTTGAGATTTCTCTAAATAAAGATAATGCGAACAATAACGACTTCCCAGAACATTCCCACAGACATTCAAAATACATCTTCTATTAGTAATTTTTTAAAAAGCGTTGGTTTAACATCCTCCTCTTCCTTCTAGAGTATTCCTATTAAAATTTAAGTCCAGTGACATTAAATGCGTTAGTTTTACACACAGATTTTTTTTAGTTTTTTTTTAAAATTTTTTTAAATAAGTTATCTATTTTATACATATTAGTGTATATATGTCAATCCCAATCTCCCAATTCATCCTACCACCCCCCCACCCCTGGCTTTCCCCCCTTGGTGTCCATATGTTGGTTCTCTACATCTGTGTCTCTATTTCTGCCTTGCAAAACGGTTCATCTGTACCATTTTTCTAGATTCCACATATATGCATTAATATGTGATATTTGTTTTTCTCTTTCTGACTTACTTCACTCTGTATGACAGTCTCTAGGTCCATCCACATCTCTACAAATGACCCAATTTCGTTCCTTTTTATGCCTGAGTAATATTCCATTGTATATATGTACCACATCTTCTTTATTCACGCGTCTGTCAATGGGCATTTATGTTGCTTCCATGACCTGGCTATTGTAAATAGTGCTGCAATGAACATTGGGGTGCATGTGTCTTTTTGAATTAACACACAGATTTTTTTTAAGGGTTGACTATTTGCAAGCCCAGGTGAAGAGCAACCCCACCCTTAGGTCACACCTCCCCTGCGCGCACACACACACACACACACACACACACACACACACACGCATCCACACACACTGGCATTCTAGCTCCTCCTGCTGGTGGCCACTCAGCTCTGCTTATAACTTTATAACTCAGGGTCAACCAATTGATCTGGGTCTATAGATAACAGCTTTGGAGAATATTTTATATTTTGATATCTGATCCTGGACCAGATGTCAAAATTAGATTTTTGGGCTTAAGAAAAAATTCCCTTTTCCTTTGCTCAGGAAGTGACAAGGCAAAGTCACAGCTTTTTTAATAGTATCTTGGTGCTCAAGAATCCTAATGCCAACTGTTGTGGGCCATTTGGGTAGATAGGGAAAGGGAGAGTTGAGGCCAACTTTTTGAGAAGCTCCGTTAGGCCTTTTTTCTGCTGCTTCTCACTCTGTTCCAGCAGGTGACCCCTGTCTCCTCTTCTAAACCTCTCACTGAATCATGATTATTTTGTTACGCAGCAGTAGCTATCGATGGTGATGCTAATAGCGACAGATACACTGAAGGCTAAGAACCTCATATTCTTTACCTCATTTATTCTTCTTGACAACCACATAAGGTAGGTAATGCCATTTTACAGTTGGGAAACTCAGGTTCAGAGAAGTTAAGTATATTTCCCAGTCACACAACTTGAAAGTGGTGGAAACCAGTACTGGAACCGGGTCTATCTGACCTCGAAGTCTGAAAGCAATTTTGTTGTCTTCATAAAAGTTCACGACTATTTGGATTTCACTTTCCTTATGACAGGGTTGCTGGGGGGGGGAAGTGAATTGATAGGAAGAGAAAGTCTAGGGAAGGGGCTGCAAATGAAAATATAAATACTAGAAGGTGGATTGGTCTCAAGGAAATCTTTTGGCAAATTTGATGGATCCGGTCAATGACGGTCAATTCTATTTAAGGCCGCTGATCAAAACTAACTGGCCATCACTCCATAAAAAAGAAATGACTGAAGATAAAAAGAAATATATTTTTGACCGGAAGTGGATTGGCAGAAAACCCAGCTCAAGTCATAGAACCGTCTCCTCGGCTTCTTTCCTGGCTTGTCTCAATTTCTCAGCTGTCAAGTGGTGAAGAAGAATGTTTGCTATTTGTCAAAGTCATATTTATTTGAGAGTGAGCAAAACAGTCTAACAAAACCTCCTTTTGTGGTATATGCGGTAATTTAATCAGATTATGAACATTTGTTTTTCTCTCTTTGGCACGTATGACCTGAAAAATCATAAAAGTGGAACTCCTTAAAAACATTCTGAGACACGGACAAACATGGACATTGTTTTCCTTACTGTCCGACTCCAGCCTTATTTTTTCCTGAAAGATATTAATGCAGCTCAGAAGCACCATCAGGAAGGCTGTGGGGAAGTGCAGCAGGGGTGCTGGACAAGAAGGCAGGAGTTTGCTGGCTCCCTGAAGGACCCGGCCTCTTTCTGCCATCACACCGGCATCCACCTGCCTTCCGGCGAAACCCAGGCACCTGCACCATGAACCTACCTGCTTTCAGTTTATGACCTAATATTTCACGCAAGGGCAACATTTAGACCTCCCCTCTCGATTTATTTGAGAATTAATGAGGCAATGCGTGTAAAATGGTACTGCACACCATGTCTGCCAGGCAGGAAACACTCCAGAGTTAGCTATTATTCTATCTTTTGAAACAATTTCTCCACTTGCCTAGAAGATCCATGAAGGCTGGGGCAGTATTCTCACTGATGAATCACCAGGACCTTGCACAGGTATACGTATACGGCACAAGCGCAATAAATACCTGTTAACACAAATATATAAAACCTGGCCCAGGACGCCAGCATCTTCCACCTGGGATGCTGCCATGGCCTGCCTGGTCTCCCTGCTTGTCCCCTTGCCTCTAGACACATTGCCCACACTCAGCCAGAGTGATGGTTCTAAAATATAAGTACTGTGTCCGTGGCTGCCTTATCATAACACCCAGCTCTGGAAGCTGGTGAACTTGGCCCCTGCACTGTCTAGCTGTCTGGCCTCTGCTTCTCCACAACCTTGTCTTTCCCTGCTCCAGCTCTTTCTCAAACATGCTTTCCTTTCTTCCTCCCTCTCTTTCCTCCTGGCCTGCAAACATGCTGTTTCCTTCCCCTGGTCATGTCTATGGTCTCACATCTATGTCTTCAGGTCTCAGTAGAAATCTTCTTCCTCAAGGAGGTCCTCCCTGCTCTCTGTCCAAAGTTATATTGACCTGTTTCCTGCTCTCCTTTTTCTTCTGTAAAACTTTCAGTGTTATAGTTTGTTCTTTCTAATAGATGGTAGCTCAGTGATATGCTGGCATAGGTTCCCTAGAGCAGATTCAGCACAACTTTTCCCAACTCTGTATTCGGTGACCTCACATTGGTAGATTGATATCAGCCATGGTGGGAATATTTATACCGTGGAAATTGGCATATGTGACAAAGCAATTTTTTACTTGTTCTCCAGAAAGCTGGTTGTTAAACATTTATTAGCACACCCTTGGTTAGTCCCACAAGAGCTGAAGGTATCCCCGTCCCTCCCACAGAGGCTGGCTCATAATAGGGTTCTTTAGATATTTATGGAACTAAATAAGTATAAATTGAGACTTTCAGGGTGACCATACTGAACTGTGCACTCTATCTATCTATCATCTATCTATCTATCTATCTATCTACCTACCTATCTATCTATCTATCTGATGTCTCATTCTGACAATGACCTCATGAAGTAGGTACTGTGTCTCTTATCTTTCAAATGAGGAGAGTTAGGCTCAGCAAAGTAAGTGATTTCCCCAGTGTCACGGAGTGAGTAAGCTGAAGATCCCTTGAGCCTGCGCCCTAGGGCTCTGCTCCAGCCTGCTGCCTCTGCTCCTGGCTGTCTGCACCCACACTGTCTCTAGCCCGGCTTGGGTCTCTGCATATGGACTGAAGCCTGCCTGTTCCCAAATAGACTGGTCCCTCTGGATTCACTTGCCTGGTCCCCAGGTCTCACAATGACAGCTGGTTGGTTGCCCACCCTCTGCTATGACCTCCAGCCTGCCCTCTGGATGAGCCCTGCCTTTGGGGATCTACATGTGGCCCAGTGGGCACAGGACATGGCACAACTGATAAGGTCTGGGAAGCCTCCAGAGCCCCATGCCTGCGACTGCATAGTAGGGTAACCAACTCATCTTGGTTTGCCCTGGACTTTCCCAATTTTAGCACTGAAAGTCCCATGTCCTGGGAATCCCCTACAGTCCCAGGCAATCTGGAATGGTTAGTCATCCTACTTAGAATACAGAGACTTCTGAGGCCAGCAGAGGAAGGGAAATCCCAAAGGGGCTTCGGAAGCACAGCCTCCTCTTAGCCAGTCCCTTTGGTCACCTTCACACTGCCTGCTGACTCTGTACGTCTGTGCCCCTATCTTTGTGAGTGGCTAGGACCAAGAGCAAGCCATTTAATTTCTCTAAGTCTCTGTTGATACATCTGTAACATGGAGATAATGAGGACCAGCTACATAATTTGTGGGGCTCAGTGTGAAATGAAAATGGGGGATCCCTTGTTCGAAAATTAAGAATTTCAAGATGGCGATCGCAGAGCACAGGGCCCTTCTGAATGGTGTCTGTCTGCGACACCACTGGTCTCAAGCCCGTGAAGCTAGTGCTGGTTATCGATGACACCTATCATCCAGAGGTGTGGGGATTCCATGGCCCAAAGCATCGACAGCATCGAGCACGGCGCTTGGCCCAGGGAAAATGTCCAGAACGCGGGGGTGATTGTTTCTGTGGTCTGGCCTGGCTCCCCCCTGGCCTGCTCAGCCTTTTCCAGAACAAATCCTGAATTCTTACCTTGATGGTAATGTGAATCGGGTGATATTTTGTAAGTCACTTCAGCTTTTCTAGGCTCAGATTTTTCCCTCTATAAAACGTGGGGATTGCAGGAAATCTCTAAAGAGCTTACCAGCTCTAAATCTGTTTTGGCCAGCTCCGTGACATTTGTACATACGAGCAAAGTCTTAATGTTCTTTTGAAAGCAATTTCTCCCTCCCTGGGTTTGCTGAGATTCTATCTGGCCCTCAAGTTCATTTCATATCAAAGAGTCTTTCCAACCCTGAATACATAAATCAGGGTATGTATTCTTTCTAAAGTTCCTCTAATTCAAAGGTCAACCCATTTTACACGTGAGCAGTCTGAGGCTTGGGATGGCTGAATGCCTCTCCTGGGGCCGTATAATGAGATGGAGGAGGGTAGGAATCAAGACCTACTCCTCCACAGGATTATACCATTTCTTTCCTGGTGAAGGAAACGTCAGAAGACATCTTTATAATCATATGTTGCAATTATTCTCTTCTGAAAAAGTTTTCATAAAAACCAAGAAGAAGTAGAAAAGCAAAAAAAAAAAAAAGTAAATTTTCCTTTAGGCTCACTGGATGATATTTTTTTCAAGTATGTTCCTACTTTCTCAAATGCAGGACACCTGACCCAGGCTTAGTTTCATCATTTCTCTAGTAATTTCTATTTAGTAAGGATGAGGGTTTCCTCTCTTCCCATTTGAGTGTAGGATTCCCAGACCCTTTCTTCTCGTTTCTGTACTCCCGGGTGAATAAACAGATGTTCCTTCAAAAGCACATCTTCTTTTATTTATTTATTTAATTTTTTAAAACATCTTTATTGGAGTATAGTTGCTTTACAATGTTGTGTTAGTTTCTGCTGTATAACAAAGTGAATCAGCTATATGTATACATATATCCCCATATCCCCTCCCCCTTGAGTCTCCCTTCCACCCTCCCTATCCCAGCCCTCTAGGTGGTCACAAAGCACCGAGCTGATCTCCCTGTGCTATGCAGCTGCTTCTGACTAGCTATCTACTGGTCAGAATGACCATCATAAAAAATCTACAAACAATAAGTGCTGGAGAGAGTGTGGAGAAAAGGGAAACCTCTTGCACTATTGGTGGGAATGTAAATTGATACAGCCACTATGGAGAACAGTATGGAGGTTCCTTGAAAAACTAAAAATAAAACTATCATACGACCCAGCAATCCCACTACTGGGCATATACCCTGAGAAAACCATAATTCGAAAAGAGACATGTACCACAATGTTCATTGCAGCTCTGTTTACAGTAGCCAGGACATGGAAGCAACCTAAGTGTCCATTGACAGATGGATGGATAAAGAAGATGCGGCACATATATACAATGGAATATTACTCAGCCATAAAAAGAAATGAAATTGAGTTATTTGTAGTGAGGTGGATGGACCTAGAGTCTGTCATAAAAGCATATCTTCTTAACTTTTTGTTTCCCTCTACCTCAACTGGTCTTTTGGGGATATCTAATCATTCCCTTAAAAGAAAAGGTTGAAAAGAAGGAAGGAATGTTCTCAGTCATTCCCTGGGTCTGGTCCATGTGAATTCCCAGTAGACCTCTCCATGGGGCATCTGGTCATGTGCCTAGTGGCTGGAAACTTTTGAGCTTTTCCCAAGGTTGAGAGTTAGAGACAAAAAAAAAAAGTCTCTGTCTCTGGAAATCCTGTTACTTCTAAAAATCATACCCACCCCCGTTTGTGCTGGTTCTTTCACTGCGGGAGCCCTGGCTGGACAATGGATCCAGCTTATTTTTGAGTGATATATTTTTAAATTTAAGGTTGTACTTTTCACATGAACTGGCTCAGGGCTAGACTAAACATGCATTGTTTTAGTGGGAGTGAAGACTGTAATTTTATCTCTTCTCTTAGTTTAATCTGCCCTTCTTCTGCTGCAGTGGTCCTGAACTGACAGATACTTCAGAGACAAAGGGAAAGGGTTTTTTGTGCCACTCTCAACATTCAT
The DNA here is from genome assembly GCF_028023285.1 of Balaenoptera ricei. Classification (NCBI taxonomy): domain Eukaryota; kingdom Metazoa; phylum Chordata; class Mammalia; order Artiodactyla; family Balaenopteridae; genus Balaenoptera; species Balaenoptera ricei. Next base: position 14,536,676 of record NC_082642.1, on the reverse strand, counting down.
TGAGATTTAAGGCCATATGCCATTTTCTCCATTTTCAAACAGCTTAGAAAGGAAGCCCAAAGGCTCAAATTCTAAGGAACTGTGATTTGCCAACCAGTTTGAATCAGCCTGTGAATGAGGTTTGTAAACTAAGAACAGTTTCCAGTGGGCACTCTCTCCCTTTTCCATAGGCTGTGTAATAATCTCCTTTCTAGAAGAAAGTCACAGAAGTCTGGGGCTGCTATGAAATTTTCAGCTGGTATCAGGCCAGAATGAGGGCTGAGAAGCTTGGAGTGAAATGTGGAGGTGGTGTGGCCTTCACAAAACAAACCCAGAAAGTCTTGCACTTAAAAAAAAAAATCCCAATTTAGAATCTAGGTTTCCACCAATTTCAGAAATGGATACTTTCTGCTTCCTGCCCCCATCCTGACACAAGGGATGCTTTCTAGTTGTAAGGATTATAGAGTTGTAGGGGTAGTTATAGCTGTGTAGGTAGATGGAGCATTCCCTAGAGGGACTAGGAAAACTAGGGGGCAAATCCTGTGTGTGCAGGAGAGGGCAGTGATGAGAATTGGTGTAACCACAAGAATTTGTGTCTCACAGGCTCATGAGATCATGGAGACACTAATAAGCACAGGTGATCATAATGTTCATGAATAGAAAATCAGAAGAAAATTTCAGATCCAGAAAGATATTCCAGGCCTAAAATCCTTCAGGGCTAAGAATGTCCTCAAGTCAAACCGGATTGTTGATTTGGGAGGATGTCAGATGTCCTTAGACCTCACATAGTTTAGAGATCAGAAAATGGGCACCCTGAAAGGTTGAGTTACAAGAGGTTGTAAAAGCTCTCTGTGTAAACGACTTGATTTCCAGAGAAATTTTCCCACCCAGTTTAGCCCAGACTAAAACTGGCTTCTTACCTACCCTACACGGTCAGTGGGAGATGGTGGTCTTTTCTTTAACAGCAAGTCCATCGTGCTCTAATTGGCCCTTGGTCAGCTGCCTTGTCTTTAGGGGCCAGGACTCTTCTTACCTGCCCGGTCTCTCTCTTGTAGGAGGGTTTATACTTTGCAATAAAAGGAAGGATGTCTCAGTGAGCAGAAAAGACAGTGAAACACTTCTGATAGCCAGAAACCAAAATCAATACTGATAGTACAGGTTTTGATAACTTGGGCCTACCTAGGGAAGACCTTACATGGCTGGTGAAGTGAAATGGCATATTATTTTGGTATGGGATCATAAATATTCTACATTAATAAATTAATGTGCCTGCTTTCCCTATTGGTTATGACCTTCTCTTACAGTTAGTTGGGAAATGTAATGGAACAAAACCATTTAAATATCATTCAGTATTATACATTTGTATGGCACTTAACAGTTAATGAGAACACAGTGTTTCATCTGCCCTAAATGTCTGTTTTGTGAGGTATGTGTTCCCATTTTCACAGATAAGGAAATTAAAAACATAGGGAAGAATGACTTGCTCAAGGGCAGTAATTAAGCGGCAGATGTAGGGCTTGACCCAGGGACTTTTTATTCTAATTCAAAATTTCCCTTCCATCTTAAAACAATTCAACTTTTCCAGGTTATGAGAAATTCTTTCCTAGGACCCTGGTGAAAGCAGACTTCACTCCCAGGCAGGTTAGGTGCTTCTACTGACAATAACTACACCTTTTACCTTGCGGAACTAAACAACAATAATGGGGGAGATTAGGACAAGTAAAGTTGTATTAGAAGCAGGTGATATGTCAGGTCTTATTACATAAAATAAAAATATTGGGGAAAAATGTCTCTTCTAGTTATGTTGACATAATTAGTGGGGAGAGGAACTATCTTCTGAATGTTCTTTGTCTCTACCTGTGGCTCTGGCTGACTTTGCTCCCCTGTGTACTGAATACCAACCCTAAACATTATGAGACTGAAGAGCGATGGTTGCCCTTCCATATTTTAGTTTCTCTGAGATCGTCCTAAGTTCAGCCTTAGAAAATAATTTGAAAATATATTATACTTCCCTACCCCATGGGGAAAACAAAAACATTAGATGAGTTAGTCCTTTTGAGGGATGAGAGACATCCTATTTGTCTACCAGAAGGTGAAAAAAAGCATTAAGCTCCAATCCTCACGCAGAAACAAAATCTGAATGCTGACCATTTGGCCTGTTAAATCTTCTTTAAGTTACAGAGAGTCAAAACACCCCAGGAAAATACTCAGTTGCCCTCTCTCCATGTCAGAGGACACGGTGTAACCTACTTCTGTCGTTTGCTGAGCAAGGATTGATGTGTGGGCATGTGGGTGAGGGATGGTGGTGGATGGTTGAAAATGTATTGCAACAGGGCTCAGTCCAACAGCAAGTCAAAGGAACCGGAATGAACTTTGGAGGAAACACAGAAACGGTTGCCAAAAAGTTAACCCTCAATTGTAACGTCACAAAAGCACCTCTACAAAAGGTCTGGCCGTGCTGTTTCCGGAAGCACGAGCATTTGTCTGGAAAAAGGCTGCTCTCAAATCTTTGCTCCAACCTCCATCTGACTCTCTCTGAATCTGCCCCAAAGGAGAGAAGCAGGTTAGCTGCTTGATATCACACCAGGGCGGAAAAGCATGGTCTTTCCAAACTGGACCCCGGCTCACCAGGCCTGAGGATGAGGTGGGATCCAGTGAAGTCATCTGTTCCATCATCCTGCCTTTCTCTAGTGGATGAAAACCTACCCTGCTTTCCACAGCTGGCAGAGAAGTAATATTCTACACCTTCCTTCAGGCAACTCCTTCCTTGGGGTAGCAACCCCACCTTCCTAGAAGGTCTTCTCACTTTTGAAACTGAGTTCCTCATGTCGCATCTTGTTTCAGTGCAGCTGGCTACCGTTTTCTAATAATATCAGACATTTGGGGACTGACGTTATCCCCCTCTCACCTCTGGTCAGTGCTCAGACCAAGATGGCATCTCGTGCCCCGTGACAACCCGTGCCTTATGTTGCTGACTCAGTGCGCTCCCCAGTGAATCCTCCACCCCAGAGAACAAGCTCTTGTTAGAACTATACCTCCTCTTTTCTCAAATATCCTCTTTCAGGTCATTCTCTGGGCAAGAGAGCTAACGATTTCGTCTTGTGAGACTTCGATAAAGCTAATAATATTACATAGGAAACGGCGCAAAGCGTCAGGAGGTTAAAAAAACCTTAAGAACTAGAATTAATTGATCTTCTACCGTGGACCACATGGGCCCTCACAGTTAATCCTCAGGATGGTTCTTCAAGGTGGGTCTGGCCGGTGCTAGCTTTGTACTTGAGGAAATGGAGCCTCAGTTCCATAGTGAATAGAAAAGCTGCAGTTCAGCGTCTTACTGATTCTAAGGCCACACACTTCGGGAGGGCAGGGGCCCAGTGACGGGGAAGGGTTCCATGCCCAAGGTTAAATCCTGTCCCTGCCTCTTTTTTTTTTTTTTTTGGGCCACACCACGTGGCTTTTGGGATCTTAGTTCCCCAGTCAGGGATCGAACCCTGGTGAAAGCGCAGAATCCTAACCACTGGACCACCAGGGAATTCTTTGTCCCTGCCTCCCTTTGAATTTTTTGGTCCCCTCGTAGCCATAGGGACATAGCTCCAAAAAACACAGCCAGAGCCCAGCTGGTTTGGGATTGGCAGAGTGCTCTAAGCTACAGCCGTGCTCAGACCCAGAGCCACAACAGCCGGGACCTGCTTGCTGCCTGTCGTGAGATTCTTCATGCTCTCTCACCAGAATGTCAATACCTCTGTTTTCGCCCTGAATCGTCCCCAAATGTTCTCAGTGTTATTCCCATCCTACAGATGGAGAAACTCATGTCCTGAGAGCAATGAAGGAGTGAAAGTTCACACTCTTTTTACCTCTTGGCTTTTGGGGGCACACTTGGGTCTTTCCCTTTCTTCCATTTTTGGTAGAGGCAAGGCAGCATGTCTCTCTTCTCCTGGACTGTCCTGGAGAATGGCCCTGCCTGGGATGCTGGCCTTCACAATGCACCGAGCTGACCACGCCGCCAGACCTGCCGCTTTGTGGGACTGAAGATGTGGATGTGCTCGGGAGGGGTGGAGAGTAAGTTCAGCAACCCTCCTGGGAGCTCCCACTGCCCTTGTGCCCACCTCCATCGTGGGATTTAACTCTGTGAATTATGACTTTTTAAGTCCCTGTCTCCCCATTGGACCATGAGCTCCTTGAGAACAGGATTTGCATCTTCTCATTTCCATCCCGAGCAGGCAGCATAGTTTGTTAGCACATAGTAGCTGTTCAATAAATATGTCATGGACGAGTGGAAGGAGAAACATGGCTGCCTCCTTCCTTACTGCTGAGATCACAGACTGCTCTATTCCATATGTTGTCAGGGTCCCACACTCCTCTGGCTCACCTACCTCTCCCCACATTTTGCTGGCCCTTCTCCTTCTGACCTGTCCCCATAGAGGGGCTGGCCCCAGGGAATAGAGGTAAGGAACCCAGCAGACAGAGCCGTATGCATGAGCTTGATGAGTCGACTTGGGGGTGGGGAGAGAATGGTTTGAATTCTACTTTTCCAGGGTTTGAAGGGGAACTGTGTGAGTGACACACAGCAGCTGTTTCCACTTAAAATTGATTACCAAGTATCACTACAAATGGACTCAGAATTTAAAACAAAACTCCATGGAAATGAATCATTCTAAATGGGTTGATGGAAAGAAGTTTCTCCAGCTGAAGACCAGAGAGATCTCTGTTAGTCTTGCTTTCTGACTACTGGACAGTCCTTCTAGAGGCTACCGTTCCCCCCACATTACAGAGATAAAACGAATCCCAATTCTTTCTTGCTGGCTGCTTGTCATGAATTCTAACTGGTCCTGAGCAAATGCCCTGGCACTGTCGGCAAAGCTGGAAGTAAAGTGTCGCCGGAGACGGAGGCGGCCAGGCTAGCCTCACTCTACTTTGGGGCAAGAGCTACACTCTTGGAGATGAACCTCAGAGCAGCCCTTGGACTCCATCATAGCCCTCAACAGTGAGTAGCTGATAGGCTGGTGGGCAGTGCCATTTCCATTAGCCCTTCAGCACCTGGGAAGTTAAACATAAAATACTGTTTGGTTTTTGATTTGTTCTTATTAGAGAATTAAGAGTCTAATTCATAGGAACAAATAACCTCAAGGTGTGATACTCAAGGAAATTTCAGAGAGTCCTGGGGTTATTAATGGCCATACCATGGGCAGTCTTCGTAGAAAGCCTGATAGAGGCGGCAAATCAAATAAAGAAAATCAATTTTTGAGAATAAATTAAATTTAAAATGCATCAGCTGTAAGGCCCCAGCAAAGACAAGTTATAGTACATCTTCTGGTCATCTAACTAATGGAAGTCACATTTTATTCCCATTGTACTGGGCACACGTTACCAAGCTCTGGTCTCTCTAAAATTAGATCTTTGCAAAGATATAGTTGGCTCATCCTGACAGGGCTGATGGGTGGTGAGAGCCTCTAGAAGCGACACACTCCAACGGGGAAGATTCTGTTCTGCTCAGCTCTGTAAAGCATTCTTTGTGTTTCAAGAATTGATGTACTGCTGTGCGGCCTGAGAAAATGAAACCCAGCGGTCCGCTCCTCTATTCTCCGCTGCTGAGCTTATAGAGTAGGTACACGGCTGGCCCTAATCAACATCCAGGTCGCCTCCAAGGAGAACAGAGATGCCACTTAGTCCCTTTCCTACCTAGATTTGTTTAAAACCACGTGTGGGGATCATGACTCAGGAGCCATAAGATAATAAAGACCCAGGGGGCTGCTTGTCCTTTGGTCAAGGAGACTTGACAACACGTACTTGTTGTCTGTACCGGTTTTAGGCTTTTATATGATCTTCCTTAATTGGAAGAATTCCCACTTGGGTAGAGCTAAAATAAACCCAGGATTTAAAGCTTCTCTGGGGTAATGCTAAAACGCGTATTAATTGTGTGCAGGTAGAGTGAACGTGATCCCACGGCTCTGTGCTGTGGAAGGTCCTGGAGAAGACGGAGCCTGGGATCTGGATGGAGAGAAAAGGCCTCCAAATGGCAGCCAGGAAGGACCTCTGGCTGATGAAAACAGCCAGGAGGCAGCGAGGGGAGACAGTGACACCTAAGTCCCCTTGCCCAAAGCTACAGCCAGAAGGTTCTGTGATTGATAGGTATCTGAGTGTCTGAGCCAGACAAATTGGGTTACACTTAGCGGAGGCACCCAGCACTGAGGGATGCTGGGGTGTTGGAACGTTTGAAACTAGATATGAGGAGGAAATGATGCGTTGTTGAACCTGCACAGGCGAAAACATTCCCACATCTTTAAACATTGAAAACCACTTGCCACTCACAAGACCACGTGGGCAAAGGGGGTTGCCAGCTTTATTTCATTTTCTTGATCGATCCACCCAACATTTATGATGTGCAATTACTACATGTCAAGGAGCTTGCTAGGCAATGGTGATATAACCATAATTGTGACGTCGTTCTTGCCCTCAGACTTTCTCCTATTCTGGTGAGGGAGACAAAAAGTAAACAGGCAACTTCAAGTCCTGTGCTCAGTGATCTGAGAGGGTCTGGATAGGAGTCTTTGGAGCATACAGGACTGGAAGTTATTACCAAACTCAGTGGCAAGAGGACCTCTCCTACATTCCTAGGAGAGCTGGTATGCAACAAAGTGCCAAGCAGACAACACTCCATGCAGTGAATTGCTCTGGAGATGGGCCTTTAAGACTGCACTGATGTTGATACCACAATGATATTAATAAAATACCTAGTTGACCCCATATCAGGCATGTAAATACGAAGTAATGCACTCTTGACATTTGATAGAACCCTGACCATCTGACTTGGACAGACAGTGAGAAAATCAGCCCTGCTGGGAATCAGCAGGATATAATGGATGCACCAAGGAATAGAGAAGAATGACGCTGGCAATATTAACAGCAAATTCATATTGAGCACTTAAAACAATTTACAAGTGTTACTGCGTTTAATTCTCCCAGCAACCCTCCCAGGAAAGAAATGATCGCTATTTCCATCTCATAGATGAGCAAATCAAGACTCACAGAGGTCAAGTAGCTTGCGTGGGCACAGTATCACACAAATAGTAAGTGATGAACGTAGGAGTCGATCTTAGTTCTGATCTTCGGGTTGTCATGAGGACTAAGCATGTGCGAAGTGCTAGGAATGGGCCCTGAAACGTAGCCAGCACCCGATGAGAGTGAACCATTATTACCAACACAGATAAATCTCGCCTGCAGATCTCTTCCGAGAGAAAAATAAATGATCTCCCCTCAAATGACCAACTTCATGCAGACCTCTCAGTGATTAAAGGCACTGATTACCTGCGCCTAAAGGAGAAAAGAAATGAGGTGAGAGCTTGCCAGCCCCCTGTGTCCAGCCAGGGTCAGGCTCGTGGTGTGCAGTGCAGGTGGCCCTCCACGGAGCCGGCTCCACGATGCCCCCTGCCCAGGTAGAGCCCAGCGGGGGCCCTGGGAGCCCAAGGCGGGGACAACTCCCACCCCATTTGTCCCTCCATTTTCTCTTGGGCTGGATGTTTCAGAGTTACTGATTAAAAGACTTTCTTCAGTCAAAATCCTCCTGATTCCCACGCCAGCAGGAGGGTGTGAGGTCTTTGGTGGGGCTCGGGGAGGCGGAGGGGTGGGGACGTGCGGGGAACAGGTGAGATGTGATGAACCACACTTCTCAACAGTGTTTTCCAAGACGCAGGCATTCTGGGCACTGGAGAAAGCAGACATCTATTTACTTTCTTTTAAAGAGAGCAGTTTCTGCGTCTGGAGCCTGTGCTCTGCAACAGGAGAGGCTGCGATAGTGAGAGGCCCGCGCACCGCGATGAAGAGTGGCTCCCGCTTGCCCCAACTAGAGAAAGCCCTCGCACAGAAACGAAGACCCAACACAGCCATAAATAAATAAATAAATACATAAATAGAAAAGAAAGCAGTTTCTACCAAATTCATTATTTCTAGAGAGTTGATATGTTCTGTATTTCATTTCTTCCTTCTCTCCCCATCCCAATCTCTTTATAGGCTTTTGCCACCCAGCAGGATTTTGAGAAGTTTGTTACAACCGCCAGCAGTGGGGCTGGATGATGATATATAGTCATCTTTTAATTTTTACTTTTTATTAGACAATCTATTTTTAGAAACTATACCTAAGGTTGTTTCTCCACTGACTAATAAATACTCCTGCATGCATTTCACCCTTCTTTCAACAAATCAAGACTGGGATATTTCAAAGGGAAGATGAGAAATAAATTAAAATTGTATTGAGAAGAACCTGCCATTATTGCAATCTTTAAAATAAGAAAGATAAGCAGCATTTTTGCATTATTTCTTTGAGGAACTCAAAGTAACATTCAATTAGCCCTGTGAAGTAAATACGAGAGAAATGTGATTAGGTGCACTTCTCTCACGAGGAAACAGACATGGAGAGGGAAAGTGAAGTGCTCGTTCAGAATGCACAGTGCAGTCAAGCAGAACTTGTAACTACATACAGCCCTCACAGTTAGCCGGTAAATGTAGTAGGCAACCTCCAGAAGCACACATTGGACCAAAGAAACCAAAACAACCTATCAGTCACAAATGGCTGCCCTTTATGGGGCATGAACCTTGGACTTGCCGGAGTTCCCACCCCTTCTCCCAGACATGGGGTGGAGTCTCACTTGTCATTCCTGGTCTATACTTAGCCTGTGATACCCATTTCTGTTGCCTGCCTGAGAATAAGGTACAAGCAGGGGACATAGGTGACAGGACCAACTCAAATAATATGACAGGGAAGCAAAGGGACAGTCGAGGACTATCAGCCCATTTCAGAGTTAGGAAAATAGAAACACAAAATAGGAAGTCATTTACCCATAGTTCCTCCAGGCTTCTACTCTCTCTGCTACCATTTTGCCCTGATAATCTTGCAGATGTTTCCTGAAGATCTTAAATTTCAGTTGCAAGAGAAATCCTTAGTGGCTTGCTACTCTCACCATTTAGCTTTCCCCCCAGTACATCTATCCTTTAGGAGTTTGTGACTTGCGACAGACTGCAAATGTCAGATGGGGGCAAAGAAAAATGATAATAATACGCTGGGAGTTGTAGCCTCTTTGCTAATTCACAGAAGCCGTTTCCAGAAAAATATTGCCTGCTAATTAAACAAACCCTTTTTTTTTTTCCTGACAGATGAAAACATGGGAAAAATCTTATCCCATCAGATGGAGAGCAGACACTGCCCTGGGAGGTGGCTTCTTTTTCTAAGGGAATTGACTTCTTGGGAACAGCCGTAAAAAGCTTTTACAGTAGGTAGAGCTCTGATCTTCAAGCCACTTGACAAACCTTAACTAATGAATATACCCACACCCTGTGGGGAGATATCATTCATTAGCTCCACTGCTTCAAGGTCTTTGCTATGACGCCCTACAAACACGAGTTGTCTGTCATTGGAGGTCCACCCAGTTCTCTGCCACGTGGACGGCCACTTTGGAGCAGCTGGGATGACGGTTCTTACCACCCTCTGAAGTTATTTTACTTGTTTACTTGTTCATACTCTGTCTCTCTTCACAGCACTGTGAGTTCCATGAGGACAGTGCTGGCAGATGCCCCTTGTCCATCTTATTCACTATGGTATCCTCTGTGCCTGGGACTGGCCTGGTGTATAGTAGTTGCTCAATAAATACTGCTTGGATGAATTTACTGCTTATCCTCTATATGCTACCACTTCAATGACAACAGCTCCTGTTTAGAAGAAGAGGAAGTTTCTGTATTTGAAGTGTTGTAGTTGAATTGTATCCCCTCCAAAATACATATTCAAGTTCTGATCCCCAGTACCAGTGAATAGGACCTTATTTGGAAATAGGGTCTCTGCAGATGTGATCAAGTTAAAATGAGGTCATCCTCCGTCAGGGTGGGCCCTAAATCCAATGACTGTTGTCTTTATAAGAAGAGGGGAATTTGTACGTAGAGACACAAATGCACGGGGAGAAGACGATGTGAAGACGAAGGCAGAGATTGGAGCAAGGCATCTACAAGCCAAGGAAGCCAAAGAGTACCTGACAGCAACCACCAGAAGCTAGAAGAGGCAAGGAAGGATTCCTCCCAGGGCCTTCTGGAGGCAGCATGGCCCCGCTGACGCACTGATTTCCGACGTCTGGCCTTCAGAACTGTGAAGGAATACATTTCTGCTGTTTTAAGCCACCCACTTTGTGGTACTTTGTTACAACAACGCTGGGAAACCAATCCATGAAGGTTATTACAGATCAGCAAGAGACCCTTTGGGGAATGAGACAGGAAGCTCTGCTCACTTTTGCTTGGAAGCTCAGTTTACTTATGGCCTCCACTGCAGAGCAAGGCAGTATCATAGTAGCTTTGCCAGAGTGGTGGTAATAGATACGGATGGGAAGAAAGGGAAGTGTGTGAAATTTACTGAGGCCTTCCCTTTGTGCCCAGGAGCCCTCTGACCCAGGTGGGTCTGTCTGGTCTTCAAATAGGGCCCCCCTGAAGTCCTTCACGTTCCCCGAGGTGTTTCTCCTGGGGTTAGCTTCTCTTGGCATGTTCACCGTCATGGATACCACCAGCCGCCTATTGACTGGCTGCCCTTCATTTTGGAGCGTGGTCTATATTCTCTGTTTCTGGTGAGACAAATGGGTCTGCTGTGGGCACTGCAGTCTGTGTGTCAGGTATGCTCTAGGACATTTCCCCTCACATTACTCATAATCACTGAGGTCCAAAGAGTCAGCTGAAATAGTACATCCATTGCTCTGAAGTATATTCCTTCTTGTAACTAAGGAATATTTAAAACTTTAAGTAATTTTGGAATGTCAGTGGTTCTTGATCATGACTTTTAGCTCCTTAGGAAGACTCTGGAGCATGATTCTTAGACTTTTTAGGTGACAGACCCTTTGAGAGCCTGATGATGTTAAGGCGTCTCTCCAGGTGGACATCCATGCAACATCTGGATGATGCTTTAGGCCCTGGATCCTGAGTTAGGAATTCCTGCTCTGCCCTAGGTGGATCACCTTTTTCTTCACCTCAGCTTGTCAAAAGGAGAAGCTGCTTGGCCCTTCCAAGGACTTTTCAGAAGAGGAGTCCTGGCCTCTGGCTTTTGGGAAGTTAGTGGAGGAGCCCTGACCTTTTGGTTGATCTCAGCTGACTTTTTCCCTCATTTACATAATTCACCAGTAGGACGGTTAATATTATTTGTCAACTTGACTGGGCTACGGGGTGCCCAGAAATTTGGTCAAACATTATTCTGGGTGTATCTGTAAGAGTGTTTCTGGATGAGATTAACATTTGAATCAGCAAACTGAGTAAAGCAGATTGCTCTCCCCAGTGTGGAAATATGTATGTGTATCTCCTGTTTATTCTCTTTCTCTGAAGAGCCCTGACTAATATAACCAGGGAAAGAGGAGTCAGAATCTGTACCTCATTTTGCCCGTGAACTGCTTCTTCCTCAGTGGATCTAGGCCCTTCATGTGTGTGTGTGTGTGTGTGTGTGTGTGTGTGTGTGTGTATGTTTTCAAAGTAGAAATTCCAAGGCTTACTTTTAGGGTATTAATTAGTGCACAATAGGTTGCCTACAGATTAACAGAAAGAAGAAGTCTTCCAGACCAGAGTGCCTGGCATGGTCTTCACACAGTTGTAATCATAAAAGATGGTTATGTTTGCTTTGTTTCCGGCATATGGATCCATTTATAATACATATGCGCCCTGAGGAAACTAATATTTTTTAAATGGATTCTTGAAGCTGGCTTATGTAAGTCTTCAGTTTGGCAGCCTAAGAAAATGGTTACCTAATCTTCCAATTATTTAGTTGGCCCTCTATACTTGGTCCCAATGTATCCAGTTTTCTTTGCATTATATTTATCAGTCTGTTCTTGGCGGTGGAGGTGACAGCCCAGGTCGAAAGTTACGTCCTATGCTGTTCTTTGCTGCTGTCATCACCTCTCTCCTTTGCTCAACTTAAAGCTCCTGCTCCCCTGGGAAAGGACAGAGATGGGGTCAGGGGAACAACAGCAGCCTTCCTTGAATGAGACTTATTGAATGAGTGGGAGCACCGTGGGGTCATTGTAACGCTCCCCAGGCAACGGGTGAGCCTGGTCTAGGTCTTGCTCTCCATGCCCACAGCCTCCCTGTGTCCCCGAAGCTCCAACAGCATAGCCCGGTGGGAAAGCACTCTGCAGTCAGACCAATCTGGGCTTCATCTGCAGTCGGGGGCCCTTCCTCTTACTAGTGTGTGACCCTCGTTGGGTGAGTTCCTCCATCTCTGGAAGCAATACTTGTCTCTTGGGGCTGAGTGAGGACAGTGTAAATGTAAAGGCCCTCGGGTGGTGCTGATACAGTGTGGATGCTTAGTAAATAGTAGCTGCTTCTCCATTCATCTGCATTAAGGCTCTCAGGGCAGCCTCTTAGAGGCTACTTCTCCCACCTCCAACACGGCTGTCAGCTTACTCTTCTTAATGTCACCAAAAATCTTCTATGGAAAATAGGTAAAAATTCCCCAAATCCTTTACTCTGGTTGGTCAGATTATGGACAACCTGCTGTTTTCTTTTTTATGTGTTTCTGTCTCTTCTCACTGACCAGAAAATAAATAAATAAATAAATAAATGAAAGCAAGCCTCTATCGCTTCTCCTTTTTCCATGGTGGAGAGAACAGTTCCAAGCCTGCTCTCCATTGGCCCTGGTTGAATTTGTCCTCACTGGCTATGTCACTATGTCACTTAACCTCCCTCAACCCCCGATTCTCCTCACCTATAAAATACTGTTTGTGCAAGGACTGAACAGGAAAATGCATGTAAAATACCCAGCACAGTGCTTAAGCACTGAGAGCTTTGAGCGCCAGGAAGTGCCTGAAATACTGGCCTTGCTAAGGGTTTGTTAACAGATCTGCGGAATATAGTCAATTACGTCTCTCATTTCTTCACCCTCCATAACCCAAAACTTCTCCCTTGGCCTCAGTTCAGACAGAGCTTACTGTCAGATTAGGTTCTGTTCTGGCAGGGTCATCTTGGCTGTCCTTTTCGTGTCCCCTCTGCCTCTGACTGTAGGCTCCCAAGACCAGGGCCCTGCCTTATATGCCACACGTGCAAATCAGGATCAAAAGCTTCCTTACCTGTGCTAAGGGTGAAGGTGCTGTGGGCAGGAGTAACTGAGAGGAACAGATACTCCTGGATGGCCTTGGCCTGTTCCATAGGACAAGACATCCCCTTGGGCTCTGCAGTGTGTTCAAATCTTTGAAAGCCCGTGGCCTTGTGCCAGTCAGGATTATCAGCAGCGGCATCAAAAGGTACAGTAATGGACTGTTTATTGGTGCCTTGTCAGTAACTGTTTAAAGTGAACACTTCAGACCTGGTCTCTGCCTATAGGATGAGCTCCAGGCAGACACAGAGGGTGTGTCAGCTATCACTCACGCAGGTTCTGGAATGTGCTGACGTGCCCTCAGTCAGTCCTGAGGCATTGCAAATGTGTCCTGGCTTAATGTTTTGCTTAATGTTTTTGCTTTAGGAAGGATGAATCTATCTTCTTATAGTTGAAGCTCTGATACCACTTGGTATTGGTTTTCTCTTCGTGCACGCAACTCTTCTGTGAGTGCTTTATGTATTTGCTTGCACGTGAATATTCATAGAAAATTCAATAAAACGTTGTTTGCAATAATGAAAAGAAAAAAAACGTACAAATCTTGGATGTGCAGCGAAAGGAGTATTTGACTGTCTTTGGACCCAATTATTGGAGAAATGAATACTTTGAAGGAGCGGAGGAAGGATTGGAAGAAATTTCTCCCTATGTCCATTTCATCCTCTGTCGGCCTTTCTGGGTATCTCTTCTTCCCAGGTGCCTGTGGGGTGTTTGGGTTTCATTCTACAAAGAGTTTCTAGTTCTGTAGGCGTTTCTGAAGTGACTTAGTGTTAGCACCTGAACAGGGACACATTTTGTGGCAAGTAGAGAGGCTTCTTCTGGAGAAAGGAAAAAAAGATCTTCTCTCGGAACAGTATTGGAGGAAATCATTGACCTGAGTTGTGGTAACAAACCTCAACTGGGTACTTAACTGTGCCAGATGACCCTATTGTGTTTTTTTCAGCAGATTTGCTTTTCTTCCCTGAAATGACTTGCCTTTCTCCCCTTCAGCTTCCTGCTCCACCTTCACTGTCAGCTGATGACCTCGCCACGTACTCTACTGTACTGAAAATAAAGAGGAACCATCAGCTGTACCAGACGGGAGCCACCTCCCTTCCCCACCATCAAACTCCCACCCGGCTGGCCTACGCTCTCCTCCTCTGTTCCTCTTTCTTCTGAGTGTTTGTCCTGCCCCCTCAAAGGCCAGTCCCTCCTCCTGGGCTGGGGAGTCCATCCTCTGACACCTTTTCAGGGAATTCTTTTTTTATTCACTCTTCAGCACTGCTGTCTCCCTCCCTCCCAAATCATTTCCATCAGCTACAGACCAACATGATCTGGTATCTTCCATATTTCACTTTCCTCCCTATTTTGCCCCATTTCTTTGATTCCTTTTAGAGCTCCAGTACTCAGAAGAGTTAATTTATGCTCACTACCTTCACTTTCTCATTTGTATTCACTCCTCAATCTAGCCTCAGCCAGCTTTTGCTCCACTGAATTTGCTCTAGTCAAGGTCAACCAATGACTTCTGTGGTGCTAACTCCAACGGACCCTTGTCTGTGTCCCTCAGCCCCTGGCACAGTGACCGTCCTTCTCCACACACCCTGCTACCTGAGTTCTCAGGTTTCTGCACCCTCTTGCCTCCCCACCTGCCATTCATGGGCCTATCCTTTGACGTCTTCTTTGCAGACTCCCATCCTTCTACTTAAGTCTAAAAACTGGTATTCCTGGAGGGTCTGTCCTGGGACCTCCTATCTTCCCCCAAACACCATCTCTCTAGGTGATCTCATCTATGGTTTTAAATAGTGTCTAGAGGTTAACAAATCACCTATAACAAATATTATATCTCCATAGGTTTTCTGAGCTCTAAATGCACATATCCAGCTGGCTACTTACCATTTCCATTGGCCAATCTCAAACTTAACTAATGTAAGCCTGAACTCTGGAGCCCTCCCTGCCCCCATCAGTCTTCCCTATCTCAGTAATGACACCACCAGCCACATGGTGTCTGAAGTCAGAAACCTGGGAAGTGAGTCTTGACTCCTCCTCTTCCCTCAGCCCACCCCCCATACCAATGCCTGAAAGTCCTGTGATTCCACCTCCAGACTAGATTCAAGGCACCACGATTCCCTGCAACCAGGCCACGGTTCTCTCTTGCCTGTACTAATACAACTGCTTCCTAACTAGTCTCCCAGATGCCACGCTCACTCTGCACAGCATAACCGGAGTGATCTGTAAAAAAGTAAATTAGATCACAAGATTCCCTTGCTTAAAACTCTTTGATGCATGTTTATTTCACTTAGAATAAAGTCTACCCTCTTCAGCCCGGCCTCCAGGCCCTGTGGGATCTGCCTTCCTCACTGGATTTCCCTTGGACCTTGCTCCGCAATCATCCTCTCTCTCAGCCACACTGGCTGCCCTTCTGTTTCTTAAACATGCTAAGCTCTTTCCCTGCCAAGTCTTTGCACGTGCTGTTCCTTCTGCCTGGAACCCTCTTCTCAAAGCTCCTCAAGAGCCTGGGTCCTTCTCATTTTTAGTTACTGAAGGAAAGCTCTTCCCTGACTGCCTTTAACGTAGCTTCTCCCCTCTATGGTTCCTCTCCATCATGGTAAAAAATGACCGACTCTGTAATTATTCCACTTGTTTGATTTGATTTTTGTTTATTCCCCTGCTCGATTGTTAGGCTGCAAGTTGCATGATAAGAGGGGCCATGTCTTCCAGCCCCAGCCCAAGTACAGAGCCTGGCGCTTAGTAGGCACTAAATAAATATTTGTAGATTCAATAAGGTGTTATATGTTTGCGCACTTAAATCAACAGTCACGTGTGTCTCTGCCTCAGGGGTCCATTTTCTCTTGCCTGTGTTCATAGTTCTTACAAATGGTGACAGAGGCCACTCATCTACCTTGTGGTGAAATAAAGTAATTTTTTTTCATCAGCAATAATGATCCCCTTGAATCGGTCAGCAGACATGGGTTCAGAAATAAGTCTTTTTAGGATAATTTCATTTGAAAAAGCTCAGAAAGGGTCCTTGCAAGTATTCTGAGAGGACAGTGGAGAGCTGGAAACACATTTTTCCAGAACTTCAACTAGAACTCTCACTTGCAGAAGCTTTTTCAGACAGGAAAGAAAGAGGAAGGAAGTCTAAAGTCTCCAAAAATTGCAAATGATAAATCCAAGTGAGAGCTAAACTTCCTCTCTTAAAAAATCACAACCTCCCACAATGAAAGAAAAAAATCTATAAAAGTAGACTTGTGGGTGTGAGGTAGAGTGGGGCGAATGAACAGTGAAGGAACTTGACTAGTAAATGTGGGGAATAAAGAAGAAAACCAACTTAGACACTGGATCAGACACTGCGAAAAGAAGTTCCTTAGTACAGCGCCATATGGAACAACGATGAATTTTAATTCAAGAGAAGGAGACAGAGTTTTGTCTGTTTGACTTTTTCCATCTCCTCTTATTATTACTAGTAGATTGATTCCATTTCTCGCACCCTGAGGCTTTTCTTGTTTCCTGTCATTAGAACTTAGAAGTATTTTCCTCTGTCCCCCACCCCCCCTTCATTGTTCTTAGTTCTTCCACAAACATCCTTCATCTATGGTCACCTACTGGAGACAGAGAAACAGCCTCTAACATCTTTTGTGCTCAGTGTACTTGAGGGTAATACTCTGAATGTAACACAGGATTAACAGGACATTCTGATCTCAAAATTTTTGTGTTCTCACACTGTTCCAGAATGTGGTAGTAACTAGATTTTCCAAGCTATCTAGGGGACAAATCAAGTACATGTAATAACTTTTGTGAGAAGCAGTGCCAGTTCTTCCAAATTCATTCTAAACTCTTTGAGCACTAACTAGTCCACTCCCCAGCTTTCATGTTCCACTAAAAGTTGCAAACCTGGATGAGCTATTCTTACTAAGAAAAGAAAGGTTCTGAAAGGCTCCTCTCTTCCTGCTTGCAATGTGTGTCAACAGCGGGAGTTTTTCTCCGTAAACGTTTCTGCTCCTGTACAAGTACTATCTGTTTTTCTTGCCTGCAATAATAGATACTTATTTTAATCAATAATAGATAGATACCTAGAAATCAGAGTCTCAGCTGTCTTTAAAAAAGTAAACTATTACATATGTTACTGTAATGGTGGATACATGTTATTCCATATTTGCCAAAACCCATAGAATGTACAGCAGAGAGAGTGGAACTCAATGTAAACTATGGACTTTAGTTAATAATAATGTATCAATATTGGCTCATCAATTGTAACAAATGTACCACACGAATGCAAAATAATAATAGGGGTAACTATGTGCCGAGAGAGGTGAAGTATATGGGAACTCTGCTCAACTCTGCTCAAAATTCTGTAAACCTAAAACTGCTCTAAAAAGTAAAGTCTAGTAATTTAAAAAATACAAAGTAGTCACAATCCCTCTGGTTTCAAGACCTTTCATGATATTAAAGATTGTTTCACAGAACCATTCTGAACAGCCTGCAAACACAGGAACAGTGAGCCATAAAGAATCAGGGGAGGGCTTCCCTGGTGGCGCAGTGGTTGAGAATCTGCCTGCCGATGCAGGGGACACGGGTTCGAGCCCTGGTCTGGGAAGATCCCACATGCCACGGAGCGACTAGGCCCGTGAGCCACAACAACTGAGCCTGCGCATCTGGGGCCTGTGCTCTGCAACGAGAGAGGCCGCGACAGTGAGAGGCCCGCGCACAGCGATGAAGAGTGGCCCCCGCTTGCCGCAACTGGAGAAAGCCCTCGCACAGAAACGAAGACCCAACGCAGCCATAAATAAATAAATAAATAAAATTTTAAAAAAATTAAAAAAAAAAAAAAAAAAAGAATCAGGGGAACTCTGCCATCTTAAACGGGTGCTGACGTAACACTGGAGTCTAGATGCCCCGATCATGTCTGACACACTCCCCTTCCTTCATCTCCCTGATTCAAAACCCTACACGGTATTCTCAGCCCAGTTCCCTGAGATCCTCTTTTTCAGAATATCCAGTTCTCCACCTGGAAGTAATTTTGTCACCGTTGCTGGAACTTTCCCAGCTTCCACAAGTTGTACACAGGGCTTCTGCTGTTTCTGTCACTAGTTAGCTTTAGCTGCTGGAGGATATCTGGGTTGTTCTCCCTGATTAGCTTGATCTGTTCCCCCATTACCCTATTTGTTATGGACCCGAAAGATTGTTAGAACAGTGCCTGGATTTTTCCTTGCTGGTAATGCTGTTCTTGCCTGTCTGCAAGTGTGCTTGTTTTGTGCTGTTTTAGTACTCTGCATCAACTTTGCTTGACCACATGTGACCCATTTAAAGATCTCGTCAAAGAGCCCTGAAAATATAACCTTCTTGCCTGATGTGGGCCCCAAACTTTCCACTCAAGTTGATCTTTGCATGTGGCACTTGCTCGAAAAGGGTCAGGAATGCCAACAGCTGACTTTCAAGAGTCCAACCATTTAAGAACAAGGAGCTGTTTCTGAGCCTCAGGACAGCCGTTACCCAAACAGCACATTGCTCCATAATGCTGACAGGAAGTCTTACCGTATAAGGAATGTTTCCTGCTTCGGGCAACCTTTTACGGATCTAGTAATTTATTGCCCCCTGAAGTGTGTGTGTGTGTGTGGGTGTGTGTGTGTGTGTGTGTGTGTGTGTGTGTGTTTGTGCGCGAGCGCGCGCATTTGGGGTGGAAGTGGCAGTACGCGAGTTGATGCAAAAGGTGAGAAGCTGAGCCCAGGGGCCGAGCAGGTTACTCAGTAAAGCCACGAGGAACAAAATAGCCAAATGGGAAAAATGAATGACTTGTAGACCCTGTAAAGGAAACGCCCCTGTGTGTTGGTAGCAGTGGGTCTCTACTGACATGAAATTTAAAATCATTGATTAGCAAAACAATTTTGATTTCCCATCAGATTCTTGGGGGGGAGGGTGGTTACACGGGAGAAGCTGGGGACACCTGTGTGCACGGCCCTCTGCCTCCCGGTGCCCGCCTGGCGGGGCCTCGGGTCTCCTCCCGGCCCAGGGAGCACCTTTTCTCTTCCGTTCGTCTGCGAAGCCTCCCAGCGGTTCCCCTTCGGGAAGGGCTGGTCCCGGCCTCCGCGGGAACTACGGGGTCCTCGCTGGAGGGACCTCAGGAGCCCGGGGCCCAGGTCCCTGGGCGCGGCTCCCTTTCCCCGCAGCTTTTCTTCAGCACCCGTACCTGCAGGCTTGGCTCTGTGGGGTTTTTTTTTTCTCCGTAATATAGGAGGGAGGGTAATTAGAAGGAAGTCCTGAGAAAGAGCTTTCAAAATCCTTTTTACAGAAATGCTGGAGGTGCAATTCTAGGAAAAGTGGAATTTGACCGGGCTATGACCCGCCACGCCAGGCTTTGAGTCTGAGGTGGAGGAAACAGATGGTGAGGTGAGGGACCGTGTGTGCCACCTGATGTATTGGCCAGGGCCATCGGCGGGACGGCACAGCATCGGAGGGAGCAAGTAGTGTGAGCAAAGGGCAGCCCAACTGCGTTTTAAACCAACATGAACTTGAGGGCAGGAGAAGAAAAGGATAAAGCGCTATCAATGGGAAGTCAAGACGTTTGTGAACGGAATGAGCTCAGTCATTTTATTTTAAATTCAGTGCCAAGTGGTGGGGAGTGGACTTAATGAGTTTCAAGTCTCACCTTCAACACTGGGGACAGGCAGGTCATCAGAAGCCAAGAGGGACAGTCTCGACAGTCCTGGTCCGTTTCTGAGGACTTTGACCGACAGTCAACTAATCAGACCTGAACTGTGGAATAAACGGCACTTGGACGTACCTCTCTCTTTCATTAATTTTCATTTAAAAGTAGTTTGGATATTATTTTGAGAGTGTTTCTTTAAGCACAAATTTATTATTAATGGCTAATATTTTAGGATACGGTTAGCTACATTTTTCTTGGGTGTCAAGCACATGCTGTTTCCTGAAAATCATTAAAGATCTTCCTTCTGTTCGTAGGAGTGACACATCCCATTGTCTTGTTTCCACAATGCTTAACTGTGTTAGAGCAAATGCCAATAGCGAACTAACTATCCCTTTGACTGTTTCAAATGTGACTTTTAATTAAGTGTATTAACCTGATGAATCATCACTTGAGCAGCAACCAAAATAAGATTATAAGCATTTTCAACTTTTGGATGTCCACAGAACATGAAAAGCACTTTATGAGGCTTGCATTAATGCATATTTCATTATAATGTAATTCTATATTAGATACTCCACTTATGCATGGAGCCAAAATAGTTTCTGCTCTGTAGCGATGCTGATTTAAATGAGTAAACCACAAGGAATCGAGAAAGCTTAACTCTTTGTGTATCTCAGCATGGTCGTGCTTACAAAAGAATTCTCTGGGGGCAGAATTTCACCTTTAGTTAGTGGAGAGAGTACAGCATTTATGTCTCAGGTGGGATGGGGTAAGAAAGAACGGATGCAGCATTTCTTCTGCACATTAACTGATTAAGGATAATCCTGAGCAAACCCTGAGCACTTTCCCTTTACTCCACATAGAGAGCCGATCAGTTTCGCTGCACCGAGCAGTCAGCAAGGCCGAGTTGCACACAAGAGGGTTGTGAGGGGCTGGTGGGCTGCCTTGACCACCTGGATAAGAAGAACACCTGCAACAGAAATGCATAAAGAAACCCTGGGAACTAAATGGATGGCCCTCTGCAGGGCTGCAATAAAGCACCCTGCACAATATTACTAATAGACCTTTTACAATTTTTATAGCTTCCCGAGTTATTTTTGAGTCAGTGCTAGCATTCAATTATTTCCTGTTGAATAAGGAACAAAACAGGCCTAAAGACTGAAAGGAAAAGCTGCTGAGGGGAGTGATCTCTCCAGATGGAAGTTTTCTGGCAGATTGTGATTTGTGACTCAGAATGAGCCCAGATCACTGTGCCATATGGATGGCAGCAGAGCCTTTAGACACTGACTCAGTCACTCAGCAGGCTTCTGAATTCCTACTATGCGTCCGTTATTAGCTGGGCATTGGGAAACAAAGATGAGTAAGCAATGTTATCTGCCACCAAGGAGTCCATTCATTCATTCATTCATTCATTCGTCAACATTTACTGAGCATTAATGATGTGCATCGTATATTGGGGGACTTGAAGATGTAAACAGAGAGAGAGTAAATTACCATATGGTACTATGACAAAGTCAGTTATAAAAATAGGGGAAAATGCTTCGCAAGGATGGAGGTGGAGAGAGAGACTAATTATATCTGGCATCGTCATAGGAAATTGATAAAGTGACCTTCAGCCTGAATTTTGAAGATGGATTAGTGGATTAAGGAGTGGTATTGGTGGGGTGGGAGGAGGGCAAGGCCCTTTCCTTTCCTAGAAAAGGAGTAGTATGAGCAAAGTCACAGACTTAAGGATTCATGCTTGGGAGGAAAAATAAGAAAATAAGAAATTGATTGTGGATGAAGTTTGTGGCTTCATAGATAGGAAATGGAACTAGAGAAATAACGTCTTCAGCATCTTCAATGTCATGTTAGAGCTTTAGCTTTATTCTATATACTGGGAATGGCAATCCCAGAGCTTCCCCCTTTCTACCCTCATGGCAGATGACCCCAGTCTGCCATGAATGGCGTTCTTTCCTGCTGAGCCCAGGCCGACCCATGGAGTCTTTCTCTGCACAGGGCTTTAGGAAGCCACCTCCACCTTACTGGGATTGGAACATAGGAAAAATATATTCACTATCTTTGCTGTAGGCAAAGGAAGTATTCTAAGGTTTTTAAATATAGGAATGACAAGGTCAGATTTGATTATTGGGAAGCCTATTTTACTAGTACACTAGAGAATGGATTGGAGTGGGCAGAATCTTGAATCAGAAAAACCAGTAGTAAACTGTTTAATAGTTTAAGCCATTGGTTCTCAACCCCAGGTGCACATTGAAATACTTGAGTGCTTGTTAAAAATATCTTGTACCTAGGTCCCACCCCAAACCAGTGAACCCAAATGATTCATGTGTACCCAAGGGTTGAGATCCACTTGTCTGGGTGTTAGTTAATGAGAACACTTATTAAACGTAATAGGTTTCATCTTCCTTCATGATGATCTTGGAGAGGGGAGAAGATGACTTGGGGAAGATGGGAAAGGATTTGCCCTTGTTTGACCTTTATTCAAATAGTATAACTAATAATGACTGTGCTTTCTTGGCAGTCTTCTGTGTGTTTATGTGTTTGCTAACTTATATGCAGATGTATAATTTCACTTGATCCCCACATTAATCCTGTAAACATGTATTTATTATCCCCAATTTACAGCTGAAGTAACCACATCTCAGAGACCTTAAGTAACTTGTTTATGATCACAGGGTACTCTGATGCCAAGAGTTATATGCTTTTCAATCCTCCATGTTACTTTCAGGACTTTTAATTTAAATCATATATAAAACGCAGGAAATACATTAGAAGAAATAAGAGCAGTTGAGGAGTGTATTGTTACTCTTAGGTATGATCAAGTTCACTTTCGGGAACTAAAACCTGAGCTTCTTGCTCTGTCAAGTAGGCTGAGCTGGCCCTGTGGCTCAGGAAATGGGTGACTTTTAAAAAAATTTATTTTATTGAAGTATAGCTGATTTATGCTGTACAGCAAAGTGATTCAGTTATACATATATATACATTCTTTTTCATATTCTTTTCCATTATGGTTTATCACAGGATATTGAATATAGTTCCCTGTGCTATATAGTAGGACCTTGTTGTTTATCCTTTCTATGTATAATAGTTTACATCTGCTAATCCCAAACTCTCAATCCATCCCTCCCCCAGCCCACTTCCCCCTTGGCAACCACAAGTCTGTTCTCTATATTTGTGAGTCTGTTTCATAGATACGTTCATTTGTGTCATATTTTAGATTCCACATATAAGTGATATCATGTAGTATTTCCTTGTCTGTCTGAGTTACTTCACTTAGTATAATAATCTCTAGGTCCGTCCATGTTGCTGCAAACGGCATTAAGGAAATGGGTGATTTTACACCTACTGTAGTCTTTTTATGGAGTACTGATGGGAACATCAGTGTTTTCCTCTGGTCCGGACAAGGTAATTCCCACCCACCAGGAGCTATGCTGTCACTCTGTGTCCTGGTTGGCCTAAATCCTCATTGTATGCACATCACATCATTGCCCTGACTAGGTGCGTTTGCTTGGTTGTGATTCCTGTGAACAGATAGTACAATGAAACCTCTAAAATTAAAAGACACATTAGGTCCTTTTGCAAATGTATATAAAACTTGCATTTGTCCGACCAATTGTTATTTAGCAACCAATTAATGCTCCGAGCCTACCTAACTATCCAGATCATTTCAGAACTAATAAACTGGAAACTAGTGATTCACAGGAAGCACTAAGTTCTTACTTGGTCTGAAACTTCAATTCTATTATCTCTCTCTATACAACAGAGGCAGCTAGAATAGCCAGCAGCCATGACATGAGTTGAATTTGACAACCTGTATCTCATCTACAATCCAGCAGGCTGCTTCCTGGCCTGGGTGATTGGCCATGAAGGTTGGGCTTGAGGAAAGCATGTTACTGCAGCTAGGTGAGCCCCATGGCTTGCCCTGGTAATAAAAGCCGCCAGCAGAGGAACACACAACAGAGTGCAGAAGTCCCTAACGTTGTCTAAAGTCTTCAATTATCAGATTGTATTAATTCCTAACAATGGAGCCAAGTAAGGGGTGTTTTATTCATTTGTTATGTTTTACTCTCTCGACAAAATCTTATGCATTTTGTTAGCATCTGTTTTTTTTTTAATTGCAACGAGACCCTAGGACCTTGGCTTTCCAGCTGTGTTCTGTGGAGCCCCAAGATTCCTTGCTGTATGGGAGGGACCTCAGTGGATGTCATGGGGAGGAGAAGAAGGTAGGAGAGAGGGTTGGACTCTAGGCTCTAGGATGTTCATCCCATCTTCAACCCGAGCAGTTTTGCTTTTACTAATTTTATATTTGAAAAAAAAAAAAAAGGCTATAATTGGTGTGAAGAGCACTGAACTAGACATAAGAAATCCCTGGATAAGCATTTGCGTGTGTCAATCAATTGGACTTCTTTTAATTTTAATTGTCTGGAAATTCAATTTTGACCCTGTGCATGTCTGAAAAAGTGGCCTGAACATAGCAGAAAAGAGGTGTCACAAAGCCCATGAACTTGACTCTCGGGAGAGATCCGGATCTACCTACATGCCCTTATATCATGACCATGGAGTTAAAATGGGTTTAAAGTCAAGGTTTCTGATTTAACAATCCTGGTTATTACATTTCAACAGCATATATTAGTAGAGAGCTGTTGGAAGCTGACATGCGGAAAACTAATAGAAGCCACAGCAGAGGAAGTGACATGAGACTCAGTCACCCACTGCACTGGAGGGACTATCCCACTGTGGGTCACAGTGTGGACTGTGGAATCTAACAAATTTTGGTTCATGAGCCAATTTGGCCCCTTACTTACTTTGTGACTTTGAGCCTCAGTGTTCTCTTCTGTAAAATGGGCACAGTAGTCAGGCTCTACTGGAATCTGACAGGGCAGCTCCTTCAGAGGACTTCTGGACTTTCCCAAAGCTTTCCTGTTGACCTACTCTAGCAGAATCCCCTGGAATACTGGTTAAATATACAGATCCCCTGGCCTTACACCCAGGCTGCCTGAATCAGAATCTGCAGGGGGAGGACCAGTGATCTGAACTTTTAATCAGTGCCTCAGGGGATTCTGAGCTGCCTCCATGTTTAGAAACTACTACTGGACAAACCCTGATGAAGATTCTTGGGGAACTAAAGAGTGGGAAGGGGAATCTCCAGCCTATGGAGACCCTGGCCTTGTACCCACATCCCTTTCTTCCTAGACCTACATACTCTCTGTTGGCAGAGCAGCATCCTTGCCTGGGTACTTTGAAAGTCAGAACCCACTGCTGCTTCTCGTCAGGGCCAGAGTGGAAGCAGTCATGACCCCATGAAGGAGAATCTCATGCTTTTTGCTTTTCTCTCAAGCAAGGAGGGATCTTGAATGTCAATTAAGTGACTTTTATATATTATACAAGAGACTAATACGGATGTCTCTTTAAATAAAAAGCCCTATTAAAACATATACTCATGTGGTTTTGGAGAGGTATGGAATGTGTATTTTTTGTACCAGGTTGAAAACTGGCCATATTACCGTCGTGGTCTTGCAGAGTTTCAAGAAAGAAAAGAGCTCTCATTTTTTATTGCAATGTCAAAGTGTTATGGTTGTCAACCCAGTTGTGCCTAAATCCATTCTAGGAGGCTTCATTATAAATAAAACTGAATCCAGTTTTCTGTAATCTTTCAGTTTGCACAAAAAATGTGGCAAAGGGAAAGGCATTGTAAATATATTTGGCCTGATTTGGTCTGTGTTTTTCTGTGTCAGACTGGAGCTCGTGACAGGCAGACAGGGCAGTGTTATATTAACAAACACCTTTGTGAAACCCATAGAGAGAGAGAGGGAGAGAGGGAGCAGGTGGGAGCCAGTCAGCTCTGTTTAATCATTTACTTTTGATTTAACTCATTCCTAGCCTAGAGTGTGTGTACAGAACTTGGGACATGCATACACATAGTTTTAAAAGATTCTTTAAAAATAATGACACACCTGACTGCACCCAAACCAGGTGCTGGCCTTACACAGGTGTTTGCTTCCACTCACAGCTGCCACTGGGTTGAGGAAAACAGTCAGAATGGTCCAGGGTAATCAATCACCTTTATGTTAAAAAATGACTTAAAGCAGCCTGAGGATTGTATGTCTAGGCTGCCAATTGATTAAAATAATCATGCATGTGGGTATAGTGCTTGATACTTAGCCATTATGACAATAGCTTCTTCCCGTTTTGAAGATTACGAAAGAGATTTGAAAAGTGACTTGGCCAAGTCACTCAGTTATTAAGTGAAAGAGACAGGGGTCTGAATCCATGTGCTTTGAATCCAAAGACCTTCAAAGTTCCACAAGTCACACCACCTTAGCTTATAACATAAAAGAATGCCATGTGATCTCTTCCTTATTAGGCGTTGCTGGAATTATAACCAAGGAGTGGTTAAGAACGCTGGAAACCTTCAGATTCCGTAACTTAAATCTTACTGATGCCTCCTACACAAGGCTCTGTGTCAACTGACAGCCCGAGGGACAGACTTCTGGCTTCCCTACGCCACTACCTGCCACCGAGGGCTTCACTCTCAATCATCATCAATGGTTATGTGTGCGTCCCTGGAACGCCACCTCGCTCTGTCTCACCGTCTGCTCAATAGCGCCCCCTCCTGGTGGGGAGGCTCATCACACTGCTCCCTGGACAGGTGCCCTCAGCCTCCTTCACTGCTAGTGTGTGTTGGCTGTCATCTTTCGCTTTTGTAATTAATTACAATTTGCCGCATAGGAGCTGAGTGTCTGGAGGGAAGAAATGCAGTTTCCAGCTCTCTCGCTCACCTACTCGGCTCAAGCCTCGGATGAGGATCTTCTCCAACTGGGCTCCAGGCTGCTTGATTCTCACTCAATGCACAGAATTCCTTTTCCCTCCTGCCTTCCTTTATGTCACATTCCCTCCTTCTGCATTGACATACTACTTTGTTTCTAATATGAATAAATGATTCTTCAGATCCTTTTCACTGCTGTTCTTAAGGCTCTCCATCATATTGCATTGCCCCATCATTGAAAACCCTTGTTGCGCCTGGTGAATGATAGTTGTCACTACAAGAGCAGATTGTTGACGTGTTCTCTGGAGTTCTCAACAATCACACGACTCTGATCATTTCCTCTCCTGTTCCAAAGCCGAGCTTGGCTGTGTTCAGTTCTGATCGTTAGGCTCATGTTTACAACTGTTGCTCAATTCACTGTTTTCTCACAATTATTAATACAACTCTGGGAGTGACAACTGCTTCTGTAAAAGAATGGTGCTGCCTGAATTATGGGGTGTGCTACGTACAATTACAGCTCCCAAAAAGGTGTTAACTGACATGGAAAAAAGCAATCAGGTCAAAGACTAATGCATAGGAGAATTCTAAAGAGCATGAAAGACACAACATGAGAACGTGTGCATCGTGACATTGTAAACAAAATAATCAGTGTCTTGGAATCATGGTTGATTAAATTCCTGTTAGAAGCCCTCAGCACTATTATATCATGCTTAGTCTCCTAGGCACCCTTGCGCATTATCAGCCAGCAAACTATAATTTCATGCTTGAATGGCCTAATACAGTCTTAGGTTCCAGGTTCTGTGCACAACCACGCTAAGCCAGCAAAATTAAGTGCAAAGCAAATAAATAAATAAAGCAGTGGGCAGAGGTCAAAAGCCAATGCCCAACACCAGCCTGAAATAGAGCAAGCCTTTTTGTGGAATACGTTCGTGTTTTTACTATTATTTAACTGAAGGACCTTTTGATTACCTGCCGATTAAACATTTGCTAGAACACCTGCTATGTGCCAGGCACAGTGGTAGTCCTAGAGGCTATCATGGTGAGCAAACAGTTACTGGTGAGCAGTTGGGATTTCTCAGTGGAAAACCAAGATGGGTTCCTATCTCAACCACTCTATAGCAGAGTCTGAAGAGACACTGTCAATGAGGTTTTGGTGTGGGCTTTGGCAGCTTTCCCAGGGCTCCCTGTTTGCACCCTCTTCAAGATTTCTTCTGGAAAGGGGGCACCAATCCTTTTCCAGAGGTGATTCATAATAATTATTTGCCCTTACTATACTCATCTGTCTGTATTTCAGAATATACTCAGAAAAGGTCTTCTGTTCAGATCTTATCTCCACTCAGTAAAGGTTCTCTTAAGATCCAAAAACCTGTCTGCAGGTGCCCTTTCATTTGCTCTTTCTAAGATGACAGTATGAATGGCTTGGTATGAGGAATGTAAAAAAGAGAGATGAGGAACTTATTGAAATTTGTCAGTCATCAGGACAAAAGTTTTTATGCATTTCTACATATTTTGTGCAGTTAGGATCATCTGAACTTTACCACTCTTGTTGGTAGCAGAATCATAATTAAAGCTGAAAAGGGTACTTAATTCAAAGAAAATTCTTTAAGAAATACTTAACAAAACTCTTAGGACTGCCCCTCCCACTATCCTTTAGGCTGAAAAATCTGTCCAAATGCCTTTTGGCACTTATATTGAATATAATCAGTTCTTTTCCCTGGGTTTATCTCAGGATAGCATGAATTTGGTATGATTGGGAGGTAATTTTCCTTCATTAGGCTTTCTGTCACTGTTCTTTAGTGTTTCTATTGTGCAGACCCTTTGGAGCAGAAGACTTACAGGTGCCGAGCTCCCATGAAGTCTTGGTCATGAGAACATATGCCTGAGATGGGACCAGTTTGGGAGCCTCCAATGCTTGAAGTTACGGATATGTGGTCTGGGGTGGCTTGGGGGATCCAGAGTAAGATTTCAAAGAAATCATCAATTCGTAACTGTATCAAGTGGCAAAGGAGGGCAAGAGAGTCATTCTAGGTCATTAGCTGTACAGTGCAAATTTAGACTGAAGAATGAAAGGTACTGGAGGACATCCTGTAACAAACATGACTGGGTACCTGTGAATTTAAGCACACTTTTCAGGAGGTGACAAGGTACTTGCCATAGTATGATGAGCAGGAGAAGCCGTGCAAGGTGGTTGGAGAGAGATGTGGAGAGGAATAACATTAGTTTCAGATACCAAATTGAGGATTAAACTTCCCGAGGAATTTTTGACCCCTGCTGAAGTAAATTGAAAATATATTATTTTACCAAAACTGCTCCAATAAGCAAATGCAGAAAATGGTGCTAAATGGGTGCCAGAGATTGAAATCTTTCACAGTGATGTGACACATATAAGACCAAGCAAACTGAAAATTAGCTGCAAGAATTCCTTTTGGGTGATCTGTTTAATCACTCAGGTTGGGTACAGTATGTTTAGTGCATGTTCAAGCTGGGATATACAGGCATGCACACGCATGTGCATGCACACACACAAACATGTCTCTCTTTGTGAAAAGACCCTTCTTTCTATCTTATCTCTCTTTGGACAAATTGTCAAAACAATCCTCAAATGCTACATAATATAATCCTCAAATGCTAGTAATATAAAAATGACTGGAGTAATACAAGTGGTATTATTGCCATTCATGGCACTGACACTTTGACTGTTTCTCAAATCTGCAACTATCCTATTTTCTAGTCTTTATTCTTTTATCTGCTGAAATGACTGATACGGGCAGTTTAGACACCCAGAGAAGGATATAATGGTTTTGACCTTAATAGATGGTTTGACTGTGTAGCACATCCCATAGACTTAATACCAGAAGAGGTTATGAATGCTTTTTTTCCTTGATTCTCTCCCTCTTTATTATGAAGGGATTAATTTTGTGTGATCAGGCTCACATGAGTACGTGTGTGACAGGAAATATTAAACTCCTTTTGATTTCTCACTTTGTAGTGACAGGAACAGGAGGGCATTCTTTTAAAATTCTTCTCTTTTTCTAAGCAAAGTGTGGGAATGAAGGGCGAGAGTAAGCCAATTTTCAGAATGAGATGTTTTAGCAAGATGTTAAGAGGGAAAAAAAGTAATTTTCAACAGCTAAAAGAGAACTGCCACAAGTGGTAGTCGATCAAATCAATGATATGGCTTCATAATGTGGTCTTGGATTCAGCACAAAAAAAAAAAAAATGCTGTAAAGAGAAAACTGCAGGAGTCCCCACTGTGTCCCCCCAGAATGAATTTAAAGGGTCTGCTGGAACTTGGAAGGCTGTGAAAGTGGCCTGACTACCACTGATTCTTCTGATGGTGTCAAAGGTGATTCATGGTTATATATAAAAGGATGCACTTTTGTCTGCTATTCATAAGTTAAAAATGACAGAGGGTGTACATTTTCACTAGGCTATTTACCCAAAACTGCTGCCTTGGAAGCCTGGTTCTAGGTCCCATGAGTTCCCATGAGTTCTCTCTCTGTGATGTGAGCTCTGAACAAGGTCCTGAGCTGACTACCTGAGCAACATTATATCTGAACTAACAGCCAGGTGTAGTGATCAATGATCTGAACAGCTCGCGAGTTACGGCTGAAGGAATGGCTTACCATCAAACCCACATAACTCTCAGAATAATGATTCCAGCTTTTGGGCTGGAAATTATTTAAATGAAAGATTATTTACAAAGGGAACAGCAGGGAGAAGAATCATGTAAATTAGATTCATTAAGTGGACAGATTTATTCGCAGTTCATTTTGGGATAATTTATGCCCGTTTTCTCTGATGTCATCTGTTGTTCAGGTTAATAATTAGTCATGCTCATTATTAATTGATGGAGGTTGTTTTGTATTTTGGCAGAGGGAGGCATATTATTTGAGAAAGCTCCTATCAATATTCCTATGAATACTGAGCTTTCAATATAGGTAGAGGGTTTACTTGCAAAAATACACCTCTTTCATTTTTCCAAGCAATGCAATATTCTGATGCATTTAGTTCTATATTCTTAGGAGGTTTTACAGAAGAATATATCATTCTTTACTAGTGTAAAAACAGTCAAGACCAAAAGAAAACAGGGTAAAATGTTCATTTTAAGTCTTTAGTGCTTTCTGTTTAGAACCAAAGATAATATTTTAAAATATATTAAGACATCTCTTTTACAGGCTAAGTTACAGATCTCTTGAGAAATCCAATACGATGAGGAGGCCCATTTAAAAGATTTTATGATCAGAAAATTAACTTTAATACTCTGTTTTACAATTCCTCCAAATGGAAGAAATGTATGTATCTAAGAAGATATGACAATCCATTTAGACCTTTTGAAATTCTTGGGTGTAGCTGCGAGACTGTGTCTCAGTCCTGTGTAATTTCGTGACTCTGACCTTGAGAAGGTGACAAGAATGATGTCCACTATTAATGTTGTTTTTCTTTAAAAAAACAAAATATTTCCTGGCATGTAATTGTTTTGTTTTGTTTTGTTTTCAAAAAATACTTGATCCTGTGCAGTATTTTACACTTACGTCATTTCCCATTTATAATTCTTTCTTGTTTCAATGTGTTGGAGGAAAAAAAAGGTGTCAGGTAGTTCTTCTAAAAAACTCAACCAAACAATAGCAATCAAAACATTCTAAGCTATCCTGAACGTAAATTCTGAAGGTAGTAATACTGGTGAGAGATGATTTACATAACAGCTGGATAAAGGAGAGGGAATCCAAGAAAATGCTTGAGCTTTTTGTCTGTGTTAACAGTACAGAGGGGACACTGGACATGGATTAGTTTTGCAGGGGAAATTCCTGAGTTTAAGGCATATGTGTGGGGCTATCAAGTAAGTTGCATCTACGTACCTGGAGTTTGACAGAGGTTTAAATTTGTGACTTATCTCTGTTTCCCTGTTATTTTAATCCAAGAGTATAGATGGACACTTAGGAATAGAGAAGAGAGTGAGAGGAGGGCCTTGAATAGAATCTTGATTAATCCCGGCATTTAAAGGACAAAGAAAGAAGAGCCTGAAAACGACTGGCTAGAGTGACAGGAGGAAACTCAAAGAGAGTGTTGAGTCAGGGAGGACAGGGAAAGAGCATGACAAGCAGGGAGCCATCAACCGCACCACATGCTGCTAAAAAGACACGTCAGGAGAGAACTGAAAAATATCTGTATGGTTTAGAGATCTGGGGGTCATTGTGGACCTAACAAACTGCTTTAGTAAAGTGGTTGAGATGGAAGCCAGAACTGAGTGGGATGAGGACTGATTAGAAGGAGAATAAATGGAGACAGTGATTATAGTCATTTTTTCTGAGAATTTCGACTTTAAAAGGGAAGGTGAAAGAAGATGATTGATGAAGGGGTTGTGAGGTTACTGAAAGTTTTTATTTATGTGGTTGGTGTTAAATGGTTAAGACTTCTTAAGTTTGGGGAAAGGGATAAATTGGGAGTTTGGGATCGACATAGACACACTACTGTATTTAAAATAGATAACCAACAAGGACCTACTGCATAGCACAGGGAACTCTGCTCGATATTCTGTAATAACCTAAATGGGAAAAGAATTTGAAAAAGAATAGATACATGTATATGTATAACTGAATCACTTTGCTGTACACCTGAAACTAATACAACATTGTTAATCAACTATACTCCAAAATAAAATAAAAATTTTTTAAAAGTCACTTCAAAAGATTTAGTTGAGAAGGAGTGGCTGACAATATAAGAAAAGAGAAAGTGTAGAAGTAGGTTGGTTTTAACGTTTGACAGATAGATGAGAGGAGTTCCCATCTAATGGGTTCTATTCTCCATTAGCCTCCTCTCTCTATTAGGAGGGGAGCTCATTTGTTGAGAGCGAGATGGGAAAGTTGGAGAGTTGAAGTTTCAGGAGAGCAGACATAGGTTTGAAAGAGTAATTAAAGGTCAAAGTTATGAATGTTGTGAAGTAGGAGAGTTGAGCAGTACAGATCTATTTGAGGTTGGTATTCAACAGTTTAATGGAGAACAGGTCTTCCCAGGTGTGTAACTCTCTCTAACAGGGCTCAGCGACTCAGATGCAGTTTCCCCCAAAAGCAGAAAGTTGGGTTCGCCACTGCTTGGGGTTTTGTCAGATGGGTGTACCAAAAGGATAGCGGCCAAAGGAATCTAGAGTGCTTGGAAAGGTGTTATTGAAATGATGGAGCATGGATTCCAATCTAGGTAAGTAGAAAAGCGGGGAAAGGATAGACCTTAGTGAACTGGAGTCTCTATCACATCAAAGAATGGTCTCATCTATGCCTATGCCCCCCTTAATACAGCTTGTCTACAGAAGGAGGAAAAATAATGTCTTATTTAAAGTTATAGATATTTAAGGTCACTGAATATAAAGAATTTCTTTTTGATTAAACTAAAGGGCAAAACAGAACTAAATCCAATTTTAACTACTCCCTCTCCCCTCAAATTTGTAGGAAGGTCCAAGCACAGACAAAACGGATTTCAAAGACAAGCTCAGACTTGTATAAATTCTTATCTGAATATAGATTTCTCCCTATATGCCAGTTAAAACTTTCTCAGCATAATAAATTTGTGGGAAAAATGCTCTCTTTTCATTTGGCTAAGGGTAAAGGAACACCACTGTGTAAAAAGAACTGGAGACCAGATGAGGAAAAAAAGTGGAGAAAGAAGATGAAAAGCATAACTTTACTCAAAGGGGAACCTCATTTAATTTTTCCATTATTCTCAGCAAAATGAGTGCTGAGCTAATTGCAAGAGAAAACTGATACTTGATGTTGTAAATAATACACTTAAAAATAATCATACTAAAGTCTCATTTCTTTCTCAGCACTCTGTGGCCTTTTTGTATTATATTATTTTTATTAAAACCTTTGGATAAAATGAAAAGGAAAAGAAAACACTAGCTATTAGAAAACAAGAGAAAAATCGTGAGAAAAAACATTACATTGAATCTCCTCAAAACTTTTCAGATGACTGTTGTCAATTTCCTTCAACAAATAATAAGTAATATCACAGCCAAGGGCAAGTTTAACTTTTCTTTTTTTCCAGAAAGGAAAATGACTAGTTATTCCGGAAAAGCAAATGAAAGGAAACGGAATTTCTCCTCACTAGCTAAGCCTCAAATAAACAAAAAGCATCTAACGATCCAAGGACATGAACTTGGACCTAAGTCCAAGTTCATGGGGACATAACTGAAGCAATTGCTAGAATCCCAGAATGTGCCCATCTGTGAGCCTATGAGATAATGGATAGCATTTTTCTCAACAAGGAACATCGAAGATATATTTCATCATTGAATTTGGTCATGTACTGGTTCAAGAACGTTCCCAAGCATGGCAACTAATTTAGGGCTTTAATAGAGAAGCGGCTTTATGTATGGTTTAATCAGATGGCAGCATGGGAAAGGAGCATTTGTTTGCGTTAACAAATGGAATGCTGAGACAGATAAAAGGGGAAACCAAGAAACTCACTCAAGGAAACAGATAAGTGAAGGAATAAAAGTGAAGTTCAAAATTCCTCCAAAGAGAATTTGTTATAAGAAAATGTAGGTGTTTTCCGCTAAACCAGAAATCAAATGGCAGTTACTTCCAGCTGAAGTCCAGGGCGATAAAACACAAGATAGGGAAAGGGCCCCTGGATGGGGGTGTACCATGCCCAGGGTTTCGGTCCCAGCTCTGCTGAGCCTCAGTTTCTCTACGTGTAAAGAGAAAGAAGCATCCTGCTCTGTGAGAGAACAAAGAGGCCACCACTCTTGTCACCTGCCCACTCTTATCCACAGCCAGACGTAGCAGAGCAGCTATTTCTAACTCTGTCTTGAAAGAATTATTTTGAAACCAAGATGATGAAGAGGATCCAGTTAGAAAAAAAAAAAATTGTAAGGTGACAATTTAAGGAGCATCATAAAAAGGTGAGTTCATGGCTTGTCAAAAGTGATTAAGATTTCTTCCTTTGTTTCTATCAGAAATAGGGTAAAACCAGGTCTTGCTGGAAGCTGGATGAGAAGGTAAGCAGCTATTGATGGCAGCTTATTGGACTTTATTTCATTTCTTTCTTTCATTTTCACGTATGCTTCCTGTGATTGAATCATAGAAAGTCACTATGTCAATTATTTACTTCCTGGGAGTCTAAGAAAGAAAGTACCTTTATTTACTACATGCCATCCAAATGGGATGTTGCATCTTGTTAAGTTTGCAAGGATAAAAACATGACAAGTGTGCCCTATTTCTGAAAAATAGACTCCAAGTTTGCAACAGAGAGCCAGGAATGTCTTTCCTTTCTTCACTCAAAACCACGGGAGAATAAATACTCCTTTTCATAAAGGTGGCTTTTTTGGGGCCAAATTCTCACAGAAGAATTTGTTTTAAGCACTTGCGTTGTGCAGTATGGTGTTGGTTGGAAGCATAAATAGACATACAAGACTGAAAAATGAGCTCTAATTTCCAAGCCTATAAAGATAGTGGGGGTACTGTGTGGGAATCATGGGTTGTCAAAGCTTTGGTTTCCTGAACTTGCATGAGGAGTGCTCTGTGTTGGGGTAGTGGTCTCCTTGTTAAAGAACAGGCAGGGGCATTCCAGGTCCTCACAGATGAGGAGACTGGGGCTGGGAGGGGTTGCCTCAAGCTCACATGGTCCGCAAAGCCAGGACCCCAGACCAGGACTTCCGCCTCATATTCTTCCTGCTTTGTG
The DNA here is from genome assembly GCF_028023285.1 of Balaenoptera ricei. Classification (NCBI taxonomy): domain Eukaryota; kingdom Metazoa; phylum Chordata; class Mammalia; order Artiodactyla; family Balaenopteridae; genus Balaenoptera; species Balaenoptera ricei. The sequence continues at coordinate 14,501,537 of NC_082642.1, read as the reverse complement.
ACCTCTGGGGCCCAACTGCATACTCTCTGAATATGATTTCTGGTTTAACTGACTTTCTCACAAGGAACACTCTATTCACATCAATAATTGCCTGGATGTAATGCTTGAAATCATATTTTATGATAGAAAAATAGGCACTTTATTTTCATGGCCAGATGGGATTCCCCAAGGATTTTTCTGATCATGGGGCAGGAGGAAGCCAGCTGCCCCAGGTCTCAGCTGACTGCAGCCATGGGAATCCTGTCTTCCCCCAACCCCTGGCTACTGGGTGACTTGAGTGGTACACGTGTAGGAGTCCTATGTCTGTGTGCTTACTCCCAGTGAGGGACACCTGGCATTTTCGGACCACTGTTGAGCTGGAACAAAGTAATTTTGCCTGAAGAGCCTGTAGGTGGGCTTAAAGCAGAGGGGCAGTGATAGCTTTTTTCTCCTGCAGACATAGGTGCTGCCAGGTCGGTCCCGGAAGCCCCTCTCTTTGAGCAGAGCCTGGGTAAGCCTCATCTTGTGGAACTAGGGAAAAGCTGTAGTGTGTGGTTAGGAAGGAGTGTGGAACACATCCATTCATATCCTTGAGTAAGAATAACAATAGCAGCCCTTTACTGAGGGCCTATTTTTTTAAAACCCTATTCTAGGTATGTTTAACATTTCGAATCTTACAACAATCCTGAGAGATAGGTATTATTGTCATGGTCATCATCACCATTTCACAGATTAGGAAACTAAGGTTCAGAGAATTCAAGTAGATTCCGCAGTGTCACACAGCTGGTAAGTGGCAAAGATCTAAACCCAGCTATTTGACTCATCCTCCATGCTGCTCCAAGCTAATGAGTTTGAACTTGACTTGGTAGGATATGGTATCAGGGCTGTATTCATAACATAAGTTAACCTGAGGTTTAATTTAAGCGAAGTCTACAAATAGAAGACAGATTGATGAGACTGAATTTTCACAAAATACTAAAGTGTTTTGCCTCTTTTTGAGTAGAATTTTTTTTTTTCTAAACATCTTTTCTGGAGTATAATTGCTTTACAATGGTGTGTTAGTTTCTACTTTATAACAAAGTGAATCAGTTATACATATACATATGTCCCCATATCTCTTCCCTCTTGCATCTCCCTCCCTCCCACCCTCCCTATCCCACCCCTCTAGGTGGTCACAAAGTACCGAGCTGATCTCCCTGTGCTATGTGGCTGCTTCCCACTAGCTATCTATTTTACATTTGGTAGTGTATATGTGTCCATGCCACTCTCGCATTTTGTCTCAGCTTACCCTTCCCCCTCCCCGTATCCTCAAGTCCATTCTCTAGTAGGTCTGTATCTTTATTCCCGTCTTGCCCCTAGGTTCTTCATGACCATTATTATTTTTTTTTTTTAGATTCCATATATATGTGTTAGCATATGGTATTTGTTTTTCTCTTTCTGACTTACTTCACTCTGTATGACAGACTCTAGGTCCATCCACTTCACTACACATAACTCAATTTCGTTTCTTTTTATGGCTGAGTAATATTCCATTGTATATATGTGCCACATCTTCTTTATCCATTCATCTGTTGATGGACACTTAGGTTGCTTCCATGTCCTGGCTATTGTATATAGAGCTGCAATGAACATTTTGGTAGATGACTCTGTTTGAATTATGGTTTTCTCAGGGTATATGCCCAGTGGTGGGATTGCTGGGTCATATGGTAGTTCTATTTTTAGTTTTTTAAGGACCCTCCATACTGTTCTCCATAGTGGCTGTATCAATTTACATTCCCACCAACAGTGCAAGAGGGTTCCCTTTTCTCCACACCCTCTCCAGCATTTATTGTTTGTAGATTTTTTGATGATGGCCATTCTGACTGGTGTGAGAGGATATCTCATTGTAGTTTTGATTTGCATTTATCTAATGATTAATGACGTTGAGCATTCTTTCATGTATTTGTTGGCAATCTGTATATCTTCTTTGGAGAAAAGTCTATTTAGGTCTTTTGCCCATTTTTGGATTGGGTTGTTTGTTTTTTTGATATGGAGCTGCATGAGCTGCTTGTAAATTTTGGAGATTAATCCTTTGTCAGTTGCTTCATTTGCAAATATTTTCTCCCATTCTGAGGGTTGTCTTTTCATCTTGTTTATGGTTTCCTTTGCTGTGCAAAAGATTTTAAGTTTCATTAGGTCCCATTTGTATATTTTTGTTTTTTTTCCATTTCTCTAGGAGGTGGGTCAAAAAGGATCTTGCTGTGAGTTATGTCATAGAGTGTTCTGCCTATGTTTTCCTCTAAGAGTTTGATAGTGTCTGGCCTTTTTTCTAGGTCTTTAATCCATTTTGAGTTTATTTTTGTGTATGGTGTTAGGGAGTGTTCTAATTTCATTCTTTTACATGTAGCTGTCCAGTTTTCCCAGCACCACTTATTGAAGAGGCTGTCTTTTCTCCACTGTATATTCTTGCATCCTTTATCAAAGATAAGGTGACCATACGTGTGTGAGTTCATCTCTGGGCTTTCTATCCTGTTCCATTGATCTATATTTCTGTTTTTGTGCCAGTACCATACTGTCTTGATTACTGTAGCTTTGTAGTATAGTCTGAAGTCAGGGAGCCTGATTCCTCTAGCTCCATTTTTCTTTCTCAAGACTGCTTTGGCTATTCGTGGTCTTTTGTGTTTCCATACAAATTGTGAATTTTTTTTTCTATTTCTGTGATAAATGCCAGTGGTAGTTTGATAGGGATTGCATTGAATCTGTAGATTGCTTTGGGTAGTAGAGTCATTTTCACAATGCTGATTCTTCCAATCCAAGAACATGGTATATCTCTCCATCTATTTGTATCATCTTTCATTTCTTTCATCAGTGTCTTATAATTTTCTGCATACAGTTCTTTTGTCTCCTTAGGTAGGTTTATTCCTAGATATTTTATTCTTTTTGTTGCAATGGTAAATGGGAGTGTTTTCTTAATTTCACTTTCAGATTTTTCATCATTAGTGTATAGGAATGCAGGAGATTTCTTTGCATTAATTTTGTATACTGCTACTTTACCAAATTCATTGATTAGCTCTAGTAGTTTTCTGGTAGCAACTTTAGGATTCTCTATATGTAGTATCATGTCATCTGCAAACAGTGACAGCTTCTTCTTTTCTGATTTGGATTCCTTTTATTTCTTTTTCTTCTCTGATTGCTGTGGCTAAAACTTCCAAAACTATGTTGAATAAGGGTAGACTTTTAATTGCAGAGCATCTCCCTGTGAGAGAGCAGCTCGGGAGAAAAAAACGAAGTTCTCTCAGCAGTCAAGAGGACTGTATTTGCAAGGCCAGACTGGGCCAGTGGCTTGTTTTCCCCAAAAAACAGGCTCAGCAAGAACACAGAGCAGGTTCATATAAATAGGTTTCCACCTGGGGGGTTACCAACCGCTTCTCTCCATGAGACTAGTCTTCCTGCCTCCTGTTTCTGTGACTGGCAGAAGCAGAGGGTTGGAACCCCCCCCCAGCTACCCACAGCCCCCCACTCCCTAATAACTGCACCTCCTGGCCCTTCTCTCTGCAGCCCCAATACCCACAGTACCACGGCATCAGGTTCTATGGATTTGGGGCCAGGGTTTTCTAGCATCTGTCCCTTTTCTTTCTAGTCCCATTGCCACTAGTCCCATTTAGACCCTTGTGACTTCTCCCTAATCAATGCTGTTAGATCAATCTTTCTGAAACAAGACTCTGTCACTCTTGTGTCTACAAATCATCTGCTTCCCCATTATCTACTGAATCAAATCCAGACACCTTCAGCTGATACTCAAAAGCTTTACAGATTTCCCTAAACACAGCTTTTTAGCCCCTTCCTCTCTCATGGCCAGCCCTACATGTGCCAAGCTGCCATCCTCCGTCTATCCCAGGCACAGTCTCACCTTCATGTGAGACCTTTGCTTTGCCTGGAAAAACTTACTAAGCATATCTTGTGTTTGTTTGATATTTCCTAGTTTTCAAAGTGGTTTCACTTACCTTATTCCATTGGAAAATTGTAATTACTAAGCAGGGCAGATAGCAGATTAGAAAATATTGGCTCTGAGCAGGCCTAGAGCCTGAGGTTCCACCGCCGAGAGGCAGGCCTAGGAGCCAGATCTTCAAATTCCCTCTCTCCACAGCTCTGGGATGCTTTTCTCTCTCCTTCGTCTGCCTTTCCTCTGGCTCCCTCCAGTTTCTACTTGTCAAGTTCTGCCTTTTTTCCAAGTCCAGCTCAAATCCACTAGCTCCATGAACTCTTCCAAAATAACCCGTAAGAGTCAATGGCTCTCTCTTCCCTACGCTCTTACAGCTCCTCACCCAACTACCCTGGCACTTAAAGCAATTAGGTGAAAAGGCCTGAGAGTTCCAGGATAAGGGTTTGAGGCCAGCATAGATCAAGGTTTCAAGTCTTTCTGATTGGGATTTCCTTTAAGAAACACATTTTATATCACAAAGTAGTGTACACACACACCCACACCCCTGAAACAAGTTTCATGATACAGTATTTCTAATGCTGCAATGCATTATCATATTTTCTCTAGTCTATTTTTTTTTTTTTTTATTAAAAAGTACTAGTTAGGAACCCACTAAATTGATTTTGAGGACTAATGAGTCCTGGTCAGCAGTTTGGAAAACTGATTTAAATTTAATCTGTCCTTTTAAATGGCCTAGACAACATTTTCAAAGATTTGTAAAAGACTGAGCTAGCAAGAGAACTATGTTCGTTGGGGGTTTAATCTGTGCTTCTTATCAGGAACACAAATACCTCTCACAAAGGCGAGGCCAGGAAGGAAGGGCCTCAGTTGGAGAGCACCAGCTTCTACTTGCTGGAAGGTCAAGAACAGGGATGTTTTTCCCCAGCTTTATTCAGGCATAGTTGACAAATAAAAATAGTATATATTTAAGATGTATAGCGTGATGTTTTGATGTATGTATATATTGTGAAATGATTACCACAATCAAGCTAATTAACAAATCCATCACCCCATACATTTACATTTTTTTTTTTTTTGGTGGTTAGAACACTTAAGATCTACTCTCTTAGCACATTTCAAGCATAGAATACAGAATTATTAACTATAATCACCATACTGTACATTAGATCTCCAGAACTTACTCATCCTGCATAACTGAAGCTTTGTACCCTATGACCAACATCTCTTCATTTCCCCCAATTCTGCCCCTGGTAACCACCATTCTACTCTCTGCTTTTATGAGTTTGACTTTTTTGGCTTCCACATGTACGTGAGATTATGCAAGGAGAGGCATTCTTAATGGGCTAATTGATAGAGGAATGGGATGCATCCATTTCACAGTGGATCATCTTCAAAAGAGAGTGCCAGAGATCTGGGGAGAAAGATTTCTCAATAAGGCTCATCTGTAGACTGAGAGCAGATTTGTGTGCTCGTCATAATCTTGACTAGAGCAGGAAATCAGCTAGAATTTTAAAATAATAAAAACGTAATAAAATTTTTTGTTTATATCTGCATAGTGAGTCTGAGGGCCTTCAGGCCTATAAACATGTCAATGAATTTAGTATCATTTCAACTTTATGAAGCACTTGATGTTTGCAAAGTGCTTGTACAGTTACCAATTACCATAATGTTCATCTTCCAAACATTGCGGTTCAGAGAAGGCCTGAGGACTTCAGACTGAGAGTAAAAATTTTAAAAAAAGTAAAGGAAAAAGAATTGGTCAAGCTAAAGACCAGGCTTCTGGGCTTATGCTGCCAGAGCTGTTCAAGATGTGGGGTACCTGCTTCAGAGTAGGGTCCCCTCTTCCTGCGGTGCATGCAGCCAGCCTTGGCACGCTGCTCTTGGAAGCTCCAAGCATGATCTGCGTCTACGTGAAGCAGGGGAGGGAAAGGCAAAGGGCTTGACACCTGCAACCCAAGTGCTCCTGGTGTTGAGGGATGTAGGAAGAGGTGTTGGCGACTGCTGGGAAACGGTAGTGAGGAAAGGGACAAAGGAGTTATGGCCTTTCCTGTTCCAGCTCTTAAAGGCTGTATGTATAAGCTGGAAATCAGCTCTGGCTATGTTTATAGGCAACAGGTCAGTGAAACTCAACACACTGGTGTACTTCCAGGAATTCCAAGGAAATGGCTTTAAGGAATGTCAAAGGCAATGCTTTGAGGATGTGTCTGTTTCCTCTGGAGAAAGGTTAGCTCTCCTGTGCTTCTTCCCCTCCATTTAAAATCATCAGTTACCACTGGCAAGGGGCTCACCCCAGGGCTGAGTGTGGCCTGAGGGCTGGTGGTGTTCTAGTTTATCAGTTTAGGAACAAAAAGCAGCCTTTTCTTTGGAAGTGATTTTTTCTTTTTTTTAATTCTTACCATCTTAGTGAGGGTTAATTTTTTTTTTTAGTTAATTAATTAATTAATTAATTAATTTTTGGCTGTGTTGGGTCTTCGTTTCTGTGTGAGGGCTTTCTCTAGTTGTGGCGAGCGGTGGCCACTCTTCATTGCGGTGCGCGGGCCTCTCACTGTCGCGGCCTCTCTTGTTGCGGAGCACAGGCTCTAGAGTGGAGGCTCAGTAGTTGTGGCTCACGGGCCTAGTTGCTCCGCGGCATGTGGGATCTTCCCAGACCAGGGCTCGAACCCGTGTCCCCTGCATTGGCAGGCAGATTCTCAACCACTGCGCCACCAGGGAAGCCCATGGAAGTGATTTTTAATCCAACATTTTCTGTTAGATTAGTTCAAACCTCTGTCAGAAGGGCTCCCTTTTCTGACCATGGTTAGGTAACTGCAGTACCAGAAGCTGATCTGAGAGACTGAGTTGGCTTTTGAACCAGAAAACCTCCTGGTAGACCCTCATAGTTTCACCACCGGATTTTCCTTAGTGGAAGTTAAAAAAAAATCAGTCTCTTAATGAAACGATACCTTTCTATGTTAATACGTTTGTGTTTCAAAACACATATTGAGCGTTTCCCAAATGCTTTTCAAAAGAGAATGAGACCATTCCTGTCCTCGTTTTTATCCACATAGAAAACGGGTGGGTGATTTTGAGAGCAACTGTCCAGAATCATCCTAAGTTTATTGTTCTCTCAGTCGCCCCCTTCCACACAGCCACGAGTTCTCTTCATTATAACAAGCCGGACTGCGTGACTTCGTGCTTCAAGCGCGGCATTGGTATCCTGCTGTCAATAAGATAAAATCCATTTTCTTGACCGTGACACACGTGGTCCAGCCCAATCTGTTCACATGAGAACTCTCTAGTTTCACCTCCCACTGATCTAGTTGCACTGAATCTCTTACCATTTTCCAAATACCTCACACCCTGTTTGTGTCTCTGCCTGAGCTGTTTTATTGCAAAATGCCATTCATATCCTCAGCCCAGCTCCTTACGGATTCTTACTTTTTTCCTCCACCTGGTCTCTAACTTACTTCTGTGTGGCTTCTCTGATTCTCCAAAGCTGGTGAATGCATTGGCCACACCCGCCTCTGGCTTCCGTAATGCTTTGTGCTCATAACTTTAATACAGTTCTTAGTGCATTGGTGGTTGCTGTCTCTACCTCGTTAGGTTACTGGCATCTTGAGGGCAAGCACCATTTCTTATTTATCCCTGTGACTTCAGAAGCCAGAAGACATGCTCATATTTTTCTTTCTAGGAAAGAAGTGTTAAAACTAAAGTCACTTAAAACAATTAAAGAAAATTTAAGCAAAATACTTGTTTTCTTCCAGGAGAAATATTAAAATTAAATGTAATTCTGGAAACATTAAATGTGTAGGTACCTGATAAATGACTGTCAGACAGATGAATCAGATTTGCGACAGAAAGGAAACTTTAAAGGCTCTTTAGCCTGTGACACGCTGCCCTACCTTTAGCCATCTGAGTGACCAAAACAAAGAAATAAAATGAATACCAGTGGGAGAGAATTCTGATTGCGCTAGGTGTAGGGAATAAGAGTCTCCTCCTTTGCTTCAAAGGCTGACACTGTAGTTCTCTGGAGACCACCTCCTTTCTCTTCTCCCAATTCTGTGCCTTACAGGCAGCTTTACTCAGGCTTCTTTGAGCTATTCATGCCACACTTGTCATGGGACCATCCTCCATGGTATTTCCTCCAGGCAGAATGCTCTTCTTCACTTCCCATTGTTTAATTTCAGGTTAGGAAATCCCAGTTCCTCCATGGACTCTTTCCCACATGATTAGAAGAACAGTAGTGATTTCTCCTGTAATCCCTTCTTCCATTCACCGCCAGCGCACGTACCTCTTTGCCTGCTCTTATTTATGCGTTGGTGTGACATACGTTGAGAAGGTGTTATCACCAGTCGCCTTGTGGAGTGAACTTTAATTAGAGTGGGGTCATGTCTGCCCACATGCCTCGTGCTGTGTCTACCACAGCTTCACAATCAGACAAGGGCTGACTACCGCTGTCCATGAGATAGACTTGGCCTCTGTCTCCCTGTCAGGTGAGAATATGTGAGACCGGCAGCCAAGGCTCATGCTGCTAAGGTGTCTCTGGTAGCTCCTGAATTTGTTGGCAGCCTGTAAATGCCTTGTCTCCTACGGCTGAGAAGGAATGACCAAGTAGCAATTAAAGACGATTTAAGCAAAATACTCTTTTTCCCCCATGGGGAAGAAATATTGAAACTAAATTCAAAACTGGCAACATTAAGGTAATACATATGTTTTTGTCAGTCTTAACATTGTTTCCTTCTCCTTTATTTCTAATAAAATGATTCAATATGTACTGACCTAGAAATCTTCAAATGTAACATCACACTGCTAATGACAAAACATGATGGCTTCACCTGAAAGGTGCAATTAAAAGATTTCCTTTATCACAAGAAGGTACAAGAGGAATAATTATCATCAAAGGCTTGTATTGCTTCCATTGTGGGACAGGAAAATTGTTGCACTTTTCTATCAAGCGAAAATCACTTTCTGTGGTGTAATTTCCAGAAAAAATAACTATGGGACGAAGTACTGTAGCTTAGGAAAATTGTAAATGAAACAATCACATGTGCAGAACAGGGGACACAAGGAAGTGCCGAGCACCCAGCTACTTCCATCTACTCAAGATCAAATCAGAAGAATTGTGTCTGATTTATAGCCCGCGTGGAATCTTTTGTTTCTGGAGACTGAAGACTTTCTTACGGTATTAAAATATGGCTGTTACAACAAAAAATTATTACAAGCATACAAGACCATGGATATTTTGGTCACTCAGAAATAATAAATGACAATGAATACCAAATACATTACATGATGCTGCCCTTCAAGAGAAGCAGACATCAACAGGTAATAATGACAATAATAAAGCTCACATTTTTGAGCACTTATCTGAGTGCTTTAACTCATCTAATCCTCAAAACAAACCTATGACGTAGGGACTTGTATTATCCCCATTTTGCAGCTGAGAGACTGAGGCACAGAGAGGGTAAATAACTTTCCTAAAATTACACAGCTAGTAAATGGGTAGGCTACAGTAGCAAATCAATAAATCCTGACCACTGAGCCAGATTTCCCTCTATTTGATGAAAACCAATAGTGGAATGTCCAAGTGTATCTTTCTTTATACCATAGTCATTTCCTGAAAAGACATCTGTAAATCAGAAACCTAAAAACAGAACCAGATTGGAATGTAAGCTCTGTGAGGATTTGTCAACAGCTGTATCCCTACTGCCTAGTATATATAGTACATGGTCCATGGTAGCCTCTTGATAAACATGTGATGAATACGTGAATAAATAGAGAAAAGAGGAGAGTCTAATACAGTGCTTTGCAGTGAGAAAGTGCTCAACAGATTTTTTAAATTGGATTTAAAGGAAATTTGTTTTATGAATCCATTCGAGAAGAGGAGGATTCATCTTCTGATTTCCTGTTTGTGTAAATCCAGATTTTCATATTGTTTGCTTACAGTGAAGATGAAATGAGAAAGCATTCTCGTTTCAGAGAAATATTATTAAAACTTTTACAGGGGAAAAGGCAAAACAAATCAGGGATGCCAAAACTCTTGTAGAATCCTAGGATTATTGTAGAAAACTCAGTTATCTTCTTGGGATCCACAACTTTTCACCTTCACAGCAGAGTATCCAACATGTTTGGGCAACAATTCACAATGTCATGTTTGTAGTCACTTGTCAGGACTCCAGAAGAGTTTAAGTCCAGTTATGGGATATTTCAACATATTTAGGCCACAGGGTCTTAAGAAAATTGCACTATTTAACTGTTTTAAACATGTTTTGGCTCTGAGAGATAAGTGAACAAGTTACCATCAGTAGGAAGCTGTTTTAATAACTAGCCCAATTTTCCAATGGATTTAGCCAAAACAGAAGATAATATTTATTGTTCCCATTATATGGAAGAAGAAATCATGGAAGACCCAAGTTATGACCTGAACAAAAGACAGCTCATGTTTCCAGGCACTGATAACACCCCCTACATTGGTTCTCACCAAACAGTCAAGGGATATAAGGATCCAGGAAGCTAGTGTTTTCTTTTAGTGAATTTTAATTTCATTTCACTTAGGTGCTAAGTCAAGGGCTATCTACGAGATCTTTCTACGCTAGCATTTGTGAGGACACGGATGACCAGAGGTCAAGCTGCATACCCAATGGATTAACCACCTGGGTGGGAGTGCTGGCTGCACTACTGCCCCATACAAGCTCAGCTCCTCCCTATGGCCAGCTTCCCAGGAGGGAAGCAGTTATAATGCCATGTACATCCTCACGGAGGATACCGGTGGGGATGTATTTAGAGAGAGTCTTTAGAAAGCTGATTGCTTACGTTTGTTTCAAATATTTTGAAATGTTGGTGCTTTCTGAAACCACTTGTGGAGTTATCTGGTTACATTTTGCAAGTGAGGGTTACAAATTATTTTAATTCATGGCTCCCTAAAGAGTTCCCCCATTAAACTCTGGTGATGCCAATGTCTCTCTTTCCTACACCAAGGGCCACCTGTCATTTCAAGGGGCTTTGGGGTCATGACTCATTTGAATGAATCAAATAAGCAAGACTTCATGAGAGTCAACCATGCCTACCTTGTTTGCTGTTGACCTCAGTACCTCCTGTATTGCTTGGCACATAGTAGGTACTCAATAAGTTGAACAAAAGGCATCTTACTTACATCCTCTGCTATCCCTCTGGCTTTCTACTTAAAGTAAAACACACCCTACCTCCAGACTGGTGAAGATTTTGATGAGCCACCCAAGAAGCTATCACGTCAAACTATCAATTGTATGCCAGGCACACTTAACAATAAGAGCATCACACACATATTAATGCCACCAGAGCTCACTGGATGGATTACCCGAACCAGAACCCATGGATTCTTCAGGTGGACACAGCCCACTCTTTGTTGATTACGAACGCTGCCTCCAAGTCCACCACTGACCTTGGGTGTGCCTTTTCCCTCCTTTGGGCTCAGTTGCCTCATCGATAAAACAGCAATCACAGAGCTAACGTTCCTTGTTCCTCTGAGAGTTTTTTGCTAAGTGAACTCAAGTCATTCACAAGGCCACAGTACCAACCCAATAAATAATTCATAGATGCTTCAGCGAGTCAGAATAAGAAAAAACTGCAATGCAGTGATCATCATTTAAAATGGAAATTGCTGCTTACAATATTCATACCTATGATTTAAAATAAGCGTGACTGTGTGGGATATAATGAATTCTGTCAAGTTTTAGGAGGAAAAGGGTTCTTTTCCCTTCTTGTTTTTTTTGTTGTTGTTGTTGTTGTTTAAAGACTACAATGCCGTTACATTTAAATCCATTAAATACTTGTTTCCAAGGATCATTTTGAATGATCCTGATGTTCACGTTTATTTTTCCTGGAATGCGGTCTGTCACACTTTGGTACAGGAAGGGGTCTGGTACCTGCCACTTTCCTTGCCAGACTTTTTAATGGAAAACTCAAGAGCTGCAACATCCACACATCTGCCATGGGCCTTTCATTTTCTGGGTAACATCTCAGTGCACAATTCATTTCAAGCCAGTGATGGGAAGGAAGTCTCCATCCATGTGACTTTGTAATTCTGTTACTGTGTCAACTTGCCAATCCATTGTTATCTTTGTGCTATCTTTACACTTACGTAAAATGTTGGCAACCACAGGATAACTCCTTATTTTCAGTTGATGTCGGCGTACAGGAAGCGCTAAAAATGATTTTAGGCTGCCCTTTTTATTTTGGAAGAAGTCATTCTTATCCTCTGTCATTCACATTTGTAGAACTAATATATACACATGCTTAAGGGGAGAGGTGATAACTGATAGAATGGATAGAGACTGTAGAAAGTAGACAGTCCAGCAGCATCATTAGTCACCTACGAATAAGGCAACCTACGATTCCTACACCAGCTGCAACACTGCGAATCTAAGCAAACCGTTTTATCTGATGTCTTAAAATCTGAATAAGGGGGCATCAATTTCTGCTTCTAACCTTCTCATTATAAGAGATTGTTAGTGAGGATGATAGGTGGCTCTAAATTCTGATTTCTGTATACAAATAAAATCAACACACAATTGGTGAGATAAGATACAGTCACCCAGGCAGAGAATGGCTTCTAAGCCAGAGCCAGGCTTGAATATATGAGATGAGGTGTACAAATTAAACCTAAGGAAGGATGGACCAACCATAGGAAGGAGGTCAGTGAGGCAACAGGGATCCAACTCTGCCGTGGTGGCCGTCCCTGCCCCGGGAGAGGGACCCTGCAGCTGGGGGAGGGGTGGGCATCCACCCGGGATGTGTCTTTTGGTGCCGAAGGGCAGCCTGGATGAAAAACACTAAGATTATCCCCCCTGCCTTGCTCTGCTTTCAGACTCACTTAGCAACCCTCAGATAATTAATTGGATTTTTCTGCTACATCAACGTTTTAGAGTAAATGTGCCCTGGATAGAAAATATTGCTTTCTTCCTTGATTCATTCATTCAGTGAATATTTATTGAGTGTCTACTATATGCCAAACACTGTTCTATGCTTTGATTACAGACCCAAATCCCTGTCCGCAGGAAGCATACATCCTGGTTGGGGGAGAATATTATAACAAATGCATAGAGTACATGCGGTGTCAGATGGTGATAAGCATAACGGTGACAAACGAAGCGGGGAAGGGGAGAGCGAGTGCTCCTGTTGGGACGGCTAATTTAAATATGGAGCCAGGAAAGTCTCACTACCAGGTTGGATGAAAGAGATGAAGGAGGGAGGCCTGTGAATGTCTGAGAGAAGAGCATCCCAAGCAGGGGGAAAAGGAAACGGTGCGAAGGCCCTGAAGCAGGAGTGTGCTTGGTGTATCTCAGGAAGGCCGGGGCGCTGGAGTAGGGTGAGCCAGCAAGAAAGAGGAGAAGAAGGGGCCAGAGGGACACTGGGGACCAGATTGCGACTTGACCCTTCTAAGGGCTGGGAAAGAATATCCCTCCCCATGAGGATACATATGATGATTTAGGAATTTGATGTCTGGTTTCTACTTGTGCCTCCCTGAGCTTGGCTAGAGTGCATTCATTTCTATGAAACTAAACCGTTCTCGGAGTCTTTGGCATATTGAACTTTCTGCCTTTGAAAAGTTGAGAACATGATTCAGAAACTTGGAGACTCCTTTATGGTGGTGTTCTTAGGGTGACCGACCAGGACCCCTAACCTTATCACCTCCTATATCTTCAACAGATGTTTGGGATGTGAACTCTTTATGACATAATGTAAGCAGTCATAACAGTCATCGCTTTAATAGTGACATTCTGGACGTATGGAAATGGGGTATATGTGTAGATAAGAGCTATCATGGACATAGGGTTGTCAGTGAGAGAGTTCATTTAAGTATATTTATGGATTTTATCATTATGTAATGCCTTTCTTTGTCATTACAGTCTTTGTTTTGAAGTCTTTTTTTTTTTTTTTTTTTTGGCTGTATCGTGCAGCATGTGGGATCTTAGTTCCCTGACCAGGGATCGAATCCAAGCCCCCTGCAGTGGGATCGCAGGGTTCTAACTGCTGGACCGCCGGGTAAGTCCCTAATTTAGATTTCCACAGATCTGGGCTTGGATCATGGAATTGACACTAGCTATGGAAACTTAAGAAAGTTAAGTTCTTGGAGACTTTGTTTCTTCCATCTCAAAGAGAGTCTTTGTGAGAATGAAACCGAAAGGGTGGTTATTAGGATTAAACGAAAGAATGTTCTCGATATCAAAGCACTGGTGCTCAGTAACATGGTTCCCTTTCTCATCGCCCCTTCTCAATTTCTGCTTTGCACCGCAAGACTCACAATTGCTGCCCACAGGGAATCATAATGAAATCTTAACTAATCGTCAATTTTGGCACCATAGGCTTCCGGCAACGTTCTTGAACAGGAGAGCACAGGCTGTTTTTGTTTATTTTTTTAAAAAATTTATTATTTTTATTTGTTGCGGTGCGTGGGTTTCTCATTGCAGTGGCTTCTCTTGTTGCGGAGCCTTGGCTCTAGGCGTGCGGGCTTCAGTAGTTGTGGCACGTGGGCTCAGTAGTTGGTGGCTTGCGAGCTCTAGAGCGCAGGCTCAGCAGTTGTGGTGCACGGGCTTAGTTGCTCCGCGGCATGTGGGATCTTCCCGGACCAGGGCTTGAACCCGTGTTCCCTGCATTGGCAGGTGGATTCTTAACCACTGCGTCACCAGGGAAGCCCGCACAGGCTGTTTTGTCAGAGGCCAAGACAATCAGCAGTCCATTTGTGTGGTACTATACCCTTGGACCCTCCCTCTTACAGAGCTGTGGAGGTGACATGAAATTATAATGTAAAGCACTCAACACGGTACTTGACCATGGTTCATCCTTATGGAATGTTAATTTTTATTATTTTTATTTTTCTGTAGCTTTCGGAAAATTTTTATGGGAATGCATATGTATTAATTATGCTATGAAAAAACGAAAACAAAAGTATATGAGCAATAGTAACTTGTTTTATTGATACCGATGGTGAGTTAAGAGCATCTTTGTATCCTTGGGTCTGAATATTGGGCATAAGTTCAACGTGAATTGAGTACTGTGACACTTAGTTTTACATGTTTACTTGACTAGGCTACCTCGTTATTCAAACAGACCCTAATCTAGGTGTTCCTGTGAAGGTATTTTCTAGGTGTGGTTAACATCTACAGTCAGTTGACTTTAAGGAGATGATCCTCAATAAGGTGGGTGGGCCTCATCTGATCAGTTGAGTGGACTTAAGAGCAAAACTGAGGCTTCCCTGAGGAAGAAGAAGTTTTGTCTTAAGATTGCAGCATCTCAGCTCGTACTGGAGAGTTTCTAGACTGAGAGCCTGCCCTACACATTCTGAACTTGCCACCTTCACAATCACATAAGCCAATCCCAATGTATGCGTGTGTGTGTGTGTGTGTGTGTGTGTGTGTGTGTGTGTGTACTCCTGACTGGTTCTGTGTCTGTTTCTCTGGAGAATCCTGACTTACAAAGGTGCATATGAAGGCTCATTTCTTCTTCTTCTTTTGTCAGTAATTCTTTATGATGCCTCATTTGCATGATGCAATTTTACTAAAATGAAACTTGAACAGCTCCAAACTGCAAAATCCATTTCTTTCAGCCTCACAATTTCTTTTTGGCCTCAGCCAGGCAATCTGACCCCGGAGTTGGGGGGATCATCCCTACATTGACAGCAGCTGGCATAGTCTACCCATGAGGTTCATGGGGCACATCGCCTGGGTTCTAGGTGGGCAACAGGATGAAGATAAATGCCAAGGGGATAATTTGTCTCTAAAAATATGGATAAATCAAGAGTTTACAGAGTGGAAACTGGTTGGTTTGCTACACTCTGGGTATGAATTCAGAGCATAACTAGGATATAAAAACTCTGTTGTCTAAGTGAAAATATATTTATGCAGTGATGGTAGCCCCGCAATTTCTAGGATGAATGCACAGGAGGACAAATTACCATGAGAAGAGATATTACTGAGAGTGTAAGTCTGCTTTCATTTTTTGCTAGTTTGTCCATAATCATATGGAAATAACCCCCCGGTGAAACGTGAGACAAAAACTATGACATCATCTGAATTTATTGTCACTGCTCTAAGCTAAAAATTTGAGTGGGTTCCTACTTACATTGTCTTGTCTCCAAGTTATCTTTTCCATTTTGCTCCTTTTCTTCATTATAAAGCATTCCTTACAACACTGTCAGAATTTGAACAAAAACATCTTTTATCTAATTTCTGATTTGCCATTTTGTGATATTGTGATTTATAATAAGAAATAGAAATTTGGTCTTCATCCCCAGTTTTGGCAGAGAGCTCCTAAAACCCTTGAATTTCCTAAGTGATGAAAGCAAAAAGGCATCCCTCTGTTATGTTAATGGATGACGTTTGGGCCCCAACTAAGGTTGGGCGCTGGATGCCAGGAGAACCCACCATGTGATTAGAGGGCTGGAACTTTCAGTTCTCGCCCTCACCACCTCTGGGGAAGAGGAGAGAGGCCGGAGATGGAGTTCAATCACCAATGGTCAATAATTCATCAGTTGTGCCTAT
Source organism: Balaenoptera ricei (assembly GCF_028023285.1). Lineage (NCBI taxonomy): Eukaryota > Metazoa > Chordata > Mammalia > Artiodactyla > Balaenopteridae > Balaenoptera > Balaenoptera ricei. The sequence goes on along the minus strand of NC_082642.1, from coordinate 14,485,139 downwards.
GCAATGAAGCCTCCATAAAACCCCAAAAGGATGGAGTTTAGGAGAATTTCCAGGTTGGTGAACAGGTGGAGATTCGGGGAGAGTGGTGCACTCAGGGAGGGCGTGGAAGCTCCATGTCCTTTCCCGTACCTTACCCTATGCACCTCCTCCATCTGGCTGTTCCTGAGTTATATCCTTTTATAATAAACCAATGATCTAGTAAGTAATGAGGTCTTCTAGCAAATTAATCAAACCCGAGGAGAAGGTCATGGGAACCTCCAACATGTAGCCGATAGATCAGAAGCATAGGTAACAACCTGGGCTTGTGACTGGCGTCTGAAGTGATGGTGGTAGGGGCAGTCTTGTGGGACTGAGCCCTTACCTGTGAGATCTGACACTGTCTCCAGGGACATAGTGTCAGAATTGAGTTGAGTTGTAGGACACTGACCTGGCGCATTGCCAGGTCTTACGGTACATCTTGTCATAACCAAGCAGCCTTTATATGTACTCTTTAGCCACATTTTTATAACTTCTTACAAATTTGGTTATCAGATATTTTAAGCAATGGCAGGAGAAAACTGTGTTTCCAGAAGAGAAACAAACTGGAACATAAACCAACGTAACCTGCTAAGAACTGGCTTCCCTCAGAGAGACCAGTGACTGGTTAATGAGGTACCAGAACCTCCAAGAGGCAGTTAATGGCCAAGATGGACCACTTTTAGAGTGATGGTAACCTACACTGTCCATGAAAGCTCAAGATCGAGTGAGGCAAGGTATTTGCCCATAGATAACAGAAGTATGGAAAAGCAAAACTGTAGCCTCAAAAAGCCTCTACCTTCCACATCTCATTTCATAATTCTTGGAATGTTCTACTTTTTCAGAATTGCTTTCTAATTTTAACCTTGTTTTACTTTTGCTTATCTCTGCAATCTTCAATTGGCTTCTCTTCACTTCACTCTTACTTATTTTTTTTTTCTACAGTCATTCCTCAAATTTGCTTTCCTTTCCTTCCTGCTGTGAATTTCCTGTATTTCTCTTGCTTCTTCTCCCCTTTCCATTTTTACCTCTTCTTCATCTTATTCTTTGAATTTCTTTCCCCTGTGCTTAATTCTTCTTCCTTTCCCTCTGATCTGTTGTGGCTTTAATCATTGCTGAGCTGCTTTAAAATCACCCAGTGACTGACATTTTCTCCCTGAAAGGAGAGGGATTTGTGACTGTGGAAAACTAACTACAAAGACCCAACACATTCAATTTTCAGCACAGTTCTTTCCTTTCTTCTGTGGTGCTTTTGCCTGGGATTAGAGGTGGACCGCCTACTGCAACTCACAATGGCAAAGCCCTTCAGGCCTGACTTCTCAGCTCTGTGAGTCGCATGGCAAGGTGTGTCTGAGCCACTATGTTTACACTGATTGCTAGAATTTTAAAATTGCCCGTCACTAGAAAAAGCTTACTCAAGTGTTTCCTGGAAAACAAAGTAGTATTATTTCACAACGTGATGACCAGACTTATTCTTCTCCTTGGACTATTCGTCCTCCCTCCCCCCTCCCCCTTCATTTTTTTACAGCATGATACAAAAACAGACAAATGTGTTCCTGGCAGAAGGGTGAAGGAGCTTTGTCACCCTGGCCGACTCCACCAGAAGTAAGATTTTTACAAAGGGACGAACAGTAAAATTAGTAAAATAGATCAATTTTTCAGGACTCTATGATTTTATCATAGGGCATTAGGAAATAGTAGATTGCCACGAACACACCAAATTCATTTGCCTCTGAGAGATTTCACTTTAGCTCTTTGTAACACTTAAGTATGGACTACACAGCTTTTTACGTTTTGAAATCATTCTTTTGGCTAAATTGGCTCGTGAATTCACTTTACCTTTCTGTGTTTCTTGAAGAGCAGGAGAGCATACCTCAATGGTTAAGTGCTCGAAGCCAGTGTATGTCATGTAGCAGGACCTGGGAGGTTATCATTATCAAAGGATACTTGTGGTCAAAGCTGTACCACATTCTGAAGAGACAGGCACTCTCTGTTTTTGTCGTGCTTTTGCCAGAGTTGTTTGCTTCCTAGGGAGAGAAAACAGAAAAAGGCATTGGATAAATGATCACTATAATTATTGATATATAATATCAACATTAATATATAGTATGTATATAATATTAATATATTTTAACTATAAAAATATGTGTCAAGCCAAATTAAACTTAACCGCTTTTAAAAAATCTTTCCAGATACAGGTATTTTCATCTAAATGCTGAACCTGCTGCCAAGCAGATTAGCTCATGGATCTTGCCATAGGGGTGACGTTCTTGTGGCACAATTCAACGTTGACTTTTTTTCAAAATTCCTATTTTATTAAACAGCTAAGAAATGCCACTTTGTTGACACCAGCGAACATGATATTTCTGTCAGATTGCTGTTGTGGGAATTTTGCAGTTACTTCTGTCAGATTTGGATGGTATTTATTTATGATTTACCAAAAGGTCAAGACTATAGGGATAACAGTCTAATAATTGTTAAACTAGTTTTCATTCATTTTATTTTTGATAGATCACTAGCAAAGCCTATGGTTAATTTTTGATATCTTCCCCCTTCGATTCTTAAGTTTTGAAATAGATATTCCGGTTAAGAAGCCTGGACTAATTTAATAACTGAATGAATGTGTTTGTCTCCCCCTGACCCCATGTTCACTCTCTCTTTTTTTTTTCCCTCAAAGGACCACAGTGGGAGGGAGGAAGAAAAGGACAAAAGAGAAAGCATTTGATAGGCGTTTATGTAACAGTAGAGGATGAAAATGTGAGAAAAAGGGAAAAAGGTGAAAAATTTTTGTGAACTTTAGGTAGATGATAATGAACATTGCAATGTGGTATGAAGGAGATTCAGTGACATTTTTACCTCTTCTGTGTATCTCATTTTGCATATTAAGAGAATTCCAGACTTCAATCAGTTGTAATTATCTTCATCATTAAAAGCATTTATATCTTAACATGGACTTCATTGCTTTGTTTGGGCCCTCGGTTTCCAGCCCAAATTGTATCAGGAGTTCACAGTCCAGTAATAATGTGAACATTCTCAAGAAATCATGAGGCATGGAAGACAGTGAGAAACCACTGGCTGCTCCAAAGCTAGCCCTTAGTTGAACCCAAGTTGATTTACTTTACTTTGTTTATTTACTTTTTTGCCCCTTTCCAGACAGTTCCACTGATGGTTCATGATAAATAACTGAACACAAAAGGCTGTATTCTGCTCTCTGAAACACATGTAAAAGCAGATGCTGCACTCCCATGCCCCACAAACAAAAGGGGAATACAAGAATGCTAAGTGTGGTCCCTCCCTTTCTAGGCAGCATTTATCCTTTGTCTAAAATGGTTGAAGCAGACACTCAACAATAAAATGAAAACCCAAACTGGCAGCCCTTCTCATTGGTTGTTTTAAGATCTCTGATTTCCAACACTGAACAGTTTCCTAAAAGGCGTTCCTTAGTGTGCCACTGTTTTACGTGATGTTGATGGAAATTCTGTGTCGATTGTTCAGGAAAGGATGGGTTTGAGAGTGTTAACCAGGTTTGTTATATTCAGAAATTTTTGGAATCTTTCATTTGTAAGTGAGCGTTGTAAATCTTTGAGAGGGAAGCCTTTCTCAAACTTACCTGGTCATGGACCACAGGCCCCATTCCCAAGTCCCACAGTGGGACATCTGTGATCTTTTCATGGATGTCAGAGTTTCATAGATCTGTTTTCTGATAGACCCAGAGTGCCATGCCCTGTTATCTAGAGCTAGAATGTACCCATCGCATTTCCACAAAAGGGAAACCAAGGTGTCCAGTTCAATTTCCATCCTTCCCTGAACCTTTCTCTAGCTATTTCTACCCCAAGAAAGGTGTCAGATTTGCAAAGTCACTGCTATACTTAGTGTTTTCTTCATCATCTTGCAACATTTGCAAGTTGTTTCTGAGTCACTGTCTCTCAAACAGGTCAGCACGTTGGGGCTCATCTGGCAGAGTAAAACTGTTATCCCTAAACTAAACGAGGTAGTAAAGCTCTGGGCTAGCCCTGGGGAGTTCTCTCTCTCTTTTCTTTTCTCTTCTTTTCTTTTTTCTTTTCTTAAGAACAATAAGGAGTTACAAATTTTATCCATCCAGAGGCACAGGTAATTTTGATAGCTGACAATATCTACTGATGACAAGATAGTCATTGAAGAAAATTGATAGAAAGGAGTGTAAGCAAATTCCTGTTTTTTTGTTTGGCTGTTTGTTTCTAAGTTAAGGTGGGCTGTGTAGTGTTGAGCTTGGCTGGCAGTCAGGGGCCCAGGATTCTAGCACCCACTCCACAGCAGCCCAGCTGAATGACATTTGTAATAATATTCCCCAGCTATGGAATGCTCTTTCATTCCTAGGCAATGTGCTGGTCACATTATCCAGTCACTAACTTTTTCAGTCATTGTTTTTCAATTTTCACAACAAACCCTCAAGGTAGGTTGCGTTATACCTATTTTACAGGTGAGGACCTAGAGAGGCCCAGAGAAGGGAAGAGATGAGTCCAAAGTCACACAGCTAGCAAGCTACAGAGCTGGAATTTGAACGTAGGACTAAAGGACTCCAAAGATGATGTTCTTTCTGCTGGTATCTCACTCAGCCTTTGAACTTTGGAAAGCACACACACTGTATGATATTTGGGCTATTTGGGCTGCAGTTTCCTCATCTGTAAAATGAATTGAGGGAATTGGATTGGCTGGTCTCTGAGGTCCTAATCATATGGAAAATACTGTTTTTTCATTAATGACAACAACAACAATAACAGCTGGTACTTCTTGAATAGATGCCATGTGCCAGAAACTGTTCTAAGTGCTTTTCATATATTATTATTCCCATTTTACAGATGAGGAAACTGAGGCAACTGGCGCACAGAGAGGTTTCCAAGCACACTTGTGGCCTCTCAGCAGCAGCCATGATTCCTGTCATCTAGGTGGGTGTAAGTGAAGAGCCAACTAGGGCAAATGGGTATCTGACTAGCAGATGAGGTCAGGATACTGAAGGTTGAGATGCAGCAGCTATATATCCCCCCAAACCTAATGAAAATGCATGGCTCCCCTCAGCTGGGTGAACACTGATGGGTTGGAAAATGTCCCTGTAGAAACTTAACTTCAGTGTTAGAAATTTCTCTAGACTCCTAAATACTGGTTTCAGGGATTTCTCAAGGTCTTGGAAACCCTCCCTGCCTTTCACTCCCTTTTTCCTCTCCTTTTTATTTTATTTCCTGAGGGGAATATATCAGAACTTACAGGCACTCCCGAAAGAGCTTATACTCTATTTCTGGGAAATCTTCCAAGGTTATTTTTTTGCCAGCTGATGAGAGCAACACATACTAGGTAGCATTTTGGAAAAAGTGTTAACACTTGCAATCTATTTTTCAAACTTTAATTTACTTGGGATACTGGAGATGTTATTCATTTCACAGCTTTGTAGAGAAATAAACTGGGTTCCAATTAGAATGAAACATAGAAAATGTTTTTCCAGGTAAGGGAAATACCATGGATGACCCAGCATTGACTTTTCTGCTGATCTGAGATAAAATGTTCAGTGTATGTCTTAAATATCTGTTGGCCCAGTTCTGGATCCATTCATTTATTTCTCTGAAGTTATTGATGACTTAATAACTCGGTTATGAAAGGCCATCAATAAATGAGTAGAAATAAATGAGTTAGTCCACTGTGTGCTCTGCTTGTTCACTGGGGGCTGAAGATAAATGTGCCAAGGGAAGGCCAGCCTTTGCAGTCACCCTGGAACAGGGAAGATACCCAATGAGGCAGCGCAGAGGGCAAGCCCCTGGGAGGGCCCAGATGGGCAGAGGACAGCAGGTAGCCTCAATTTACCTGGATTATTCTGAAGCAGAGATCAGATCACACCCGAGGACAATGGATATAAGCAGTCATCAGAAGAAGAATCTGGAACTTGGTGATAGTCTCTTTATTGCTAGCAATATGTCTTCTGTTTTGAGTTCTTTGATGCCAGAGGGGCAGTGGCATGCACGTTGGAACAAGCAGAGGATCCAGAAACTAAAGACCAAGATCTGAGTTCTGACTCTCTACTGTCTACCATTTAATAATAACAATACACTTTCCAGATCTGAGCCTCATGTTTCACAGCTGTAAATGGGAACTGGAGGTCCAAGGGCATTGAATGTTAGCTTTTATTTGCCCTTGCTACTTCTAAGAAGCAGAGTGTTTGATATATGTGTAATTTCTGTTTCCTTTATTATCCTCCATTTCTGGGAAAATGTAAAAATGACTGGGGCATTTGCTATCTTTCCTTTTTCTCCTTAAACAAGGGAATAGATCAGAGGTTGGGAAGTGGCTGAGCACAATAAGGAGTGAGCAGTTGTCTTTTAAGTGACCCCTCTAGCACCACCCTAGACAGGGAGCAACAGGAAAATTAGGAAGGTACTCTTTGTTTTATGCTTATTTGGATCCCTGAGAGAAAACAAAGGTTCTGGCCAGAAATCTTTAAAAAAGAGACACTGGAGCAAGAGGGGATTGTTTGCTGTATTAACCTTAATGAAAAAGAACTAAGCAAATGTAAATACATTCCTCTATCAATATTCAAATCAGGGGCCTTTGCTAAGTGAACCGGAGGAACTCTGCTCTGGGCTAGTCATATGGGATTACTCCTCACTTCAGGGGCATTCAATGGATTAAGAGAGAGAAGATTTTCCTTTCTATTTCTAAGATTTCATATTCAATACTAATGTCAGTGGAGGTTGTACAGAATGATGACAAAGACAGATAATTATCATAACAAATCTGTAGAGTTCCTTACGGGTTCCAGAGCACTTTTTCAAGCAGTAAGTGTGAATGGGATTTGACAGCAGTACTTTTGCCTTGCCATCTCCCAGTGTGGAATGTATTCATGTAATAATTTCAAGTTTACTGCCTTGCTTTACTGATTACCAAGGAGAAGACAGGATTCTCTGTCCCTAAAGAGAACGATTTCTGGATTCTGAAGAAGGGGGACATGATACAGTTGAGAGTCAATAGGAAATCTTTTTCAAATTTATGTTTTAAAAGGTAAAATTAACTCTTAGCCTCCACATAGAGAGTACTTTATACAAATATTTTCACCTTCCTCACACTACGATAAATTCATAAACGTTCCCAAGAAGGTATAGTCACAAAATACATGCTTAGGGAGAAAGAATGAAGGAAACAACTAGATAAGGATGGGTAAAAATGCCAAGAGGAAACGTAGACATCACAGATACACTACCAGATGGGCTAAACTCATGGTTTAGCTACCAAAAAAAAAAAAAAAGGTCTGCTTCAAATAACTTTGTCCGTACAAGAGATTCGGCTTAACCCAGGGAAAAATAAATTGTTTGGTTCAGGTAAATATAATATTTTGGTGATTTAAAAATGTATATTCACAAATTCTTTGGTACTTGTCCCTTTAAAAGATGGAGACTAATTTCCTTTCCTATTGAGTGTGGACGATACATAATGACTCATTTTTAATCAATGGAATGGGGCAGAAGGGATGGTGATATACAAAGCTAGGTCATAAAAAAACATTGTGGTTTCCTCCTTTCTGTCTGTGTTGAACCACTTGAGGGACGTTAGTTACCATATTGTGAGGACCCAAGTCACTCTATGAGAGATCCATGTGGTAAGGATCCGAGTCTCCCTGCCAACAGTCAGCAAGGCACTGAGGCCTCCTGCCAACATGGAAGTGAGCCTTTCAGACCCAGTCAAGCCTTCAGATGACTCTAGCTCTGGCTGACATCCTGACTGCAACGTCATGAGAGACCCTGAGCCAGAAACACTCAGCTAACTTGCTTTCAAATTCCTGACACTTAGAAACTGTGAGATAATAAACGTTGGTTATTTTAAGCCACTAAGTTTTGGGATAATTTGTTCAGCAGCAATAGAAGGCTGATACAATTACATATTGGAATTATAAGTTCTAGATGTAAAAGGCACTGGAGTAGAAAATGCACCTTGGAACAAGAAGATCCTAGTTCATGCTGTTCCCCAGTGACAGTGCCCCAAACCACAAACACCATAGCAAAGATAAGGGTTCTACATTTAGACTTGTGATTTGAGTATACAGTATTATATTTTTGTCTGAAAACAAAACAAAACAATGTTTCCCCCTACAAAACTACTTGCAAAATACATAATGGCTGATAAGAATAACTGGTATCATAAATACATGATAGAATTCAGATATTGGGCAACAGGCAGCAAAGGGCAAATGAGGTAAGCCCTATATTCTCTTTTCTTTCTGCCTGGAGGCCCTTTCCCAATTGTAGCCCAAGCAGCTAGAGTCCAAGCAGAGAACAATTCAAGCTGAGAGCCACAGTCTTACTGAGTTGAAGAACTACAAATTGGAGATTGGGTGTTATCGAAGTGGCTGGAATTTTGTTGTTGTTGTTGTTGTCTTGGGAAAGTTACTTTAATTCTTTGAACTTCAGTTTCAACATTTATAAAATGGGGTTTATAATATGTATCTCGACTGGTCAAGGTAAAGATTAAATGTGATTTTACATATGGCACCTAATTGCTAAATTGAGGCTACCATCTTCCTCCACTTCCTCTTCCTCATTATTATTTCTGTTTTCTAGAGCATGTAATTATAGAATCTGTAAATATAGATTCTATATTCTATTCCATATATATATATGGAATTTAGTCTTAAGCAGTAAAAATGTAGTGGGGAGGGTGTATACTTTTGGGTGTATAAGCCGTAAGTAAAACCAAAATAAATTCAGTGTTGGCCAAGGGAAAACCCAAGATACTTGCTCTGAAATAGTCATTTTATTTTTCTCAAAGTACTATTAGTTGCAATAACATAAAAAAACCTTCATCTGGGTCAGGTCAATTTTAGAGCTTACTGTTCTATTTCTGAAATATTTGTTGGTATAGCATGGAATTTACATTCTGTGAGGCCAGCTCCAACAGCATGGGGACATAGTATGGAAAAATATTGATAATTGTTAGATCTGAGGAACATATACGTGGGAATCTTTATTCTGTTTTCTATAGGTTTGTTAGCAGTATCTAGAAAATATTCACAAGGCAAAATTAAATTTTATTTAATGACTAGATGACCCTACCATCTGCTAATCTCTTTCCCTCTTGAACCTACTTACATTTCCAGCATTTAAGTATCAATTGTGCAGAAGAACACATACTTTTATTCTTCTCCAAATGAGCTCTTTCAGTTTTAAGGGTGTTTTAAGTTATGGTTTTCTGGGATTTGGCAAACAAGTCTTTGTTCACCTGACTCATACCCTCCGTATTTTTACAGACACTTTGTTGTATCCCTTCTTAGTGCTAGTCTTTCTGCTGGAGAAATCCTAATTCTTTTATTCTCCCTCTGCTCATTGAAGCTGCCCTTCTCTGGACCTTTCTCAGCTCTGCTTTGACTTTCTTGAGCTGTGGTGACCAGCACTTATCCACCCAGGTTACACACAAGCATAAATGACAACCAAAACCAGAATTCAATGAAGGGACTTCTCGAAGCAAAAATAAAAGTGGAAGTTAGCATTAAGAGAGCATATAGAGAAGCCAGCATAGTGTTCAAAATAAAATTATGTTGGAAAAGATGAAAATTAGCCTCACTGTCACAGTTGGCAGAGTCGGGGATGGAAGAAAAATGAGTTTTTAAAAAAGTTGATTCCATTACTTTTAAGTTCCAAACCTGCAAGTTTTTGCTGCCATCACACATAGAATGAAATCAAACGCACCACCGAGGCCAGTGACCTGGCCCCTCTCGGTCTCTCCTAATCCGCCTGCACTGGCTCCCACCTTGCTCACTGGGCTCCAGCCACACTGGCCTTCTCGCTGCGCGTGGAGCGCACCACAACCCACTGTGAGGCCAGGGCCTTCATCTTGCAGTTCCCTCTGGCTGGACTGTTTCCCCCCAGAGCCCACATACACATCTCACTTCTGCACATCGTTCAGGACTCTGATCAAATGCCACTTCTTCAGAGAGGCCTGCCCTGGCCAGCCATAGCCTCTCCTCCATTGTTCTCCATCCTTGTACCTGCTCTACTGTGCCCATTCTCTAAACATATAGTATGTAGCTGTTTACCTTTTTTGTTCCCAGGGTCCCCCATTAGAGCGTAAGCTCTGTGAGGGTGAAGACTTTGAATTGGTAACTGCTGCATCTTCCTCACACTTAGATTCGTGCCTGACACGGGTGGGTTGTATGAATGAATAAATGAATGAACGAATAGACGCACGCACACCAATTAGGAGTGGAAGTTCTAGAACCAGATTGTCTGGGTTCGAATTTCACTATGTGTCCTTTGGTACGTTATTTAGCTTCTCTGTATACAGTTTCCTTATTTAAAATACAAGCATAATAACAGTACCCACTCATAGGTTTATCTTGGAAGATAAATGAGTTAACACAGATAAAGTGCTTAGAACAGTGTTAACAACAAGAGTCGGTACTCCACAAATATTAGGCTGATCATGAAAAAGGGCAAGAAGGGAAAAAGAGAAGCAATCGTGGCAGCCCTTCTTCGGTAGCTGGAATTTTCTATTGAAAGATTAAGGTGGGCGTGGTGCTCCAGCGAGCCTCACCTTCTTTATGATGCCGGGCTGCCAAGGACACAGAATCAATGACAAGGAAAACTTCTTGTTGGGGCGAGGGTGGGGTGGTGGAATTTTGTCTCAGGGTTTTTTTTTGTTTTTTTTTTACATTTAAGAGACATAAAATCACAACTGCGATACCTTCCACTTCTCAAAGTGGCACATTTGCATAGACTATATATTTAAGGTTTAATACTTGCTTGTGGAACATCCTTTTTAAAGCTTCTGGGTCTGGTATGAGTAAGAATGTAACACCATTCACACTCTCAAGGTATTACAAGGCAAAAAGGAAAATTGTGACATTGCTGGTCAGTCACAGCCGCAAGCTCATATTTCCCAAAGGTTATTTTACTCTCCAGAAACAGAGAAAAAGGAAATTCCTTCAAAAATATGTACATGTCATTACATATGCTTATTATTGATTTTGATAGTATATGATCAGTAACTGCCACAATTATCTGAAAGTTTTAGCTTTTGGCAAGTAAGAATAGTCTTTATTTTCAGAAGTTGACCAGTGCAAAGATTATCCTATTTGTTAATGCAAGACCAATTTAATAAGTGCAAGCTGAGTGGAAAAATGCAATCCTCCTAAGAATTAGGTTTCTGGTCTGTAGTCAGAGCAACAGATGTTGATAATAAGCGAAGAGTTGTCAGGCAAAATGAGGGCCGACAGGTTCTTGACACATAGTTTGGAAAGTACCAAAAAACCCCCTCTGTCCAGGTCAAGTGGCAGCTGCATGGGCACTGTGGTTTGTTACTTCTGGCCTGAGCCCACCGTTTCCTGTACTTGACATTGAACATAAGAATTATTCCAAGGGTGGAAAAAACCTTTTTCTGAAACGTAGTTACCTCGGTAGTCAACCATCATGAATAAGAACACTTCCAGGACACTTTTTAAAAACAATAGCAGCAGAAGATCAGTAGGAACCATGTAAATTATGCCAAGATTAGTTAGATAACTCTTTATGTGTCCTCTACAGGAAGCCCCAAGTGAGAAATTGAGGCCTGTGAAGTTCTGTACAGCTTGAGGACAGAGTATAATTTTCCCCTCTAATTAAAGTAATTTAGTATATTACTGGTCACCATTTCCTTTCCCCCCCTTTGGTTACCAGAAAGCTTACTTGTGGTTCAACTTTAGCAAGTACGTAGGACCTTATGATCTGCTTATTCATGATTCTTTTTACTCCTCTGGTTTTGTTCCTGCTTTCATTAATTTTTTTAACTGAGTTTTAAAGTTCTTAAAAAATATTTTACTATTATTTTATCATATGTGGTGGTGTAGGCTGCTTCATCAAATCCTTCATGAGATAAGATGGTTTTAATGAAATTAATTAAGTTAGGTAGTTTTCATAAATATAATTCTAACAACCTGGAGAAGTAGACATTATTATCATTCACATTTTACAGTTAGGAAAATTGCAATTCAAAGATGAAAATACTTGCCCAAGATCCAAATACCATGTAGTTTTCACTGTACTATGTTGTACTATCTCATTTCTCTAATAACAACAACAACAAATACTTTTTACTGGTTTAAGTATCTTCAGGTAAGAGTAATTACTAAATTGACAATGGTACGAATGAGCTAAAATAAAGTACATTTAAATTACAAAAGAAAAAAGTTAAGCTAGCAGGTAACCTTACCAATAATTATATGTAATTGTAAAATATCAGGCAGTTAGAGGAAGATGAAGAATTTTCTTTGATGAATCTTCTTATTCTATCACTTTTCTTTTACAGAAAAAGATATAAGAGAAGGACAAAATTTAGATAAAAGTTCTACGTGAAAGTAGGAGAATGGATTAGTTGATCTATACGAGATTTATAAAATGCTTTGTGAAAATCTGTACCACCAGCCCTCCCTAAGGACTCATTACAGCCCACCAGTGTAAGGAGATGCTTTGATCCCCTTTCGAAGGTCACCACTCTGGCCCTAATCCCAGTACGCTGACACCCTGCTGGGCTCAGTCCTGCAGTTAAGTGTCTTTCCTGGGCAATAAAGTCTGTGAAAACAGCACCAGCATGGGCTTGGAACACATGTGACAAAAACATTCAAAGTACATATGAGCCAGGATCATTGCCAACTTCATTTTCCAGCCCTTTGTGTAGAGCATAGGCTCCTTCCCTCTTTACATGAACCAGGAAAGCAGCAGTATCTTCCCTGGCGGCACTAACCAGCTGTGCCTCATTGATGGGACTGTAGGAAACAACACCATGAAATAAAAGAGAGATGGATCCTCTTCAGATCCAGATATGATCAGGACACAATTCATTAAGCAGCACCGCTTATTTAAGATGTTATTCTCTCATGTCTGTCTACCTGCAATTTCAGCAAGAGGTGCAACGTTTCTACACAATTGTTTGCTTTATGTACTGAGTTAAAAATGACTAAAGCAAAATTGCCAATGACAGGTTTTACTCTGATGTTAGATTCAAGTCCAGAGTTTGCGGAGACTACACTTCCCTTACTCAAGGCGATAGCACATTGTTCTGAATAATTTTCCCTGAGGATTTTCAGGCTGTGCTTTTGCAGCTTTTCAATGTTTCTGTATTTCTGTATACCTGGACCTGATAAATGAGAAGTCATGCAGGAGAAGCAGGCCCATCTGTTGTGTGCCCAACGTGCATCGAACGTGCATCAAGTAAATTTCACTGAGATGACGGCGCTAGCAAGTTGCTGGGCAGGGATTTGAACTCCGGGCTGCCTGATTCCAAGAGCTGTGCTCTTGCTCCTACACTGCAGTTTCCAGGCTTCCTGCAGCCGCAAAGAAGGCACGAGTGTATGCTAGTTCTAAGCACTCTAGAGGTTATGCAAAGGTTATCGACACCCTGAAATCCTGCGTATTTTAGAGTCATCTGATTTATGTTATCTGCGGGGGCAGCCCCCTTTAGAATGAGCCTCCTGGCTATGGAACAGAAGATCTCATATCGCTGTACTCTATGCGTCGGCGTCGTTGACTTGCCTGGTGTGAAGAGGGCTCCTCCTTCTGATCTTCATCTGGGTCCACACCAACCCTGTTAAAGAGAACAGAGGACTGGTAAGGGCCTTGCTGCAGATGAGATGAGACAGCCTCTTGTGTCAGATCACCTGAACCAAAGACAATATGAATCAGAGGAAAGGTTCGGCAGAAAACCCTCCTACCTCTCCCTGAATCAAAAGAACTTCAAATAGATGTATGGCAAGAGGAGAACTTGTACAGCTGGGCCTCTGCACAGCTGGTGAGATGGGGCACCGACAGCTGTTCCCTGCTGCTGCCTTTCCCAGCAAAAGAGCCTGAGAACCTGGGATAGGAGCGCTCAGGAAAAGACCTCCATGGCCCCCAAAACAGGGATCCTAGAAGGAAGGCCACCTGCTCCTCCTGCAGGACTCACTGACAAAACTGCTCTGGGAATGTGGTGGCCCAGGCTGGAGGAGGCTCCCCAGGACAGAGAAAAAACAGATCCTTTGTCCAGATGCTCACGGAGGCTGGCAGCAGGGAGGATCCAGGTTTGTGGGGCCTGAGGCTTATACAATTTGGGGGGCTCTCTTTAAGCAAATTAGTACAAAAATACAAATAGAAAATTAGGGATGAAAGTGACTCTTTGAAGAGAAAGAGAAAATAAATTATAACACATTTCATAATTTTAAAATCTGGCAAATGCAACAGACATCTCCACATCTATAAAATACATAATATTCCAATTAATTTACTGCCCGACATACCTCTAAAATAACTTTTTCCTCCTAAGTTTTGCCTGCATGTTTTGTTACTCTCTTTATATGATATAATGATTTTGTACAAGAGAGAATAGGAGGACAAGGTAGTCTCTCCTCTAGCAAGAGTCATCACAATTATTAATAATTGGGAGGCATTAAAACATGGTTCCTTACACACAGACATGCTTGCTACGTGCAGCACTGCTAAAGGTTTATACCCCGAAAAGACAAGATTTCTGATTAATTTCACTTCACGCAATTCTCATCAACAATACCCCAGTACGCTTATCAGTGTATATGCTGCATCCCTGAATGTACGTATTCCTGAATTTCCGTTTTGACAGGGCATCAATGAGAACAGAATCCTCCACTTTGAATTGCACACATCTCATGACTGGAAGAATTTTCCACAGACTAGCTTCTGGCTCAGTGCATCTGAAGCCTTGTTTTTCCTCCACTACCCCCGGCCTTGTGAAGCCAGGCGCCATAGGACACGTTCATCTTCCATCCAGCCTCGTGACACGCTTCCTGTAAGCCGTCGCTGCAGAAGGCTGGCCAGCAGTGACTTGCCCTTGCACAGAAGTGACTGAAGACCACACAGCCTCGTCCCACTAAATGCAGACTAAATGCGCTCCCAATTCAGCTTCCCCTTGGTCGGACCCCACAGCTGCCCAGGGCCACTCCAGAGCCATCTGACCAGGCGAGAGGTATGACGGAGGGGAAACTGTAGTACAAAGAAACAGTGATCAAACCCAACAGTGGTTAAAATATATTCCTTTTGCAAATCTTACGAAAACATAGGACCATGGGAACACAATGCTGGGGCTCTTCCCAGGGCCTTGGAAGGGCCGGAGCACGTGAGGGCCTGGAGCTTGAACTTCCTCTGCTCCGGAGAGCGGGCCTCTGCCTGTGGTGGGCGGCATGGGTGCAGCGGGGTGCAGCTCAGGGCCTCAGCCACCTGGCTGGGGCTCCGCCAGAGCCTTTCCTGAGAACGTCACAATTTCTGGAGCTTTAGAGTCTTTCCTTCCACTCCGGCCCCTGTAAACACTTCTGCAGTGCCCTTGTTCTGGTCCCTAGACGGGGGGGAGGGGAGGCAGGTTAGAAGCTACCAGGCCTGCAGATGTGTTAGCGTGTGAAAGGAAAGCCAGGGTGGAGAGGTGGCTTGTTTAAAATACCTCTGATTCTTCAAAAATTAGTGTCCTCTGGGCATGAATAGCCCCTTTTCTCTAACCCAGAGGGTGAGATGGGCGGCTATTTATTGTGTGCTGAACCTTTTGGCCTTCAGGTAACTAGAAAGAGCCTCTGGTGGGGACTAACCTTTGATTTTCTTAGAGTAGAAAGAGC
The DNA here is from genome assembly GCF_028023285.1 of Balaenoptera ricei. Taxonomy (NCBI): domain Eukaryota; kingdom Metazoa; phylum Chordata; class Mammalia; order Artiodactyla; family Balaenopteridae; genus Balaenoptera; species Balaenoptera ricei. Next base: position 14,469,529 of record NC_082642.1, on the reverse strand, counting down.
TATTTGATCTATTTCGTTGAAGTTGGAGGGAGAGAAGGACAGGAAGAGGGGGGGTGGAAAGGGGGTCAGGAAGGAGAAAGGAGGAGGGGGGAAGAAAGAGAAGAGCGAAGGGAGGGAGGGGGCGGTGTACGGATGGGGGGAGGAAGGAGGGGCAGGGGGGAGAGAAGACTGGGAGAGGTGAAGGGGGGAGGGTGGGAGGATAGAGAAGAAGAGAGGGGGAGGGAAAGGAGGAAAAGGTAGGGGAGAGAGAGTGGAGGGGAGTTAAGGCCCAGCCTCTCAAGGTGGGTCTACACAGTGACCTTGGGGTATGGGTGGCCTGAGTCCAACCTCTATGAACAGTGGGGTCCCAGTTGGAGGCACCCTGGTCCCCTTTCTCGTGGGGCTGGGCCACCTTTAAGCCTCTGGTGGGTCTGAGCTCTCTGGCGGAGGCTGGGAGCCCCTAGGGGCCTTTATTACTGAGCCCTAACCCCTTTCCCAACCCCAGGAGCTACAGGCACCCATGCAGGCTGTGAATTGAACTGAGGGTCCTGAAGTTCCCACTGCTGCATTTGCTTAGGGACTTTTTCTTTTTTTTAGTCCTCTGTCTAGAAAACTGGAGAGAACAGAAATCAAATTTCACAAGAAACCCAACATTTAAAGTTTGAGGCAGCACTGAGGCCTTCCTCCCCAGCAGCAGTCATAGCAGACATTTCTAGTTTCAATTATTCTAGAAGCCAGATGGAGCGGACGAACGATAGCAGTGGATTAAGTGCTTCAGTTTTTATGTGGGACTCGGTGAAAAGCATCTCAGGGGCCCGAGAGATCGGCTCTTTTCCTCGGAGCAAGAATACCTCTCCTCCCTCCTCCCGTTTCAGCAAAGCTCAGGGTCTGCTCCTGGGGTCAGGCCTGCAGCCCTCTTGCCTAGAGCAGACTAAACATCTCAAGACCCTTGAGGAAAGAGAGACTCCGTGTGAGTTATTCCCTCCTGGGGCAGCTTGTGGGGAACAAAGCAGATGTGGTCCCTGCCCTCATAGGGCATACGGTTAAGTAGGTTTAAATAGAAAAATCTGAAAAGTTTATTATAATTTTTTTGGTTTTATTTTTTTAATTAATTTTTATTGGAGCATAGTTGCTTTACAATGTTGTGTTAGTTTCTACTGTACAGCAAAGTGAATCAGCCATACATATACATATATCCCCTCCCTTTTGGATTTCCTTCCCATTTAAGTCACCAAAGTGCATTAAGTAGAGCTCCCTGTGCTATACAGTAGGTTCTCATTAGTTCTCTACTTTATACATAGTATCAATAGTGTATATGTGTCAATCCCAATCTCCCAATTCCTCCCACCCCCCCTTCCTCCCTTAACCCCTTGGTATCCATACATTTGTTCTCTATGCTATTATAATTGAGGTGCTATGAAGGAAAGGCACCTAAGAATGATGCCTTCTTTCTCTTATGATTTTGCCTCCTTTTCAGAGCAATCTTGCTAAAATATATTACCTGGGCCCCTGCTTCCTTAAACAGAGTGTGATGGGGCTACTCGGAACTTTACTGGAGGTTTCAGTATCGCCACTGGCCCCATAAAATCTAACACTCACTTTTTATAATGATTTCCAAGAGGTATGTGAACCTCTTTATGCCTAGATTAAATGGTCCCTGGCTACTATTCTTTTTCTTTTTGAAATTCTTGTATCTGCCATTTAGATTGCCTTGATTTCCTACCTGCAACAATATGTTAGAATATTGTCTCTATGCTTGCCCCCTACTTTTTTTTTTTTAACATCTTTATTGGAGTATAATTGCTTTACAATCGTGTGTTAGTTTCTGCTGTATAAAAAAGTGAATCAGCTATACGTATACATACATCCCCATATCTCCTCGCTCTTGCATCTCCCTCCCATCCTCCCTACCCCACCCCTCTAGGTGGTCACAAAGCACCGAGCTGATCTCCCTGTGTTATGCGGCTGCTTCCCACTAGCTATCTATTTTACATTTGGTAGTGTATGTATGTCCATGCCACTCTCTCACTTCGTCCCAGCTTACCCTTCCCCCTCCTCGTGTCCTCAGGTCCATTCTCTACGTCTGCATCTTTATTTCTGTCCTGCCCCTAGGTTCTTCAGAACTATTTTTTTTTTTTTAGATTCCATATATATGTGTTAGGATACGGTATTTGTTTTTCTCTTTCTGACTTACTTCACTCTGTATGACAGACTCTAGGTCCATCCACCTCACTGCAAACAACTCAATTTCGTTTCTTTTAATGGCTGAGTAATAATCCATTGTATATATGTGCCACATCTTCTTTATCCATTTATCTGTCGATGGACACTTAGGTTGCTTCCATGTCCTGGCTATTGTAAATAGAGCTGCAATGAACATTGTGGTACATGTCTCTTTTTGAATTATGGTTTTCTCAGGGTATATGCCAAATAGTGGGATTGCTGGGTCGTATGGTAGTTCTATTTTTAGTTTTTTAAGGAACCTCCATACTGTTCTCCATAGTGGCTGTATCAATTTACATCCGCACCAACAGTGCAAGAGGGTTCCCTTTTCTCCACATCCTCTCCAGCATTTGTTGTTTGTAGATTTTTTGTTGATGGCCATTCTGACTGGTGTGAGGTGATACCTCATTGTGGTTTTGATTTGCATTTCTCTAATGATTAGTGATGTTGAGCATCCTTTCATGTATTTGTTGGCAATCTGTATATCTTCTTTGGAGAAATGTCTGTTTAGGTCTTCTGCCCATTTTTGGATTGTCACCCCCTACTTTTTAATTTAGTGTGGGACTGATAGCCTGCGAGTCAAATTTAGTACATTTTTTTTCTTTTCAAATTTATAATACACACACACATATGTAACAAAATAATACAATTGAAACATTACAGAAGGGCTTACAAGAAAACACAGTAGTCTCCTGCCACACCCTGCACACCCACAGACCGACTCCCGTCTTCTGAGGGAAATTGTCTGCCTTTTCTCCATTGTGATGTATAAACTGGCATCAGCATGCGTGGCACATTCACACAGCATCCCCAGGGTTAAGGAAACGCGCCAGCTGCGTCTATATCTCTTACTCTCCTCTTCAAGAAAGCAAGTCAGAGTGTGAAAGTAACCCCCTAAAGGGTTAACCTTGAATCCACTCACTTTTATGCATAAGAGATCATTTACACACTGTGGGGTCTTGAGAGATTATTAGAAAGAAGACACAATGAACCCTGGCACGTGGCACCACAGGTGTATACATACAGCAGCTCCCAAGGCGAGACCACAGGTGTATGGGATGTAGTGCACCCTCCTTAGGTGTTATCCAAGGCTCTTCGGCACCTTTCCCACAGCCTCGTACCACCCTTTCTGCTCATCTGATCTAGACGCAGTGTTCCAGGGCCGGTCAATGGACCTGTCCTTGTTTCTGAGCCTCAGTACCCAATCGGGCCCCTGAGCTGTGGTCCTGCCTGGATCAGTGCCTCTTCCATCGACTGAATCCCCTCTCTCCAAACTCTAGTTGGTGGTTGGGCCATGCTGGCCATCACTGGCCGTCTGTGATGCCCCGCCTCCTTTCCTGAACTTCCCTCTCCTGCCCTTCCTCTCCGGATCACCACCGTGGACCATCCGTTTTGTTGCCCTAACTTGGTTCAGATGCCCCATCACTTAACGCGTTCACTGACTTGGACGGCAAGTAGCCATACGCCTTCGACTCCGTTCTCCGCTTCCCGGCAGAACCCCTTCCGGGGTGTCTGTGATTGTCCTGCTGTGTCCCTGGCCCACCCTGTGTTCACCTCTCTGGTGCCAGCCAGCCGAGTGGGGCTAGCCAGCGCTCTTCAGGATATGCCAGCCCTGGCTGCAATCCCAACACTCAGGATCACCCTGTGGTTGTTGAGGGGTGAGTGAAAGAGCCTCTCACTACTGTGTGACCCGCATCACTCACTGCCTTGGTTTCCTTGTGAGTACAATGGGGATAATGACAGAACCTGCTTCCTATAGTTGTGGCGAGGATTAAATGAGAAAATACAAGTAGGGCCTGGTACCCACTGAGCTCTCAAGACACGTGAGCAGCTGTTGTCCATGCTATTATTTGTATTATTATCAGTACTTTTTTTTAAATCAATGGGGCCAGAGCTCAGTACTGCCATGCTCACTGCTCAACCCTTCTAGTTCCTGGTTCTGCACTGGGCCACCCTTGGGTATAAACTAACAGTTACAGCTGAGCCATAGGCAGTGGCCAGTGCACAGCAGGAATTTCCAGTTTCACAGTAAAACATCATTTCTATTTACAGAGGGCCAAGCTCTCCAGATTGGAATTCATTTACAATTTACTGGTAGGCTAGGGAGGTAAGAGGGCAACAAAGAAGGAAAGGAAGGTGTCTAGAGAGCAAGGGGAAGGAAGGAAAGCGTAGAACTGAGCAGAAAGGAGCAAAGAGAAGGCAGGTGCAAAGGAAACAGTATCTTACTATAAAGAATAGGTACGGGTGGTGGATAAATAACCACAAAGGTGCATGCAACTTTAGAAAGGGAAGCCAAGGGTACGTGGAGGAACAACCGCACAGCCCAGGAAAATCTCTAAAAATATAGAGAATTGAAGAGACAGTAAAGGATTAAAAAGCAATTAAAGAGTCTGGTTAAAATTTTATACCATGTTTTGCATTTTTGATGCACCTTTTAATTTTAAACAAGTCGAGGGCCGCCTCTGTGGTATTCAGATGACAATGAAAACGAGCTTTGCACGTATTCCCAGCTGTGCCCTCCACCGTCTCACCTCGGGTTCCTCATTTATGGCGAGCAGCCAGCGCCGTTTTCAGAGCCAAACACGACTCTGTGCACCATCGTGCACCTCCCCTCCCATGGCACCTCCATTCTTTGGTGAGTTTTATTAGACATATTAAAGTCTCAGGATGCTCCCATAACCAACCACGGCAAAAAGAATGCTCCAAAGTTGGGTTTTTTCATAGAGGGGAAGCAAGGTAAGTTACTAACAAAAGCCTCGCTTTTCCCATTAAAGCCAACAAAATCCATTCTGATCCTTATCACTTAGCACCTCCGGAAAGGCAGTGAAATATTACCAGGGCTTAGTCTCATTGTGTGAATTCTAATAGTCTTACGTTCCGTTTGGTTCTTTTTGACCTCCCCCCGCCAGCTGACAGGGGCCAGGTGGTGAGGGAGGAGAAACCATTTCCTCTAAGAACTGTATTTGATGGCTAAATGTAAAAAATGACATTTTCAGTAAGGGAAGAGCGACTGGATATTGAGTGCAATAAATACAGCAGGACAATGGAGGAGTCTGAAAGACACCCGCTGAGGTTTGCAGACTATTGTGTAGCCATGAGAACATCCCACAGGGGCCCAAATCTGGTACTTCACCCCATTTCCACCCTATATTATTTGAATAAATATTAGTGGGGCTTGTGTATGACCCAAATCAATCTAATATAATCACTCAAATATTTTAAATTTATTTTGGGGAATTAAGAAAATGGACTAACGTAATTGGAAAGACTCACCTCAGTTCATTTTGTGGTTTCGGCGTGGCACAGTAGTTAGATGAGTTAGGAGCCTGCAGCCAGGCTGTATGGGTTCAAATCTCACTTCTATGATTTACTACACTTGTAACTTTGGGACAAATTACTTAATCTCTCTAAACATCAGCTTTCTCAATTGTAAATGGGGATATGTATATATTAATGTAGGGGTTATTATAAGGATAAAATGAGTTAATACATATAAAGTGTGTAAAATATTGGCTGCCACTTAGGAAACACTCATGAAACATTAACTGATATTCTTGGTGTTATTAGCAAGAAACTGATGTACCCTAAATTGAGTGGTAAATAGGTTAAAGCCAAGAGTAGATTGTCTATAAACGATAGATGCTAAGCTATAAAGATCAATGACAGGATTCCTGCCATCAATGACTCCAGATCTAACGGCAAAGACAGACATTGGAAGCAAAGAACTAGAGTACAGTGAGTTAGGCGTTGTACACAGAATTATTGGAACACACAAACAAAGAGCCCAACCAAAATGGGTTGTGGAGGGATTGGGCACATTTCAAAGAGGAGCAGGGTAAAAAAAAAAAAAAAAAAAAAAATCATCCCCAAACCATATTCCACAGCCAGGTTAATGAACTTTCATTCTTTGTACACAGCAATATAAATTGAAGAGTGTAATTCAACTAACTAATTGAATATTAGTTGGAGTTTAGAATAATATTAAAATTTAAATAGCTTCATCAAGTTAAAACAACAACAACAACAAAAACCCCACAAAAAGCAAAGAACTGGGTATTGAAAAGGGAGTGTAGTGTATGTGCTTGACATTAAGATTTGCTTGCCGAGGGGCTTCCCTGGGGCTTCCCTGGTGGCGCAGTGGTTGAGAATCTGCCTGCTAATGCAGGGGACACGGGTTCGAGCCCGAGTCTGGGAAGATCCCACATGCCGCGGAGCAACTAAGCCCGTGAGCCACAACTACTGAGCCTGCGCGTCTGGAGCCTGTGCTCCGTAGCAAGAGAGGCCGCGACAGTGAGAGGCCCGCGCACCGCGATGAAGAGTGGCCCCCGCTCGCCGCAACTAGAGAAAGCCCTCGCACAGAAACGAAGACCCAACACAGCCAAAAATAAAATATAAATAAATAAATTAATTAAATTTAAAAAATTAAAATAATTAAAAAAAAAAAAAGATTTGATTGCCGAGGCATCCATTTCTAAAGACATCCATCTTCTATAAACACATTGCCTGCTATATGATACAATTCCTAGCATAACAACCAGACGAGGAATTAAGCTGCCCCACCCATAAAGTTCCCTCTTTCAGAAAGCCCTGGGTAACCCAGATGACTGACTGCTTGAGTGACCCAGGTTCTCCTTTCCCATCCTCGAATTCCTACTCTTATGCTTCAAATTAGCCAATAAAGAGTGAGCACCCGAAAACCTAGACACCCCACTCTCAGACCTAATAAAGGCAGAGCCCCAGGTCCATTCTCTCTCTCTCTCTCCCCCCACCCCCATGACCTTGTTGTGTGGCCTCAGGGGTGCTGAGTACACCCTGTGAGCAATGAAACTTGTTCCTGAAAGTTCCCTGATGGTTTTTGGAAGGGTGTCATGCAATCATAACAAAAACCACAAGGGCTGGTCCAGCCAAAACATTGGCCCCAGTGGGAGAAATGTCTGTGGCCTCTCCCTACGAGGAATATGGGCGAGTGAGTGCCTCAGGCATTCCTAACTCATAGCTTCACTATCAATAGACTGGGACCCACACCACATGAGGATTTAGTGAAAGAGAGGTTGGAAGAGGGTACTCCAGGCTGAGGGCACAGCATGGGCAAAAGGGCTAGAAATTTAAAAGAACAAAGTAGACTTAGGACATGGTAAATAATTGTGTGAGTAGATTGGGAGGGCTATGCATGTTGAGGTGGGCAGAATTGCTCTGGGTGAGATCAGAAAGTAATTTGAGGCCAAATTATAAAGGATCTTGAATGCTATGCTTATGAGAGTGTTTTTTGTTTTGTTCTGTTTTCCTGTAGGCAGTAGGAGTTGAAATAATTAGATTTATGTTCTAGAAAAACAACTGGTGGCAAAATTGTGATATTAAGAAACTGGAGGCATGGAAGTCATTTAGTAGACGACTGCAAGAGTCCAGCCAAGAGTCTAAGCTAAGACACTGGTGGTGGAGAAGAGATGGATTTGAGAGATGTGTACATGGCGGGGCAGGGGGTGGTGGTAGTGGTACATGATGGACTGACTGTGGAGGGAAGGAGAGGAAACTACCGAGATGATTCTGAGTTTTTAACTCAGCACACCTGAATAGTTCACCCCTGCCCTTAACCATATACAGGAGGCGTATATATGGATTTTCTCTCTTTCTTTTTTTATAAAATTTTTATTGGAGTATAGTTGACTTACAATGTTGTGTTAGTTTCAGGTGTACAGCAAAGTGAATCATATATATATCTATATCTATATCTATATCTATATCTATATAGATATAGATATATATATATATCTCCATTCTTTTTCAGATTCTTTTCCCATATAGGTTGTTACAGAACACTGAGTAGAGTTCCCTGTGGTACACAGTAGGTCCTTATTAGTTATCTATTTTATATATAGTAGTGTGTATATGTTAATCCCAATCTCCTAATTTATCACTTCCTCCCATATTTCCCCAAGGTCAGCCTGCTGCATTCTTATCGGCTCAAGAAAATAGCCCCTCCTCCTTAAGAGTTTTAGCTATTTGCTTGTCTGAAGTGGAGGTTGAGACTACATGGTAAAATCCAAGGAATAAGGGAGGGAAAATGGGTGTTTCAAGGCCAAGATCAGTGCACTGGAAATGTTCACGGAAGCTGGAGAAGGGTGTATCACGATCAATATTTGAAGACAGTTTGGACATCTTATTTAAGAAAGGCTACAGAGAGGCTAAGGAAAGAGGCTCAGGAGAGTAATTTATCATAGTCTTGAAGAGAGGTGAACATTTTCTGGATGAAGGCTGTGGCAATAGAGGTAGAAAAATTTCAGTTTGGATTAACCTCCGTTACATGAGACAGACAGTAGTACCACATGGGAATTACCCAAATGTAGACAATGTGGGCTCAGAATCAAGAAAAGCACCCCACCTCCCCATTTCTTGTTTGCTTTTAAGCAAAGAATGATGGATCATGTCAGAGGTGTGAGAGTGAGTCCCTTGGTCAGTAACTGGGTAGATGGTTTACACGTCTATCAGAAGACTGGATTTAGAGCGCACAGAGGCATTGAACTTGAGGAGTGATAAGATAATATATCTGCCAGTGAAGTGAAGGGAGAAAGGGAGGTTCCATAATTTGGGGACATGGAGCATTTGATATGACTGTGAACTCCACAGACAAGTAAGATACCGGCGAGTCTGGGGATGCTGCTGAGAGCAGAGCTGTCTCTCTGGGTTTCCACCAGCGCGTGGACACGCTGTCATCTGTTGGTCTCCCGTACGCTCTGCTGGATTACACTTTCCCACCCCTGGGGCTTGGCTGATCACTAAATTGAAAATGGCTAGATCAAGTGTTCACGTGACACTCCTGTCCTGCTGTCCTGTGGCTGTCCGCATGACTTTTGTTTTTTTAGGAGATTATGGATGTGGAACAGATTCCTTGGGTCACTGTCAGGCTGATCAGACTAGAGGAGGGTCTGATGTCTCTTTAACTCTTTGCTGATACAGTTTACTACAAATACTAGGTAACAGCTAACAAGGCATATAGCCTAATCATTAGGAGCTAGACACCCTGACAAGCTGGTCCCACCATTTACCTGTGTGGCTATAGGCAAGAAGCTGTGCCTCGCTTTCCCCTTCCATAAAATGGAATATGAATAGTAACTATCCATGGGGTTGTTGTGAGTTGGTGGATGTAAGGGGCTCAGCGCAGGACTTCACCGAGAAGTCCTCAGGAGCGGTCGCTGCTGTTATTGTTGTGGTTCTTGTTGATGTTATCCTGGCTGCTTAGGCCTTCTGGATAGAGATTTAACTGTGAGTGTCTCCAGCATGGGAGTTATGTTTCACCCTTCATCACCTGGCCTTAAAGTCCCGTTTCCATGTAACTCCTGGTTCCAGCGGAGGCTTATTTACAGTGTAAACACTGAGAAGAGGAGTTGCTTTCTGGATGCATAGATGAGCCATCGGGCTCGTGTTTATAATCTCTGACAATTTAGAAATACATTTGGGAACATATAAGTATGCTGAAAACGTTATGTTCTTTGAAAAATAAACACCAGTAAACAAGTACATGTCACAGACACAAACCAGATCTATATCCTGTTCTTTAAGTTTGGCAAAACATCCCTTGAGTTTGGAGTGTTTAGTTTTGCCAGGATGTAAGCTAATTTCAGGCTACAGATAAGAGTCAATTAGAAAGGGGATTGGGACTGAATACACAGACTAATTTCTTTTGACCCAAGCTGCAAGCACACCGACACACTTTGGTGGGAAGACAGATGTAATAACTTATCAAGGCATCTGGCCTTTCTTCCCTAAGGCTTCACTCTGGGTGCCCTGTCTGGGCAATTAGGGATTTATCAGAGCCAAGCGTTCCTCCCCTTTCAAGAAAAGCCATCCTTTCAAGTGGATTAGCTTGCTTACATTCTAGTGTGTTACCAGGTGAGGCGTCTTCTCAATGTCAAACTGAAGACGTTTTATGAGAAAAAAGAGAGACATTTTATTACCGGATATAAAGAGGTTGTAGGAGCCTGCTTTAAATGTTGGTGTGAAACCAAAAGTGGTTGAAAATAAATCCCAGACTGTCAGCTGTCTGAGTGAGAAGTGGAAAATTTAAAACTTGGAAACTATGGTGGTTCCTTCACAGTCAAATAGCCTCCCATGGCAATACCAGAATTGCATCTCCTTCCCTCACTCCAAACCACCCCAGGCTATAAGGAACTCAAGGTGGAACTGTGGCCTAATCCCTGCTCTCCAGGAAAGACCACACTTGGCATGTAGCGCTGGTCTAGAGGCCATCTCAGAGCAAGACTTCACACTGCTGTTCTCTGATGCGCTCAGACTTCAGTGGGAAGGAGCCTGGATGGGGATGTGTCCTCCTGATGCAAGGAGCATATTATCCCCATGAGAAATCACCCACAAAAATCAAGAATGGACTTTGACGATAAGGGGGAAATACATGAAACATACATTTAGGGAACCATTAAATTTCTTTAAGCAATAACCCAGGAGAAAAGTTGACCCAGCCAAAGTAAATGATGGCCAGGAGACATTTATGTGGAATGATGTCCTGGAAATTATCCTAAGAGGAGAACAACAAAGCTTTGCAACACTGATGGATGTTTATCTACAGTACAGCTGTTTCAGGAGGTATAATTCCAGTGGCTGGTTCTGAATTCTCCATCCCAAGTTGGCTTTACCTGTTGGTAGGGCACGTAATCTACAAGGTGTTTTGAGAAGGCTACCTCCCCAAATCGTGACCTTCTCTAACTTCTAATGTCTGAACTTCCTTAACATGAGATAAAGTGCTTCATTCCCAGTTGAAGATTAGACCTAAAGGCAAGGACTTGGTAGAGGCAATATTTGGACTTGTATTCACACAATGTACAAGTGACTGGATTAGGCTTATCCCTGAGAGCAGGAAGAGGTGAGAACAAAAGCCCAAAGGGCGCCGAGGTATTGAGAGAGGGCATGATGGAACGTGGAAGTAAGGGCGGCAGAGTGTGAAAAGGCACCTGGAAATGTAAACTTAATAGTAGCAACGAATATATATTGAGTGCTTAAGGAGTGTTCGAATAAGCACTCGGTAATATTCCTGTTTTATCTAAAGCATATGGAGGTGGGGAAGAGGATCTTAAGTTATCATTGTAATACCATGTATTTTAATAATTAAAAATTAAAAAAAGATTTATAACCCATTTCTTTAAGTTAGCCATTAAAAAGCACTTGCAACTGGGTTCTATAATAATTTTGCACCAGTAAATCTGTTGCTTCTGGCTATCCATCACCAACATCCTGCAGATAGTACAGAATTATTAACCATGTGGACGTAAAACATGAAAAAATAGCCAAAGAAAATTGTTTCACCAACACTAATAAATCACTAAAATTGAAATTAAAACATCTTTGGGGTAAATAATGGTTGCCCAAACCATTACTTAGGTCCCAAATTGGAAGTAGATTGTGATCCATAATCTCTGCAAACAACTGAAATCTTATCCTCCTTTGGGGTTGACACTTTTTAAGGCCATGTGATGCTATTAATAATTAATACTCAGCCTTGCGATAGACACATATTTAATTTTTTAATGAAAAAACTTCTTCCTTATCCTCAGAAGAGAGTTAAGTCAGAAATACCAGTCTCAATATTGCATTATAAATGAGTAAATGTCTTAATTTTAAAAGGGAAATTCACAGGAAGAGGTAATGGCTAAGCTAGGAAGCTGTTACTGCATGACTCATCAAAAAGAAGAAAATAATGTTAGTTTCTTGCAGAGAGGGATTAAAGTAAATCGCTAGAAAAATAATGTTTTCTCTGGCCAAACCAGCTGCTATTAACCATGAGACTGAGGTGCATGCCTGCATGCAGGACTGTGTTAAAAGGAAATGAAAATTTTAAACTTTAAAGTAAAAGAATTCATGGTTAATGCTAGCATTACACTGAAAACTGCACTTTGACTTCAGAATCAAAGGCTTAAAATCAGGGATGTGAATTGAGAATTAATGAAATGCCATTGGGAAGAAGTTATCTTAGAGCAGATGAGAAAGAGGAAGATGAAAGAGTGACTGAAAATCTGCTGTAAAACGGTTTCAGATTGTCGTGAAGACTACAGAAAGTGCCCAGCATGGACACAGAATTAGTGTCAACTTGGCAGAAAATGAAATAATGAGAGTTAAGTGAATGCTCATGGTGAATGCAACATTCAGGCTTTTTTAGCCTATCATTGCAGAAGATCGTGATGAGAGCTTAAACTACTGTATACGAACTAGTATTTTTCCTGACACCACACTATCCAAGCCCTAAAAGGAAATATCAGCTAGGACAGGAGGACTCTCTCATTCATTCCCTCCTTCACTCACTTATTCATCCATTCATTCATGAAATCCTGGTTGAAGATATACCATGACCATTATTACATCCTAGGTATGTGTTAAATCCAGATACATGCTCAAAGTATTTACACTGAATTTCATCAAATCAAAGATGCTGTCAATTAATAAGGCACACTATTACTCTGTATACCTCTAAGAAGAAACATGCTGCTAATTGTACTTCTGACATCATTGATGATAAGACAAGATTGACTTCAGCATTGTTAAGATGTGAAAATACGTGCAGTTGGAATCAATGACACACCCACACAAAATAATCAAAATCCAGGGCTCAATGCCAATGCCGGGCCGTTAATCACACTAGCCTCTGGACATTTCATGTATGAGTAGTGTATTATCTGCCTGGACCTCGGGGGGGAAAAGTGTAAAGAGATATTTTTAAAATCTCTAAAGAGATATTTTTTAAATCTCTAAAGAGATATTTTTAAATCTTTTAACAAATGCTCTTTTTATACTTACAGATTAAAAGGTAGTACATTCCCTCTCTTAATTGTATTGCAAACAACTCTTAATTCCCTGGGTGAATCAGGGCCGGGGCTAGGTGACTGCTCTTTCCAGGTCAGGAAAGTGCTGAACCTCAAACTGATCCTGAGTGAGCACCTTCTTAAATTTTGCATCCTGGGTACCTTGTTTGCTTCACTCTAGTCTTGATCTGGGATACAATAACCTCACAATTGTTTTTGCTGCCCCACCCCTGGATTTGGGAAACGCGTGACTTTTTCCATTTGCCCTTCTACCTTCTCCACACTGTCCTGGGCTCTGGGGTGCTCACCATTGTGAACAACATTAACGGTGTTCTCTCGCCCTCTGACTTTAGATTGGTTTTGGCCAAAGGGAAGTACTGGCAGGATATTGGAAGGAGGGAGGAGAGTGAAGACAGGGTATTTATTCCTTAAGCTCCCTCCTTGCTAGGCCACCATGGTTGTCTGTGTCCCTCTCCCAAAGCCTCAGCTCCTAATTGGCAGTCTTCTCTATATCGCTTCCCTCTCTGGGTCCTGGTCCATATTCCCTCTCCCTATCCATTTGGGTGGGAACTTCTCTCCACTGATTCTAGGCCTGGGGTACTGCACTATCCCTTGTTGGTTTTCTTAGGCCAACCCATATCTTTGTAAATATTCCCTTTATTAACTTTCTTTAAATGAGTCAGTTTGAACGTGCTACTTGCTTTCTGCCTAAACTCAGGCTAGTATAAAATATTCCACATCTGTAAGCATGCAGCTGCGGTAACTTCTTACTTTGAACTGGGAATTTTGTAGGCACTTGAAATTTCTTAAGGAACTCATGAATATAATAAACAAATCTTAAACAGAGTTTTGTTTCCAGCCTTAAAAGTTAAAACTGCGTTTTTAACGGTTTCTCTAGGGCACCTGCATATTCATGCCCAGCTTGACATAAACTGCTCTCAGCCCTAGGCTGGCTTAGATTTTTCACTAGGGAAATCTGCTGACTGCAGATATTAGGAGTGCAGATCATACCACAGACAGGACCTAAACAGGAGGAACTGGGAGTTTCGGTTTGACACATACACACTGCTGTATTTAAAATAGATAACCAGCTAGGACCTATTGTTTAGCACAGGGAACTCTGCTCGATATTCTGTAATAACCTAAATGGGAGAAGAATTTGGAAAAGAATAGATACATGCATATGTATAACTGAATCACTTTGCTGTTCACCTGAAACTAACACAATGTTGTAAATCGACTATACTCCAATAGAAAATAAAAATTTTTTTAGAAGTGTTTCGGAACCGAATCCACTTATTACAACCAAAGGCAAAGTGTGCTTTATTAAATCTGCATCTTAAACTACTGAATTCCGTAGAAATGTTAAGAGTTTGCAGAAGTCTTTCTAGAAGCTGAAATTGTAACCCAGTGAAGCAGTGAGGTGGACCTCACCAACTCAGCAATCAGGATCCTGCTGACCTCCTAATGGTGAGCTTGGTGAAACGGTTCACACCAGGCTCAGAAGAGACCTCAGATGGTCTCATTCTACCACATCGTTTAAAAGATGAGAATGCCAAGACCCAGAGAGATTACTTGGCAGAGGCAATTAGGTTGTAAGTAATAGAAACAAGACTTAAATCAGTTTTTAAATTTAGGTTGTTTCAACTTTGTATGTTGCCTACCTTAAATAAGCAAGTGAACAATGATGAGGGAGATTATAAAATCTTTTTTATCCTTTGGTGAGAATGGACTTTTAGGAGAGGGAAATATTAAAATGAAAAGATTAGTGGAAGATACTTATTGTCTGAGACGTCAGGATATAACAATGCAGAGTGAACTTGAAATTTGAGAACAATATAGCCTTAATGTGGCGTGAGGTGGTATTTCTCAAACTCTAGTAATTTGCTTAGTCCCTTTGTGATTTTTCACATTACTGAAAGCCACTTGTACCATTATTTCTTTAATATTTTTCTTTGAATTAACTTTCCTTTCTTCCATTCTGTCAGTTTTGCTTCATGTATTTTGGGGCCTTATTGTCCCGAACGTGTGTTTATAATTGTTATATCTTCCTAACGAATTGACCCTTTTTATCATTATAAAGGAGTCCTCTAGCAACGTGTGTGTGTGTGTGTGTGTGTGTGTGTGTGCGACAGTCCATTTTGTCTGCTATTAGTATACTTCTCCAGTTCTCTTACAGTTACTCTTTCCATGGTGTATCTTTTTCTATCCTTTTAGCCTATTTGTATCTTTGAATCTAGTAGGATCTTGTCTTTTTAAAATCTAGTTCAATAATCTCTGCCTTTTGATTCAATTGTTTAGTTCATTCACATTTAATTACTGATATAGTCAGATTTACCTCTGCCATTTTGGTATTTTTTTCTATAACTTTCATGGGTTTTTTATTCTTCTGTTCTTAATTTATTGCTTTCTTTTGTATTAAATGGATATTTTCTGTGTACCATTTTAATTCCTCTAATAACTTTTAAAATATTTTTGAGTAATTTTCTTAGTGGTTGCTCTGGGGATTACAATATACATTTTAACGTATCAGACTCTGTCAGATTTATACTAAATTAATTCCAGTGAGATATAGAAAATTTGTTCTACTCTATTCCCCCTCCCCTCTTTTGTATTATTAATACAATATATATCACATCTATATATGTTACAAGCACAAAAATATAGCGTTATAATTGGTGCTTTATATAACCTTATGTCTTTTTAAGAAACTAAGAAGAAAGCAGAAAGATATATTTATAAAGTTGTTTACTCATCTTCTGATTTTCCATTTCTGGTACGCTTCATTTCTTGCTGTGGACTCGAGGTATCGTCTCATGTCACTTCCTGTGGACTCGAGGTATCGTCTCATGTCACTTCCTTGCTCACTATAGGCAGCTTCCTTTCTTCCTTTCCCCTTTGTAGGATTATTATGCTATAGGCCCCATAGTTCAATTTTATATTGTTTAATCTTGTTGACTTTTAAATAATAAAGAGAAGAAAGGAAAATAAATATGTAATTATGTTGTCTTTTATGCTTAATACATGATTTCCCCTGCCAGCACTTTTTGTTTTTCATATGGATTAAATTACACCCTAGGGCTTCCCTGGTGGTGCAGTGGTTGAGAATCTGCCTGCCAATGCAGGGGACACGGGTTTGAGCACTGGTCTGGGAGGATCCCACATGCCACGGAGCAACTGGGCCCGTGAGCCACAACTACTGAGCCTGTGTGTCTGGAGCCTGTGCTCCGCAACAAGAGAGGCCGCGACAGTGAGAGGCCCGTGCACCGTGATGAAGAGTGGCCCCCGCTCGCCACAACTAGAGAAAGCCCTCGCACAGAAACGAATACCCAACCCAGCCAAAAATAAATTAATTAATTAATTAAAAAAAACCAAAAACAACAACAACAACAAAAACTCACTGTTTAAAAAAAAAAAAAAAATTACAGCCTAGCCTTAACTTCTTTTCAGCTTAGAGAATTCCTTTAGCAATTTTTGTAAGGCAGGTCTGCTGGCTACAAATTATCTTAGTCTTTGTTTATCTTGGAATGTTTTTATGTTTTCCCCACTTTTGAAAGATATAGTGTTCTTGGCTAACAGTTTTTTTCTTGAAGCACTTTAAATATGCTATCCAGTGCCATTTGGACTCTACCATTTCTGATAAGAAGCTGTAATGTCATTGAGATTCTTTCCTATGTGATGACATTTTTCTCTGCTGCTTTCAAGATTTTCTCTGTCTTTTACTTTCAACATTTTGACTATGATATGTTTAGATATGGCTCTTTTTTGTTTTTCCAATTTGGAGTTCATTGAATGTGAATGTGTAGATCGATGTTTTTCATCATACCTGGGAAGTTTTCAGCCATTATTTCTCTGAATATTTTTTCTGCCCCTTTCTTTCCTCTCCTTCTGGTACTCTCACTACATGCATGTTTGTGTGCTTAATGGTGTTTCAGAGAATCTATTCATTTTTCCTCATTCTTTTTTCTTTAGGTTTTAAGATTGTATAATTTCTAATGACCTATCTTCAAGTTTGCTGATTCTTTTTCCAGTTCAAATCTTCAGTTGAACCCCTGTAGTGAATTTTCCATTTCAGCAAGTGTACTTTTCAACTTCAGAATTTCCATTTTTCAATTTGATTTCTATCTCCTTATTGATATTCCCTATTTGATGAGTCATGGTCATCATACTTTCCTTTAATTTTTAAAAAATGGTTTCATGGTTTTAGTTGTTTGAACGTATTTATAATAGCTGCTTTGAAATCTTTGTCTCCTTCACCTGGACTCACTCAAATGCAGTTTTTATTGCTTACTTGTTGTTGTTTTCCTGTACAAGGATCACAGTATCCTGTTTCTTTCCATATTTTATAATATTTTGTCAAAAACTGGACATTATACTGTACCAATTCTGGATTCTGATTAGCCCCCTTTCCCACCCCCAGGGCATGATGCTGCTGCTATTTTTTATTAGTTTATCTGTTTAGTGGATTGCCTGGACAAATTATATAAAGTCTATTTCCATTTTGGAAGTCCTGCTCAATTGATGTTTTACAAGCTTAGTATATCTTAAGCAATAATATCTATGAAATTATGGTTTGATATGCTAGCTATGTATTTTATATATCCCTTTACCCTCAGTATACCATCAGCATTCATTGGATCTAATTTTAGTTTTTGAGTTTATTTTTTAAGTAGTTCTATTTGTAAGTATTGCTATTTCATGATATTTTCCTTCTTTCTTATAAGTCTTCCAAAGCTCAAGGAGAAATCTTACATATTAAAAAAGTAAAATAATACCAATTTTTTTCTTATAATTCTAACATAGGTCCAATGGACCCTTTTAAAAAGCTAAAATATATTTTAAAATCTTAGTGATCTTATTTTTCCTATCTTGAAAAATTTTGCTATTCTGTCATCCTAGAAATTATGTCCTCATCACTCATTATTCCAAATGATGCTATAAAATACTAAATTAAGAAGAAAACAAGAAACCTGATGGGATCACCTAGATACACTAGTGATATGAGTCATCATTATTTTATTATCCTTTAGCTTTCTTATTATGTTGTCTAAAGTATTGCATTACCTGTTGAAAAGGTGTAAGGGAAGACAGAAGACACTCTCTTTGTAGTCGTAGTCTGCTTTTAGTTTTCGTTGGACACAATTGAGAATTCAGAATTTTTTCATTTCTCACCCATAATGATAAAAAGAGTAGAATTTACAACAGAAGACATTTCACAATTATTAGACAAATAAGAAAACAAATGCAAAGAGACAGCAAAACTCTATTCTCTAAGGATGATGGTCAAATTGATTGTATTAGCAAAATCTTAGACCATAATTCTTCCAATAACAATATCCTAGATGAATTGTTTTAAACTCCAGAATCCATGAGTGATGAATACAATTCTAAGAGCACAAAGGAAATACAGCATTCTCATCAATTTAGTCATTGAACAGGAAGAACTTTATCATGTAATATTTTGCAACAAGAACTTGGATTATCCCATGTTTCTAAAAGGACATATCCATTATTTTTTTATCTTTTATGATGCTTTTGTGCCAAAATTATTTGATATGATTTGTAAGTAGACAAATGCTGAATCAGATATATACACAAAGATGAGTGAAAGAAAATTAAAACAATTCAATAGACATTATTATTTTAATTGCTGTTTGTAAATCTAAAATGGAAATGTTTTGTAATGTGGAATTAAAAATATGGCCTCTTCAACGAAATTATGATTAATCAAAAATTTAAAAAGTCTTTACGTTTTCCATTTTCATGATGCAAATGCAAAAAGAAGACCCATAAGTAATGATAAGCTAGATCTTCTTAGTGATATGTTTGAAATCTGGAATATGTTCTAGGTGCATGCATGACAGTTGAGAAGCAATTAATTGAACTAAGAGAATGTTGCCCAGTTCAGATTTCTCTCTCTCATTTATGTACTTAGAGAAAGAGAGGAAAAATATATAACAAAAATTGTGTTTTATGTGTTTGTATTCTTAATAAAATTTTGAATAAAGTTGCTTTTCACTATCCTTTTTTTTATATCTTTATTAGAGTATAATTGCTTTACAATGTTGTGTTAGTTTCTGCTGTACAACAAAGTGAATCAGCTATATGTATACATATATCTCCATATCCTCTCCCTCTTAAGCCTCCCTTCTACCCTCCCTATCCCACCCCTCTAGGTTGTCACAAAGCACCGAGCTGACCTCCCTGTGCTATGCAGCAGCTACTCACTAGCCATCCATTTTACATTTGGTAGTGTATATATGTCAATGCTACTCTCTCACTTCGTCCCAGCTTCCCCTTCCCCCAGTGTGTCCTTAAGTCCATTCTCTACATCTGTATCTTTATTCCTGCCCTGCCACTAGGTTCATCAGTACCATTTTTTTTAGATTCCATGTATGTGCGGTAGCATATGGTATCCTTTTATTTTTCTGAAAATTATTTATAAAATGTTTTAAAATATAAAAAACAAAAGCATATTTGATCTAGACGGTAAATGGTGATGAATATTCTTCCTATTGTACTAGGCATTAAACACAAATGTGTAACTTAAAAAAATTTAAAGTTCATCATTGTACCTCTTAAAATAGTCCTGCATGCATGTGTATCACACTTTAGGCAAAGGGATGTGCTAGGATGCCTAATGGTTTTGGAACCAGGATGACCCAGGTTTGAATTTTGGCCCCACTCCTTTTAGCTGTGTGACCATGGACAAGAAACATCCCTTCTATAAATTCTAGTTTATTCATCTATAAAAAGAGGATAATAGAACCTGCTCTGCAGAGTTAACATCATATTCAGAGATGAAGACAAAACACCCAATGTATTTACTAGGAAACATTAGGTGCTCAATAAATGCTCTCTTCTTCCTTCTTTCCTTTTGGTATTAATAATCTTTGTTGAGGAAGATGCATGACTAGACTAAGACTGATGGAAAAATAGGTCTGGCTCAAAAGAAACATTATAAATAGAGGAATGGCACTGCGTGTGTGTGTTTAAAGACATATAGTTAAGTGAAAATAAACAAATCTTAGTGGAAAAATGAGATGAAGAGTGTTTCTGCATGGATGAAAGAGCAGTGGAAGGATTATATCCTAGTAGTATTATACAAACTTCAAGGCCAGGTAAAGGCCTTGACATACTCTCTTAGTACTGTGTACAGACCCGTACAGAGAAGAGTTCCTACAGCTAGATCTTCGGTGCTCCAGATATCTGTTGGAAGTTTAAGTTGTTTTTTTTTTAAATATAGAGCATCTGATTATTTCTTGGTTTTCCCTGCTGACAATTTCATTATCATTACTCAGAAGAAAATTAAAGTAACAAGAGGGATTTCTATTTTGCTGTCAATACTGACCAAGAAATCAGAACAGTGATGACAAAGAAAGAATGGAAAATTTAGGGAAGGTTTGGCACATTATCCTGGACTTTACTAATGTGAAGGGAAAAAAATGATAGTCTCAATTAGGTACACCTCTGGCTTTAGGAAGGCATACTTCATAACACTCAGGAAAGACATGGCTAAACAGTCAGTGGTATTAGAAATTGCTACAGGTCTTTTGTAGAACAATTAGGCAATATGTAAAAGTCATATACTGTTTGGCACCAAAAGCCTACTCCCGGGAATTGATTTTATTTCAAATGCCCAACTGACATTTCAAATAAAACCTAAACTAAAAGCACCATCATGGTCACCATAGATTATCACCAACAGTCCAAAAACCTATCTAGAAACAACTTAGGTTTTGTCCCTTGACCTCCACTCCAATTCCCCTAGAACTGCAGTCAGCAAATGCTTTCTGTAAGAGGCCAGTAGTGATTTAGGCCATACTCTGTTGCAACTACTCAACTCTGTCGTTGAAGCATGAACCCACTCATAGACAATATATAAACGAATAAGTGTGGCTGTGTTCCAATACTTTATTGCTAACTCTGAAATTTTAGTTTCCAATAATTTTCACATGTCAAGAAATATTATTCTTTAAGAAATGTTTCTTCAACCATTTAAAAATATAAAAATCATTATTAGCTCATGAACCATACAAAAACAGGTGGCACACCTGCCCAAGGATGCTCCCACTACTGTGGTAGAAGAGAGTCTTGGAGAGGGTGGAGCCCTTCTTTCCTCCCACTCCAGAACTGGGTCTGGATTTTTCTGGTACCATCCTATAGTAAACATGTCTCTCTTGCTCATTTGTCACTTGAGATGCCAATTCCTATTTGTAATATTCTTTTTGAGAAAGACACATTTGTCCAATGATAATGTTCTTCTGGTCATGCATCCTATCTCACCAAATATTACTGATACCAAGGAGAAAGAAGGAAGAAACAAGTATTTATTGATTATCTTCTATAATGGAAAAATATTCAGGTTTCTGAAAGGGAGTAAATGTGATTCCAAACAACATAGCCCTGTAAACATGATGGACCCCCCAAATAGACTGAAGAGCCGACTGATGCCACATAAAAATAAATGCACCTGTAGGATGGGAAGCCTCTGGTATAATCCAAAGAATTGTGCTATTCGTTCAATTTTGCACCATACAATCCCTGCTGACCCTCTTATAGAGTCCTCCTGAAAAAGGACTGTAGCTTTCTGTGCTCACAGATGTGTAGGGTTTTTCAAGGAGCACCTCTTCCCTCTTAACCAGAGAACCAGGATTCTCTTCATTTCAGAGATTATGTGGCAAATTGAGGCTGGCAAGAGTCTTTAGAATCAAAGAGTCAGGGCCTAACCAAGCCTAAGGCTCATTTCAAAGTCCATCCCAGTCCATGACTCAAGTTCTTTCCATGGGAAAAAGACAGAACAGGGAATGGGTTTAAATAACGTCTTGATCAAGGTTAACTAAGCAGTGTCTTGCTCATAATTTAATATGCATACTCATCATCTGAAGATACTGTTAGGACGAAGAATCTGATTCAGAGGGGTTTTAGTCAGCTTGGGCTGCCATGACAAAATACCATAGACTGGGTGGCTTAAACTACAGACATTTATTTCTTACAGTTTTGGAGTCTGGGATGCCCCAGATAAAAGTAGTGACTTATTTGGTTACTAGTAAGATATCTCTTCCTGGATTGCAGATAGCTGCCTTCTCACTATGTTCTCACATGACCTCTTCTTTGTGTGTATGGCAAGAAAGAGCACAAGCTCTCTGGTGTCTCTTCTTATAAGGACACTAATTTGATTAGATTAGGGCCCCACCCTTACAATCTCATTTAACCTTTATTACCTCCTAATAGGCCCTATCTCCAAATACAGTCACATTGAGGGTTAGAGCTTCAAAATATGAATTTGGGGTGGTGACACAATTTAGTCCATAATAGTAGGTGTGTGTGGGGCCTGAGATTCTCTATTTCTAACAAGCTCTCAGGTGATATGGATGCTATCTGCCTTTGGACCACATTTTGGGTATCAGAGAAACAAAGTTAAAGGTCCCAGGTCTTGCTTTAGGACAGAATCAGGGTGCTCAATGATAAATGGGATGACATGGCTAATCATGTTAGTAAAGCTTGTTCAGGAATGATGCCAATGAGAATAACAGCACTGCATCCTATTGATGTGTAAAATGTCATCAAAGAAAGCACAAAGACATGAACAGATTAGCACAATGGCAGTCAATTCTTCAACAAATGACCCTAAGTGAAACTGCCTTGAACGGTATCTTTCAGATTTCTGGATTTTTTCTAAGACATGTGAAGTTCTCCAGATGAAATGCTTATGCCTCCAAATCTGAAAGCTTATTACCAAAGACCCCTTCTCTGGAGCATTATTAAATTTTCAGCAAAGAGACAAAAACATCATTACTATATGAGAAAAATAATCTTAGCACATAGAGGGGAAAGAAGACTCCGCCTGAATTTCCAAATTTGTACTACTAGTAACTCTACAGGGACAGATGCAACTTAGAAAAAGATGAAGAATCAGGCCATTTTGCCATCGTTTTATTTGGGCTGCTGATAAGCATCACCAGCCAGGAGAAATGAGGACTGACTTTACGAAAGAGCTGCACACACACACAAAAAAAAAAAAGGAAAAGAAAAAGAAAAGAGAATGCCTGCCCAGATGTATTTTGACAGTTTCCTACAAATGAGGCAAGTTAATTCTGGGCTCAGGAATACCATTTTTTTCTAGTGATATGTCAGTGGTTCTCAGAACTACTTTGGGTATCTGTGCCTTTATTTTCCTTGAGCATGAATCAGGCTCATTTGGATGTGAGGTCAGGCCACTGTGCCCATTAATGTTATTAACTCAAAGACAAACTTTAGAGACTTCAACTGTAAATAGTGTGATATCCTGCTATTTCTTCTGACTGGAAAGTGGTGGGTAAAAATAATTATCTGACCTTCCATGGCCTGAACATGGAAGAACACTTCTTGGGATACTGCACAGATGTTCTCAGATACAGGCTCATGGCTGGAGGACCAAACTGAGTTCTCCATATTGTAAGCATCTCTGGGAGTCCAGAATAGTGACTTAGCCTCTCAGCAACAAAGTATAGCCTCAAATGAAGGACCAGAAAGGTTTGATTAAAATCAGCTGCCAAAGCACTATTTACAGTAGCCAGGACATGGAAGCAACCTAAATGTCCATCGACAGAGGAATGGATAAAGAAGATGTGGTACATGTATACAATGCAATATCATTCAGCCATAAAAAGGAAAGAAATAGTGCCATTTGCAGAGACATGGATGGACCTAGAGATTGTCATGCAGAATGAAGTCAGAAAGAGAAAAACAAATATCGTATAATATCTCTTCTATGTGGAATCCAGAAAAATGGTACAGATGAATTTATTTGCAAAGCAGAACTAGAGCCAAAGATGTAGAGAACAAACTTAGGGTTACCAAGGGGTGAAAGGTAGGGTGTGACAAATTGGGAGAGTGGGATTGACATATATACACTACTATGTATAAAACAGATAACTAATGAGAACCTACTGTATAGCACTGGGAACTCTATTCAATGATCTGTGGTGACCTATATGGGAAGGAAGAGGGGATATATGTATACGTATAACTGATTCACTTTGCTGTAGAGCAGAAACTAACACAACATTGTAAAGCAACTATACTCCAATAAAAAAATAAACAGCAAAAATAAAATAAAATAAAATCAGCTGCCAATATTCAATGTTTCCAGTTCATTCACAGGTTAAACCTCACCAAAAGACTAAATTAACATGGTACAAATCAGTGGTAGAGAATTAAGCAAATATACTTTGCCTGAACCTATCCTTCTCCATCAAAGAGAAAATCAAGCTGGCCTAAGTAGAGGCACAGAACAGAAAAGTCTTTCCTGGATGCTTCACTGCCTGGATCTTTTTTTTCCCCCAAGCAAATATTATCATCGACTTGCTGCTTTTCTAGAAGCTATGCAGGAAGATTGACTTGGATGGAATCCAGAATGTTTGTTACCAGTTTTGTTTGAAAGAGTTATCTGAATATTAAGAGATCTTGACCAGTGATTCTTTTATTTGATTCCCAAGATCTAGATTTCTCAGTGATATGTTGTTAGGGTTCTGGACTACAGGGGCAGAAGGAAAGAAGGACAAAGAAAACATAAATTGAGCTGACGTGCTAAAGCTGTATTAATAGTCATTGAGTTACAACTGTGAAGTTGTGTTTAATTACTTTAGGAACAAGTCTCTTGAGAAGCTCACTTGTTCCCTAAGTAGGACATTAGAGTTGAATAATGAGGCCTTGAGGAATAATAATGAGGAAATGCTGACCTTGCTTGTTTCTCTCTGTCCCCACCCTCCATCCCCAATCTCCTAGGACGGGCCCTCTGAACTGTAGCAGAGAGGGTTGGAGAGGATGGAGCTTTCTTCTCTCTCACTCCAGAGCTTGGCTGGACATTTCTGGAATCAGTCTATATTAAACATATATATTTTTGATTATTTATCACCTTTATATGCTAACTGCATCCCTGGACTGGTGACAGAGGCATCTGGGTGAGCAGGGGCATATTCAGATTTATGATGAGTACAGCGCCTCATAAAGTGCCTTGCCCATCACAGGCACCTCAAACGCTATGTATTTGAAATTGAACTTCATGTCTTCCCTCTCCAACTTATTCTTCCTTCTCCATTTTCTGTCTTACTAATAGTATCACTCTCACCTGATGACCCAATCTCCAACTCTCGCTCCTCTTTGACTCCTTTTACTTCCTATTTACTGCTTCCAAATGCCAGGATCATTTCATTCCAGAACAGCTTCTCAATCCAGCTCTTCTTTCTGATCCTTCTGCTTCGGTATTTTAGGCTTTCATCACTTTGCTGCAGAATTATCTCCACCCTTATCTCAGGGCATTGCTGCCAGAATTGTCTTCTTCTGCACTTTGCTACCCCTCTTCTAGTTTCTTAAGTTGAATAGGTACATTTTATTTATCTTCAGTCTTTCTTTACTTTCATTTTAATTTTTCTAATATACTAAAAGCATTTAAAGCTTTACATTTTCCTTTTGATTACAGTTTTAGCTGCGTCCTGTACTCTTTGGTATGAAATGTATACTTTTTTGTTACTCTCTAGATAACGTCACATTTTTGCTAGGACTTGACTATTATGCCAAAGAACGTTTCTTAATTTGCAGGTAATTACACTTGTTTTGGGTAACCATTTGTTGTTGATTTACAATATACGGTAGACCCTTGAACAACATGGGTTTGAACTGCATGTGTCTACTTATACGCAGATTTCTTTTTTTCAGTAGTAAATACTACAGTACTACATAATTCATCCGTGTTTGGTTGAATCCCTGATGCAGAATTGCGTATATGGAAGAACCTTGAATACGGAAGGTAGACTACGAGTTATAGGAAGATTTTCAACTGCACTGAAGGTCAGCACCCCTAACCTCCATGTTGTTCAAGGATGGGGATTATGATATTGTTTCCTTTCCCTTTCAGGTGAATGATACTTAGGTTGGATAAGATTTTAGGATCATAATCTGTTTTTATTAATAATCTTTCTTTCTCTGTACAGGTGTTATTTCAGCGTTCTTTAGATTCTAGTATTTCAGATGATGAACAAGTGACCTGTTCTTTCTGTCAGAAGGTCTGTAATATTTCCTCCCTGTCTTTGAAAGGTAGAAATTTCACTAGAGTATGTCTCAGGTTTTTATTGTTGTTGCTTTCCCCTCTTAATTCATCTTCTCTAGGACTCAGTGGAGCTTTCAGTCTGAAGAACCAAGTATTTCTTCAGTTTAGGGAATATTTTCTTCCATTATATGCTTATTGCTCTGCACACGTTACTTCATATGTTAACATGGTAGATCCTCTGGATGTGTCTTCTAGGGCTCTTTTCTCATTCCACATGACTTATACTTTGGGAACTAGTTCTCTGTGTCTTGAGATATTTCTTTAACTTGATCTCCCAGAACATGAATTCTATTCTCAGCAGTGAGCATTCATGTTTTTCAATTTGTCTACTGAACTTTTAAAATTCAGAAATATCATTCTTGTTTCCAGAAAGTCTTTCTGTGCTCTAATTAGATCTTGCTCTAATTACTGTTATTAATGTCCTCTCTCTCTCTTCCATTAGTTCTAATGTAAATGAAGTTGCCAGCTTTACTTGCTCAGCCATGTCTTTCTCCCTCTGTCTACAGAGTCCCCTTAAGTGGGTTGTAATTTTTCATTACCTACTGATGTGGTGTGCTCCCTCAATCCGTGTACCTGTCAGCCCGTTGGGGAATTCTATCAGTGATGGCAGAGCATGGGGCAGGAGGCATGCCAGTGTCTATTTTTATGGTCTGGCGGCCAGCAAGCAGGCAAAGCGTTACTTTCTGCTGAGGTGCTGATCGAACTCTCTCTCAATAGAACAGATCCAGCCCACCAGGGAAGCCCCATGTAGGTCCAAGAGGGTGAGCATAAATTGGTGACCTCTTCGAATTCCACATCTGTAGTCGGGAGCGACACAGCCCCCTACCGAGGGCACAGACAGACATCTGCCAGATGGGCTTCTTTGGGGAGTCACAACATCCAAGGTCCTCACTTTATGGCTCCTCCTCTGCCATTGGTCACCCGGCCTTGCTGGTGACTGCCAACCACAAATTGGCACTTGCCATCTGCCTCTACCAGGGTTAAATTATGAGCTGCTGCAGCTGCTGACCTTCAACACCCCCTGAAAGGAGTTCAGGGTAGAGATCGGGAATGAGGCACTCTGTGCTCTGGGAAAAAACTGACAGAACAAGCCTTCGGATAGTTAGATATTTTCAGGAGAAGAATTTATGAGCTCAAATTCCTGCATCTTCTCATATCTAGAAAAGCGTTAAAATCCTTCACGGGGGGGGGGGGGAGGGGGGGATGGGGAGGGTGGGAGGGAGGGAGATGCGGGAGGGAGGAGATATGGGAACGTGTGCATATGTGTAGCTGATTCACTTTGTTATAAAGCAGAAACTAACACACCATTGTGAAGCAATTATACTTCAATAAAGATGTTTAAAAAAAATAAAATAAAATAAAATCCTTCACGGTGACATCTGCTCCTCGTGACTAGCAGTAACCTTCATGAGATTAGAAGCAACCTTCTGCCAAAAATGTGCGCTTGATCGCATGTATCCCCCTTCACCCAAATCACATATAAACGGATCTCCCCACCACTTCTTTGGAGCAGTTCCTCAGAGCTCTCTGAGATGCCATCTCTCTGGCTATAGTCTTCATTTTGCCCCCAATAAAACTTAACTCACAGCTCTCACGTTGTGCATTTTTTTTTCCAGTCAACACTGCCATGGAGCCCGAAGTCCCCAACATGCTCTCCCTCGTTGTGTCCTCTGGACTCTGGCTCTAGTCTCACTTCTATTGAGAAGGACAGGGGACAAGGCCCTGCTTTCTCTCTGGCAGTCCCCTTCTCAGATTCCAAGTTATCTTCCTAAAGTGTAGGCAATACTAATACCTTCCAGTGGCCCCCCCTCTCCTCTAGCACAATATCCAAGCCCTAGGCCCTATGAGCTGAACCCTCCTTAAGCTGGATGCACTGAACCAGGCCTCACCCCCTCTGTTTTCTGTCATACCTGACTCCTCACTTTCTCCAGACCCATGCCGTGTATTCCCTTTTTGTGTTGACGTGCACGTTCCCTTCATCGAGAAGTCCCACCACTTTCCCTTGCTCTGACTTCCGGCACCCTCTTCATTCTCTGATTCAGATACCACCTTTTACAGGAAGCCTCAGTTGGAATTTATTCTTCCCTCCTCAGTGCCCCTATCGCTCCTAGTTGTTCCTCAGGGGCAGCACTTCATACAAGCAGCCCTTTCTTTTCTTTTCATTTGGCCGTGCCACGTGGCTTGTGGGATCTTAGTTCCCCAACCAGGGATCGAACCCGGGCCCTCAGCAGTGAGAGTGCCGAGTCCTAACCAATGGACTGCAGGGAAGTCCCAAACAGCCTTTTCTTAAATTACCCTCTCTCTCCCACCGCAGACCCTACATAACATGAGGGCAGGTTCTAGGTCTGTTTTATTTTATCTCTTCTCACAGTGTCTTCCATGAAATGGATGCCCAATATTTGTGGTGTTGAATTGACAATGGAAAACGATTAAACTGGACATTGGTGGAGCAACCCTGAGCTTTTTTTTTTTTTTTTTTTTAACTATTGGTGGAAGATAGTGTCATTAAGATCTACTGGAGTTTAACAGAGGAACTGATGTCCTCAGCATCAGTTTACAGACTTGCACCTTCAGAAGAGGCCTCTGAATCGCATGGGAAGGACTTCCAATTATTTTCTCCTACCCCACTGAGGTGTTATTGTAAAGAGAGAGATGGGAGGTGGGTAACAGGGTTTGTGGTCAGTCACAGCCACTGCATGTCATGCAAAGCCTCTCCTCAGTTGCCTGAAGTATGCAGCTTAGTCAGGTAGAAGATGGCCGGCGAAAGACCAGAGGTTCGTGCTTTTCAGAAGACCTGTCTGTCATACGTGAATCATTGCAAAGATAAGCTCTGAGGGGGAAATGCCTCTGACACTTTAGGAAGTTTGAAAAGATTCATCATGTTAAGAAGTAGAGAGATTAGTCAAGCAAGGTGCAGTCCTACAGAATGCACAAGAGTTGGGAGGTGCCTTTCCCAAGGTGGCTGATAATAATGAAGCAGGACTCACCCTACTTCCACCTGCTTGCAGACTCCCACGTCCTAGAGAACCATAACTTTCTGAAGAACACTTCACCTGTCACCAGACCTCTGTGTGACTTGGGAATGAGCAAAGATGACACAATTGGATAATCAACAGTCTAACCTTGACTAGTTTAACCATTTTCCTGCCTGGGGCTCCTTGAAGTAGCTGGTCTCACGGTGCCATTTTCTTGCTCTTGTTTAGAAAGCCAAGTTGAAGGTACTAAAATACAGAGACCTGTATTATTAACTGAGTGTGTGTATGTGTGTGTGTTTATTGTAAAGATGTATTAGCAGCAGCCATCCCTCCGGGAGAATATATTGCAGCTCTTCCTGGAAAGGAGCCTATTGGCTCCTTTAAGACTCCCATTTAGCACACTGTCACTTTAAATGCGCCATTTAAAGGCAAGGGCCAGTGCCTCACCCAGGGCCAGACACATAGCAGGCTCTTGAAAAATGTGCTGAAAATGGAATAGTCAGTATTCAGCGGAAAGGTAGAGATTCAGTCTGATCTTTCCTTTCTTTTTGGCCTTTACACCATTTGTTTTTGTAGTTGCATTCCAATTGCTCCTTTCCTCTTCACAACCTCTTCAAGACTACATGTGTATATGTGTGGGTTTGTATGTGCATGTGTATATGTGCTTATGTGGGTAAAGTTGTATATGCTTTTATATATGTGTGTATATGTGTATATCTGTATATATGTCTGTGTATATGTGAAAATATTTTTGTGTGGAGGAGTATATGTGTGTAAATCTGTACATATCTGTGTATGTGTATATACTTGTATATATCTACATGTATGTGTTTATGTATGTTGGTATGTATATATATGTGTGCATGCACACATTTAATATATATAGTATAAATATATATTTTATAAATAAAAAATGTGTATATCAGATACCCACTACAGTTGATGATCAAGCCATTTCTTCATAAAAGCTAGCCTGTAAAGAGTCTAAACGACATCTTGCTTAAGTTTATTCCTTGATTCTTGTAGCATTACTGGAGGAGGACAGGGGAATGGGGTATAGGAGAACATTTGGGATGCTGATATTAGCCTTCCAGTCTAAAGGGAGATATTGATGGTACAGGAAAAAGGGAGAGGAGGACTGAAGGAGGGAAGATCTGAGAAGTGAGAGAGGATAGAATCCAGAGCTCAGGGGAGAGGTTGCTTTAGATAGGAGAAGGGGCAAGCCTTCTACTAGGTTAGGAGGCTCCTTCCAAGCTGGGTAACCCTGTTTCTGTGTTCTGAGGGCAGTAGCAACTGTAGCAGAAGGCTCTGAAATTCTCCTTGCTATGCACTGAATTGGGTCCCCTAAAATTCATATTGAAGCCCTAACTCCCACGTGATTGTATTTGAAGATAAGGCTTTTAGGAGGTAATTCAGGTTTAAATAAGGACATAAGGGTGAGGTCCTAATCCCATAGGATTAGTGGCCTTATAAGAAGAGGAAGAGACATAAAGGTCTCTCTCTCTACCTGCACACACCGAAGAAAGGCCATGTGAGGACATAGTCAGAAGACAGTCATCTGCAAGGCAGGAAGAAGGTCCTCAATTGGAACTGAATCTGCTGAGACCTTGATCTTGGACTTCCCAGCCTCCAGAACTGTGAGAAATAAATTTCTATTGTTTAAGCAACCCAGTCTCTGGTGTTTTGTTCTGGCAGCCTGAGCAGACTAAGATGCCCCTCCTAAGGACTCTTACCACACAGCCATTGACCTGTGAAAGAGTAGCTTCCAAGGCCCAGAGGGACTCTAGCTTTGGAAAGAGCACATCTTTGCTTTGTGTGATGGTCACAGAGGCTGGGACAATGGGAGACTCTCAGAGGAAGGAGTATCAGGATTCCATAGCCTTACTCTCCAGTGCAAGGAGCTTCATTACATGCATTTCTTGTGCTCCTCTACCATGGCATTCTATTTGGTTAATTCCTACTCAATACCCTCAAGAAGCAAGCAGACCCAGCAGGAGGGTCTGTTCTGAGCACAGAAAGGTTGACATAAAAATTCATGATTTATTGCCTCTTCTTCCCACTTCTGCTACCCATGCTTCATGGTGAGGCTGTACCCATTTAAGAATTCAGTCTCTGGAGCCAGATGCCGGGGTTCGTCACTTTACTGGTATCGTGACCTAGGGCAGATTGCTTCACCTCTCTGTGCCTTTGTTTTCTTATGTGTAACGTGGGGACAATAACACTATCCACGTTGTAGGCTTGTTGTGGAGAGTCAAGAAAGTTAATGTATGTAAAAAATCTTAGCATGTGGTAAATACTCAATGTTGGCTCTTATTATTTTTTTCTGTTCTTCTTCCTTGAGTTCATTAGCAGGGGACCCATGGCAGTTCCTGGAGCTGAAGCATGGCCAGCTCAGTTAGTCCAAGGCATGTGCTTCTAAAGGAAAATGGTCTTGACTGTATCGGGAGAAGAAGATGGGAGCAAGTGAAGTTGGAGTGGCAGGTTTGGTAGTGGAGGGTGAGAGGGTGTGTGCCTGCTGGCTGCTGTTTTCTCAGTGAAGCACGAAACAAGGTCATCAGCTGATGGGCAGCGTGGAGGAGGGGCCGTGGGAGGCTTGTGAGGCTGGAGAAGGAATGAGTTAGATGTCTAAGAGAGGGGGAAAATGAACCTTCTAGAGAAACCTAGCAAGCTTGCTGAGGAATATTGAGTGCCAATTTGAGTCTTGAGATCATGAATTTAAAGTGAAAACAGAGGCTTGATTGTGTGAATTTCTTCCAACATCCAGCAACCCAGGGTGATGCAGGGAGAAGGCGTGGAGCTGCTTTCTGATCGACTATCCTCGTTTGCAGGGCTGTGTGTCCACTGTGCACTAACATCTGCTTTTATACATGACGATTGTGCCGGTTTTGTTCATAACACACTATGTTAATGATGAAGGAAAATATTCTAGAGTCTTCTCACTTCGTTGTAGCTTCATTTTAATTTCCTTGTCCCTTTCCCCTGAGACCACATGTGCAAATGACCAGTTTATGGTAATTTAATTTGTAGAATGCTTTGGACAAAGAACTCATTTTCTTAGTTTATGTGGCTTTGGGTACTATATTTTCTTTTTATTACCCTATCAGGGTTTTAATCTCTTTGTGCCAAAGCAACAAAGGCACAAGATGACAATGAAAGCTCATACTTCTAGAGCACTTACTATGTGCCAGGCACTGTTCTAAGCACTTTACATATATGAACTCATTCATTTTTCAGGTAGGGCACAGGGAGTTTAAGTAACTTGCATGAGGTCACACAGCGAGGAAATATCAGAGCTAAGATTCAACCAGGCCGCCTTGCTCTGGACTCCATGCTTTATACCTCTGTGCTTCTCTAGGGCACCCTTGAAAAGAAGTTAAAAAATTTGTGTCTCTTTAAAATATTTACTTTCTGAGAAAATTTATAATAGATCTACCTACCTCTAACTAGGCTATTTCCTTACCTTCCTATCACGTTGCATGTACCTCCCCGCTGTCGACATCATTAAGGATAAAGATGACCAGTACCATCTCTCCAACCAGCCAACATATATTTATGAAAGGCCTACCTTGTTTTAGCACGAATGAGATAAAGATGACCGAAACACTCTCCTTGCATCCCCAGAACTCAGTCTAGCTGGGGATCAGACAAATGGACAGGGAAAGTACAACAAAGGATACAGGGAAACCCCCAGAGACACAAGATCCTGTGAAAAAACGAACTACATAAAGAAAAAGAACAGGTCAATGGTGCTGAATTTATTTCATTCTCAATGGCAGCCTTTTTAGTCCCTGAGCAGATGCCAGCTCTTCTGGTTGTGTTACAGAAATACTCTGGCAACAAGACGCCAAAAACTCTAGTCATTGTGCTCTTGAGTTTCCGGAACAAGGGGAATGTGGAATGCTGGGAACTGGAGGTGGTGTTCTGAGCTCATTGTTAGCAATTTTAATTTGCCTCTTTGGCCAAGTGGGGCACGGTCAGAGTTCCACAAATCAACTGGATGGGGTCACGTCCTGGGCATATTTCTCTTGACGAGTAATGTGACAGTGGGCTGAACAGAAGGTAGGTCTGGAGCCCCTCACACATTGGATCCAATCTGGACCCAGCCATTTACTGGCTGTGCAGCCTTGGGAAGACATTTAAGTTTTCCAAACTGCAGTTTTCTAATCTATGAAATGGACCTTCCTTGCAGGGATGTTGTAAGGATTAGCAACGAGTTTGCAAATTTCCTAGTATAATATGCATTCAATCAACCCAAAGCCATCATTATTTATTATTACACAGAGTTAAAACTCCATGGTAAAATTTTCTTAAATGCATCCTTTATTGCTGGAGCAGTCATCTCTTCCTCCTAGTTCTATCGCACCTTGGAAATATTCAGAGAGGGTGAAAATGCCATAAAAATGCAACTTATTATACTCAATTGCTCTTTTAGAAGGTTATCTCACTGAACCATACTTAAGAAATTACATGATCATTTTAACTTCGCTGCCCATTTTTTAACTCTATATAGGTATAATCATAGTTGTATTATTATTGTTACTATTATTATTACTTAACATTGTGGTGAGGGGAAAGGTGAAGGGAATAATTATTTATTAATTATTTCTATCTACCAGGCACTCTGCTAAGCAGTTTTGCATACAATTAAATATCACAACCACTTGGGAGCTTGGTGGTAGTATTATTTACATTTTAAAAATGAAGTAACAAGGCTCAGAGAAGTTGAGTCACTTGTTCAAGTTCACACAGCCAGTGGGTGTCAGAGCCAGTCTGGCCACAGGCCCTTTACTCTGACCTCCATCCTGTGTGTCCTCCTGAAACAGGTATTATGGTCACAGCTGTTTTACAGATGAAGAATGGCAAACCCGAGCAGTTAAGTGACTTGTTCAAGATCATACAGCTATTGAAGAGGAGGCCCGGGACTCAGTCCCAGGTTTCAGTGCAGTTTTCTTCCTTTTCCTTGAACCCCGGGGGGCAGACAATAGAGTAGAATGGTTAAGAGCACAGGCTGTTAGGTTTCTTGCTGTCAGAGATGGAAATATGGAAAGGGAGAAACTAGAACGGTATTAGACTAGTTTTGAAGGCATGGTATGAACTCATATATAAAGGTATATGTAGCCACACCCAGAATAGAAACGAACGTATATGTAAATCTCTCTCTCTTCACGTATACACATAATTCCTAATTCTTTCTACCTAGATGCCCAGCTTTGAAGCAGCAATGAGCACACCAACACCACATCTTGGTTTCTAAATACCGTTCTTCATTAAAAGAAACCAGGGATCCTTGGAGAAATGGTTGATGCCAGGGCTGGAGCAGGGAAGGTACAAGATGAGTCTGGAATATCTTATTATGCCAATTCGCAAGGAAGTGCTCTAAAAATGATGGGAAAATTAAAAAAGACAAAGCAGACAGGTTGAAGGGGCTCCCAATAGGCAAACTGAAGACAACTGGAATATCAAAATAAAAAAAAGTAGTAATACATTATAATCCACTGAATAAATAGAAAAGCACAAGTCTATGCTGGTATTCATAAATAAATGAATGACTTGAAAATTGATAAGGATTGGAATATTTACATATCTTCAAAATACCCCCCCCACAAAAATACTTGTTAATTATGGAGGGTAAAATGCAATGTGATAAGTCCAAATCATGAGCCCCTGATAGCACGCAATGAGAGGAACTCAGCATCACTTCTGTGATATTCCCGCTAAAGATGAAAATCTGAATCTAATCATGAGGAAGTATCAGATACTCATCAAAGGAAGGATCTCTACAAAAGATCTGGCCTGTAATCTTCAAAGGTATCAAGGTCATGAAAGTTAAAAGATTGAGGAACTGTTCCAGATTAAATGAGACCAATGAGATGTGACAAATAAATGTAACACATGATTTTGCTTTAAGGGACATTAATGGTAAACCGGTAAAATGTGAATGGGGTGTGAGAATTAGATGGAAGAAATGTTTTGAATGTTAAATTCCTGATCTCGGTGGTTGTGTTGTGGTTGTGTAGGAGAATATCTGGTTTATTGGAATTGCATGCTAATATATTTCAAGGTAAGATGTATCAGGTGAATGACTTACTCTCAGATGGTTCAGGAAAAAAAAGGTCTTTGTATTGTACTTGTTTTCAAGATAAAAAGTTATCTCCTCCAACAATAAAAATCTCAGAACAAAAACAACAATAAAATGGAACACAGGTGGTACATGCAGAAGTTACAGTAAAGTGGTTAAAAACATTCTTTAGGCTCTGGATTTGAATTCCAGCTTTGCCACTTACTAGCTATGTGAACTTAGGCCTAAGTTATCTGTGACTTACTTTCTTGGTCTGTAAAATGGGGATAATAAAAGTACCAACATAGATTCTTTGTGGATTTAAATGAGTTAGCAACCATAAAGTACTTGATATCGTGAGGTCTATAATCAGTGCTTAATACCGCTGGTTGTTCTCCTTACATGGTAGGCAATGATATGGTTCTCTGTGATCCATGTTCCCCTCAAGGTGTATGCCAGGGAGAGAGATCTGGTGTACTCCTTCCGACCTATTCAGCTAGAAATAGAATTCAGCTAGAAAACACGTGCTATGTGGTCAATCCTATTATTCAGGCAGATGGCTGTAGATTTCACAGACTGAGAACGTTTAAAATAACACAGATGTGTTTGTAATCTTTGGATATATACTTATTGATGTAGGGCCCAATGGGGATTAGTTTTTTTTTTTTTAAACTATACATAATTATCGTATCAGGCCAAGATATTGTGTTAGGAATAATCTAGGCATTACTATGAAGAAAAAGTGATTATCGCATTGACAAGATGTTTCTTAAGCAGTTTAAAAAATATACATGCATGGCCTACTATAAAGGATTAAAGTGTATCCACTACCAACAGTGGCTAATTCAGTTAAAAGTGGAAATAAAAAATGGAAATTAAAACAATGTTCTGGTTGGGAAGGAAGCACAGACAGCACTTTGATGTTGATTCTTTGAAATTATTCCTTTTCTGCCCTTTGGATACTTAATACCGAGCAGGAATGACACAATATGAGAAGCTGAGGGTGGGAGTGGGAAGTAAGACTAGTATTTTGCTAGTTATCTTTCAATGCATATTTTTTTGGGGGTCCATCTCCACTAATGAAATTCAGTTTTAAGAACCCTGAGTTCTTTTTCAGTTAGCTTTGGTTGACATGAGAGCCGATGGGCTCTGACAAAGCCTCTTTGGTCTCTCATTTGGCAGTCTTTGAAAATGTTACTTGAAAACGTTTTAGAGGTTCACCATGACCACTGCTAACATGACAAAATGGGATCCACCTCACCCCTTGGAAAAGAGTGACAACCTCCAGCTGGGCTGAGCTCTAACCTTGACCCTGGGATGTCCACATGAATATGCCCGTGTTCTGAACTAAAGAGCCACATTGGCTTTTTTTTTTTTTTTTCTTCTCAAAAGGCAGAGAATTTTTGATGCACCTTCAAGATTCCATTTATATCAGTGACATAATAGTGTCAGCTCTTTGAAGGAAGAAAGAAGAACAGGCAGCAACTGGTATTATATTGTTAAGTGCCCAAGAATCAATTACATCCTTGCTGAGACAAGAGGCAATTTTCCCATTTAAACTTCACAGATGCACGGACTGGCAAATTATTGTTGGGTTGTTGCTTCTATTATGATAATTAACAATTAAAAAACACACTTTATAATGTAATTAGCTGTTTACTGGCTGTTACTGGCTCAGGTCATAGCCGGGACTTTACTTTCAGGGGTATGAACTACTAAAAAAGTATTTTAATCAACTCTTTTAGATTCAGTCACTAGTGTGGAACCATTTTGGCCCCTCACAATTAAGCCACTGGAAATTTCCAAGCTGATCTGGGTTTATAAGAAGCATCTTGTGGAAACCTATCAGTTTCCTTTCTTAAAACATTCAGCTGGGAGTTCACTGATTCTTCATTTCTGGGAAATGTAGCAGCAATTTTCTTGCCTTCCCCCTCCCCCAACCTTTTTCCTCTTGTTCATCCTTAAATAAATTATTTTATCTCCATGTAGGCTTATATTCTTAATATTTTTCAAATACACACACACATGCAGAACACACAAGAAGCTAATTTTGTTCAAGGTCAAATAGAAATTTTATGATTACCCTTACACGGCCAACCTATTTGAAAGAAGCTAATAATTTAGATAATAAGCAATGCTATGTTGGAAAATGGCACTAGAAATGGAAATTGTTAAGTGTAACAATGGATGACTGTTTATAATTATAAAAGCTAACACTTATAGGGCACTTATGTACCAGGCACTGTTTAAAGTACTGTATACGCTGTCCACAATTTAATTCAGTTAATGACCTCACAATGACCCTCTGAGGTGGTTTCTATTATAGTCCCCAGTTTAGAAACAGAAAAGGGAGGTGCCAGGAGGCTGGGTGATTAGGCCATGGCTATGGAACTTGCAAGTGGCAGAGCTGGATTCAAACCCAGGCAGCTGGCCCCAGAGCCCATGCTTTCAGCCACTACAGTCTACTAGTATCTACAAAACATGATGACTGTTGAAGCAAGGTCAAAGCTTCTTGTTCGTTTGTTTGTTTTTAAATCCATAAAAATGAAGTAAAAGTGATTTGAGAAGCAATGTCTTCATATACTCGTTGACAATCCGCACTGATGAGATTCCTGGGGAATATACATTTGCTTACTATGAACCAGGCTAAAGCATAAAGTGGGTTAAATGTCCAGAAAATATCCATGGAAATAATGGCAAAAGTTATGCTTGTGTAACACACTCATGCACATAAGGTTATTGAAGTTACCCATACCTCCTTATGTGGTCTCAGACTCTAAGAAAAGAAACCACCATATGTTGTCACATATTTAAAACTATTATTGTTATTATTTGCAAATTTAGGCTACTTTTTAGGTATTTAAAACTATTCTTGAATCTTCTTCCTATTGCATCAGGGCATCTTGTGTAGAGTAAATGGTCTCTAATAATGATCAAGTAAGGTACTTCTTACCCATACCCTATCCTTTTACAAAATAGGAGTTGAGGCAACTTACGATAGAAGGTCACGTAGTTGGACAAGGACAAGTGTTATGTCATGATGTGGGGGATGGGCGGGGGAGGGATGGGTAGAAAATGATGGTTTTAGAAAACTTAGGGCTGGACATAGTTACTACAACTGAGCCCAGCATTTTGTGCTTAATTGGCACCAAGCAATGGTGTGATGTTGGTGAAATGTGTCTTAGCTCCTGATATTCCATCTTTTATCTTCGTTCCCTGCCCGGCTACTGGTACTTAATGGTGATATTTCTCTCCACATGTCTCCTGAGGCTCCTTCCTCCCAGGGTCTCTCAGCTGGCTGTCAGCTCATCTCTTAGAAGTCACGGCTTGATATCGGTTTGAGAAACTACCTCTCCCAAGAGAGCGGGGTAGAATAAATGAGAACACTTGGAAAACTTGAACAGGTGTTAGAGGTATTTATTGTTATTATTAATGGGACAGTCAAAGCAATAATACCTTTAAATTAGGGGACTGATTCAAGTGGTGACTCGGGCAGCTGGTTAGGCTGTGAGGATGTCTGGATGATGTTTGGGGTAAGGGGTCAACTAGGGACTCCCCAATAAGACTGTATGTAAAGCAGGCATTGACTTGCATTAGGAAGAGAGGAGAGAAGGCAGGCAAAGGTAGAATTCAAAGCCCCACTGAGTCTAGCTGCAAGGAGAGGAGTGGAGAAAGAGGTCTATCCCTGCTACCTTTCTAACCACAATTAGGGCAGTTCATCTCTACAAACATTTGTTGAATGCCTGCTGTGTGTCAGCACTGTGCTGGATGCTACGGTACCATGGTGACCCAGACACATCCCTGCCCTCAACAGGTTGATGGTCTAGTGGATGACGCAAGGAGGCAGCTCCTCTCCATGGCTGTCCACACCAAGATACTCACTTTTAGAGGAAGTCAGACAGAGGTCTGGGAGGAAGGGCTTGCACACCCTGGCTGGAGATCACCCCTGAAAAGGGAGAAGCAGAGTATCTGTGGTCCTGGTGGTCAGAGAGTGTGTAGGACAAAGCCTGCATCCACGATGGCCACTAAGTCCCAGCGGAGGCCAGAGTCACGGTGTCCTGGGTTTATTACTTGGCTGTATTGGCCTTAGAGGTCATCTCCTCCAAATCTGTTATTTTACAGATGAGGCAACTGAAGCCTGCAAGATATATTGATTGACTGGGCAGTGAGTGGCAGAGCTAGAAATAGAAACCAGATGCTCTGATGCCCTATTCATGCCACACTTAGGCCTGAGCCACAGGGGCTTGGCAGTTATGAAAATAAAGACACACTTAGGGGAGGGGATATTTTCTGTCTTATGAGTCATTTACACTCCAGGGGTAGTGACTTCATCAGAGCCTCTAGGAGAATAGATTTGGAAAGAGGGTGAAGAGAGGTAGGCAGCAGTCACCTGGGGTTGGGGAGAGCTGGTTGCGGCCACTGAGATCAACTTTTGCAGACTCATGATGTGGCTCAGTCACACACAGCCACGGGTGCCCTCACACGTGTGCCTTCCTGCTACATCACGTAGGCTGACAGGACAGAAGCCTCTTCTGACAAAACGCAAGCGAGCTCTGCAGGCTTAGGGAAATTTTGAGTGTTATATACACGCGTACATCCCTCTTCTCTACTGAGAGGCAGACCCCAAAGGCAGCATAGGAGCCCAACCCACGGCTGAGTCAGTGGTGCTCACAGACACACAGGAAAGGCAGGACTTGGAAGCCCCAGCTGGCCCACCTGGGCCCCTGTGGAAGGGGCGGGGCAACGACAGCCAAGACGGAGCGTGGGTGCTTCCAGGCAACTCTCCTTCCACTGAGCCCGCCTACAAGGGGTGGGGAGGCCGTGCAGCTGCACGTGGCCTTCTGGGAAAGCATCCTCTGCACTTGCGTCAGCTGCATGAAGAGCTCGTGGCAGCGCTGTTAATCATGGACACACCTGGTCCACCAGCCCTACTGCTCAACCATCTTCCAGGTAGGGATGGTCATGTGACCCAGCTGGGCCAAAGATCCATAAGCAGAAGCTGTTGGATGGGGCTTCTAGGGGATCTGCTTTCCTGGTTAAATAAAGGAGGTGACAGGTTCATGTGTTACACACGCTCTCTTCACCCATCTTCCTTCTGAGGACACGGATCTGTGGCAGCCTCTTATGACCGCGACAAACTAACACGACAGAGATGACGGAAAGAGCCTGA
Source organism: Balaenoptera ricei (assembly GCF_028023285.1). NCBI lineage: Eukaryota > Metazoa > Chordata > Mammalia > Artiodactyla > Balaenopteridae > Balaenoptera > Balaenoptera ricei. The sequence continues at coordinate 14,429,232 of NC_082642.1, read as the reverse complement.
GTCACCATTGTCATCATCGATTTTCTGCACTAGTTCTGGACAGATCCTTGGATTTCTTAATATGTGAGACAAAGAAGACCCTATTTGTGTAAGCTACATAGTTGGGTATTTTCCTGGTATCATAACAAGTAACAACCTTGGGATTCAAAGCCTTTCACAATCCGATGTCACAAAACCTTTCCCGTCTCACCTGCTGCCACCTTCCTCCCTTCTCGAAACCCCATTCCTCCAATCCAAATATCACAGCCCTGAGAAGTCCTCCAGGGAACTGGTCGCACACCCTGCTCTACACTCTAACCTTGTTCGTACCATCGCCACGGCACATAAAGCCATGTATTATTTGCTGATTTGCTTAGATTCTTTCAATTGCCTCCTAACTTGACTCCCAGCCTCCACCTTTGCCTCCCTACGGTGTATTCTTAGGACGAGAGGTTCCTTTGAAACACCAGTCAGATACATCTCTCTTCTTTGTAAAATCCGCTAGCGACTCCTCGTTCTTTCAAAGTAAAAGGCAAAGTCCTTACAATGGCTTGTAAGGCCCCGTACCACCTTCCTGCCCCCATTTTTTCTCCAGGGTCTCCTTCTAACTCTAATCCTTCGCCCACACTGGCCCGTAGACACTGCCCCAACGTGTCAGGCTCGCTCTCACCTACAGTCTGCGTAAGCGGCTCCCTTTGCCAGAGCTCTCTTCCTCCTCCCCGTCCTTCAAGTGTTTGCTCAAGAGACACCTTCTTGTTAGACCTACCTGGACCACCCTAACTCACACTGCAACCCAACCCCATCCCCTGTATCCAGCTCTCCACTCTCCCTTACTCTGCTCTATTTTTCTCTATGGCACTCACAGCCTTCTAATATACTGTATAATTTACCTATTTATCGTGCTAATTGCTTATGGTTTACTTCCTCTTGCCAGAAGGAAAGCTCCCTGAGGGCAGGCATTTTTGTCTTTTTTCGATAGCTGACTTATTTCAAGTGCCCAGAATTGTGCTTTGCACATAAATATTTGTTGAGTGTATGAATAAATTGATTCGTATAAGATTAATATGGCACTGAGGACCTACCAAGTGCCACACCCTCTCAGGTCCTAGGGATGTGGTGGGAATGAGCTATGGTCCTGGCTCCTGAAGAATCTGCAGCTAGATGATTGTTTACCATCCCGGTTACCCTACTTAGACTAGTCTCACTAATAGGTAGAGGGTATATTCATCATATAAAGGAAGAATAAGAATTAAAACATTAATTTCTGGAGGGCTCCTTCATTATAATCCCATCCATAATTCATACAGAAAGGGAAACAGATTGGGTCCAGGTTTTGAGGAACTTTACAAAGAAAGATGTTATTACAATTAGCAGGCTGCCCAGGAATCAGTATTTGAAGGGCTTTCTTTCCTAGAGATGGAGGCCAGCTGGCTGATCCTGCCCACATTTTATCTCATCTGAAGGCACTCTCGCCTTTTTGACTACAGCTGAAAATCAGTGTCCAGGACATAATCTGATTGGAGCCACAGCATCAACCAACTCCCGTGGGAATGAAGTTACAGCCCTGGTAATTTCTTTGAACTTAACAATGAAAGGGGGAATTTAAATAAAAGCCTTGAGACAGCATTCCTTTTCATGCACATCTAATTGGACTTGATCATAAGATTCAGTCTTGATAAGTTTGCTCTTGATTTCCTGGAAAGGTGGACAGTTCCTGTAATGACTGCAGAAGTTTCCTCCCTTTACTCAAATGTGTCAGGGCAACAAGAGCACCTCTTGATTTTGACTTTATGGCTTTTTTAAAAGAGAGGGTCACTTGGTCTCTTTTTGGGGGTGGGGGGTTTATAGCACAAGCATCATGGAGATTTATTTACTTGTATTCAAAAATAGTGTGGTGAACAATTTTTATTGTGTGTTTTGACTCTGCTTATCTCTTTGATGGAAAAGTACTTTATAACTGATAGGCATTTCAGCAGATCAAGGAGATTCATTACCCTGGCGGTTTTTCATTTTCAGATAGGAATGAGTAGAAATTATCCAATTTCTCTTTTTGTAATAATGTCCAATACATTTAGTGTCCAATTTCACACTGCCCCTTGATTTATAGCATTTGCCAGATTGATCAAGATCTGCTGCTATTATAAAAGATCGGTGTCTCTTAACCCTATGAAGCCCAGGAGGCAGGCATATAGAACCACACAAGGATTAAACCTGTCTGACTCTCATACACACTCCAGAAAGCAATTCATTTATATTCTGTTTACTCGTGTGTTTCTATCTTGTCCTACCCTGCCCCACATCTTGAGGAAATGTGCAGATTCTTGGCAGCAGCAGGAGTCTCTCAGAAACCTTTATTAAAACCACCCATAAAGTAAAGTAAGTGGGGAGTTGCATACCAAACCTTTAGTGTTTCAATGGTTTTGAAGTTTCGATAGCCTATATCTTCCTTATTTTGCACATCAAGTTTTCATTTAGGTGTCTTCCTACCTGATCTCTGCCTCACTAGAGGGTGACGTGCTGCAGAGGGCCTTCGGGGCAGGCTCTCCTGGCTCTGCCAGAAGACATGCAGATGGCCAGCACACACATGAAAGGATGCTCAACATCGCTAATCATTAGAGAGATGCAAATCAAAACTGCAATGAGGTATCACCTCACACCAGTCAGAATGGCCATCATCAAAAAATCTACAAACAGTAAATGCTGGAGAGGGTGTGGAGAAAAGGGAACCCTCTTGCACTGTTGGTGGGAATGTAAATTGATACAGCCACTATGGAGAACAGTATAGAGGTTCCTTAAAAAACTAAAAACAGAACCACCATCTGACCCAGCAATCCCACTACTGGGCATATACCCTGAGAAAACCATAATTCAGAAAGACACATGCACCCCAATGTTCACTGCAGCACTATTTACAATAGCCAGGTCATGGAAGCAACATAAATGTCCATCAACAGATGAATGGCCAAAGAAGATGTGGTACATATATACAATGGAATATTACTCAGCCATAAAAAAGAACAAAATTGGGTCATTTGTAGAGACATGGATGGACCTAGAGACTTACAGAGTGAAGTAAGTCAGAAAGAGAAAAACAAATATCGTATATTAACTCATATATCTGGAATATGAAAAAATTGGTATAGATGATCTTATTTACAAAGCAGAAATAGAGACACAGACTTAGAGAACAAATGTATGGATACGGAAAGGGGGGGTGGGATGAATTAGGAGATTGGGAATGACATATATACACTATTGATACTATGTATAAAATAGATAACTAATGAGTATCTACTGTATAGCACAGGGAACTCTACTCAATGCTCTGTGGTGACCTAAATGAGAAGGAAATCCAAAAAAGAGGGGATATATGTATACATATAGCTGATTCACTTTGCTGTAAAATACAAACTAATAAAATATTGTAAAGCAACTGTACTCCAATTTAAAAAAAATGGGCACAAGAATAAGATAAAAAGTCAAGTATATGGCACATAGTAGCACTACACTATGATACATGCATTCCTCTCCCGAAAACACACATACTTAGTTCCTTCTAATTTATGTAATGTTTCAAGTTTGCTTCAAGTTTCAGCATCTTTTTCAAGGTGGCCTTTATCATGAACTACAGTATATGATGCTATGTTGACATGTGGATGCAGTTCTATCTCTGCAAATATATTGAGAGTCATTTGAGAATAGGAACTAGGTGTTAAATTGTGTTTCTTTGGTTTCTTGCATAATGTGACTGCTTTATAGACATTTAGTGACTGATGATTTAAAAGAAAGAGAGAGGCAAGAAAGGAAAATGAAAGAGAAGTTTTATAGGTTATCTTTCGTGCTTATTTAGAAATCCTATGTTTAGCTTTCATTATGCTGGCATCTCCTCTAGCGCCTCTGAACTGAAGAAGTTCTCATGGAAGAACATCCTGTAATTTTTCCTTTCCAGCCTCTGTACTGTGCTGTAATTTTCCTTTCCAGTGTTCTATTGCAACTACTAACCACCTTGGCCTCCTCTTGCTGGCCCCATCCAATCTGCGGGCACAGGTTGAAAGAAAAATCCTTATTTCTCCAGAATCTACTGGTTCTGTCTCGAAAATGCCTCTTGTGTCTGTCCCTTCTCCCTATCCCCACAGCTACTCCCCTAGGTCAGGTATTCATCTCATCTCATTTGGATTCCGTTCCACAACCTTCCATCTCTCCCCACCCCCATCCATAACCTCTGCTGCTGGACCAATTTGATGTGGGTAGAGTCCTCATCATCTCAATGCCTCTGATGATAGAATCATCTCCCTCAGCCTGGTCCCCAGCACCCTCCATGACCTCTCCACACCCAGCTCTCTCAGCCTTACATCCATCTCTTTATGTCTCCTGGGCTTCATGCTAACCAAGCTCATGTGGTCCATCCCATGAGCCTCTTCTGACCTCCCTCCTACCACTCATGTTAACCCCTTTTTTGGTCATCCAATATTGCCCTTGACTGCAGCTCTGGACCCTGTTTTCTTTCAGGCATGGCTCCTGTGCTTCTTCATCATCAAGCTTTCCCAACCTTCAGCTGGAATAAACACCTCCTACTGGCATCCCTTAAACCTTATCAAGATACCTTTTAAAATATTTATCCCTCTCAATCTTGTCTTATATTTAATATAATAGTTCATATATTTTGTATTATAAAAAGTTCTATTTTGGGATGTATTTTCTCCCCTACCTATTTTTTTTTTAACGTCTTTATTGGAGTATAATTGCTTTACAACGGTGTGTTAGTTTCTGCTGTATAACAAAGTGAATCAGCTGTATGTATACATATATCCCCATATCCCCTCCCTCTTGCGTCTCCCTCCCACGCTCCCTATCCCACCCCCCCATCCCACCCCTCTAGGTGGTCACAAAGCACCGAGCTGATCTCCCTGTGCTATGCAGCTGCTTCCCACTAGCTATCTATTTTACATTTGGTAGTGTATATATGTCCGTGCCACTCTCTCACTTCATCCCAGCTCACCCTTCCCCCTCCCCGTGTCCTCAAGTCCATTCTCTACATCGGCGTCTTTATTCCTGACTATCTTGTAAGCATCTTGAGGACAGAAGGCATGACTGTGTCTTTGCTTTTTAAAGATTTTTTTTTTCCCATATAAACCCAATGCACCTGATTCTCTGAGTTGGAGGAAAGGCATTGTAGATAATGAGAAAGTTGGAGTCCAATAACCTTGTATTTTCTTGATGAAGAAGAGAGTAAAGTCAAGGTTTTCAAGTAAGAGTTTCAAGTAACTTATTAAAAAAGTAATAATTTGTTTATGTATCTAATAAATGCTTAGCTTACATATCCATTTTCAATTATAATTCTACAGCAAATCCTACTGTCCAAAAAAATTTGCAGACTCATTACAGAAAATTTGGGAAATTCAGAAGTCAAAGCAAGGGAAAAAGTCTTCACTTTGAGTCTAACACATTGCCTGACACCTTAGGCTTTCAGTAAATTATCTTTAAGTAATTAATCAATGAAATCCAGCTTTCCAGGAGATAAGGGCTTTGGAATGAGAGGGCCAGGGACATGGAAGCCTAGGGCAGATTTCAGAGCAGCCTGTGGTGGAGTGGCAAGATTTGAGGGGTGACGGAAAGCTCCACTAAAATCTCTCCCAAAGGGTCCCAGCCTGAGTGCCACTCAGTCTGAAATGGCACCTGAGAATCCATCTCTCTACTCTGCTTAGTCAAACCACTAATACACCTGGAGGACTAACATAATTATATACAAAACAGGATTGCACCACACATGTTACATCCTTTCCTCCCTCGAGGGACATAGTGGCGCTGGAGGTAGGACCAGGAGGAATCGTGTAGAAAGATAAGTCACAGACCCTGACACTAAACCTTTAAGATGATTGTGCCAGCTTTTATGTCACTGTAATCAACCCCCTAGGCCCTTTTTCCTTACCCTCCCTCATCCTCAAGACAGGCCTTTCCTGCTTTACCTCTAGTCTCTCTTTGCCCTTCTCTTGCTCCAAGTTCCTGTCAATCAGCCCTCACAGCACCTCTTCAGACACAAGGGCCACGGGGGCTCCTGTCTCCATGGGGAGAAGCAGGTTCAAGTCTGCATGAGGCTCACACTCGGTGTCTGTGGTGGGCACAGGGCCTAGTCTTAGCTGACAGGCTCAGCTCATTACCCCATCCCGGGCATGCCCCTCTCCCACCCCAGGTGGCTAAAGAGCCAGACCCTGGCCTGTGAACATTTCATATGAGAGCACTTAGCATTCACACGAGACCCTGTTATCTGTCATGCTCACAAAACATTTTGAGGCCTTCAGGTGGAAAGTGCTATAAATGCAAAACAGCCTCAGTCAGACCTCGTTCGGTCCATCAGCAAATGAGGGGTGAGTTGCCGTCCTGTTCCAACGAGTCCCTTGCGATTTGGTCAGATGATTTGTGAAAATCAGAGCAGAAGCAAGGGCCTCTCCCTTGCTTTCTTCAAGGTGCAGATGGAAGAGGCAACAGTGAGAAGTACGGCTGCCCTGATTCTTGCTTGGTCTAATATAGCAAAATAAAATATTTCCTCTTCACGGACAGTAATTTGTGACTAATTTGGCATAAGTGCTTTCTGGCTGACCAGCTCCAATCCAGAGGTCAGCTGGTGTGTTTCCTAACAGATCAAAAAGAGAGAAGGCAAATGCTTGTCACGGGGAAATGAGCTTCCTTAGCTGGGATGCTTGGCCGAGTCTGTGGTAGCCTTGCTGCTCTGTCTTCATGGGTCTGCCTGAGCCACCTTCCTCCTAGTTAACTCATCTTTTATGGGTTCACTCACAAGTCACTCCCTTCTAAAGGCCTTCCTCCACTCCCTGGATTATGTAGAGCCAGGCACCGAGCTAGATCCTCCGGTTATGTCTCATAGTCTTGTGTGCCCTTTGTGTACAGCTCTAATCAGAGTATTATCATCTCACACTTGATTCAGCTTGTTCCTCCCACTAGACTCGGAACCTCGTGATGGCAGGACTGGGTCTGCCTCGGTTCCCCACTATTGCTCCAGCCACAGAGGCTGCCGCTTAGCAGATGCTCAATAAAACTGAACGAAGGAATTGCAGACTGGTAGCACTGGAAGGGACACCGAAGCCCCCAGAAGTGACATAATGTGTCCAAAGACACAGTGTTCCTTATAGCAATCATATTTTCCTGATTTCGAATTCCACATTCCTTCCCACATTCACTTGTGAGGCCCTCTGCCTTCAGAATGAAACTGGTCACTTCCAGAACTACCCTGGTCCTTGGCCTCAGGCTCAGATTCCAGGATGGTAATCAGTGGACATAGGGTGGCTAGAGAAAAGGGATGCCCAGTGCGGGCCCTGTCATATTCAGCACCTTCAGACGGTTAGTGCAACCTGCTTCCTTTGAGCACTTGGGATACTGTATTGAGCTAAAGATCTAAGACTTTAACCCAGAAAAACAGCTGATCTCTACTAGACGAACATTTGAGGCCCGAGGCAGCTCAACAGGCAGAAAAGTAGGTCAAGTTAAATTCTGTACACAGGGAGATCTGTGGCTAAATGATGGGAGGTGTGTTATGATCCCACTGTTACGGTCTCAGGGAAAGAAAGATTCCTCACCCCCTAGTCACCAAATTGGAGGAGGAAAAAAATGAAAGGGTTTTACTTACTAGAAACATCTTTTCTGTTCAGGGAAGAAAAATAGCTCTTAAGAGTGTTCAAGAAATAATTTCAATCAAGAGCAAGGCCATAAACATAACAGCATGAATGGTACAGAAGGATGTAAAGAGCCAGGTGCACCAGGAAACACACTGTCTTTAAGTTAAACAGCTGGTTTCCCTCTTATGGTCACTAGAAAATTATAGAGGGGAACTGTTAGCTTGGCATTTCTTTTTTCAATAGTAAATCAATGGATCCTTCATTTTCACTAAATTGTTTTCCTGCCCTCCAGGGAAAATATGACACAAGCATAATGCAGATGAGGAAAGGAAAGGCCAGGCTGGGACAAAACATTTAATTAAACCCCCTTTTATAAAGCAACCTTCCTTCGGCTTGACAAATGGATGAAGCAAAATGTGCTTATACAAGCAAAACAATTAACCAGGTCCATACAGTTTAGAACTCGCAGGGATCAGTCGCAGGTGGTAACTCAGCCCATTGCTCGTCAGGTGTGCGCTGTGGGGAGGGGCCGGGGGCGGGAGGCCCGGGAGGTCTCTGCAGGAAGGTGGCTTCAGAGCAGCAACTCTGCACTCCCTTCACAGAGCAGAGGTTCACGTGGGATTTGGCAGTGCCCAGGTTTCTGTGTTTCTGGAGCAGGGTGGAGACGGACTCTACCAAGTGTCCCCCTGGTGCGCATGCGTGTGTGTGTGTGTGTGTGTGTGTGTGTGTGTGTGTGTGTGCGCACGCATGCGCACGCACACGCGAGGTAGGGGCTGGGAGGAGCGTGGTGGAATTCTACAAAAGAAGTACACTCCAGGATACAGCCCGAAAGCCATCTCTGCCTAACAGCCTGAGAAATCGTCTAGCTTAGTTGTTCAGAAACATGTGTCTGAGATTCACAAACACCTAGGGAGTTTTTAAAAATGCAGATCCCCAGCCCCACTCGAGACAGCGGAATTGGTCTCCCAGGGAAGGGTAAGAACACTATCTTACAAGCCCTTAGTCTGGAATGACCCACAGGGTTTGGGGCCCTTTGGTCCGTCCAGCGCCTGCTTTTGCAGCTGAGGAAACCAAAGTTTGAGATTGTTGGAGCCACATGGATCTTGAACCTCTGATCAGGGAGTGGACCCCAGTCTCCAGAGCCACACCCCACCGCCTTTCCTCAGGAATGCGGTTGCTGGAGGACTCAGGGGCTCATTTGACTGAGGAAGGTCACACTGCTGCTGGCTGAACTCAGGCCTCCCCGTTCCAAGCCCAGGGCTATTGCTACAATAAGATGCTGCTTCCTTTGTCCTTACTAAGGTCCTTTCGCTTGTTGATTCAGTCATTTATGCAGTTGTTCAACTTGTACAGTGTTCACCTTATGTGATTGCCCACTCTGTGCTACTCACAGCTGCAAGGGGTGGGGATATAAAGTTAAATGAGCAGCGTCTATATCCTAGGGAATAACACAGCCTAACAGGAGTGACAGCAGTAATAATGCACAACAATTATAGGAACTTATCACTTGCAAGGCACTGTTTGGAGCCTTTTCTGTTCACTTAGTTAATCCCTCACAATAACCCTGTGCAGTAGGTGCTATTGTCCCATTTTGCAGATGAGAAAACAGAGGCACAGAAAGACTTGCTTCAAGTCACACAGCTAAAGAGACCTAGGATTTAGTACCTTGGTAGTTGGGCCTCCGAGCCCGTCTTCCTAGCCACAGCCTCGCACTGCCCCTGGCTAAGCTCGCTGTACCTTGAGAGTCCAGTGGAGGCACAGGGTCAGTTCTCCGTGGGATCAGGAAAGGTTCACAGATGAGAAGTCGCCACAATCAGCACCAGGTGGAAGGTGGAGTAGGAAGAAGAATTAAGGCAAGAAAGGCAGCCTGAGCTCTGGGGGTTCAGGACTACAGGATGGAGGAGGGACCTCGCAGTGGGTTACCTGTCACTTCCTGGTTTGTGGAGTCATGTGGCTTTCATGTGTAATCTGTCCCCCTAGTAAGGGGTCACCTTTTGGGACCATGTCATTCCTCTGTGTCCCCCACCCAGAGCCCCCAATAAATACCAGGTGAATGAAAAGGAGAGGGTGGGGCAGAGAATGCAGGGACCCTGGCTCTGAGGAGAGGAGACAGTTCAGGGGCAGCTGTGGCCACAAGGACGAAGCAGAAGCCAGTCCTGCTAGGGGCAGAGGTGGCTCTTCTAAAGCTCTGGCACCTACGTCTGGGCTTTAAAGGCAAGCCCACAGTGGCTCTATGGGTTCAGGAGTTCAGAGGCTACCCTGGTGTCAAATTCAGCCTGCCCCTGACCTTATGGGCTTCCCAGGGCAGCAGAATTAGCCAATGCAAGTTGCTTTGTCTTCATGCTCACTTACGCCACATTCAAACTGTGCTTAGAGCAGGAAAGGGACAGTTAAGATGGACTGAATGGTGCAGGAAACAAGGGGAACACAGGTTGATGCTAGTGGAGAGTGTGTTTGACCTTGGTTTGCTGCTTTCCTCGGCAGGAGAGACCCACCTAAGGATTTTACAAGCTCTGAGAACACAGTGACTTCATGTTTCCTGTAGGAAATCAAAAGGTCCTTTAAGGCATTCTAATGATCTCTTTAATCGCCGCCATGCTAATGTGGTTTGAACTCTGGGAGACTTCCCTATTGTTTATTGTTGACAGAGTGGGGACACATCCCAACGGGTACATGAAGTTCTTTATGAAATGAGCCATAGGAACCTGGAGGGGTTCGCCAAGGGCCTCAGCAAGCCTCTGCTTCCCAAGGCAGGGTCTTTACTGAACATCGAGATGCTCTTTCTCTCTTTGATGCGAACTTCCAGAATGATGACAGCGGGCTTTGTGGTAGAAAACCACTTGAACAAGTACATCCCCCAAAGGAGCTTTGCTGGCAAAATTGAAACTGTTTAAATATGTTCATACAGAAGAAACTTGAAAATAAGTCTGGCATAACTTTTGCGGGTTGTTGTTCTACAGAGCTTGGTCCAGAACTACAGATTTAAAGATGCTGTTATTGGGAATTCTGTTCACTGAACTGAGCACCCTGAGTGGTTTGGCCTCGCTAGAGTGAGCGAAGGTGGGAGGGCGGAGCGGGAACCAGGGCTGCAGAGGCAGGTGCTGGCACAGTGGAACGCTGTCTTTTAAGTACCATATGAACCAAAATGGACATGCTGTGACAATTTCACACAAACAACAAGTTGGACTTCCGACAGAGCAGTTTCTGAAAGGACTCAGTGTGTTGTTGGAGAACAGCATCTTGGCGCCCTGGTCCAACATAACGGAGAGAATCCACTTTCAACTCCCCAGTTCAGAATGTTCACCAAGCTCTCACATGCCTAACAGCCAGACGATGGCAGAGTGATCAGCTTTTGTAAACTGCTTGCTACCCACGCAAATCCTAACTTTTGAAAGCCACCTCTTTCAAGTATCCTTCATTAACTGGGGAAAGCGAAACAGGATGGGTGAGGCCAGTTAGTAGGCTGGGTTAGGTGTGTGACGGGCTGCGAGGGTCCGCAGGGTCGTGTAAGGAAACTGGGTGGGTTTGTGGGACCCAGTGGGGTAGGAGCTGTTGGTGAAGGACAAGGCTTTTCCTATTTCAGTTGGTAGAATGTTCTCTGAGGTTATAATCCTTTGTTTCCAGTACTTAAGCATCATCAACTGCCCTTTAAGCCATGTAAAGTATGACTGAGGGCTCCGGTTACAGCCTCTGGGAAAGAAAGGAGTTTCTGAACCCTCTGGCTGAACAGACACGTGAAAGCAGAGTGTAGAGCAAGCCACCCTATAGGTGAACAGAGTAGGGCAGAGGTGGGGAGGGACGGAAAATTACATTTTGAAGCAAGGTTTAGAATAATTTTATCATCATGTGCTTCCCATGTATGATTTCTCAAAAGCCACCCCAAGTCTCCTGTGCACTGCTTGCATAGGTGCCTCCTATACTGATAAGGTGAGCATTGTTTTCAGGTTTTAAGCATAATAGTGTTTTAAGATGTAACCTTAATTGCTGCTTTGCAATGTTTTATCTATTTTAATTACTGTTTCAATGTGCTGCGTGTATCCCAAGATGCTTCTGTGAAGGGTACCATTTTAAAAAGTGAAGAACTAGGTAAATAAATCCACATAAGGATAAGATTACATTAGTCAAACCTGTGTCTAAATGAGCATTTTTTTAATTTGCCCAATGTTGAGTGTTAATGAGCAATAGTCTCTCTTTCAAGTGTAAGGACTGAGGTGTGATATCCAAGGTCAGACATGGAGCATGGGTCGAACTGGGAGTGGAAGGCAATATTCCCAAGGGCTCTCTTCATTTCCAATAACTAGAATCCATGCTATCATGTTTGAGTTTGAGCTTATGTTCTCAACAAGTCTTTAAAAGTAACAATAGCTCTAATGAAGGCAAAAGTATATATTTTCCACTTAACTCTAGTAGCAATTGAATTGTAGTTCTCTTGGCCAGGAAACAAATTCCACAGACCCAGTTCTTAACCTGAATCATGTTACCCTTGGTCACACACTCGACTGCGTTCCTTGGCTTAGTAAAGTAGGAAACGGATGGTGGGTTTGAAGTTTCCTGAACCTGAAGTAGGTGCTGTAATGACATAACGCCTCTCCAGTCCCCCACGGCCACACCAAGCTTTTTATTTCTGGATTTAAGCACAGGCAAGGTGAAAACAATAGCTGAAATTTCATAAAACAGTAGTAGTTACGCCTAAATGTTTTTACTGACTTCCTGAAAACACATTGGAATCAGCTCCAACTGCGTTTATAAATGAAAAAGGAAATGAAGTTCAACACCCCCACTGCAAAATTCTTTGGTCCTGAATTGGCCAGATGCCTAGATTTCCTTTACGTAAACGGGGTCAAATGTGAGGGCAGCCAACTGTAAACTAAGGTTCTGGCCTCCTGGAGCCTCATGATCAAAGATGTCAGTGAAGACACCACGAAGTCATGATGTAACTTCTTAGTATGGAGAAAACCCAGGCAGATGGAAGCAACGAGCCCAGGGGTCAAGAGCCCTTGGAGCAAATGTGGCTCATGCAGCAAGAAAGAAAACACCTTTCTCAGGCCTCTCTCCCCTCCACCCAACACACACACACACACAAACACACACACACACCACACATACACACACCCCTCTGCTTCTACAGACTCCTTCTGTGGGGCTGGTCCTATGACTTTTTATTACTCTCAGATAGCTTAAAAAATAGTCCTCTGATCAAAACAATGAGGAACCACCTCATTCTGGGCAGAATGGCTATCATTAAAAAGTCTACAAATAACAAATGCTAGAGAGGGTGTGGAGAAAAGGGAACCCTCCTACACTGTTGGTGGGAATGTAAATTGGTGCAGCCACTACAGAAAACAGTATGAAGGTTCCTCAAAAAACTAAAAATAGTGTTGCCATATGATCCAGCAATCCCACTCCTGGGCATATATCCAGACAAAACTATAATTCAAAAAGATACATGTACCCCTATGTTCATAGCAGCACTATTGACAATAGCCAAGACATGGACTCAACCTAAATGTCCATTGACCCATGAATGGATACAGAAAATGTGGTACTATATATATATATATATATATATATATACACACACACACACACACACACACACACACACACACACACACACAGTGGAATAGTATTCAGCCATAAAAAAGAATGAAAAATTGCCATTTGTAGCAACATGGATGGCCCTAGAGATTATTATACTAAGTGAAGTAAGTCAGAAAAAGAAAGACAAATACCATATGATATCACTTATATGTGGAATCTAAAATACGAAACAAACGAACTTATCTATGAAACAGACTCACAGACATAGAGAACAGACTTGTGGTTGCCAAGGCAGGAGGGTGGGGGAGAGATGGATTGGGAGTTGGGATTAGCAGATGCAAACTAGTATATATAGGATAGATAAACAACAAGGTCCTACTGTATAGCACAGGGAACTATATTCAATATCCTGTGATAAACTATAATGGAAAAGAATGTGAAAAAGAATGTATATACATGAACCACTTTGCTGTACAGCAGAAATTAACACAACGTTGTAAATCAACCCTACTTGAATAAAATACACTATAAAAAAGAGTGTGTATAGTATGTTATACATATGGGTGAGGCGGACTTACTTTTCATTATTTACTCTTTTGTATCTTTCAAATTTTATACTTTATGTATGCATTTCCTATTCAAAAAGAAATAAAATAATTTAAAAAAAGAGTCCTCTGGTCACTTGTAATCACAGAAATAGTCTCAGGTAATAACTATGTTCCATCGCATGTAATAATATCAGAATCTGAATTTCATTCCAAGTGAGTTCCCTTCACCAGCTTGGGCCCGCTGCCAGGATCCATCTTTCTTTTGATCCTCCTAATGTTTCCCACTCTACTCCTACTTGCTAGCTTGGCTTCTCCAAGGTTAGGGGACAGGAGAAGGAGGAGAAGTAAATAGGCAAGAAAGGTTTCATTTGTCTGGCACAACTAAGGTGCCATTTCCCTTTGGCTGTGACAGATGTTGGAAGTTGACTGGTGTGGGCATTTGTGAGGGCTCTTCAGGAAGCCCAGAGGGCTCTGTAACCTGTGGTTTCCTACATGGTTTGTACGTTTCATCCACCCCTCCTTTGGCCCCTGAACAACCAACTGTATAGCCCTGGCTTTCTTCCGCTGTGATCTCTGGCCTCTCCAGGTGACAGTCTAGGGCCAGGTCTATGACAACTCAGCACAACAGGATCAGCCTATTACACCACAGGATCAGTCAATAGGAAACATGCTCCTTAGATGCGTTCTCAGTGGAAACACATCAACTTCCTAAACTGTGGCTCTCACTCTGTTTCAGGCTGTCTCAGCCAGCTCCTGGCCCTTTAGATTTCTCAGGTGAGTCAGGCAGCAGGTCTGACACTGGGTCTCTCAATCCTCTGGGGACATTCATCAAGCTTGTTAATGGTCTCAATGAACCTCGTCTCAGGGGCTTAAGGGGAGGGGCAAGCTTCATCTGTGTTGGCCCTTTCTTATACATGATGTGACTCACAGATTTACTTTGCCCAGTGGAATGTGAGTAAACATGATACACACCACGTCCAAGTGGAAGCTTTTAGAGACTTTGGAAGTTTCAGCCCTTTCTCCTGTCATGGGAGAGGAGCATGCTCCAGATAAGGCTGCTCGTTAGCCTGGGTTTTAGGATGAGAAAACAGATGGCAGCGGTCCACCAACCGGCAGCCAAGAGGAGTCAAGCCCAGCTGAGGTGCGGCTAAGTAGAGCCCCGTAGAGGCAAGCAGACATGTCGGTGACTCCTAGCCTTTACATAACTTGAACAACAAACATCAAACATCAACAAACACCTTTGTGGTTGCAGATCACTGAGATATTTGGGCTACTGTCCCTGCTGCAAAAACTGACTAGCTAAGTAGTGGCACAGTAGGTTATTAGGAAAATTAGAGGGAGTATGTCCTAGAATCCAAGTGAAGAAGGAGGTTTCAAGTAAGAAGGAGGATCAGTTGAGTTAAATGTTGTTGATCATCCAATAAAATGAAAAGTGAGGCTTGACCATTGGATTTAGCAACATGCGGGGAAGCATCAAGATTGGTGAGAACAGGGACTTCCCTGGTGGTCCAGTGGTTAGGACTCCGCGTTTCCACTGCAGGGAACCCAGGTTCGATCCCTGGTCGGGGAACTCCTGCAAGCCCCACAGCCAAAAAAAAGAAAAGAAAAAAGACTGGTAAGAACAGTTTGGCGGAATGATGAGGGCCACTGCAATATCAGAGTACGTTCAAGAGAGATTGGGAGGAGAGGATTTGTAGATACGGTGATTTGAAAACTCTTTTGAGGGATTTTGCTATAAAGGACAGCAAAGACTGAGGTTATAGCTGGAGGGGGATGTGTGGGCAGGAAAGGTTTTTTGTTTTTACTTAAGATGGGAGTGATTACACTAGGTTTTTAAATTATTCAGGGAAGGGGGCAAATGGGGGCAAATGATGATATGAGAGAGAAGAGAGATAAATGCTGGAGTGATGTCTTCCAGTAAGTGAGAGAGGATGAGAGTAACACGCAAACAGGAGGATAAGCCTTAATCGGAGTAAGATCAGTTTGTCCCTTGTAATACAACAAGGTGGAGTTTAAGGGCATTGATACAGGGAAGTAGGTAGATGAAGGGGGAACTTGTGAAAATTATCTTCTGATTGCTTCTGTTTCCTTGCTGAACTGAGAAGATCATCAAAGGAAAGAGAAAGCTGGGGAAGAGGTGACGGGGGCTTGCAGGGAGGAGAGAAGGTACAAATGAGCTTGTCTAGCAGAGTGGGATTGTTAATGGGTTAGGGAACTTTAGGATTATTTCTGGGCAGCCCTCAAAGGCCCTGAGTGCCTTCCGAGTGCCAAGCATGATGCTAAAAGCTAGGAGACAAAGGGAAGAGATCCAGACCACGCCCTTGGGAGTCTCACAGTCTAAGGTAGAAAATGCTACCGTCAGCAACATTCTGCCTCTTTCCCATTTCCATTTGATATGCGTCACATACTTGAAACTACCTCTGTATCCCCCCCAAAGCCCCACCTATCGCAAATACACTTGGCAGAAGACAAAATTACGATGTTGTTATTTATTTTTATAGCATATATTAGAACTTATGAGACACACTGAACAATCCAATGAGAAGTTAACTGTAAGATGTAAAAACAGGCCAGATTTTCATTTCACCATAGTATCCTACTGAGTTAGACAGGATTTGGCTCAGTGACAGAAAAAAACAAAATCACAGCCAGATGTTTGTGTTGAGGATTGGAGGCAGAAATATTAAGTAAAACAAAAAATCAAAACTATACTATCAATAATCATCAGTAGCTTTACAAAATATATTTATTCCTATACTTTTGTGCTTCTTTTGTTGTGTTGCCAACAAAAAATTTTTCCGAAAATGATTGTCTCAAAGTTTACCCTGAAAAAAGGAAACAGAGCAAGTCGAAATTTGCAAATGCCCTGTGTGACTTCTGTTTAAAATGGTTTCACATTAGCAGTCCCTAATGGTACCCCTCCTAATCTCCTACTAAAATGCTTTTGAAGGCCCAGAAAAGGGCAACAACTCCAATACCATTGAAAACCTAAAATAATGGGCAGGCTAGTGCTAGAATCTCACAGGAGTTTTCAATAATCATAAGCTGGAGGAGGGACCTTCAAGACGGTGGAGGGGTAAGACGTGAAGATCACCTTCCTCCCCACAAATACATCAAAAATACAACTACATGTGGAACAACTCCTACAGAACACCTACTGAACATTGGCAGAAGATCTCAGACTTCCCAAAAGAGGCCTAAGGGTGACCTACACGCAGAGGTGGGGCCAAATCCAAAGCTGAACCCCAGGCGCTGTGCGAACAAAGAAGAGAAAGGGAAATTTCTCCTTGCACCCTTGGAAGCAGTGGATTAAATCCCCTTGATGTACCCTACATCTGTGGAATACCTGAATAGACAATGAATCATCCCAAAATGGAGGTGGTGGACTTTGGGAGCAAATGTAGACTGGGGTTTTGCTATCTGTGACTGATTTGTTTCTGATTTTTATGTTTATCTTAGTTTAGTTTTTAGCGCTTGTTATCATTGGTGGATTTGTTTATTGGTTTGGTTGCTCTCTTCTTTTTTTATTCTTTTTCTTTTTCTTTTAAAAATTAAAAAAATTTTTTTTCTTTCTTTTTTTCTCCATTTTCTTCTGATCCGTGTGGCTGACAGGGTCTTGGTGCTCCGGCCTGGTGTCAGGCCTGAGCCTCTGAGGTGGGAGAGCCAAGTTCAGGACATTGGACCACCAGAGACCTCCCAGCCCCACATAATATCAATCAGAGAGAGCTCTCCCAGAGATCTCCATCTCAATGCTAAGGCCCAGCTCCACCCAATGGCCAGCAAACTCCAGTGCTGGACGCCCCATGCCGAACAACTAGCCAGACAGGAACACTACACCACCCATTAGCAGAGAAGATGCCTAAAATCATACTAAGTTCACAGAGACCCCAAAGCACACCACAGGATGCAGCCCTGCCCACCAGAAAGACAAGATCCAGTCCCACCCACCAGAACACAGGCACCAGTCGCCTCCACAAGAAGAATACACAACCCACTGAACCAACCTTAGCCACTGGGGGCAGACACCAAAAACAACGGGAACTATGAACCTGCAGCCTGCAAAAAGGAGACCCCAAACAAAGTAAGTTAAACAAAATGAGATGACAGAGATACACACAGCAGATGAAGGAGCAAGGTAAAAACCCACCAGACCAAACAAATGAAGAGGAAATAGGCAGTCTACCTGAAAAAGAATTCAGAGTAATGATAGTAAACATGATCCAAAATCTTGGAAATAGAATGGAGAAAAAACAAGAAACATTTAACAAGGACCTAGAAGAACTAAAGAGCAAACAAACAATGATGAACAACACAATAAATGAAATTAAAAATTCTCTAGAAGGAATCAATAGCAGAATAACTGAGGCAGAGGAACGGATAAGTGACCTGGAAGATAAAATAATGGAAATAACTACCACAGAGCAGAATAAAGAAAACAGAATGAAAAGAATTGAGGACAGTCTCAGAGACCTCTGGGGCAACATTAAATGCATGAACATTCAAATTATAGGGGTCCCAAAGCAAAAGAGAAAAAGAAAGGGACTGAGAAAATACTTGAAGAGATTATAGTTGAAAACTTCCCTAATATGGGAAAGGAAATAGTCAATCAAGTCCAGGAAGCACAGAGAGTCCCATACAGTATAAATCCAAGGAGAAACACACCAAGACACATATTAATCAAACTATCAAAAATTAAACACAAAGAAAAACTATTAAAAGTAGCAAGGGAAAAGCAACAAATAACATACAAGGGAATCCCCATAAGGTTAACAGCTGATCTTTCATCAGAAACTCTGCAAGCCAGAAGGGAGTGGCAGGACATACTTAAAGTGATGAAAGGGAAAAACCTACAACCAAGATTACTCTACCCAGCAAGGATATCATGCAGATTCGATGGAGAAATTAAAACCTTTACAGACAAGCAAAAGTTAAGAGAATTCAGCGCCACCAAACCAGCTTTACAACAAACACTAAAGGAACTTCTTTAGGCAGGAAACACAAGAGAAGGAAAAGACCTACAAAAACAAACTCAAAACAATTAAGAAAATGGTAACAGGAACATACATATCTATAACTACCTTAAATGTAAATGGATTAAACGCTCCAACCAAAAGACACAGACTGGCTGAATGGATACAAAAACAAGACCCGTATATATGCTGTCTACAAGAGACCCACTTCAGACCTAGGGACACATACAGACTGAAAGTGGGGGGATGGAAAAAGATATTCCATGCAAATGGAAATCAAAAGAAAGCTGGAGTAGCAATTCTTATATCAGGCAAAATAGACTTCAAAATAAAGACTATTACAAGAGACAAAGCAGGACACTACATAATGATCAAGGGATCAATCCAAGAAGAAGATATAACAATTGTAAATATTTATGCAGCCAAAATAGGAGCACCTCAACACATAAGGCAAATGCTAACAGCCATAAAAGGGGAAATTGACAGTAACACAAACATAGTAGGGGACTTTAACACCCCACTTTCACCAATGGACAGATCATCCAAAATGAAAATAAATAAGGAAACACAAGCTTTAAATGACACATTAAACAAGATGGACTTAATTGATACTTATAGGACATTCCATCCAAAAACAACAGAATACACTTTCTTCTCAAGTGCTCATCGAAAATTCTCCAGGATAGATCATATGTTGGGTCACAAATCAATCCTTGGTAAATTTAAGAAAATTGAAATCATATGAAGTACCTTCTCCGACCACAACACTATGAGACTAGACATCAATTACAGGGAAAAAGAACTGTAAAAAATATAAACACATGGAGGCTAAACAATACACTACTAAATAACCAAGAGGTCACTGAAGAAATCAAAGAGGAAATCAAAAAATACCTAGAAACAAATGACCACCCAAAACCTATGGGATGCAGCAAAAGCAGTTCTAAGAGGGAAGTTTATAGCAATACAACCCTACCTCAAGAAACAAGAAAAATCTCAAATAAACAACCTAACCTTACACCTAAAGCAATTAGAGAAAGAAGAACAAAAATACCCCAAAGTTAGCAGAAGGAAAGAAACCATAAAGATCAGATCAGAAATAAAGGAAAAATAAATGAAGGAAACAATAGCAAAGATCAATAAAACTAAAATCTGGTTCTTTGAGAAGATAAACAAAATTGATAAAACATTAGCCAGAGTCATCAAGGAAAAAAGGGAGAAGACTCAAATCCACAGAATTAGAAATGTAAAAGGAGAAGTAACAACTGACACTGCAGAAATACAAAGGATCATGAGAGATTACTACAAGCAACTATATGCCAATAAAGTGGACAACCTGGAAGAAAAGGACAAATTCTTAGAAAAGCACAACCTTCCATGCCTGAACCAGGAAGAAATAGAAAACATAAACAGACCAATCACAAGCACTGAAATTGAAATTGTGATTAAAAATCTTCCAACAGACAAAAGCCCAGGACCAGTTGGCTTCACAGGTGAATTCTATCAAACATTTAGAGAAGAGCTAACACCTATCCTTCTCAAACTCTTCCAAAATATTGCAGAGGGAGGAACACTCCCAAACTCATTCTACTAGGCCACCATCACCCTGATACCAAAACCAGACAAAGATGTCACAAAAAAAGAAAACAACAGGCCAATAGCACTGATGAACATGGATGCAAAAATCCTCAACAAAATACTAGCAAACAGAATCCAACAGCACATTAAAGGGATCATACACCATGATCAAGTGGGGTTTATCCCAGGAATGCAAGGATTCTTCAATATATGCAAATCAATCAATGTGATACACCATATTAACAGACTGAAGGATAAAAGCCATATGATAATCTCAAAAAATGCAGAAGAAGCTTTCCACAAAATTCAGCACATATTTATGATAAAAACTCTCCAGAAAGTGGGCATAGAGGGAACCTACCTCAACATAATAAAGGCCATATGCGACAAACCCACAGCAAACATCATTCTCAATGGTGAAAAACTGAAACCATTTCCTCTAAGATCAGGAAAAAGACAAGGTTGCCGACTCTCACGACTATTATTCAACAAAGTTTTGGAAGTTTTAGCCACAGCAATCAGAGCAGAAAAAGAAATAAAAGGAATCCAAATCGGAAAAGAAGAAGAAAAGCTGTCACTGTTTGCAGATGACATGATACTATACATAGAGAATCCTAAATATGCTACCAGAAAACTACTAGAGATAATCAATGAATGTGGTAAAGTAGCAGGATACAAAATTGATGCATAGAAATCTCTTGCATTCCTATACACTAATGATGAAAAATCTGAAACAGACATTAAGGAAACACTCCCATTTACCATTGCAACAAAAAGAATAAAATACCTAGGAATAAACCTACCTAAGGAGAAAAAAGATCTGTATGCAGAAAACTATAAGACACTGATGAAAGAAATTAAAGAATATACAAACAGATGGAGAGGTATACCATGTTCTTGGATAGCGAGAATCAACATTGTGAAAAGGACTATACTACCCAAAGCAATCTACAGATTCAATGCAATCCTTATCAAACTACCAATGGCATTTTTCACAGAACTAGGACAAAAAATTTCACAATTTGTATGGAAACACAAAAGACCCTGAATAGCTGAAGCAATCTTGAGGAAGAAAAAAGGAGCTGGTGGAATCAGGCTCCCTGACTTCAGACTATACTACAAAGCTACAGTAATCAAGACAGTATGGTACTGGCAGAAAAACAGAAATATAGATCAATGGAACAGGATAGAAAGCCCAGAGATAAACCCACGCACATATGGTCACTTTACCTTTGATAAAGGAGGCAAGAATATACAATGGAGAAAAGACAGCCTCTTCAATAACTGGTGCTGGGAAAACTGGACAGCTACATGTTAAAGAATGAAATTAGAACACTCCCTCAGACCATACACAAAAATAAACTCAAAATGGATTAAAAACCTAAATGTAAGTTCAGACACTATCAAACTCTTACAGGAAAACATAGGCAAAACATTCTATGACATAAATCACAGCAAGATCCTTTTTGACCCACCTCCTAGAGAAATGGAAATAAAAACAAAAATAAACAAATGGGACCTAATGAAACTTAAAAGCCATTGCACAGCTAAGGAAACCATAAACAAGATGAAAAGACAACCCTAAGAATGGGAGAAAATATTTGCAAACAAATCAACAGACAAAGGATTAATCTCCAAAATATACAAGCAGCTCATGTGGCTCAATATCAAAAAAATAATCAACCCAATCCAAAAATGAGCAGAAGACCTAAATAGACTTTTCTCCAAAGAAGATATACAGGCCGCCAAGAAACACATGAAAGGATGCTCAGCATCACTAATCATCAGAGAAATGAAAATCAAAACTACAATAAGGCATCACCTCACACCAGTCAAAATGGCCATCATCAAAAAATCTACAAACAATAAATGCTGGAGAGGGTGTGGAGAAAAGGGAACCCTCTTGCACTGTTGGTGGGAATGTAAATTGATACAGCCACTATGGAGAGCAGTATGGAGGTTCCTTAAAAAACTAAAAATAGAACTACCATACGACCCAGCAATCCCACTACTGGGCATATACCCTGAGAAAACCATAATTCAGAAAGAGACATGTACCACAGTGATCATTGCATCTCTATTTACAATAGTCAGGACATGGAAGCAACCTAAGTGTCCATCGACAGATGAATGGATAAAGAAGATGTGACACATATATACAATGGAATATTACTCAGCCATAAAAAGAAACGAAATTGAGTTATCTGTAGTGAGGTGGATGGACCTAGAGTCTGTCATAGAGGGTGAAGTAAGTCAGAAAGAGAAAAACAAATAGCGTATGTTAACGCATATGTATGGAATCTAAAAAAATATATATGGTTCTGATGAACCTGGGGGCAGGACAGGAATAAAGATGCAGATGCAGAGAATGGACTTGAAGACACAGAGAGGGGGAAGGGTAAGCTGGGACGAAGTGAGACAGTGGCATGGACATACACTACCAAATGTAAAATAGATAGCTAGTGGGAAGCAGCTGCATAGCACAGGGAGATCAGCTCGGTGCTTTGTGACCACTTAGAGGGGTGGGATAGGGAGGGTGGGAGGGAGACACAAGAGGGAAGGGATATGGGCATATATGTATACATATAGCTGATTCACTTTGTTATATAGCAGAAACTAACACAACATTATAAAGTGATTATACTCCAATAAAGATGTTGAAAAAAAATAATAATCACAAGCTATTTTGAGAAGAGCAACCAGTGGCCTATCCCTACCCCTACCCCACTTCATGGAATACAGCATCCTTGCCTGTCTGCAAGACAGCTGAAACCCACTATGTTCTTTGCCTCACTATCTGCCGCAACCTAGAGAACTTGTATCAACGAAACAACCTAGAGCAGGAAGTCATAGGGTGGGATGCAAGGTGGCAGTTGGGGGTGTTGTGTCAGCCTCACAAAGGCAGGGACTGTGGTTTCTTGTATTCTATGCTTTATCTGGTGGCTGGCACAGAGTAGAAGCTCAATAGGTATTTGCTGAATGACTGTGAATGAGTGAAGGAAAGGACAGGGGACAGAGGTCAGCATTTGCAATGGCACATTGCATTCCAGGGGTACAAATGTCCCATAAGTAAAGTGGTAGCCAAGGGTGGAGGTGGGAGATGCCAGGAGCAGAGTGTGCAGCACTGGTTCAGAGGGCCTCAAGACTGAGAAGTGAGGATGACAGAAAATTCTACACATAGGGCATGGCTTCAAAGAGGAATATTTGCTTCATCCTAGAGCCTAGGTTACAAATGTTGCATATTGACTTGCTTGCTATGGCTCCCAGAAAATAATGTGATGAACAACCAGATGGCCGTTTAGCGGAGCCAGGGGCAATCCACATACCTGTCTGTTGGCAAATACCAAGTCTGGAAATCTTTCTCCATATTCAAATACTACTGGAGACAAGAAAAATCACACAGAGCTTACCAAGATGTTTTATAGAATGAAGAAAAAGAAACATCTTCCTGAAGACCTAGAAGAAATGAGCTTCTGGAATCAGGATAAAATTTTAGAAAACTGTTAGGCATCCTGAAAACATGCAGTAATCCTGGACTATAAGAAACAGGTTGGAAAGTCACCAAGGAGAGAATAGATTACATTATTTGTGTTTAACCTGACCTTACTAGAAACAATTTGGCAAAATATATTTTGAGCTCTAGAAAATATTCTACCCTTGACTCCTTAATTTCATTTTTATTCTAAAAAAAAATCAGAGATACTAAAAGTTTTATGCAAGTATGTATGTATGTATGTATGAAATAACTACATCATTTATAACAGTTTAAAATAAATCTAGTCTAATATATTCTAATGCCGATGTAGATAAATAATTTTGGCATATTCATGTGATTTTGTTATTCAGTCCTTGAAAACATAATTTCAAAGGATAGCTAATAAAATTGGAAAGTTATCATGCTATATATTAAGTAAAAAAATAACAGATCTGAGTTTTGTTTAAAAAAAATTGATTTCCAAAAAAATAGTCTATAGAAAAATGTACTGTTAGTAATTATCTCTGTATAGAAGGACTTCAGCTGAATTTCTTTTTTTAAAATAATATTTTAGTTTTCTAATTTTATATAATAAGCATGTATTAGTTTATACTCATAAAAATTAAACACCTGCTTAAATGCCTGGTAATGGCTCATGAAAAATAGAATTAAGATTACTGTTTCAAACATTTGTATTTTCTCCCCTTTCTCTGAGAATCCCTTTGAAATGCTAAGAGTGCTGTATAAAAATGAGTAGATCCATGGCGACAGTAAAACAAAAAAAAAGAGAAGGGTGGGATTATTTTGCTGGCTAGACCAGAATAAACTGCAACCCACATGGACAAAGGCGGCAGGCAGGCAGCTGCACTCCCTGGCAGAGTCCCAGGAGGGCCACGCAGAGGGGCAGGTGAGGAAACCCAGGCTGTGGTGGCCCCGGAACGGACTGAACCAAATCCATTCCCAGCTGGAACTTTCCAAACAAGGATGATCACTTGCTTGGTGGGGACTCATGTGTGGGTGCTGTGCCCAAGGAGAAAGAGCCACAAGGAGGCTCAAGGGGACATGCGGTGACCTTTGAGGTCCACTTTGAATCCTGCAGAAAATAAGAAATAAGCAGCCAGTGCCACTGAGAAGTCAACTGTTCAGATGCTTTTCACCCTCATCTCCAAACATGAGTGTTGCTTCGTAACTGGCCAGTTATACTCTGCACTACAGATCTAGCATTGGGAAGCATCGAACACTCTGCCCATTAAAAAAAAGGAGAAGAAAAAGAAAAGAAAAGAACAGCTAAGAGTCTTCCAAACATTCCTTGTACCGAATACAATGAAATCTGCATTAAAGCATATTTTGCCTCTAATGGGCAATTCCCTGTCTTAAGCAATTTCTTCCAAGTGACTCTGTGTGATAGAATTCAACACTTATTTTTAAAAACTCCAGTTAAAATCCCATATTTTGGCTTGCAATTGATCTCTAGGGTAGATGCTAAATGGGAGCTTTATTGTAATTCTTTGGATTTTACACATTTTAAACCATAAGGTTTAAAGTGCATACTAGCAGGTAAAAGATTATAATAGATTAAAAAAATAAGACTTTATTTTCTGAAGAGAAGTTAAGGACTTCAGGGAATGAAATGATGTTGATCAAAACACTGAAATCTACTAGCTCACTGCTCACTTATAACCAGAATGAAATGGAGGAAATAGGGAGTCCCCACTGTCTAGTGCTAATGAAAATGACTTTTCTATATTACTTTTACTCTTTAAGATTCCACATTATGAGAACTAGGGGATAGAAGAGGGGCATGAACATATAAGAAGGATACAACCATTTTAAGTTTCATTTCTGGGATGAGAAAGACATACCAGACAATTTGAAGATTCCCTGTCATAAAATGGTGTACTACACACAACACATCAGAAATATGTGAAAGACTGTATAAAATTAGAATGCAAGACCTTGATTACAAAAAAAAAATTATAGTGGGAAATTTAATGTACCTCTTTCAGAATGTGACATCTAGTTAAAACATAGATAAGGATATAGGGAATTTGAGTAACATAATCAAGAAACTCAATACATATGTACAGAACTTTTTTCTTAAAAATAGCAAATATACTTCTTTTCATGTCCATGGGATATACACCCAAATCAGACATGTACTTGATCACAAAGAAAACTTATATTTTATTATTTAAAAAATTTTTTTTGATGTGGACCATTTTTTTAAAGTCTTTATCGAATTTGTTACAATACTGCTTCTGTTTTATGTTTTGGTTTTTTGGCTGCGAGGCATGCGGGATCCTAGCTCCCTGACCAGGGATCGAACCCACACCCCCTGCACTGGAAGGCAATGTCTTAACCACTGGACCGCCAGGGAAGTCCCGAAAATCTTACATTTTAAAAGTAGAATTATTACTGATAACATTCTCATAATTTGATAAATTAGAAATAAATTTTTAAAAAGGTGATCAAAACTGTGATCGTTTGGTAAACTAAGAAACTGTCAAAATATTACCTAGCAAAGGAAATCAAAACTGAATCATCTCAAATGTAATCATTGAATCAGAGAAGGATCATCAATGGACGCTAAAAACAGTGGCTTACAGAGAGATTGGAGACAGGAGATTCACACAGTGCTCAAGTATTGCCCCATAGGTTAAACACTAATTCCAGGGTTTCCTTGGTGGTGTAGTGGTTGAGAATCTGCCTGCCAATGCAGGGGACACGGGTTCGAGCCCTGGTCTGGGAAGATCCCACATGCCGCGGAGCGGCTGGGCCCGTGAGCCACAGTTACTGAGCCTGCGCGTCTGGAGCCTGTGCTCCGCAACAAGAGAGGCCGCGACAGTGAGAGGCCCGCGCTCCGCGATGAAGAGTGGCCCCCGCTCGCCGCAACTAGAGAAAGCCCTCGCATAGAAACGAAGACCCAACACAGCCTAAATAAATAAATAAATAAAAGTACTCTTAAAAAAAAAAAAAAAAACTAATTCCAAAGGTAAAACTATACTTTTACAATGGGGGTTAGCACTATAACCATATGAACAAACTTAGCATCCCCAAGAGTGGGACAACTTGACCTTACGTGCCTGTTGATATGAAATACACATTATTAATTTTTTTTTGAAATACACGTTATTAAGCATAGAGCATTACCAATAAATATTCTTTTCTTTTTGGCTTAAACAACAGACATTTATTTTGTCACAGTTCTAGAGGCTAGAAGTCTATGATCAAGGTGCCAGAATGGCTAAGTTCTAGTGAGGGCATTCGTCCTGGTTTGCAGACAGCCGCCTTCTCCCTGTGTCCTCGTTGCGTTCCTTGGAGCGTGGGTGCAGGGAGACAGTGATTGATCTCGATCTCTCTTCTTACAAGTCCACCAGTCCTGTCAGCTAGGACCCTACCCTCATGATATCATTTAACTTTCATTACCTCCTGAAAGCCCTGTCTCCAAGTATACTCACACTGGGGATTAGGGCTTCAATATATGAATTTTGAGAGGACACAGTTCACTACACAGCATGGTAAGTCTCAGTTTGGACTAGCCACATCCACATGGTCAAAAGACATGGGGCTACCAGGTACCATGTGGAATAGTACAGTCCAACAGTTGTACTTGAAGCATACCCCTAACGAGTGAGAAAGACTTGAGCATTTGCCAATGAATATACTTGTCTAAAAGGTTCAACCTGAATTTCAAGCCTTGACCTAATTTCTAGTTTACAGGAAATATAGCAGAGAGAAGAACATATTAATGGATGCTAGGAGGAAACAAACAAGTCCAGAATGTGGAATAGTGTGCAAAACAACTGACCTGGTTTCTTCTAAAAATCAATGACATGGGGAAGAAAACGAGAGAAACTGGTTTAAAGAGACTAAAAAAAAAAAAAAAATTGACCAAATATAATACATAATCTTGATTTGATCATGAATTAAAAAACATCTATACATAATTTTTTTTGCAATAACTGGGGAAATTTGTGTATGTACTGATAAAATTATTAATTGTTTTTAATATTTTTAGACACAGTAATGGTATTTTGGTTACCTAATAGAATGTCCTTGTTTTTCAAAGTTGTATCCTTCAGTATTTAGATAAGAAGTGTATGTCTGTTTTTACATTGAAATGATTCAGTGAAAAATAAAAGAATAAATAAAAACACATATTTAATATATGTGATATATATATGTATATATGTGATATATATGTATATATAAAGGCAAGAAAGCAAAATGGGCATATTATTAACAGTGGATAAAACTAGGTAAATGGTATATGGATATCCTTTTTAGTTGAACTATATGAAATTGACAATACTTGACCATTTTTGAGTTTAAAGAAATGACAATTTTACATTTGAATACACCAGTTACCATAGGAGACACTTGAAGGGTGATTAAAAACCCACCATTAAAAGAACTCCAGGAACCAGATGGGTTTACAGCTGACTCCTAACTAGCCTTTAAAAATCTGATCATTTCTATGCTATGCTATTTCAGGCCATGAAAAAATAGAAAAGTCTTTAGCTCATGCTATGAATGTAGCACTTCCTTAACACTATTTAAACCCAATAAAGGCAGCCCCCTCTACCCCCAAAAAGAAAAAGTATAGACTAACCTCAGTTATTGTTATAGATAGCAGAATTGTAGGAAAAAATAGCTATCCTGAGATTGTAAGAATAACTCAATACCAGGATATCTATCAATATATTTCATCACATCAATAAAGTAGAGGAAAAAACTATGTGATTATCTCAATATATGCTGAAAATACTATTAAAATTTATCTGACATTTCTAATAAAAGCTGTGAGTAAAATAAGGTTACTAATGAGTGCTTAGTTCTGCTTAAAGGACTTTAACGTGTATTTTCTTATTTAATGTTCACACATTTAATCTTCAGAGACAGATCCTGTTATCCCCATTTTGCTCTCTAGGCTAAATGTCTAGAAGATGGAATGTTGAGTCCTATAATAATTGTATGTTTAACTTTATAAGAAACTGCTAAAGTGATTTACAGATTGGCCATAATGTTTTGCATTCCCACCAGCAATGCATTCTCTTTAAGTGTGAGTATGTAGCTTGTATTTTCATTCTCTTAACAGTGTCTTTTGCAAAGCGAAAAATATTCATTTTGATGAAGTCCAATTTATCATTTTTTTCTTTTGTACATGATGCTTTTGGTATAACATTTAAGACTCCTTTGCCTAATTTACGGTCATGAAGATTTTTCTCTTATGTTTCCTTTTAGAAGTTTTACGGTTTTATATTTTACATTTTGATCTATGATCCACACATGCCCTGCATGTGTGCCATCCAGTGTACAGTCCGGGACCTGAGTGATGCTCTATCTTGTAGCTCATGTCTCACACTTTGGTGTGCTGTTTAGGGTCAGATACATGCTTACATAGCTTGGAGGTGAGCCCAAAAGTTTATACACAATTTTATCGGATCACCTTCTTGTATTCCCTCTACTCCACAATCTCTTCCATGTTTTCTGGCTTCCCAAAGCCCAGGGCTTTCGTTTCCCTACACTGCTACACGTTTCCCATGATTTTTCCATAATATTGGGCCCATTTCCAAGCTCAAGCAGTGATAAGATTAAGAGAGAAAAAAAATGCAGTGGGACTTCTTCTGGACCTCAGTTCCTCTGGTTGGGAATTCGGGGTCCACCCAACTGTTGCTGCCATCATTACCACTGCTGCCCCAGGTTTGCCTGGTATTGGGATGAGAATGAAGTAAATGATAACAACAAACAAAAGAGGGGATTTCCCTCACTCTTTTGACCCTCAGCAGTCCTCTGTCCTGTTCCTTATGTCCCAAACAGATAATTTCTTTTGCAGTTCTGTCTGCCTTCCTTGTTGTGCAGTTCTGGCCCTTAAACTGCCTTTGAGTTCAGGTCAAGAGATTCCAGAGGAGAAAAAAAAATGGGAAATTCATCACTGTTTTAATAGTACTCTGAATTCTGGTTTCCGTCCCCAATCTATCTGCTACTACTTGCTTTTAAGAGTCCTTAGAAGACTGCTACATTCATTCTGGCCAGGGATTTTAGTTGCATTCGTTGGAAGAGACAGAGGGGAGTAAGTGTGCTTACACCATCTTGACCAGAACTGGAACCCCTCCATAGTCTTTTGGATCACAATT
Organism: Balaenoptera ricei; assembly: GCF_028023285.1. Classification (NCBI taxonomy): domain Eukaryota; kingdom Metazoa; phylum Chordata; class Mammalia; order Artiodactyla; family Balaenopteridae; genus Balaenoptera; species Balaenoptera ricei. Next base: position 14,399,376 of record NC_082642.1, on the reverse strand, counting down.
TCCATCTATTGCATTTAAAATATTTTTTTTTCAGACTTCACCTATTACCCAAAGTAAAGATACATCTATGACTTAAAGTAAGCCACCTATATTTGATCATACTTTATGGTAGCAAGCTAATAAATTCTCTTTGATAGAGAAGAATGTTCACTGTTTGGTAAACTTAATAAATGGGTGAAGCTTATTAACATCGATGTTCTCAAGAGCACATTGGAGGAGATAAATAAGAACATGCCTAGTGGAGGAGAGCTGGCACTTATGAACATAAAGACTATTATCTCTGAAACTGGGAAGATTCAGTACATAGAAAGAAAGCATATTAATGAACCCAGATGGCATTGGAGGCAAATTTAGGAGCTGCTAATCCCTGCTTGTTAAAAACCTAGGATATATTTAGGTTAACAATAGGTTACTAGAGTTATACAACATCTTTAATAAAATATGTCAAACTAGATTGATTTAAGCAATAAATATTTGGAGCTGTGAAACATTTTTTACAAGAGCCTACAGAAAATAGAACGTAATTTTAAACGGGGGTGAGAGGTAGGGGATATTAAGTATAAGTTTACATTCAAATGAGTAAACTGGTTTTCCATGTTTCATGACAAAGGGTATTTCTTGGACCTGCCAATTAATAAAAATTGAGACAAAATGTACAAATTGGTACACAGTCAATGCAAAATAATGAATTGATACACATTGATGAAGCAGTGCAAATTAAATATCTGAAGGGATCCTAAGCAAAGATTATCATGTTCAGAAGGAAATAAAGCAAGCTCTAGAAAGAATCTTTCTGAGCTGTTGGATGAATATAACGCTTTTTGTGAGCATTTTTCCTTAAGAGGTTTATCATTTTGAATGCAGAAATAGGAGCTGCCTGTAAAACTGATGAATCTAATCATTACATAAAATGAACTAAGCTCCCCAGAGGCTATTTCTTTCTATTCCCCATGTAAACCATGCTTTCATAAATACAATTAATTAATAACACTTTATGTGTATGTATGTGTGTGTGTATATATATGCCATAGGCAGAAAAAGAGTGTTTGGATAAGAAAAGGCTCATAGGTGGTCTTTTGGGTAGTGTTACAGCAACATTTATTGAGCACTTACTGTGTGCCCTAAATTTATACGTGCAATACTTAATCCATATAAAAATCTAAAGAGGTAGGTATTATTATTGTTCCAAGTTTACAAATAAGAAAACTGAAGCATAGAGAGGTTGAATTTCTTGCTCAAGATCCCACAGCTAGTAAGAGAGGGGGGCATGGTTGGGCCCCATACCGTCTGCCTCCAGAATGTGTGCACTGATTTACTATGTTAGTACACCAGTGAAGTAAATTGTTAAACATGCATGAGACTTTGGATGCTAGAAAGAAAACCAGGCACAACACAGCTGGATATGAAGGGAACTTGATTATACGTATTCTTCCATTATATAAAATTGACATTGCCTCACCTCAGCAATAAAGGAAGTCTGTATGTAAGCAGGTATATTTAACTCTACTATTGTTTAAGATTAAAAACTATTACTAAAGACAGTTCTCTCTTTACTACTGTGTGCATTCCCATGGTGGCTGTTATTATAAACTTTGTAGCCAGTGGGTATACATGATAAAGAAATCATTCTAGGACGACATAAAATAGGATGGGCCATAAACCCAAAATAAATTTTAAATACTTAACTAAAATAATGGTAGTGGAGACATTGCACTAGCTAAAAGTTATTCACTCTGCAATGGACACAGGGCAGTATGTGTGATTTTTTGTTTGATCTGAGGAAGGGGCTGACAGCAGGCTGACTTGGGATCCCGAATGGGGTTGGGAAATGAGCCTGAGGGTAACAAATTCCTCTAATTCCAAATTCCTATAATTGAGGAAGACAAACGTCCCTGCTTGGCTACCTGAGATCAGGGCTGGCCTTGTTTACCTTTAACTCTTCTAGATCAAGGAAAAAAATCTGCAGCAAGAAACTTCTGTGTGGCACTAGCAGGTCAACCCCATCACTCATGAGGGATGAAGATTTCCTGTGTTTGTTTTTAACTGGCCTGTCTTGCTTATAAAAGTACATCTCTTTTTCCCCAGAGAATTTGTTAATCAAGGTAGTTTGCAGGCTTCAGGAATTAGCTCATTTATTTGGGGCAGCAGAAGAATGAACCAGTTGGGAGCGCAGGCCTTGGGCTCAGGCTGCCTGGCCTTGTAGTCTGACTCTGTAGCCGGACAGTGGGGTGACCCTGGGCCACTTTGCCAGGCCTCACCCACCCTAGGAGGCAGCTACTGCTATCATCCCCGTTTTATAGATTAGAGGCTGAGTCACGGGGAGGTCTTATGCCTGGCACTTTATTTTCTAAGTGTCTAGCACAGAGTAAATAGTCAATAAAAGCCAGCTATTACTCTTTGAGATGTTCGAAGCAAAAATCTGGAAACTGTAGAAGTCATCTTGCTGGGGGCACTTTCTCATATTGTCTGGAATACAAGTTCTGAATTGCTCTGGTGTGCAAGGCTTTCTGTACTGTGGCTGAGGTATTTCGAAGAGATGGGTCCAGCATTCCTATCTGGGAGAAGCCAGGAAATGTTGGCACTGTGGTATGGGCTCCATTCTCATGAGTTCTGTTAACTCCATGTGACACCCTACCCTAAACTAAGGATGGGGTTACCATCCCAGATTACTTACCACTGCCGGAGAGCTCTGCCCCACTGGTTTCTGAGGTGTATTTGTAGGCATGTGTAATTATTTGGTGGACAATACTGTTTATTGGCCTCTGTAGGGCAAAGCCTGACACCTTCGATCTCTTGTTTCTTGGCTAACAGCAGAGCTAGTCCTTGGAGACTGGGAACTGGGTTTTCCTCACCACCAGCATTGATGTAATTCACAGAAGGGAGGATATCTGGATTCTAATCGAGAAACCATTCTGCTTACTTTTACATGAAAACCTCCAAAATAATACTGGGGGAGTCTTTTCATTTTCTCTAGAATTTTAAGAAACAAAGGTTTGTGATTTATTTCAAATGCTGCATTAAAAATATTTGTTATTATTAAAAAAACATCAGCTTTAGGACAAGAAATTTGAATGCGCTTAGGATAAAACTTAACCAATGAAGAATTTGTTTCATATGTTAAGATCATGCTGAGTCCCTTTAAGCATGAAGTCATTGCTGTTTTAAAGTTTTTCTATCAAAGTGCAACTCATATTAATATTATCAATTTTTACCTTACATAAAACATTTTATCTGCATCTTATGGTGGTAGTTTGCAGCTGAATGGCAAATTTTATAGGAACTAAAACAAATAAATAAATAAACTCAAGTACATACCTAATAATTTAAGAGAAAAAAAATGTAGAAATTTAAAAAAAACAAAAAGGGAGGGCAATGTCAAATGTATAAATAAATCATAACCAAGTGAGGATGCCTGAGTTCATTCAATATTACATTTGTACACCTGCCCCTTGGGTTTCCCTTTATGTATCGTCTTATTAAAGCCCCAATTTACTAACATTCTGGCGTTTTATGGAAAGAAGCTGACATGAAAGTTGGTCAATGAGACGTTGCTCTGTAAAGAAGCAAAGTCTTGCTAAATATAGTGTAAATGATGGACAACTATCATTTAAAAGTGATAATGAAATGAAGGATTTCTTTGATAGCATTATAAACCACAGTGGAAGTGGGGCATATGCTGGTATCACTGTAACATGGTCAAACCAAATTTATGTCGTGCTTGTGTGTGTGTCTGAACACACACTAACTTAATGATCCTATTCTTTTACGCTTATTGTATTGTGCTCTATTTCCTTCTCGTTGATCAATGCACAATGAATTTTTCTCTTCAAGTTAGCCCCTGCTTCCCTCCAGCATAGGTGCTAAAATTTTTAAACTTGAGGCTCAGGTGTGGGGCCCTGGGCAACCCCAGCCAAATCTGACAGTATTTAATATTAGCCCCATCTCTATGTGGGGTTATAAGTCTAAACCAGTGGTTCTCAAAATGTGGTCCTAGAGCCAGCAGCAACAGCATTGCCTGGAGTGTGGTTAAAATGCAAATACTTAGGCCCTGAACCAAACCTACTTGATCAGAACCTCTGGGGCAGGGGCCCAGCAATCTGGAGGTTTAATGAGCCCTCCAGTTGGTTCCGATGTTCATGAAAGTTTGAGAGCCTTTGGTCTTAACTTGGTCTTGCTGCCCTGTATCCTGTCTGCCTGGGTTGACTTCCTAGATACACACATACCTATAAAGCTCAGTTATCCCCTCTGATTTCCTCATGACTGGGTCTCTGTCTCTCTGACTGGGTTTATGCCCTGATTTCAGATTAACACTCTAGCTCCCAGCTGGGATTTCCACCTGGCCTGCTGGACCAGAGCCCTGTCAGCTCCTTTCCTTAAATATATCACAGTCCTGCTTTTACTCTTCTCCCCTCCTGGCTGGTGGACAAGTCTGGCATTGAATCAGTTGGGCCGTTTGGAGACAATTCGCACTGGGGCATCTCCACGACCTGGCAACTCCATGCTGTGTCTCCCAGCAGGCCATAATAGCACTGGCCTAAGATGACCTCCAGGCCCCTCACCCGTGGACGTTATAGTTGACATTACTATCCTTCTTTATTAGTCCCTGTCCTATAACCTGATAAACATTCTAACTGCCTAAGGCCCCATTTTATATTACCCTGTCCCTACTGATCTGGATATCAAGAGACTACATGAGCTATGACATCTATCTGAAGTCAGTGGATACCTTTGGAAAACACTACAGTAGAGTTAGGTAAACATTTTAGGGTAAAACATGTTATTGATTTGGGGACAAATCCTTCAGGGTAAAGAAAGACAATAGTAGAAAATAAGTTATATTTGAATTACTTTAAGAAAATGTTGCCGGCACCACTTTATGTTCTGAATATTCTAATTTACCTGATAGAGCATTCAATACATTTATCTTGTGAGGATTGGTATCCTCTAACTTCTGCTTTCCAAGTCCTAATTTTTCCATGCATGGATCCACCTACTGAATTTATTTTCCCGAAACCTGAACACACCATTATCTTACTATCAGTTTACAGGAGACTCAACACTATAGCGTTTAATAAAATATTCGTGCTCATCCAGAGGAGCCTATAAGCAGCTACCACCGTGAAAGAAATTGAAGGTCACATTTATATGCCTAGAAAATAGTTCAACAAGTATTTCAAAACATTCTCCATTTCAACCTTTGGTCAAAGCCCTTTTATGTGTTAGCAATATTCACAATACTTGAAGAGGTCCTTTTTTCCTTGAATTCTGTTTAATGCATAACCACTTGGCCCAGTTTAGACATAAGCTTTCTTACCCTAAACTCATGAGTCCTGCTTCTGCTTCTATTTGTCAGATGGATAGAAATTTGTCAGTAAAGGCTTAACAAAAGGAATTTACATGTGTGGTTATATTCATTCAATTTTTCATGGAGCAATTATTTATTCCATTCTACTATGTGCCAAGCACTACATTGGTGCTGGAATACCAGAGTCCTTGCCTGAAAAAAAATCTTCTTGGAAATCCCTTCCCAGTCAGATGGATCTTTTCTTGTCAGAGGTGGTGGGTATGGATTTGCCTCACAGAGAATGGGTGGGGACCATGGAGGGGCTGCATGATCATCAAGATGTATGGCTTTGGAAAGTAAAATGTGATTTATGCAAAGCACTGTTACATTCTGGGATATGAAAATGAGGACCCAGATCAAAGAAACAAAGACAACAACATTTTACTTTTTCACAATTGGCACAAACTATTCATTTTTCATCATATCTTCTACTATCTGCACACTTTGGGTTAATACCAATCATCTTCCAAGCACTGCTTATTGGATGGCCCCTAACTGAAGTGTTGACCCGATTTTCCTTTAAGAAATTGTCTAATCTGTGTCTATAGCATCCCTCTGGCCAAACATATGGCTGAATAATCAAATGCATTTAAGCATTTCCTGTGTCTCTAATTCTATCCTAAGTGCTGTGACAAATTAAAAACTAAGCAAATTCATTTTCTCCTTGGTATTATAGCTTTTTCTGTATAAATTCTACTGTATCATAAGTATCTTGAGGACAAGACTCATGTCTTACTCATTTTTGTAAACGCCATAGATTATCACATTATACTCAGTAAATATGATTGAATGGAAAAATTCATAAAGAAATTCATTTCTAGGGACTGTAGACTATAAACATCATCCTGAGATTTCTAGAACTCTTGGAAAAGGCAATTCTGTTGGTGATAGGTCATACCGTTTCACCTTGTGAATGAAGGTCAACTTGACCCCAGGGAAAGTTAGTGTACAGACATGCCATTGTACTCTTGACCAGTCAGCAACATCAGAAACGGAACAGTGCAGCCATGCCTCATAATGATTTCCTTTGTTAAGCAGTGTCACTCACCTGATCTGAAGCCAGGTCAGCATGGGGGTTGTTCCTCCTCCGAATACCCAGACTGTGAAGAACACCAGGAGCAGAGTGGTGGTAAACATCATTTGCTTGGGCTGAGATCCTGTGTTCCGAATAGCTAAGGCAAAAGCTATCGCTCCTCGCAAACCTTACAGAGAAAAACCAAAGAAGGAAAAGAAACATCTGCACGAGTGTCATTCTCATTTCATTGAATTTATCTTTACAATTTACTGACAAACACAATTACATTTTAAAATTAAACTTTTAATTTTGAGATAACTGTAGACTCACATGCAGTTGTAAGAAATAATAGGGACTTCCTGTGTGCCCTTTCCTTCTCCCCAGTGGTAACGTCTCGTCTTGCAAAACTATCTAGTACAATATCACACCCAGGACTTTGACACTGATATAGTCAAGATTCAGTACAGTCCCAACACCATAAAGGTCCCTCATGTTGCCCTTTATAACCACACCTACTTCTCTCCCACAAACTCAACATCTGGCAGCCAGTAATCAATCCTCCATTTCTATAATTTTGCTGATTCAGGAATGTTATATAAATGGAATCGTGAAGTATGTAGCCTTTTGTAATTGGCTTTTTTTCACCCAGCGTAATTTTTGGATACTCATCCAGGTTGCCAAATGTATTGATAGTTTGTGCCTTTTTATTGTTGAGTAGTATTTCCATGGTATGGATATTCCACAGTTTGTTTAACCGTCAACTGTTAAAGGACATCTGGGTAGTTTCCAGTTTTTGGCTATTACAAATTAAGGCCTTTGTGTGAGTGAACGTAAGTTTTCAGCTCTCTGAGATAAATGGCCAGGAGTGCAATCACTGAGTTATATGGTATTTGCATGTGTTTTTTTTATTAATTGATTTTAATTAAAAATTTTATTGAAGTAACATTATTTAAATTTATATGTATAACATTGTATATATTATAACATGTTTCACGTGTACATTATATTTCTTTTTTAAATTTAATTTTATTTAATTTTTTTATATAGCATGTTTTTAAAAGAAATTACTACCAAACTTTTCCAGAATGGCTCTACCATTTTACATTCCCAGCAGCAATAGATAAGTCATCCAGTTTCTCCGCCTTTACCAGCCTTTAGTGTTGTCATTATTTTAAATTTTAGCCATGTTGATAGCTTGTTGGGGTTATAATTTCCATTTTCCTAATGGTATTTACATTTTTTAATGTGCTCATTTGTGATCTATCTACCTGCTTGGGTGAAATGGCTCTTTGTGTCTTTATCTCATTTTCTAATTGAATTGTTAGATGTTTGTTAAATTCTGAGAGTTCTTTATATATTCTAGATAATAGTCCTTTGTTGGATATATAGTTTGCAAATATTTCCTCCCACTTTGTAGCTTTTTATTGATAAAGTCTAATCTGTTGATTTTTCCTTTTATAAATCATCTATTTGGAGCCAAGTCTAAGAACTCTTTACTTAGCTCTAGGTCCTGAAGATTTTCCCTTATATTTTAAAATTTTTTCTAAAAGTTATTTAGCTTTACATTTTACGTTTAAGTCCATGCTCATCTTGAGTTAATTTTGGTATAAGGGGAGAGTTTTAGGCTGAGGAATTTTTTTTTTTTTTTTTTTTTTTTTTTGCCTATGGATGTTTAATTGCTCTACTGAATTGCTTTTGTACCTTTGTCAAAAACCAATTGGGTGTATTTGCATGGCTCTATTCCTGGGTTCTCAATTCTGTTCCATTGATCTATGTGTCTATTCCTATTCTGCTGGTACACTGTCATGATTATTGTAGGTATATTGTAGGACTTAGTATCGGGTAGACTTCCTGCACTGTTGGTGGGAATGTAAATTGATACAACCACTATGGAAAACTTTATGGAGGTTCCTTAAAAAACTAAAAATAGAACTACCATATGACCCAGCAATCCCACTACTGGGCATATACCCTGAGAAAACCATAATTCAGAAAGAGTCATGTACCACAATGTTCATTGCAGCACTATTTACAATAGCCGGGACATGGAAGCAACCTAAATGTCCATTGACAGATGAATGGCTAAAGAAGATGTGGCACATATATACAATGGAATATTACTCAGCCATAAAAAGAAATGAAACTGAGTTATTTTTAGTGAGGTGGATGGATCTAGAGTCTGTCATACAGAGTGAAGTAAGTCAGAAAGAGAAAAACAAATACCTTATGCTAACACATACATATGGAATTTAAAAAAAGAAATGGTACTGATGAACCTAGTGGGAGGGCAGGAATAAAGACGTAGACATAGAGAATGGACTTGAGGACATGTGGCAGGTGGGGAAGGGGGAAGCTGGGGCAAAGTGAGAGTAGCATCGACATATATACACTACCAAATGTAATATAGTTAGCTAGTGGGAAGCAGCAGCATAGCACAGGGAGATCAGCTTGGTGCTTTGCTACGACCTAGAGGGGTGGGATAGGGAGGGTGGGAGGGAGGCTCAAGAGGGAGGGGATATGGGGATATATGTATGCAGATGGCTGATTCACTTTGTTGTACAACAGAAAACAACACAGTACTGTGTAGCAATTATACTCCAATAAAGATCTATTTTAAAAAAACTCGGGTAGAGTGATTCTTATTTTTCATTTTCAAAAGTGTTTTAAATATTCTAGATCTTTTGCCTTTCCATAAAACTTTAAAAGAATATTGTCTGTATATACAAAAAAAATCTTTCTGGGCACAAATACTTTTAGAAAATCAAGTGTGTGAGACAACAAGGAAAACCAAGCTTATGGACCATTGAAAATTAATGAACGATTAAATGACATTTAAGAATTATTCCAGCCTGAGAACATACTTTTACAAAGTCTATAATCTAAACTTACCTATTAAAACCTGCTTTTTTGTCTATTTTTCTTCTTTAATAATAATATGTTAATTGAGTTTTTATGAATCCATATTAAATATATTTGCAAGAAGAGGTTAAAGAAGATTAAATGCTAAAATTTCAAATCAAAGTGTGATGACATTATAAAAACAGATGTAGACTTTGAAGAAAAGTAAATAAAAGCACAAGTAGTAAAATAAAAAAGTTAAAATCGAAAATCTCTCTTGGGTAACACAAGACTTATAAGACATTTACAAGCTCTGTTATACCACGTAACAGGGGCAAATAAACATTTATAATGATAGCAAGTATAAGTCAAAGATAGTGATTTTTGTTACTTTTATAGGAAGGTTTAAGTCACATACATAAAATTTCAATGGTCCATTTTTTATAATATTCATTGTATTAATATCATCTAGGTTTCTAATTTTCTAAATCTTTATTCATACATTAAAAGACTTTTAGAAATTGGATACAGGGTAGGATGAGAAAAACTGTAACTACCTTGGTCTTTATCCTTGGCTTGGCAACTTAGAATATAATGCTCCTTTCTTATCTTTACACTGAGAATATACAAGAGACAAGTTGCATAACACAAGATCCAGAGTATTAGAATAGAGAGACTTAATATATTTTGCCTGAAACAAGGAAGCCTCAGAAAGAGAGAGGAACATGCACTCTGATTATAAAATTATCTTCAAGGAACAAAATGTAATGGAGGAAGAAAATTATTCTAAATCTCCATGTAGACAAGGAAATGGCCTGAAGATAAGAAAGATAACATTTGAAGTAGATATTAATAAAGAAAAGTTCTTATACATCAGAAATTCTGAACACTTAGATGGCTGTACTCAAGAAGAGTACACCAGAGACGTTCATGCACTTAGACCCAGCTGGGGACAAGAGAGTGGGGATATTAATAACCCTTATTACTGGAGAATATTTCAATAATGTTCTCTCCAGGAAATACAAATGGTGTCATTAGGGAATGAGAACTGAAAGAAACAGTTTTCCAACAGCCTTCTATATCTGAGGAGAAAATTTATAGGTTAAGGTAAAGCTGCTAGCAGTGTTTAATCAGGACAAGATTGGAGATAGAAAGTGATCTTTTCTTTTTCTCTTTTCCTCAAGCTCACATTGCCAGAAGTGTCCATAAAGAAGGATTACTCCAGTTAAGTAGTGTGTATTAGAAATATTAAGTGATAAGACTCTAAGTATTTGTTTTCATTATATTGAATATCTGTGTGTGTGTGTGTGTGTATGTTTTTGGCTTTGTTTTTTCATTTTTTGTTTTGTTTTGTTTTTACTTTGAATTTTGTGAGAAAGAAAAAAATAGAGACTGGAATAAAAGTTAAAACTTGCTATATCATGTTTATTGTAAAGTTCATGTTAATTATCAAGGGCAAGGAAGGACATAATCATTTATCTTCCTGAATATGTTTAATAATGTATTGTTATTATGTTAAACTAGCATAACTAGGCTCTTAAATCTAAATTATCTATACATGAGCAGTTCTGAGTTTAAAAATATACTCAAAAGATATATGTTATTCTGACTTCTAAAAAAATCTATATCCTATAAATAAAACTCTATATTTACAGGAGATGCAATGTAGAGATCTCTTTAAAAAAAAAAGAAGAAAGAAAAAAGCAGCCACTGCCTTGTACTTGTACTTGTGGAATATTAAGAAACATTGATATTTAGAACCAACTTCCAGATGGCTCGATAAGAGGAGCCCTTCCCCATATAATGGTTACCTAAAAAACCACAGAAACAGTGTGCTTTCGGAGAAGAGAGTATCTGCCTGTAGCCCTGGCCACTTGTTGCAAATATGGCTCATGCCACATGTGAGATGGCCTAGTAGCATGGGAAGCATGGAACTGAGAAAGGTGAGGTCACTAAGTAGACAAAGCGAAGCTCATTTAGAACTCTAGATGAGAACAACTGCCTACATACCATTCATCCTTTATGATGCCACAGTTATTGATCACACGTTTGGCACCTAGACAATTGTCAAATCAATGGCCATTCATTGCTTCATTCAGCACATATGTGTCTTAGTCTGACATAACAAAATACCATAGTCTGGGTGGCTCCAGCAACAGAAAATATTTCTCACAGTGTGGAAGCTGGGCTGTCTACGATCAGGGTGTCAGCATGGCCGGGTCTGGTGAGAGCTTTCTCTCTGGCTTGCAGAAGGCTACCTGCTTGCCACGCAAGAGCAAGCTCAGTGGTGTCTCTTCTTAATTCTATCATAGGGCGCCCCACCCTCATAACCTCATCTAAACCTAATTGTCTCCCAAAGGCTCCATCTCCAAATAACATCATATTGGAAGTTAGGGCTTCAACTTATGGATTTGAAGGGGACACATTATGTGAGGGGAGTCCACAGCAATATGTACTGATTATCTGTTATGTGGAGGCTCTGGGCACACTTACCCTATCTCCTTCACACCACGGATTTGGGAAACAGAGGACTTTAGGACTGAAATAAATTACTTAGGCTACCAGCAAAATACTAGAAATTAAAGATTAGTATTGACTTAGGAGTTTCTTTTAGCAAAACACTATTTTCCAAGAACACATGCCATTTTGCTTACAAACCAGGAAATTCAGAACTCATTGTCAAAACTTGTGTTTTATTTTGTTTTATGGGTACTTTGATTCTTTGGATTTACCTTTCTTTTTCTCTTTGCTTTGGCCAACTAATGGACATAATTTTACACTTTTGGGGGTTATAGACTATATCACCTCATTTTAGATGGGTTAACTGTTCAGAGACTTTGACATATTTCACATACTCAGTTGGAAAGTTAGCATCATCTTGGGGAACAAAAGAATTACCTGAAATTAAATGTGGTTTCATTTAAAATTGGCCTCTAAGGGATTCTTATGTTAATTATGTTGATGTTCTATTCATAACAATAGAAGACTATTGAACCAAGGAAAGCTTTCAGGCAAGGACCCCTGCTGCAGAAAAAGTGCAGCTTCCTGTTTATCTTTAAACAGCAAAAGTGAAACTTAATCTGTTATAAATTTGCAGATGTGTTCTGAACAGGGTGAAGGTCATATACAGCTACATTTAAATCACAAGAATACAAGTACCACCTAAGGCATTTTCATTGAAGGTGCAAAGCAAGAGTCTAAACCTAAACATTTATTGAGCACTCACTCTGTGCTACCTGTTACCCAAGGCACAGTGGGGAGATGCAATGGCGAGGAAGCTTGGGCTCCTCTATTCTAGGGCTCATGGTTCTACAAAAATGAGTCTCTTAACAGGTAAATTATGATCAAGTATATTAGAGGTATAAAGAGTATGCTTTGCATGTATAGTCTGATGAAGAAAAAGGTAAGATTGCTAAACTTCATGAGGGCCCAAATCATGGCCATTGTCAACAAATGTGCAATGTTTAAGGCACTGAAATCAATGGTGGGGTGAAAGAGGTCTTTGCACATGTGGTTTTCTATACTTGAATCATTTTTCTCCCATTCAAATTTTCTCTAGTTCTTTCTTCTATAACCCTCACCCAAATTTCACCTAATTCCAACTGATCTTCAGAGCTCAGCTGAGCCTCTGATTTCTCTAGGAAGCCTCCACTGAGGTCTGGGCCTGGGTTAGGCTGACATTCCCAGTACAAACTGTGCTTGGCCTATCAGGTGACTTATGACATTACACTTAATTGGCTGGCTCTTTGTTTATCCACACACGTAGAGCAATGCCAAGCACATAAAAGGTCAATGAACAGATGAATGTTCTGATTCTTCATGATTCTTGATTACAAATGGAAAAGTGATTGATACCTCTTAGTTCAATGGAATGGTTGAGTAATTGTTTCTTCAAGTTTGGCTTCTGCCCTTTTATTATTTATTGAGACCCTTAAAGCCTCGTACTGAGAGTCAAGAGACCTGGGATCTGTTCTCAGGCCTGCCCGACAGGATGCGTGATCATTTGCCTCATCTGAATCTGTGCTGTCTCATCACTAAATGGAGGTTTTTAAGACTAGCTTGTGGCCTTTAGCCAGAAGTGCACATCAGAGTCAACTGTGAAACTTAAAAATGTATGAGTTATTCATGCTAGTGTCCTAACTCTAGAGATTTGGATTCAGCAGAGAATGAGTTACCTGAAAGCTCAGGCTCCTCTCTCTTCCCTCTGTACCACCTTGGTCCAAGGCCCATCACCTCACACTCTGACTGTGCCCCTGACCAACACCCTGGTCTCTTGGCCTAACAGCCTCCATCCTTTCTTCCTTCCAGACTATCGATGTCCCTCTGAACAGTTTCCTCAGAATCTAGCTTTATGAGGTGGTGATCTGACCCAGAAACCATAAGTGGCTTCCTACAGCCCATAGAAACACTTCAATCAGAATTTTGCCCCCCTTTCCGGGTCTACCTCCCCTTGTCCACTGAGAGCTTTGCATACCAACAAGGTGGTCTTCTTTCTCTCTGTAAACAATTGTTATCCTTGCCCCTATGCCATGATCCCACCGTTAAGCCTGTGTTTCACTTCTTTCCGCCTCTATTCCACCCCCATGAAGTTTTCCTGGAATACTCCAGTCCACATTGCTCTCTCTTTCTTGGAAATCCTATAAAACATATTGCTCATGCCACTCATATTATTAAATGATAGTCTGAGATGAATCAGTAGTTTAATATGATCTATTCTTTACTCTCAATTATTAATCTTTTAAAAGGTTGGAATTACAACTTCTTTACACAACTTAATATCTCTAATAGTATCCAAAACATGAAACTCAGTAAACGCTTTTGAATTGAATGATTACAGTGGCTTCAGACTCTCAAGATACGAGGTGGTGACGTTCATGTGTTCCTTCATCATTCGGGCTCTAGGAGATAGCAGAAAACAAGAGATAGTTTCTGCCTTAAAGGGGTTTCCAGATTAGTTTAAAATAGAAAAAAAAAAGTAATATGTAAGTTGTTGTGAAGGAAACAAAAGTAGGATAAGAAGATAGAAGATATATTTATGTGAAGGGTTGGAGTGTTCAGGGTGGTTAGGAAAACCACTTTGGTTAGGTGACATTTGAGCATAGACTCTAATGAGGGAGAGGCCATGTGGGTGTCTGGAAGAAAAGCACTCCAGGCTTCTGGAACAGTAGGCGCAAAGGCCCTGAGGCAAGGATATGCCTGATATGTTCACAGAGCAGCAAAGGGGCTGGTGTGGCTAGAATGGAATCAATGGGGGGCGGGAGGGGTGGGGGTGAATGGAAGGAGATAATGCCAAAGAGGTAACCGAGCCAGATCATGCCGGGCTCTTGAACAGCAAGGCTTTTGAATTTTATTTTGAGACGGAAAACTTCAGGAAGGTTTTTGGCAGGGTAGTGCTAGGATCTATTCTATGATTAAAAGGATCACTCTGGCTCTGCTATGAAAAACAGATCTCCAGGCTGGAGGCAGGAGGTCAGTGAGAAGCCTGTTGCATAATCCAGGCAAGAAGCGGAAGTGCATCAGAACAGGATGGTAGCATGGTAAGTACTGGAATAATGTCAAAGGTTGACAATATTTGCTGATGGGTTGGATGAGGCGTAGGAGAAGAAGAGAGAACTCCAAGAACTTATGGCCTGAACAACTGGAAGAATTGGGGGAAACTGTGGGAAGAGCATATTGGGGTGTCTGGGGGAGATCAAGGGTTATATTCCAGCCATGTGAAATCTATGATCCCTGGTATTGATACAAGCGCAGAGGTTGAGTGGGTGGTTGGATCTAAGAGTCTGGAGTTCAGGGGAGAGGTTAGAGTCTTCTTTACTGGAGACAGTGGGGAGTTAGGAGGAAAGTTTGGAGTTTGAAAAGTGTGGGAAGATAAAGCTTATTTTAAACCATGTTTTTTCTTGCTTTAAGGACTTTGTGCTGCTCTTCTCAGGCTTCCCCTCGCCCCCTTCCCCAGTCTCCCCTGCCGGCCCCCAGCCCTGGCTGCTCCTCTTCATCATTTCAGTCCTCAGAAAGGCTGCCCTGACCATGCCATCTAAGTGCCCTCCACTTGAACCCAGGCCTTTTTTACATGTCATTTATTACACGGATCACCATCTGAAATTATAAGTTTGTTTTTTAGCCTTTAAGACATGTGTCCCTCCACAAGAAAGTGAGCTCAGTGACAGCAGGCCCAGTGCTAGGATGGTGCCTCTCATATAGTAGGCACTCCTTAAGCATTGGATAAATGCATGAGTGAATGGATGAGGGAAAGATCATATTTTGCCTTTGAAACACAATTGGAATCCAAAGGAAAATGAACAGTAGTTGGACAGGGATGGAGAAATGTCCCTGAGAAACTGACCCATTCTTTAAAAGAAATATCCCTTAGATAAGTTATTTTGCTGCCTTTCTTTTCATTTGGGATATAATCCATTGCAATACCTTTTTTCCTTTCATTTCAAGTACATCACTCTGATAAATCAAACCCTAGTTTGAGTCTACAATAGAATTATGTATTGCTTTTACCTTTGCTGAAGTCCCATGGCCTTGCAAAAGGTAACTACTTTCAGCAAAAATGTCAGTCTGATTTCAAAATACATTTTCTAGGATAGTACAACCTTGTTATACAGTCCCATTTTCAGTTCAACGTCGTTTTATCACATGGAAACGAAGCCAACAGATTGTTTCAGTGAAAAAGCCTCTGCATTCAAAAATAAATTGAGTTTTTCTGGAAACTAAGTCTGTGTTAGACAAGCAGAACTTTCTTTCCTTCATCTCTCTTCCTGAACTTGAATCATTTAAACCTAAGGCCACTGAGAAGGAATGCGACGTAACTTCAATATATTTTTGCATAAAATGAAGTGTGTTTTTGGACAACTTAGGCAGCCAGGAAGGGTAATTGTAAATAGGATTAGCTCTGTCACAGCTCTGAGTCAACATGCATAGATGCCTCTGTCTTTGGAAGTTTATTTTTACGTAGGGAAGGTAGATGTGGTAGGAAACTGTGGAATAATCCTTGCCACTAGCTGAAATCTTCAATGGAGGGTTTCAAGAGAAAGGCTAAGAGAGATCAGAAGAAAGTCAACTTTCTGTGAGCAGTACCCAACTTATGGCCAGCTTGTGTTTCAAAGGTCAACTTATAAGTTTCCTATTTGACCAGTGGTTCTCAACTTGGGTGAGTTTGTCCCCCAGGGAATATTTGGCAACGTCTGAGGACATTTGTGATTGTCCACAACTGGAAGGTGGGAGGCGCTAATGTTAATCTAGTGGGTAGAGACCAGGGGTGCTGCTAAATATCCTACCATGTACAAGACAGACCCCACAAAAAGGAATTATCAGCCCCCAAATATCAATAGTTGCTGGTTTGAGAAAGACACTGGATTGCTTTTTCCCATAGGAGCAACGCTAAAAATGTTCCTACTGCAGAGGGCTATTTTGGCAAAGATGGCTATCTGTCCACCGGAACCTATTTTTATCATCCATGCTATGCTGCTATAACTGCATAAACTACATTTCCTAGCGTCTCTTGCAGCTAGGAATACAGCTGGTTCTCACCAGAGAAATGAGAGCAGAGGTGACACATGTCATTTCTGGGCCCAGGCTTTTAAGAAAAGCTACCAACCCCAGTCTCTCTTTCCCGTTCCACCAGCCAGTTATAAATCATGATGAATCCCTATAGCAGTAGCTCCCAGACTTTAGCTACATCAGAATTACCTGGAGGACCTGTTCAACCTTAGATTGTTGGGCTCCACCCCCAGAGTGTCTGATTTCAGTCAGTGGGTGGTGGGGCTTGAGGATTTGCATTTCTAACAAGTTTCCAGGTGTTGCTGATACTGCTGGTCCGGGAACCACACTTTTAGAACCCTTGACTTAGGGGATTATGATGCCACAAGATGGAAGGAGCCTGGTGATATCTGAATCACCACCTGGAGGAGAGGCATCTTTCCCCCACCCTCATGTTAATATCAACCCTACCTATGACTTGAATGAGAGAGGATTTACTACTGTGGTTCAACAACTGAATTTTAGGAGTCTGTGTGTTCTAGCAGCTTAGCCTATCATAAGGCTCTCTACATCTACCTACCCTACATCTCTCTCCCTTACATGTCCCTGTAGAATCACAGAATATTTTCTTAACAGATGAGGGAATATGGGCTGGGAAGGATGGAGTAGCCAAGGTTACATAGTAAATGGTATGGCTCGTTATTCAATCTGTTTCATTCCCCACATTGAATATATAACCCATAACAAAGATAAAAAATCATGATTATCTTAATAATTTGAATTTTTAGGAAAGATGCGAAGAAGAAAATTTTCTTCCACTTTCCTAGGCAGATGATCAACCTGAGGCAACATTTTGAAAAAGATGTTTTGCCTTTGCTCTCCCTCCCCAATTCTTTCTGTGCCTTCTCTCTCTGTGTCTCTGTGTCTCTGTCTCTCTCTCCCCTTCCGCACATTACTGCCATCGTGCTGCCCTCCCCATCCCAGTCCCAGCCACCCTACTCTAAAATGATCGGTTTTTGACTCTCCAGTCAAAACCCCCATTTCTGCATGCAGCCAAAATGAGCTTCCTGCCAGGAAGAAAACAATTGGAAGGAAGAAATCTGCTGGGGAAGGGTAGCACACAATTCTCCTGAAGGGCGTGCTTTTTAAAATAGCTAACATGCATGCTTTCACGTTTACTTGTGGAATTTAAAACAGCTCCAGGAAGGTCTAGTGACATTTTTCAGGCACTGAGGGAAGTGGACGGTGAGTGGGACTGAGGATCCTGTAAAGGGAGGAAAAGGCTGTTATTCACAGGCAGGGCATCTCTGGTGTCTCCTTCTGCCCTCGAGTGCGACCACAGGTCTCTAAAAGTTCCTGGTGCTTTTGGAAGAGGGTCAGTGGGAGGCTGGGCAGTGCGGCTGGGACCCAGCCCTACTCACAGAGGTTTGGTCTGTCTGTGAAGGATTTGGTTGCCCGAACAGCACTGGAATGTCCCCAGTATATTACAGCAAGTGCCGAAAATTCCTAAATGATGTAATGGCCCTATGGAAATTTAGCACAAGGCATTTTTAAATGTAACTGCTTCTTGCTTATTTGCACATATAACTTACTAGAGTCAGTCCTATTGACTTCTTCTGAACTCTATCCACAGAACCTGAGGGCAGAATTAGAGGGATTTATGCATGGCACAGACAGACTTATTTTTTGAGCTTGGTTCATGTGCATTGATGGTTTTCTAAGGCTATGTCTACCGAATGCCAAAAACATGCAAGCACTTAGCAAGCAAATTCAGGCAGAAAACAGGGAAAAACAATGTGGTCCTTTTGTTTGCCTCAGTGGACAGGTTAGCTTGGTTAAAACTATCAGTCAGACATTTGTGATATCTGTGACACTCCTGAAAAACTGAAATGCACAGAGAAAGTTCCCAAATTAAATAAGATTATTTATTTTTCTGTATCTAAGGCCTTATCCTTGAAACACAGGGAGAGGTGACAAGTGTTCTGGGTTGTCCCCTTTCATTACTCAGTGTCTCTCAGGGGCTAGAGTGTTCTTATTGGCTACTCTCTCTATATAGTGCGGTTGGGTAATCTACAAGGCCTTGCCACTTTTTCACACTCAATAAATGTCTAAAAGTAGATAGTGGCATTTTGTATGTGTCAACTTGCCCCAGAGGGGGCTACAATATATTTTCCTCACAAAAACTGGTATTTTGAGTTTCACTTTTGAGTTTATAACGTTTCATGTCTTAGTGCCAGGAGTAGGTCACTGCTGCAACTAAAAGTAGAATATCAGCAATTGTCCTTAAATGAAGGGGAGGGGAGTGGAGCCTTGGATCTTGCCTTCCACAGGTATGTCACTGGCACTTAGCACTGGCCTCAGACTAGGTCCTCAGCAGTGATCTGACGGTCAAACCTTATTTAGAATAAAAACCTTAATCTCTGATAGGAGGTTTTTCCGAGAGCAGTTGTGAGTTTATATGAATCATGTCTCTGTGAAGCACTAACGGCTATCCCCTCTCTGGTGGTTAAAGAAAGTGATGGAAACTCCCAATTGTCGAATGTGGCCTAAGTGGCGGTCCCTGTGCCAGGCATTTTATATACACTTTCTGCTCTGGTTTTCAGCACTGACCGTCTAAGGTAAGTACCATTTTACAGCCACGGGAGCTGAGGTTTAGAGAGAGTTAAGCATAGAGCGGCCCATGGCTGAGACTGCTTCAGAGCCTGGGCCCTCTGCATTTCACCAAAACAGTAGTTCCTATTTAGAAAATATGTGGGCTGCCCAATAGAATCTAACATGCCGCTTAAAAATGCAAGAGCTAATAACTTTTACTGTAAATTTATTTTGGAACTAAGTGAAGAATATGCTATTTTGACCTAATCATAGGCGAACACTATGGGGCTGGCTGTAGCTCAGAGCTCGTTCTCAGATGTTCTGAATGTCATCATCACATAAACTTTTCTCAGCATTTGAAACCATGAGGACTTAATGGGATCTTCAGTTCATACGGACCTACCGTGCTTGTCTACTTTGTCACGGCAACGCGGCACGTGGTTATTTGTTATTCAAGATGTCTTTTCTCTGACTGTTTGATACGCTGGTTAGAACATTTTCATGACTCATTTTCTGCATAAGCTGGTTAACCCTGCCCCATCTGAAGACCTCAGTAGACCTTCACCCGTCAGCCACCTGTTCACTAATGCCTGCCCCGCGCCACAGTGGGTGCCACGTGAGAGAGGTGGGGACTTGGTAGAAGTTCATCCTCTCTAACAGAGAAAATGTCCTCAGCCTATGTCCCATTAGCTGGTTAGTGACCTTGTACTGGTAAGAAGAGAGAGTGGCCTAATTAATTGCACAAGATACGCCCAGAGCAGGAAGGAGATGTACCACCACGGGAGCGGGAGGGAACACTGGACTCTGGGAGAGGGGCTGCGAAGAGGAAGGCTTGGCAAGGAATGCTTGACAGCATGATGGCGTCATCTGGGCTGTCGCTCTCTGGAAGGATGAACAAAGGAAGAGACAAGGAGAGAAGGAGTCCTGTCGGGAATTCCCTGGCGGTCCAGTGGTTAGGACCTGGCGCTTTCACTGCCAAGCCCGGGTTCGATCCTTGGTCGGGGAACTAAGATCCCCGCAAGCCAAAAAAAGAAACAGTCCTGTTGCTTAGAAGACTCAGACTCTCAGACAACCCTTGTACATACATTTAAAGAAATCTTTTTCCTGAGCTGAAGTCAAGCCTGATTCTTGATTCAAATCATTTGGCTTGAGCTTCCCTGGTGGCACAGTGGTTGCGAATCTGCCTGCCAATGCAGGGGACACGGGTTCGGGCCCTGGTCTGGGAAGATCCCACATGCCGCGGAGCGACTGGGCCCGTGAGCCACAGCTACTGAGCCTGCGCGTCTGGAGCCTGTGCTCCGCAACAAGAGAGGCCGCGATAGTGAGAGGCCCGCGCACCGCGATGAAGAGAGGCCCCCGCTTGCCACAACTAGAGAAAGCCCTCGCACAGAAACGAAGACCCAGCACAGCCATAAATAAATATAAATAAATAAATAAATAATTTTTAAAAAAGTAAACGGTAGCAGAATTCTTAAAAAAAAAAAAAAAATCATTTGGCTCATATAAAAGTCCCAGGGTTTTTAATGAGATCTTAGGTCTTTAACTGGAAATCATAAACATCCATCCAACACAAAGCAAGCAAAGATTTGAAAAATAGTTTCATATCCGAATGCTACTGTTGAGGAAGTGTTAACAATGTTTACTGTTACGAATGCTCAGGGAAGGGTTTTTTAGCCTGAAGTGAGTAGGTGAAAAATATTTTCTTTTATTTCAAAAACAAAAGTCTTTATTTGTTGATCTCTTTCCTTAAATTTATTGTTGCTTATCTCCCACCTGGGCAAACATGGTCTGAGAGCTGCCTTTGGGGTCAATTCTGGATTCAGAAGTTTCCGGGCTGATAGAACAGGAATGGATAGTCCTTAAGTGAAATTTTAGTGAAATGTACACTTTTAGTTGCATAGACATTGTTGTAGGTTGTTCATTTGCCTATTCATCCGTCAATTATTTGTGGAAGGTTCAAGTAGTGGGCTGGGTGCTGAGGTACAGAGTGAATGAAACAGATAAGTATTTGGCCTCACAAAGCTCCCTGTCTAGAGGGGCACACAGGCAGGCAAACCAAAAATCATGGTAGCATGTGATGGGTACTAGGAGAGGAGAAGTATCGGGTGTTATGGAAACAGAGGAGAGGGACATCAACCCAGACTTGAGGAGTTACAAGGTTTCCTACAGGAAGTGATGTCTAAGCCAAGATCTGAAGGATAAAAGGTATTAGCTGAGTAAACGAGTGAGGGTGGGGGTGGGGGTGTGGAAAGGGGTCCGGGCAGATGGAGAGCCTGAGTGAGCAGGGAAAGAGTTGCACGTACTCGAGGAACTGGAGGAGATTCTGTAACTGGGTAAACATTGCTGTGCTGATCAGACCGCAAGGGGAAGAACAAGAAGCAGGACTGGTACCCAAGAGGGTCCAAAGCAGAACAGAATAAGGTGAGAGGGACGGACTGAAGAGAGAACTTCAGAACAGAAACGACGAATCGTGATTACGTTCTGGGATGCGCTTCTCAAACTTTCACGTGCATGCAAATTGCCTGGGGATTTTGTTAGAAAGCAGCTTCGGATTCAGCATTTCTAAAGAGACCCCAAGTGATGTCGTAGCTGCTGGCCCCTGGACCACACTTTTGGGTCTGAAGGATCAACAAAGCATGGATGTGTCCCTTTTACATGGTGGCTGGTAGCTATTGTGGGACAGTCCTGGTGGGTTAATAGCGTTCCATTAATTTGGGTGGTCATAGACACAGAGTCCTGTTCAAGGGCGCTGCTGAAAAAATAACCTTGACTCTTCACTTTCATGAATTCCACTTATGTTTTCTTCCTGGTTGTAACTGACAAATCAACTGGGAAGGCCACTTCTTGATCAAAGTCTCAGACTGGCTCTGACAATGGCCTGATTGGTGGCTCACCAAAAAGACACTGAGAAAGGTCGTCACCTACACCTGGGCAGTGGTCCTTAAGCTGTCCTTCTGTAGAACACTGAGGTTCTATACAGTATTTCCCAGAACTTGAATAGTAATGGCAGTCTTTTTACCATTAGGGGGGAAAAAACTGAATGCTAATGGGAAAATTTTCTTAAAGTTTTACTTCCAGGCCTTTCTCTCAGTTCTTTGGTGCCAGCGGCTGTCTGAATGCTAATGAGTGCTGGGGACAATCAAATGAGAGACAAGCAACATAGCAGCAAAGCCTGGCCATGCTTGGTGCTGTTGTCTTTACGGCTATGTAGACTCCTGGATGAGGTTTTATATTATATCCATACACTGAGGTCACATTTCCCTGGTTAAAAACCCTTCCCAGTTTATGCAATAGGACACATCAGGGTGGCAATGTCTCTTCAAAGTGCAACAGAAATGGACAAATTGGAGAATTATGTCCTGTGACACACCGTTGGGCCCCTTGAACCTGCCCGGGTGCTTCAGGGCCTCCGTTCCATCCGGATCAGCACAGCAGCTCTGCACGGAGCCTCTGAAGCCCAGTAGGTTAAAGTCCCCAGCCACGGTGGTGGTTTCAGGAAGGCTGCCGGGGCTCACTTGGGCTTGTTCTTTCCCCTCCTTCAAGCAACTCCCGGCTCTTATTTAGTTTTAAATTAAATCAAAATTGCAGCACATGGATTTGAATTAAAACAAGAGGCCCGGTCTTTGTAATATGCACCACATCAATAGGAAAGGTAATTTGTGCAAAGCACATCCCCTCCTTTAATTTAAACCACAGAGCTCTGCTTCTCCGGTTTCAAGGCGGCTGAGCGCTGGGCAGGGCAGCTCACGCCAGGCACTAACTAGGCCTGTGCTGAGAGGGACAGGAACAGTTTCAGGGGAGCTTAGCGGTCCTCTTAAGCCCTTTGTGCTGGGTGTCACATGATACAGCAGAGCAGTTATGAACTCCTGGCCTTGAATTTAAAGAAGGTCTGAAAATGTCTCAGGGTAAACTTCCCCAACTGACTCTTAACTGCAACCTAGCTACCAAAAACAGAATTTGCGTTATTAAAAGCTTCTCAAGGCAAATGAGGCAGAGAGACCACACTACTCCTGACCTTGAGACCTCATTTTAAGGTTCCAAGGCTGCATTGTGTGTGGATTACTACACTACACAAAACCAATCGGGTAGGGTCTGTGCTAGGTGAGAAATTCAATCTGGGTCCTGACAGTCGCTTCGCTCAGTTTAACTGGCTCTAGAGGTCAAAGGTGGAGACCTTTGACCTCTAGAGCCAGTTAAAGTGAGCGAAGGGGGGGGAAGGGGGAAGGGGGGAGGGGGGGGAGGGCACAGTGTGGTGGAAGTGGCAGTAGGGTCATCTATGAACAATGTGAGCTTTGCTCAAAAACACTGCTGTACCCCAGCCATCTACACAACTCCACGCCTTGCTTCAGTGCTCACTGCCGGTAGTGTGTGCTCCCCACCAGGAGGTAAGTCATAAGCAGCTGGATCCCTCTGCAAACTGTCACCTCCAGGTGCATCCAGATTTAGAAACGGGTCTGTTTCAGGTTTTGTGGGGCCTGAAACTTACACATTTTTGGATCCTCTTTAAGAAAAATGATACAAAAACACCTTTCACAAATTTTATATACCATTAGGACACACTGCTAGCGCCCATCCCAGGGTCTTGGAAGGTGGACACGGGGAGCTTAAAACTGAAGCTTCTTTAACTTTACAAGTAAATCCACTTCTGCTTGAAAAACATCACCAGTTCTCTACCTGCCCAGTGCAAAAAAGGCATGCACAAGGTGAGGGTAAAGGTGATGGAAAAGGCTTTGTCAAATAGTAGGTGTAATTGACTAAGACAGAAGTTCTGGCTCTTATTTGATTGGTCTTTGAACCATCTGTGGTGCATGGGCTTAGTGAACCAAGCTTGGCCCAAATCCAAGTTCTCTCTCTTAGGCTGCAAGCCACCTTAAGGGCAAGGTTCTTGTCGCTGTCTTCGTTCACCCAAATACCTACCGAAGAGAGCCTGTCAGGGAGTGTCTGCTGAATGAGTGGCTGGGTGACTGATTGAGGGATTGTGTAAATAAATTCACGCTCCCATTTTAGATCGAGGGTCATTGTAGTTTACCTTCTCCAGAGGACTCTTTGAAAAATGTTTTAAGCTATGTAAAGAAAGGCTCCATCTAAATTTATTAGTGAGGCATGGACAACTAGTTTCCACCAGAGAGCTTCTAAACTTATCTTTCTTACTGGATGACCAAAACCACTCTAGACATAATCAATAACATTAAACTACATTATAATGCAAATATTCTTCAAGGAGTTTGGCTGTTTCTTCTGGTTTCAGCAGCTGTGGTGCCCACACACCCAGAA
Source organism: Balaenoptera ricei (assembly GCF_028023285.1). Classification (NCBI taxonomy): domain Eukaryota; kingdom Metazoa; phylum Chordata; class Mammalia; order Artiodactyla; family Balaenopteridae; genus Balaenoptera; species Balaenoptera ricei. The sequence continues at coordinate 14,374,831 of NC_082642.1, read as the reverse complement.
AAGGCTAGATAGTGTGTTATTTGATCTGCTTTTTCACTTCCTCCTCAGGCTTACATTATCTTACGTTGACCTTTTAAATTCTTTACTTCCTGGCAAATATATTTAAAACTTTAGGTCCTGAGTGAGGTACGGCATATCAGAATTCATGCAGAAAATCAAAGCCCGGTCTGAACCATTCTCTTTTGAAGAAGAGTACTGCTCTGCACATGGTGAACTCCTCTGATCCTTCCTACACTCTGAAGGGGGTCAGTGGGTGCAGTGTAGAACCTGAGCCTATGGCTGGGAGGGGTGTCACCCACGTGTGTGGTTTACTGTGGACAGGATCGGGGTCAGGTTTGCATGAGAGACATGTTGAGACATGCTGGAGTTGGCCTGGGCTAGGAAGGGCACGGTTTTGATTTAACTTTTGTTCTCATGACCTTGAGGGTAAATCTGAAGTTGTGTCAAGACAGGTGAGAAGGCTCTAAGTTCAAAGTCAAGAGGCCTGGGTTCAAGTCTCAATTTCATCTCTTAATGAGTTGTCAGATCATGAGCAAGATACTCAAAAACTCTCCATGTCTTTCTCTCTCTCTTTCTTTTTTTTAATCTGCAGGAAGAGACCAAGAGTGCCTATCTTATCTTGCCCTGGCTATGAGTCTCAAAACATTACCCTCAAAACGCCTTAGAAAGGTATAAAGTGACTTTGGAGTTGAGCATCTATGATTCCATTACATAACCATGTAACATTACAATCTCCTCATTTTAAAGCTAAGAAGACTGTTTTTAGTGGAAAATCCAAAGTTCTTAATGATAGGAACTAGCAGATGGATATTCCCTTGAATTAAACTATTAATGTCAATCCCATTAAAGTGATGGGGTTATTATTTTTCTTCTAGAGGATGAAGATGATCTAGAACAGGGCCAGATAGTAAATATTTTAGGTTTCGTGGGCCATACAATTTCTGTTGCAACATTCACCTCTGCTCTTATAGCACAAAAGGCAGCCACAGACAATATGTAAACAGAGGGGTATAGCTGTGTTCCAACTTTATTTAGAAAATTCCTGTGGGCTAGATTTGGTTCAAAGGCCATAGTTTGCTGACTCCCTGATTTAGAATATCATAAAGGTATCACCGAATTCTGGGCTTCCTCACATCCCCTGGTCATACACACCATACTGCTGGCCTCAGTTTTTAATGCAGCTCCAATCCAACAGCTAAGCAAACATAGAAGGTGCCAAATCCAGAAAACCACCAAGCCACGAGGTTATTTGGGCAGACACTTCACATCCCAACATGGCTATCTAAACCTTGCATTTCTCTCACAATCTTCTTTGTAAAAAAACAGCATTGTTTAAAATATAATCTCCAAGTTTTAAAAATAAACCACCATTCTCCAGAGTAAAGCTACTGGTATTTTGATGGGAAAGAAGGAAAAGTGCTTCCCAGCTCCTCGAAATGCTTTGCAAAACTGCAACCCAGTGCCGACTTCTTATTTATGTGATCCAATTTGCCTTTTGCTTTCCCATAATAGGAGTCAATCATTACCAAAGTTCATCACTGCTCTAAGTCAAAGATCACCTATCGGTACGAATTATCCTCTGTATGACTCTCTCTCTCACCCCGCCGGCATGTCTGGGAATGTAGAGAAGCACTGTCAGAGGCCTACAGAAGGACATTTTTAAACTCTGGGTCTCCATGTGCCAGTACTTGATTAAATGACTCGTTCTCAGCCTGAGAGCTCCCACCCTTTACTGTGTGGAACAGGCTAGGAGGGAACTGAAGGTGAAACAAGCCTTTTATTCCTAGTACTACTTCTAAAAATGTGGATTTGGGACACTTAGTTGGGTTTGAGGTGAAGTCTCACAGACCTGGGTTTAGGGATGATTTCATCCTTGGCCAAGTTACTTGACCTCTTTGAGATCCTGAATCTCAGTTTTTCCATATACAAAATGGGTTAATATCTGCTTTACAGGATTGATATATAGTGAGTGGCAAACAGCAGATATTCAATAAATGATAGTTTTTCTCACTCTTTCCATATCTCCCTGTATACCCCAAATTTTGTTTGCTCTGTTCTGAAGCAGTTTTGTTTTACTCTGTTCTGAAGCAGTTTTGTTTTACTCTCATGCATCTTCCAATGAACTACCTCTGAGTGTAATGTAAGTGCACAAATACATAGAAGGCACGTAAGGGGAAAGGTCTCCAAACAAGAAAAGGCTGATGGTAGGAAGATTAATTGAACAGAGAGAAACAGAATCCCCAGAGTAGTTCAGGGTCAGCAAATTCATTTTGTTTATTTTCTTTGGGAAAAAAAGAGCCTCCAGGTATGGTTTGAGAGCAGAGATCCTGTCGATTTCATCCACCTGTGCCTAGAACGGCTCTTGGCATTTGGTGAGAGTGCAATTAGTACTTGTTTTCTCAACTAATAACTGATCATACTTAGATATGATTTGCTTTTGTATTAACCATAAGAAGTTCCTGGAGCTTGGCATTAGGGAAGGAGCAGGGGTTCTAAGGAGAAGGAGCTTTAACATTGAACAAAAATGGTACCATTTACACACTATTTACCTGCCAGTATGCAATTTATGAAATTATGAAATTATGCAAATTCTCCCAAGTGAAAATTCATCTGAAATAAGTCAGGGGAAAGTCCAATGCCTACTCCAGGCCAGTTTCTGGTAGATACTGAACCTTGAGGCCATTCCAACAAGATTCCCTTTAATTTCATTTCCCTTCTGGAAAAAAGAAAAAATCCCATTGTTGTCCAGAATGTATGGATATCCACATGGTAGTATGCACAATGGGATAAAGAGCAGTTATGCTTCCCCAGAAGGACTCCAAGTATCCTCATGGTTTTCCAAGTACTGGGAAATTACGAGAGAAGACGTGCACTGACACACAACGTAGTTCACCTACCTGAAAACATCATCATGTGCTGAAAGTTCCAGGGGATCTTGTGTTTCCGGCCCAGATTCAGGAGGAAGGAGAGGGGATATATGTTGCATGCTCTGGCTACAAAAATTGCTAGCTGTGGATAAGCACGGGGAAACATTGAGGAAAATGTTGCTGCAATAAGGGTGAGAGTTCTTGAGCTTTAAATATTATGTCCTTAAGCTTCTCTATATTACGACCCAGAAAACAGGAATAAACACGTCTATACATGTATGTCCAACTTGCTTCCAAAATTCATTTTTCAATGTCAGTTCCTTTCCAGAAACAGTAGGGAACTCTGTCTTCTTTGAACATATACTCGGTTTAAAATTGTTAACCCAATACCATTTCAATCACTGTAAATTTTCTCATCATGTTTATGTGGCTGATAACTGACTCTACACTCAGTTCTGCTGCAAAATGTGAGGCAGGGACCGTTCCGAGGCTGTGGCGTCATCCTCTCAAGCAGCACTTTAGAAAGGATAAATGTGCTTCAGCTCACGACTATCATCTTACTTGCCATCAGTTTATACTCCTTAAACCTAGCAAGTTTCACTTAGTTTTTTTCTTTTAGTGGATTTAATTATGAGAGGAACTGCCTGTCTAAATGTATAATACAACTTCTGCTTTAAGAGGTGTTTCACTAAAATCCAAGCTTTCTAGGTTAAAAATCTATGAAAATATTTGTGGTAGTCATCTCTCCCCTTTTGACATCTTGGACTCCTTCCCTGATAGTCCGTCTATTCTAGTTTGTCCTCAAATGGGATGGAGTTATTTGGGAAGAGGGAGCTTCCTTCTAAGATCCAGGTTTTGGATGGAATTTGAAAATTCACTTGACTGCTCAATGAAAAGAGAACAAGAGGTAGGTGCAGGTGCTTAGTTGGACCCTGGCTTCCAGAGAGGAGTTGGCTCTCCTAGCTGTTACGATCATCTGCCTGTGATCCGAGGGGCCATCTGCCCATTTTCCAAGTGGGAACAAGGACAACAGCTGCTGACTGTCCCTGGGGACATCTGCAGTGGCTCAGTATCCTTTCTGATAGACATCCCTTCCTACTGGGAATGCTTATACCCCAGACCTAGAGCTAGAAAAGCCCCCTGCATTAAAACTGAAGTCTAGATTTTACCTGTCCTTTTACTTACAGGAAAGGGGCTATCTTATTAAAATAAACTTACATGCGCACAATGCTTAAGACATTGAAAGCACATCTATCATGTTAATTTCACTTGATCTTTACTCTATCTTTTTTTCAAAGTCCTCACTGGAAAAAAAGATTTTATCATCTTGCACTGAAAGTATTTCTGAAGTTCTAAATCCTGGCTGTCTTCTGATACATTCTAATGCAGATTAAATATAAAAAATGGATTGACATAATTTTTATGTAAATGATTCATAATGTGAGTTAAACATATTTTGAATGTTCAAAAAATGTCATTTTCTTTTACTTTTTCCCCCTTACTTCCCTCAGTATTTTCCAAATTTTTGTTTTGTTTTGTTTTTAGTTTTATTTATTTTTGGCTGCATTGGATCTTCGTTGCTGCACACGGGCTTTCTCTAGTTGCGGTGAGCGGGGGCTACTCTTCGTTGCAGTGATTTTCCAAACTTCTTATCCTGAACCATAACATTTAATAAAGGCCCCAATTTCTTAGGATGCTTTCCCCCCCTAATTAGAATTACTTGTCTGCCTTGAATTTGAGCTTTGCAGTAAACCTGAGGAAATTACTTTAACAATTTAACAGAATAATCACTAAAGGTAAGTAGTTTGTTCTCTTTTCTCATCACCCATTGTTCTGTATTTCAAAGGATACAAAGGCTCCAAGGATGAAAAGAGCATTAAAGATATGATTCTGGAACGTGAACAGCGCCAGGCCCATGTAACAGAAGATGACATTCTCAGCCAAGAAGTTCATAAATTCAAACAACTGAAAACAAAACAGAAAACAAAACCCATGAATTATGACTCAGCTTTGAGTCCATTTAATTTCCTGTGACTGTACTTGGTGACTGGATGGTCCTCCTGTATCTGGGAAGGCCATCCTTTGGCCTTTTGCTCAGCCTCTGGCGGGGTGCAGGGGCCCTGCCTATCCTGCCAGGTCAGCTGACTCTACCCTGGCTCTCTACCCAGTGACAGACGCTGCAGCTGCGTCAACATCCCACCCTCCTTTCCAACTGCAAGGCTGCCAGAGATGCCCCAGGGTGCAATTAACTGTTATGATCCTCCATGGAACAATTCCTACTAGGATGAAAGAATAGTCCCTGTTACAGAAACTGAAACTGCATGATCTGCTTAACGTGTACCGTAGTGAATGATGCAAGAATTGTTTAGCCCCTTCTGCACATCACCCAGTAGATGCACTTGAGTTCCCAGACCCTGGAGAACTAAATTAAAAAAAAAAAAAAAAAAACCTTTAGCTAAATTACGTTCCTCAGGCAGGCAGGAAGGGCAAACCTGGAAAACTTAGAAACCTGTAGTGAGGATGAATGTCGATTATATTTCAACATTAGAATAATCAGTATATTTCAAACTTCAGACAATGAGACTCATTAAATTGACTGATGCAGGTATATCCATTAAATGTCTACAATCTCTAGCTGGTAAAAAGAAAATGATTAATCCCAGGGATCAGTTAATTCAGCAAGAACACAATAGATACATCAAATTCAGTCAGAGGGACAGAGTAATAACATGTTATGCTGAGGGATGCTCCCAAGAGTTATCCTTAGACCATTAACTAAACGATTTAAGTTGAACAAGCAAAACATTCTCCAACTTCCGGATGAGAAGTGAAAGGGAAAGGTGTCCAGGGGCTACAGCAAAGGCAGATTTAGAAGAGATTTTAGTTTATGTTCCAGACTCTTCATTTGGAAGTTCTGAAACTTCTTTCCCAGACCTACATAAATCACCATGTTAGGTAAACATCTCCGGAGACATTTCTCTTGATTTTTTGAGGACCCATTATTTTTTCATGTAATGTATTTACAGCCCCACAAATAATGTCCAATACCTGTTCACTGACAGCTGACAGAAAGAAAAGGAGAATCTTGTCAGACACATTATTTAAAACCAGTAATAGAAAGAATGGATTAAAAAAAGAAAAAACAGCTCTTTTGGTACAGGATGGTCTTTCTGCAGGGGTAGCGATTGTCAATTATCCTGAGTACTCACTTTACATTCTAGGCCAGCCCATCTAAACAAACACCGTCACTCAAATAACCACAGACAACTTGAAAATATGGAGGGAAATATAGGAGATGGGGGACACTTTTCTATCTCATTAGGTCTTTACTTTTTCAAAAAGTGAGATTTGGCTGCTGTCTTAATCTGCCATAACATGTCAGGCTGCTATAACAAAATACTATAGACTGGGTGCCTAGAACAACAGAAATTTATTTATCATAGCTCTGGGTCTGGGAAGTCCAAGATCCAGGTGCTGGCTGATTTGGTTCTGGTGAGGGTCCTCTTCCTGGTTTGCAAACAGCAGCCTACTTGCTGTATCCTTACATGGCAGAGAGAAAGAGAGATCTTCTCTCTTGTGTCTCTTTTTCTGAAGGCACTAATTCCATTCATGAGCACTTCACCCTCATGACCTAATTACCTCCCAAAGGCCCCACCTCCAAATGCCATCACACTGGGGATTAGGACTTCAACAAATGAATTTGAAGGGGGTTAGGGGGAGACACGCAGTCCAGAGCAGCTACCCAGTTTTTGACATTAATAATCACATATCAAGGTTAAATTCATAGGGCTTCTCCTTCTCCGGTCCCCATCCCAAGTGTATTTTACTCTAGAGGGGACATTTTGCTGACTAGGATCCATTCAGCCTCTTGTTAGTCGTCATACCCCAATTTGCCTCTGTGGTCCACCTCTTTCCCCACGCTCAGCCCAGCGTGTTTGGTTCAGAAATGTGTGTGATGAATTCAGCAATTATTAGCTGGAGTTAGAACGTCTGATTGTGAGACATTGAAAAAAAAAGTAAGCTAAGGAAACAAAGGATATGTTTGTATACATATGAATCCATCGTGTATTAACATATACATATACATATACACATAACTTGCACTCCACTTTACAGACATTTGACATTCCTATTAAATTTTGTTTTTTACCATGAACATGTTACTTTCATAGCTTAAAAAACTGAATTAAATTATAACAAAAATTTTAAAGTGGAATAAAATACTTCCCAAATGTTTTCCTTCTTTAGCCTTGCTCAAGCACCAACTCTTCATCTTTTTACTTTCAGGAAGTTATCAAGCATTCTTATCTATTTCTAATATTTTTCTTATTTTCTTTAAAAATTGTTCTTGAGTGCAGGAGAATACAAACAACAACCAAAAAAAGCATTTATCTTTTTGTGGAACATCTTTTTCAGTGATCTCTTTATTCACAGATCCATAGATTATGTAGACAACATGCATAATGTTACATAAATCTGACTGTATTTTTATATAATTTACTTTAATTAACTCAGTAATATTTCACAAGTCTCTTTCCATGGCAATAAATCTCAATCTACTGAACAATTTTTAATGGCAGCACAATATCCCTTTGTATCTTCATACCCAATTTTATGTCACTGTATCTGTTATTACCCATTATTAGACATTTGGTTGTTTCAGATTTTCCCCTTATAAACAATGCTGCACTGAGCATCTTTATACAAATCTCTCTCCCCAGCTGAGTGATTACTCCTTAGGTGAAATTCCTAGATATGGGCTACTTCTGTCAAAGGATATATATTAATTTTTCTTTTTCAACATACTACCAGTCTGCCCTTCAGAAAGATTATACCAATTTACATCTCTAATAGTGGTGTGGAGGCTGCCCTTTCCTCACACTCTTGCCAAAATTAATTTTTATCCATTTTAAAAAACCTTTGACACTCTAATAGACTCACTTATTTTAAATTTTAGATGGTTGTTAGCATTTTTAAAAAGATTCCCTTCATAGCAAGGCAGCAGCACTGATTAGCACTCCTCTGTCTATTTATATCATGTAACAACAATCCTCTGAATGAATAGGCTTCATAATAACTTCCTTCTCAGGGCACTTAATGAAAATGTGTGGGCAAATTCAACTTTGTGTTTCACATGCAAAAATCTCCTGAAGACATGTTTCAGAAAGAGAATGTACACTAAGGCCAAGCTGACAGAAGCAACCAATTTGACCTTTAAACCTTCATTGCCTGAGTCTGGCCCAGAGTAGTCAATTACTGAGGGAATAGATTTACTGGTCAATTTTAGAAAAAAGAAAAAAGAACAAACTCCACCCCCAAACCAATAATAATAATAATAATAATAATAAATGTCAAACTAGTTAATTCAGTATTTAATACGAATAACCTCAAATCTACTTCCTTCCCACTCAGGGTCAATGAAAAATAACTTGAGTCAACATTTTATTTATCCAGTACAGTAAGCAACATTTGTTTTATTTCCCTTGATTCACAGTTTGTGAGCCTGAGGAGGGGACCCAGGTTAAAAGTAATATTTGCTTAGCAAAGCTTTTCTTCAGGACAAAAAAGCACGTTTAATAGGGCAAGCAAGACTAGGGAAATATTTAAACTGCATAAGAGGACAATCTGTGTTTAAAAACTCTGAAAGTTCATGGTAACAACTTACATGTTAAACAACTTAATCTGGTCAGCAAACCATGTTCCGTAAAGACTTATTTGATACTATGTTTTTCAGTTGGTGTTACTTACTGTACTTACTAGAAAGTAAGAAAAAGTCATATCATCTGTTTTATAAAATATGTTTATTACTAATTCTGATTGACTTTTTCTCCTATTAGTAAAAGAATGAAACAACCATATTACTGTGGTTCATATACAGAAATATTATAGTTCACTATACCCTGCTTAACTAATACTAATTAAATTCACATGAACTCCTCAATATGGCTTTTATTTGACTTAAAGTTTGTTTCAACATATTGACTTTCATTTACTTGGCCAAGTAATGCACTGAAATTCATTTTAATTGGGATGTTAAAGAACCTACAAAACTATAATAAAAGTGAAAGGAAAGAAAGAACTAAATATATTCTTTTATTTTCCCCATAATTTTGCCCTGGGATTAATTTTTTGTTTGTTTGTTAATAAAATTTGCCCTTATTGCTAACGGGGAGCCTTCTTTAGAGAATATCTCAGATTTCATTTTTTTATACATTATTGGGTATATTATAACTACTCTGAACAAACTGGAATACAAGTAAACAATTTTTATTCCTATATTGGGGGATTTGCAAACAAACATTACAATATATTCTATTAAAATTATAAACTTTTGCTCCTGGGATTCTAATATTTGCTCAGTCCCAAGTCCTGAGGAAATCTGTTCAAGGTGAACCCAATAATTCCTGTGGGCTCTACAGGTAGCATAGGACTTGAATTGTGCTGAAGACCTGTGACCTTTACCACCAGGACATAAGGGATCTGAAAGCTTTGTTGCCAGTCAAGGTCATGGTTCCGAGAGTAAAGCCTCTCATTAGGAAGCCGAAGATCTATAGTTACAAATAAGTACAAGTGCAATCCTTTGAGATCCTCTTCTAGATTTAGGACATTGTAATAATATCAGTATTACTACTTCTAAAATAGTAATAATGCTAATGGGACTCATTTTTTTAGGACTTAACTTGTGCTAGGGAATGAGTTAAAGGCTTTTGCTTGCTTTAAACATTTTTAGCAATTCATGTCATTATGAAAAGAAAACTCATAAATTGATATTATTTCTATTTTACAGTTGGGGAAATTGCACTCAACCATAGTAATGCATTTGCCCACGTAAAGCACAATAAAGGGAAGAACTGAGTTGTCCTGAGTTTTGTCCAAGGCCCATGCCACTTCTGCCAGACTAGGCTGCTTCTCCATTAGACAAGATTCAGGTTCAGGGACAGCAAGAAGTTTGTAATAATAGTATTGGTGAATATTTGTAACACATTACAGTCTGCAAAGTACAGTTTCATTCATATATACATCCTGTTTGCTCATCAGAGCAACTCTTGGTTGGTAGGGAAGATATCTGTGACTCTGACCACATTGTTTTTCAAGTAAAGAAACCCGAAAGGTAAATTTCCTTGTACCCAACTAGTGGATGCAGGTGGTGACTTGAGGTAGGGGATACTTATCCCCACGCAATGTCTACTACCATCCGCTCACCAAAGTCAATTCTTCCAACCCTTTCCCTCCTCTCAAAATACAAAAAGTAAAAACAAAGGTCTTGCCATGCATTTGTAACTTCAAGACAAATCTCCTTCCCATTCACCCCTTTCCCCTTAGAGAAATTCTGGACTTTTCACTGTGCCTTATATAATGATTGTATACGGTTTTATATATATATATTACGATACATATATATATCTTTATATCTCTATCTATCTATTTATCTATCTATGGCCTAAAATAAGACAAACTTCATGCAATGTCTCTGCCCCATTTGCAGGAGATGGGCTCCAAATCCAAGATCAGATTCTTCAAGGTTAGGACTATACAGGCCCTGAAGTAAAAGAGGCTCAGAGAGCTCTTTTACTGAGCTAACCAAGCTGGTGCAAATGATTTTCAATGCTTGATTTGGGTATTTTGAGCATGTCGGCTATCTCCCGCGTGGTAGAACATTGATTGCTCTCAGGTAATGTCTCGATTTGATCGCTATCAACGTCAACTGGTCTACCCGACCGCGGAGCATCGTCCAGCGAGAAATCTCCAGTGCGAAACTTCGCAAACCACTTTTGACACGTTCAATCAGTCACAGCACCTTCTCCATACACTGCACAAATCTCTTTTTGCATCTCAGTTGCGTTTTTACCTTTCTTGAAATAAGAAAGCATAATATGCTGAAAATGTTGCTATTTTTCTTCCATCTTCAATATTAAAATGGCTACACAAAAATTCACCAATTTTGATGTCTTTTTAAAATGCATGCTGATATGACAGCTGTCACATACAATCTAACAAAATTGTTTCGAATGAAGTTAAAGACAGCTAAGTGCTACTAGAGCCATCTTACAGAAAAAAAAAACAAATGAAACTTTTGGCCAACCCAATATTTCTTTGTTTGAGAATTCTTGGGTTCCTTATGCACTCCTGGCTGCTACCCAGCTCTCTCCTGTCCCCTGCATTTTTCATTGTTTTCTTTTAAACTTAATTTGACTTTTTAAAAACATGAGAATTTCAAAAGCACAGCCTATAAAAACACAACAGAACACATTTTAAGAAGATGAATAGGCATCATTAAGTAAGTAAAGCTAATATAGGAAATAAAGGTAGTTACAGCTACAAGGAATTGAGCTTCATTAAACTGAATAAATACTAAAGCCAGATTTTCTTGAAATCCTTGAGCTTATAACTTAAGGGGAAGGTTATTTTCTATGAATTTGCTAAATTACTTTAGCCAGTAAACACTGATAATAGTGTTCTTATTTCTGGAGGTTTCCCAGTTTTGATTCTTCCTCTTTTGGGGGCTATTAAGGTAAAAGTGTAGAGTTTTGTAAGGTTGCATTTAAGTTAATACACTATTAGGTTAAGAATAACTTCTCAAGTCTGCAACTTCAAAGTTCTTATTATCATGATATTGATCAGGAATATTGGTTCCCCAAATAAGACTGGCCTTAGATCTATTTTGATGAATTTAAACACACACACACACACATGCACACACACAGGCACACCACAATATAGGAACACAAATTTCAAAGGTAGAGTCACCTTGTGATGTATGTAGTCCAGACATCTAGCCAATGCTTGATTGCTATGTAGTCCAGACATCTAGCCAATGCTTGATTGCTCCAACACTCTTGTTAACGGGCTCTCCAGCTTACAACTGAGCACAGCCAAAGGCAGAAACCTCACCACTTACCAAGGAAGCAAATGGCAATTTTAGACATCTATAACTGTAAGAAAATCTTTCCTTATGTTGAGCTGAAATTTGGTTCTCTATCACTTTCAACTACTTCTCCTACTTCTACTTCTTTAGCTCATACAAAAAAATAAGTCAAGTAGGGTATCATTTTATTCCATACTGCTTTGCTCTAACAGCAGAAAGGGGATTTCTATCAGAAGAGTTGCAGTTTAGGCAATTTTACAGTGTAGGCAGCAAATGCCACTTTTCATCCTACAGTCTTGTTAGTCTTGAAAGTAAACATTTTGCTAGGAGTTTGTGGTTGGCATGTGGAGCCTCTAGTCTAGAATACCTGCAAAGGCTTGGGGGGTTAGAGTCACCAGAATTATGTTCAAATAAGTGTTCTCCAGAAGGATCTTCTCAGCAAATCTAATAGTACTGGCCTTTAGGAAAAAAAAAAAAAAAAAAAAAGGAGACGGCATAACATAATTTCTCGGTGGTTTGGCCAACAAATAAATTAGCTAGTTGAAACAATATATGTTCTTTGAAGAAATTAAATCCATGCTTTAAAAACATCTTTTAATGAAAAAACCAAGAGAAACATCGATATTGTTAGGCATTGGTATAAAAAAATTCACACATTATCAAAAATTTTAAAGGTCAATATCCCATTTCTTCTACTTTTTCATTTAGCTATTCTTAATCTCTTTTCTTATTCATCTTGTGTGTCTTTTTATCTTTATAATTAGCCTATGCTCAATTCTTTCTTGAGCGGGAGTGTGAAGAATGTACACAAAAAGGAAGATTTCTAATGATGTCATTTCTTTGGGTCTCTGAGTTGAATACCAATACCCCAGCCCTTGCCACTGATCTGAGTGACGACCACCCACAACATGGTTGAGGATATATTGTTCAATCCACCATGAGAATATTGTGCTCTTTCTACATGAAGATTTGCCACTGGCAACATACAGTATATTGAGCCCCAAACACTGTGAGCTGTGTTTGACTTCTTCCTGCCATCCCATTTCCTTGATGAAAGTGTTACAAACTAAAATGCCTAGTATTAAGGACATTACTCAGTGTTGTTTTATGATCAGCTATTTTACAATGTAATGCATAGAATATCAGGACAAATGCAAAACACTAGAGCCAAACCAGTATTCACTGAGAAAGGCTTTGCCTCAGTATTTCAGATTGAGAAGTTGAAGCATATGTTTGGAATAACACTTAGTTGTAAAGCTAGCTTGAAAATTTCCAGGGATTCTTTGCTTCATGTTATGTTACACCTAATAAACACTGTCATTTATGTTAGTGCATCTATCATATTTGAATTCCTTTGATAAACTTTCTGAATTAGATAATTTTGAATAATTTACTGTAATGGTACGACAGTAACCAGAACTTCTCAGAAAAAACTATTTTACCACCCTTACCCCACCTCCTATTTTTGAGGGAAAGTAATTTGAAGACTAGTTCAACTGATTTGCTATCTAACCTGACCAAACTCTTTGTTCAACTTTTCCTTTTGCTTTGAGGTCATCTCTTGTACAATACATGGAGGTAGGTTTTTCACAATTTAGAATGTAAAGAGGTATATATTTTTTCTTATGTATTTCAATCTGATTTTAAGTCTGATACAAGTATATAACACAACTTTATATTATATGTAAATAGTAATATTCAAACTCTTAATTTTTTGTTTTCCAGATGGTTAAAGAGTTCATTGATTTGACTGACAAAGAAAAAAATCACAATGAAGGGTTAAAAAGCATTTTAATTATGAAGAAGATTTTGAATTCAATTTCTGAACTATGGTGGATTGGATTATGGAAAGGCATTCAATAGAAGGTTTGAAGCTTAGAGTAGAACATTGTGCTAAACATGATAAGAAACTGGAACATGTGAAAGAGTCTTTATAAATCAGAGAAATCAATGAAAATGAGACAAAAATATATGACAACTGAATAATGCCATGTAATTAGAAAACAGCTGCCAAATGATTTTTTTTTTTTTTTTTTTTAAAGTGGGGTGTTTGGGCCCACGGCAGTTTCTTTTTTTTTTTTTTTAATTTTTTTTTTTTTAATAGCTACTTTATTTATTTATTTTTGGCTGTGTTGGGTCTTCGGTTCGTGCGAGGGCTTTCTCCAGTTGCGGCAAGCGGGGGCCACTCTTCATCGCGGTGCGCGGGCCTTTCACTATCGCGGCCCCTCCCGTTGCGGGGCACAGGCTCCAGATGCGCAGGCTCAGTAGTTGTGGCTCACGGGCCCAGCTGCTCCGCGGCATGTGGGATCTTCCCAGACCAGGGCTCGAACCCGTGTCCCCTGCATTAGCAGGCAGATTCTCAACCACTGCGCCACCAGGGAAGCCCCAGCTGCCAAATGATTTTTATGAAGGCACGAATATCACTAAATCAATAGCTGATGAAAATTAAGTTTGCTTGACTTGTTGCTTTGTAATGGAGAGTTAAAATGTAGTGAATGTAGATTGTCAGTGCTTGTATTGAACTCCAGAAAACTCTTATTTTACACCGATTAACTTTGTTGAGCTTCTTTTTCAGCAAGATTTATAAAGCCCCCTCCCTGAAGCCTCTTTGTATTGAAGCTACTGCACACCCTTGACAATATAAGTAAAATGTCAAAAATTATGAATGATTACAGTACGTGAATGTATTTCCCTTTGTTTCTAAGGAAGGCAATTTTATTTTCACATAAAAACCAGGCATGCATCAATCGATTCTGAATGAGAGTTTTAGCTTTGACTTACTTTGGTGGTTTGGAGCTAATTTTATTTTTGTTCCAAACTCTTTGGGTACTTCAGAGTTACCACACAAAGATCCCTCAGAAAGTTCTCTTGGGCTACATGTGTATTTTTGATGATATTCAGAATGAGTTTGTATGCAAAACAAATCATATTCAAATATCGAGGGAAAGACTCAGCTGTAGATATGCCCTAGAAGATCTTAATCAGTCTCTACTCTCTAGTTTAACCCTCCATTCCTTCTTACCACATAAATTTTTAGGCTTAATGAGAGTCAGTTCCACTTGTTCCAAAGTCTGTTTATCTTTGCTTTAAATTGGTATTTGTAATTGTTAATTTAACTACGTAGATTAAGTGTGACTATGAAAGAAAGAGTTGATGCTTTTCAAAACTAAGTTAAATATGTAGAAAAGACTTGGTAAAATTTAGTTGCATAGAAAATGCTACTAAATTAGTGGTGAGCAGGACAACTATAAAACGTTTAAATACAGAAAAATTCTTAACGTATATGCTTTGCCGTTGTCTTTAATTCTTGGCTCTGAACTAAAGACACAGAAATAGAAACTGGAAGTTCTGGTAGATATATTTTGGGTGTGCTTTGTGCAAGAAAGGCATCCGAGAACCCTAAGATTCAAAGAAAAAGCATTGAATCTTTATCAAAAATTGGCAAATGAATATGCATTTATGTAAGTGACGATTAAATGTTGGAGGTATTTGTATCATTTTAAAAGGATTCCTTGCTTTAACTGACTTTTCCATTAATTGACTGATGCTAATTTTGTTTTAGATAAAAGTGGTGCCTGTTTTTCTCTCTTTTAACACTTTTTTTGTATTTAATATTTCCATTTGATTATTTTTTACAACATCTTGTACCTGTTCCAAATTACTAATATTCTTCTTTATCTCTTTAAGGATACTAATTATGTGTATTTTAAACTGTTGGCTTGCCTTTTCCAATAGTTTTGCTTCTTGTGGTCTATGTCCAGATTTTGGTCTCTGTTTTAAGTGGTTGTGCTTATTGGGCATTTTGTTATTTTGGCCTGTGACCCCATATTTTCCTGGGGTCAATCCTGTCTGCCAATGTTATGAGGAAATGTTATGAGGGACACACACTAGAGTGTTCCTTCAGTGATTTTTAGGAGATGAGCAGGGATGAGCTCCAGGGTGGAGAAAGCCCTCAGCACCATCAAACTTTTGATCACCGCCCAAAAATGAATTGGTTTCACTCCTCTGGCAATTCCTCTGTCAGGGATTCACCCTTAAACCCTTAGAACATAGCAACACTGGGAAGAGGCAGTCTCTCTAGGTCATTTTCCATCATCCTGGGGGTTTGGAGGCACAGGAGATGGAGGACAGAGGATGCTCAAAGGCAGGGCAACTGGTCATCCTTCACTTTTATCAACTTCTTCACTGCCCAGATGCTACTTCCAGGGCTACCACAATGGATGCTCTAGGCTATTGCAATGAGGTGGGCGAAGATCACCCCAAAACAATAAGGGCAAGAGGCAAATGCAGAAGTTAAAATCTCTAACTGATTCTCTCTTCGGGTTCCTGCTTTCGCTGCTGTGCAGGTGTGGCCATCCTTCATACCACTTCGACCACCTCTGGCCTCTGGCCTCTGGCCTCTCCAGGTATTCTTATAGTTTTTATTACTTGCTTGGTTCCATGTTTTCTCTCAATTATGTAGTTTCTCCAGGTTTCATTTGGGAAGAAGGAGCCAGCAGCTGAAGCTAGTTTGCTATCTTGTGATCACTGAATTTTGTATTATTTTTAAAGTTAAAGTTACTGATTGAGAATGATAAATGGTATTGAAGTGTTCTCCTCCATAGGGGTTTCTGAGCTTAATTTGAGTCAAACTACTGAAAAGCCTGCTCAAGGCAAAACTGGGGATATGAGGTAGTCTATGGCCTATGCCCTTGGCCTCTCTGTGTGTGGCACTTCCTCCCTTTCCATGGGTGAGGAAATCATATATTTCAGACTTTTGGGGACCGACCTATTTTCATACACTTTGCTCTTTTGTCCCCATCTAAGTACTATTGTGCTTTTCTATCCTCTATTCTATTTTTGGTTTGGAAAACAAAGTTACTCTACCCTAAGAGATTTCATTCCTTGTACCCCTTATACTTCAGACGCCAAATATCCTAGAATCTTGACTTCTGGAAAATCAAACCGAAAATTCAGGAAAATGGGTAAGTCACAAACAAGCAATTTCTTAAAGAAGATATACAGATGACCCCAAAACTAATCTGTAAGTTTCAGAAGGGCACCTAGCACATTTGTTGTGTTTGTCACTGAACACCAACTCCCAGCAGAGAGCTTAGCATATCATAATGCTCAATAAATATCTATTGAATAAACAAAGTGAATAAAAAGGGAACTCTAAGGAATTGCCTGTGTCACTGTAAGTTTGCACAATCTTCCTTCATGGAAATTTAAGAAAATATAATAAAATTTATAAGATGTAAAACCTTGATCTGAACAATTCTACTTCTTGGAATTTTTCCTAAGTAAATAATGTGACAAGTATACATAGATTACATCAAGATGTTCATTGCTTAAAATAAAAAGATATGGAAGACAACCAAAACATACATCAAAAGAAGAATACTTAAACAATTTAAAAGGGATTACACTTCTGAAGGTTCACTGCCATGTATGATGTTTCCTATGGCTTTTTACCAGATACATTTTATCAGATAAAGGAAATTCTTCCCTTCTATATTTTGCCAGGAATTTTTAAAATAAATATTTGTTTAATCTTTCATATTCAATGCTTTTTCTAAATCTACTGAGATATTTTCTTTTCATTTGTTTATGTGGTAAATTATACTTACAATATTTTAATATTAGAGCATACTTACATTCCTGGGACAAACCCAGCTCAGTCATAATGTACTTTTGTTCTACATTGATGAATTTAGATTGCTGATATTGTTTTCACAATCTTTGTATCTATGTTCATAAGTGAGATTGGCATACATGTTTCATTTTTATTACTGCCATTGACTGGTTTTTATTTCAGGAGTATTATAATAGTGTCATTAAATGACTTGGGAAGCATTCCTCCTTTATCTTTTTTCTTAAAAGGTAAGTATAAAATTGAATGATCTGTTTCTTGAAAGTTAGATAGAACTCACCTATGGAACAATCTGGGCCTTGGTTTTTTTTGGTGAATGGATTTTTAGCAACTGATTCAATTTCTTTAATGATTATAGGTCTACTTAATTCTTTTTCCCCTTCAGACAGTTTTTTTTTTTTTGAGTATCACAATGTTTATTGATAGATACAAGTATATAAGATCAGGGCATGAACATGACTTGATAAATTAAGTAGACTTAATTTCAATACTATAATAAGAGGGACCAATTCAAATTCTCACCATTTGTTTCACACCCACAAAGACCACTTCAAGGGCATTTACGATCTCTCAAAACTGATCAGTTTTGTGCAAGTAAACCACGTTTCTTTTAAAAAGACTTGTGCACTTGCCCAGGCTCAAGGATATTAAAATCTAGCACATAAAGCCCATTACTAGAGGTAGAAATACAGGCAATACACTATTACGGCAGCAACCATCAATTACAGTTAAGAATTTTTCTGTAACAACCAAATGGATAATCAAATATTGCAACAACTCAAGTATTACTGAGCAAAGTGCATTTCTACAGTATTCAGTGTTGCTATTCAGTTTTCTAACTTAAAACAGCCTATTGGGCTTCCCTGGTGGCGCAGTGGTTGAGAATCTGCCTGCCAATTCAGGGGATATGGGTTCGAGCCCTGGTCTGGGAAGATCCCACGTGCCGCGGAGCAACTAGGCCCGTGAGCCACAACTACTGAGCCTGCACGTCTGGAGCCTGTGCTCCGCAACAAGAGAGGCCGCGACAGTGAGAGGCCCGCGCACCGCAATGAAGAGTGGCCACAGCTCGCCACAACTAGAGAAAGCCCTCGCACAGAAACGAAGACCCAACACAGCCAAAAAAAAAAACAAAAAGGAAAACAGCCTATGATAACTGGCAGCAAAGAAGGTCCTTGCAATAGACTGCCTCTGCTTAACTTAATGTAATTATTGCATGCTGCTAATATACTATCTAAACATTAAAGATACTCCTAAAATATTTGATGGTAGACTATGATTAAGACATTACACAACAAAAAAACCTTATGCAGAAAGAAATCCTAACAGACGTGCTTCTGCTTTAAATATTGTGAAAATGCTACAGCGGAATGAATTTTCGTAGTGGTTAGGTCAAATGCAGTTACATCATAGCACCAGTATGTTTTGCACAATTTAAGGCTTTGGCTGGTTTTTTTAGTCAGCTTCTTCCTCTGATTCTTCTTCTTCAGCAGTTTCTAGCCAGGTTAGCCACTGATTCACCTGGAACAAAGGCTTGCCTTTCCCTGAAAACTCTTGGGTTATATCTTCTTTCCAAGCCAAGAAAGCTGCTTCTTCAATAATCTCCATGTCATAGAAGTGAACAAAATGTGAAGTAACATGCCTTTCAGGAAGTTGCTATTGTAGCAGTGCACCTGAAGAGCATAGAGGGCACTGACTTGTAGATCAGCATGATCATGAAGGAATTGCTGCATTACTGGCTTGAAGGAAAGAAGCAGTTGTTTTTCCTGCTCTAACTGTTCTTTGGAAGGAGCAGAGGAAGAATCTGTTTCATCACTGGGTTGGTTTACTTCACTAGAAACGTACTGTAAGAAGCTAGTCATTAAGATGTTCACAAATCCTTTATCTACATGAAGTTTGGGAGAGATGTTATCTTTAATCCACTTATATATGGTTTGAGGAGATGGATCCAACTTTATTTGCTTTAACAGTTCCTTCTCCAATTTGAGGAGTGGGAATAAGAAACTCAGTCCCTTTCCTTCCAAGATCTCCAATACGCGGTCCTTATTCTGGTCAATTTCTGGGAGCATTTTCTGCATATTGACCTTGCTTTGTTGGAAGAGCTCTGTTAACCATTCTTGAGCTTGTAATTTAGCTAATTGCTGAAGACAAAGTAAGAAGAGAGGAAAATGGGTGCCACTTTCCAGTGGTTGAGCTAGTTCTGAAATGCTGCAGCTCCAAAATGATAGCACGAGCTGCAAACTGTGCTAAATATGATTTCACCAAGGGGATGTCAACCTCCAGTTTGGGGCATTGGTCCAATACATTCAGGAAAGCCTGCATGAAGTTGTCACTTGTGGCTGTCCCTTCCTGTTTGAGTAAACTGATCAAAGAACTTGCTTTTTCTTTATCTTCATCACTTCTGTCTAGTGGCAGGATGATTACTTTGCTTAACATCTCGGGGAGAAAACGTTTAGAAGCCCTCATCTCTCTTACACCATTGACAGCTTCGTTTCCATTTCCACTATTCAAATATTTGGTTACGACAGTTTTGGTTAATTTAAGCAGCTCTTCCTTTGATGGTGGTGGCTTTTTACTGGTCTTGGCAGGCTTTTCCTGA
Organism: Balaenoptera ricei; assembly: GCF_028023285.1. Taxonomy (NCBI): domain Eukaryota; kingdom Metazoa; phylum Chordata; class Mammalia; order Artiodactyla; family Balaenopteridae; genus Balaenoptera; species Balaenoptera ricei. The sequence goes on along the minus strand of NC_082642.1, from coordinate 14,354,870 downwards.
ATAAGTGGTGGATTAGTTTTGAGACCAAGCTGAGGTGTCCGTCCCAGAGGTGGTGTTTGAGTGAGTGGTGGTTGTGCACTAGGAGAAATCATAGTTATCTGGCACTTGATTTTTATTCATTAGGAAAGACTGAGCAGGTCTCAGGCTAATCTCATTTGCATTAAGCTGTCCTTAGAAAACCGAGGTGGCATATCCTTCGACTGTCCTTGCAGCTGGGATAAGAGTCCCTGACTCTCATTATGGTAGAGCTGGCTTAGCCCCTGGTTTTCATAAACTTGCCTTCCATCTCCCCAAACTACGATTGTGTGGGAGGCATGATGTGTCCCCCATGGCCACTGAAGAGTTGATTTGAACGATGACGCCCCAGGGTGGGTGAAAATCTATCCTGGATAACTCCTGGACCAGTACCAACTCCGCTACCTGGCATTTGTCCAAACATGTCAGCAAGTCCTCCAAGTGCGTCCCTATCCATTTTCATCCTGGGTGGCATGAATGGTCCCTCCAGAAAGAAGTCACTTCTAATCCCTTGAGCCATAGGAGCAGGAATAAACACTCCTAGATCTTTTAATGCATCTTGACGGATTTGATTGATCGTCTTTGGTCCATTGTCAAGAAAAGCCTTGCAAGGAACTCAGTGGTGTTCTCTCAACTCTCCAGTATCCTGCAGCGGCAAGTCCTTACTTAACATCAAGGAGCACATTCGGGCAAAGTACTGATCCACTAAGGACTTGGCTTGTTCATGGTCTAACCTAGGTCCCACTGTCCTCATTATCTGACAGAGGCACTCTAAATCCTCTCCCATATCTTTGAGTTGGACTCTCTTCTTTTTTTCCAAAAATGTTTTGATGCACTTATGAAGGATAGATTCATGAATAAGATCAAGCTTTCCAAGTTCTCCAATGAATTTGATGTTCCCCAACATCTTGATCTTAGCAATGGCTCTCTGTTCCTCCTCCTCAGGGAGGAGGGGATTTTCATGCTTATCACAGACATCAACATTTCTGGTTCGGTTTTCAAATTCATCTTGTAATTTGGAAATTAGGAGGTGTCTGAATGTTGTGCTTTGCTTCTGTCCTGGTTGACCCTCTGCTGCTGGACCATCAAAGTTTGGTGCATCTTCTGCCAATCGCAGACATAGCTGAGCATACAGTGAGCTATATTTTGGCTCTTCTAGGGCTTTGTCCACAATCAGCAGTATGACCCCTTTAAGGATGAGTTTAGACTCTACACCCACATTGAGGAACTCAAGGCATAGCTTGTCAAACTTCTCAGGAGTAAGCTTATTTAGTATGCCTCTTACTTTCCTGAAGATTGTATGTCGTTCTTTTTTTTTTTTAATTTTTTTTTTTTTTAAACTTTGGGTTTATTTATTTATTTATGGCTGTGTTGGGTCTTCGTTTCTGTGCGAGGGCTTTCTCTAGTTGCGGCAAGTGGGGGCCACTCTTCATCGCAGTGAGTGGGCCTCTCATTATCGCGGCCTCTCTTGTTGTGGAGCACAGGCTCCAGACGCGCAGGCTCAGTAGTTGTGGCTCATGGGCCTAGTTGCTCCGCGGCATGTGGGATCTTCCCAGACCAGTGCTCGAACCCGTGTCCCCTGCATTGGCAGGCAGATTCTCAACCACTGCTCCACCAGGGAAGCCCATGTCGTTCTTTTTCATTTGCGGAGTTGTTTGCTGCGGAGTTGTCATCTCGTCTAGTGCTTGATGCAGGAATCCATTTCTGAGTGTTTTGCCTTGGGGTTTTCCCCAGGAACTCACTGTTGCCAGCAGTCTTGGGGTAGTGCTGAGGTGCACCCTTACTTCCTCCTCCGCCCGAAGAAGCACTGAAATGAGAAGCACCCACTTCTACCATCACACTCTCCACTTTGGCAGCTTGACAATGAAGAATCTTCAAAAGAATAATATTAACGGATGGGGTGGGGAGAGAAGGGGATGGGAGAAATGAAAAACCTTCACAGAGAACTCAGCAGCTGCCACTGCAGCTGTCTCCTCAGGATCCGGTCATCCGGGACAGGGAAGGGAGGGGGAGGGGAACGGAAAACAAAAAACGGGGAGCCCCTTCAAACAGTTTTGGTAAGTTATATGGTTCTAGGAAACTGTCTTTTTCACCTAAGTTCTTAGATTTATTTGCATCAATTGTGCATGACATCTTCTTATCTTTTTAACCTCCACAGCACCTATGGTATTGTCCTCCTTTTCTTTTCTCACATTGTTAATTTTTGTTGTTTTTTTTTTTTTTGCCTTATCCAGATTGTCTATTTTGTTGGGTTTTTTCAAAGAAACAATTTTTTGGCTTTGTTGATCCTCTCTATTGTAGTTTTGCTATTTCTTTTCTTTCCTTTTTACTGCTTTTACCTTTATTTTTTACTTAATTTTGTTCTTTGGACTTGTTCTGCTTGTTCCTTTTCTTAACTCTTAAACTGATACTTTTACTCATTAAATTTAAATTCTTTGTAGTTTTTAACATAAACATTAAAGGATATAAATGCTCTAATTTCATTTCAATACTACATTTAATTAGTTGCAAATTTTGATGTGCAGCTTTAATTGTATTTCTTTTGTAAAATTAAATACAATTAAACAAACAATACATAAATATGCTTGGAAATAACTAGAACATTTCAGATGATAGAGTCCCCTTTGACTATTCCTCCTGGTCCCTCCCACATCCATCCCATGTAGTCCATTTTTATCTAGAAAGGTATTCTCATTAAAATATATTTTTTGTACATGTTTTTCAAAAACAGTATTATTTTGAAAATATGCTGAAGGAAAATATAGTATCATTTAAAAAATTTGCTGGTTGTAGGTTTATACATGACTAATTTAATAGATACTACAAAATTGCCCTCTAAATTAGTATATTTTTTACCTTTACATGAGCAGTTTATTGGAATATCTGGTTCCCTAAAACCTTAAAACACCTAGCCTGGTCAACTCTTAAAAATTTTGTCAATCTCATGAATATTATCTTATTATCATTTTATTTGTCGCCCTGATTAATAGGGAGTTTGGGCAACTTCTCATGTTTATTGACCAATTGGAATTGCTGTTCAATGAATAGCCTATCTTTTTCTTTAACCATTTTCTTTAGATTTTTGTTTAAAATTATTCTTGTTATATATTGAGTAGACAATATGTAATATTTATAACTATGAAATATAAAAATAGATAATAAAACATATGCCTACACATTCCCCATACTGTTAAAGAAAAAGAACATGGCCTTTATACTTCAGAATTGCTCTCTGCTCTGCTCCTCTGTGATCCCATCCCTTCCTTTCTGTCTCTGTGGTAATCACTATCCTAAATTTTGTGTACCTTATGGCCTTGTTCTTTATACTTTTTCTGCAAATCTTAACATCTCTAAACAATATATTATTTTGTTGTTATGTTTTTCAAATTTATATAAATGAAATCACATTGAATATATTGCTCAATATTTTGTTTTTGAGATTCATCGTGTTGTTTTGCTATAGTTCTGATTCATTCATTTTCCCAGCTATATGATATAAGCAATGGAAATGCAGTTATCCATTCTACTGTTGATGAACATTTGGGTTGTTTCCAGTTCTTTGCTTTTACAAACGGTGGAGCTTTGACTATTCTTGTACCTGTCTCCTGATGCAGGTATGAAGCACTTAACCAGAGAGTATCTACTAGGAGTGGAACTGCTAGGTCAGAAGGGACATTGATCTTTTGCTTTACTGGTACTGTCAAATTGCTTCTCAAATTTACCCTCCCCCCAGCAATGTGTAAATGTTCCAGTTGCTCCACACTCTTGCCCAAACTAGGCACTCACTCATTCATTCATTCATTTATACATTCACACAACAAAAAGTTATTGAGGACTTACTAGTACCAGCCACTATTCTAGGTGCTGGAAATGCAGTAGTGAACACAACTGACAAAAACACTTGCCTTTTGGAACTTCAATTCTGTAGAGGAGACATTAAACAAGATAAACAACTAAAATATATAGCATATTAGTGATATGAACTAAGGTTAAAAAAATAAAGCAGGAAGGGAGATATAAAATGTCAAGGCTTTTTTTCTCCCTCCAAGGAGTTCACTCTGCTGCCAGGGAGGTGAGAGCCACAGCTGTTAGACAGCAGTCCTGATACTCTTGCCTGCAAGAATGAAAGCTAGAGTTAATGACCCCACCTCCCCCCAGGAGAGGGCAAACCTGATGGAGAAATATTGAGAGGGAAAGTGCAGAGGTCAGAAATGATCTGACGTGCCACGTGGCCAAGACAGGAAGCTAAGTAGGAAAAAGTGGGGTTATTCAGTGTGTTGGCTGAACAACCCCCTTCTTCTCACTGACTTTGTCCCAGAAATTTCAATAGCTCCAGATTATTTTTGGCTTTTGGTTTCCCCTCACTGGAGGCTGAAAAATTATTATCAAGGTGGATGTTGAAATTTTAGATAGAGTCCAATGAAACTATTACTGACTTAAAGTAGAGACAAAGTAAAGACCTTAAAAAAAAGTGAAGATGCAAGCCAGGTAGACATTTGGAAGAGGGACAGCCCGATTAGAGCTAGTAGCAACACAAAGGCTCTGAAGAATATCAAGGAACCCAGTGTGGTTGGAACAGAGAAGCAGAATGCGAGAGATCAGAATGAGAACCATGAACACGGTGATCTAGGAACTTGAAGGACTTAGTGAAGGACTTCGGCTTTTACTGGGGAAGATGAGAGGCACTGGAGGGTTTTGAGCAATAGAGTGACATGGTTCTGATTATGCTTTAACACCATCCTTCTTGCTACTGTGCTGCAAATAGAAGCCAGTGATGAAGCAGAAGGACCAGTCTGATGGTCATTGTAATAGTCCAGGTGGGAGATGTCAGTGAACCTGGACTAGAGTGGCAGTGATGCAGCTGGTGAGAGGAGAGAATATTCTGAATATATTTTTAAAATAGAAGTGAGATGATTTGCTGAAGGCCAAAGATGAAGTCAGAGGTGACACAAAGATTTTGGCCTAAACAAATAAAATAATCCTAATGAGGTTAATGCCTCTATGAGGTAGGAAGAATGAATAGACTCATTTAATAAATGAGGAAACCAAAGCCCAAAGAAGTACAGTAACTTGCCCAAGAGCAAACAGCTACATATGTGGATCTGGGATTTGAACCCAGCTAGGCTGACTCCAGAATCTGTACTCTTAACCACTCAATTATATTTTTCAATTTTTTTCAACCTGGTAGTTATGGTTTGAATTCCCTATGTGACCACTGATTTGAACATTTTGTGATATATTGATGACTATTAGGATTTCTTCTCATATGAAATATCTAATATCTTTGTCTAGTTTTCAAATCAATGGGTAGTTTATCTTTTTCTTATTGATTTGTAGGAATTCTTTATATATTCTGGAATATATGATCCTTTGGTAGTTATATGACAAATTGCAAATATTTCCTCTTGTTTATGACTAGCCTTTCTCCTGTTTTTATGATGTCTTTTGATGAACAAATGTTCTTTATTTTAGTGAAGTCAAATAGATCAAACTTTTCCTTTACTTATTTTTTGTACTTTAGAAGTCTTCTGAAATAAAAGGAAAAATTAATCTATGCTGTTAGAGTCAAGATAGTGGTTACTCTTTTGGGGAAGAGCAGGGAAGTGACTGTAAGGGGCATTAGAGAGGCTTTTGAGGTGCTGATAATGCTTCTTGACCTGGGTGCTGTTTACACAGATGAGTTCAGTTCACAAAAATTCAGCAAGCTGTGCACTTATATGTATTTCTCCTATGTATACTATAATACATCAATTAAAAAAATTTTAAGTTAAATCTGACAGTCCCTTCCTTTTAACTCATGAGTTTAGTCCATTTACAGTTTTGTTCACTATTAATGTACTTGATTTTATTTCTACTGTCTGCTTTCAAATTACTCTGACTTTTCTATGCTTTGGGGGTTTTGTTGTTGTTGTTGTTCCCATTTCCTGCCTGCTTTTGTATTGATTGACTTTTTTCCTTCTTTATTTCCCACTGGGTTGGAAGCTATGCATTCTATTATAACATACATATCTTATGTAAAGTGAATTTCTGTTAGTACGCCCTTTCAATAACTTAAATTAAAATGCTTTCACCTGTTTGTGCCTCATTTTAATAATTTACTTTATTTTCTCATTTTTGCTTCCACCTTTTATTTCTTTAATATTTTAAATATAAATTTTTATAATCTTTACCCAATTATTTATTGTATCAAAATCTTGAGGTCTAGTTCTATTGTTTGCTATTCCTGCTGTCTCTCATGGTGGTTTGTTTCCTTGTGTGTTTTTAATTTTGATCTATGAGCTAATGGTGGAGTTTTAACAGAGGTGACATCTTTGTGGCCTTTTTCTAGAATGTGGCTTGCCAAAGATGCTTTGTTTTTGTTTTTGCCAGTTGTTCCAGGCATATTTCCAACCTGGACCACATTTTAAATTTATTTTTTAAGTTTGGGTATTGTAGATATCATAGACAATATAAATTTAAACCATAAACTTTCATAAGGTCAAGCCTGAAGTCTAAATTTCTCAGGGGATACATCTTTCCCCACCTAGAACCCACCAATGTTTTCTGAGATAGTGTAGATATAGTAGCTCACATGTAAGAACTATTTAGGAGACAAGTCTAGCCTGGAAATTAGACTTGAAAATAGTTTAAAATCATTATTTGTATCCTCTTAATTCAATTCCCATTTATTTCCAAATATTGGTTGACTGTTTGCTTTATGTTAAAGATGTGCTAGTCACTGGGGATACAATAAGAAATAAAACATAATTCTTATTTTCAAGGAAATAATAGTTGGATAGAGAAATTTACAGTCTTGTTACATAGAAATGGTCAAAACCTAGTATGTGCACCAGAAGTTCTCCCTTGTATGCCCATGACAGGTATTTAATTGGTCCCAGCTTTCTTTTCCATTGATTTTGGAAACAGCCATAAAACTCCACCTCTACATCATATTGTCAGTTCATCTGAGTCTTCATATATCATCCTTTCTTGTCTTTCCTGACCTAGAAGAAAGACCTGAAGCATCTAGTATTCCCTCCAATTATAACCAGCTTCCAAGGGCAGAAAAGACTGGGCACCAGGGTGACATAGAAACAACCATATCTAACAAGGATTTCCCTGTGTTACTTTAACACTGCCCTGGATATTTACCTACACTGTGGCACAACCTTGCCACTTCATGCCATTATATTCACTACATTAGAAACTTATAAGAAAGCATAAGTGAAAATATGCTTAAAAATTCAGTAAAACACAGCCTAAAAGATTACCCTGAAAAATAGAAAAAAGGTAGTAGAAAGAAACAGGATCTGTAAAGTTTCTCATTAGGCCAACTGCCTGCCTCTCGTTACCCACACCTCCTGATTCTCATTGGGCCTGCCCGGATTTCATTTGGTTCTCAAGTCATTGCTTATTTTCATATGGGGGCTACATAACAGGGTCTCTTCCAGTCCCAGAATTCCATGGAGAGAAAAAGAGAAAATGTCAATAATTAATGAACTGTCAGGGAGACACAGCTTCATCACGTCCTGAATCATGTAAAAATTCCTACTCTACAGCTCTTAGGCGTGACCAGCGAAAGGCCAGCATTTAACTTTTCTGAATGTATTTTCATATAATGCTTATCTTTGCTTCCAAAACGCACGATTTCATAAGGTAGGAAAAAATTGATACGTAAATTAAAATGAAAAATGTGGATAGGAGTGACTTATTTTTACTTTTCACAAAACCCAAACTTTGCTGAACTTCATATTTTTCTTAATTTTTAGAAAAACAAATGAATAAATTTTTAAAAACGCATATAATTAATTTTATCAAAACTCAAAGCTAACCCCAGTAATCACCCCTCCTAATAATTTGTACCTCTTAGGAACTGTTATACTTAATGTCGAGTCATAAAAAGAAAGTGTTGAGTTATAAAGACACAGCTTGAATCCCAGCTCTTTGGTTGCAAGCTGTGTGAACTTGAAAACTTGAAGCCTCAACATTATTCCATGTAGAATTGGAGAATTTAATACCTACTGTGCAACATTGTTGTTATGTAAACCTTCCGGCAAACATGAGGGGCTCAATGAAGGGTAACTGTTATCATTATATTTTTCTGTAATCCCCTCAATGTCTAGCACAATCGTTGAAAGACAACCAATCATGACAAGATTGTGTGTATTGTGTATATCTAAGGTAAGAAGGTAATGAGAAAGAAACAAAATATTTATGGTACATATATTTATTTTTACTTCTGCCACATAAGCTATGTAAAAAGAAGAAAGAGTTGAATATAGATGTCTCCCTTACCCAAGTCAAACAATGAAATCTAACAATAATGTTACATTTCTTTGATATGCTGAAAGGACATGATATTGCGGGTCCTTTTTTTTTTCTTCTTTTTTTGGCCTCACCGTGTGGCTTGCGGGATCTGAGCTCCCCGACCAGGGATGGAACCCTGGGCCCACAGCAGTGAAAGTGCCAGGTCCTAACCACTGGACCACTAGGGAATTCCCTGGGTGGTCCAGGGAATGGATGCCTTAGCAGAGCAGATGCAAGACTGAAAAGGGAAGACCAGAAAGGAGGAGGAAGATCAGGAGAGGACTGACTGTCTCAGAGGAACCAAGTAAAGAGGTGGATTGAAGAATGTATCTGTTGTCTATGGTGAAAAACACTGTGCTGAGGAGAAATAGCTAGAAGGGATGGCGAGGTTGAAGACACAGGGGGGAAGAAGATGACCCAAGTCCCTGAGGAGATCCAAGTCCCTGCTCTCACAGGAGAGGAAAAGGATAGAGGCTGAACTGAGATGAGGGATCAAGGTTAATAGATTCCCCATCCAACTAATAGTCTCAGGTATCACAGTCAAGCTGAAGGCAAGGGTGGCATGGGATTGGAGAATGTGCAGAAAGAGGAGAAAGTGGATCAGCTTTAATAATCAGGGAAGAATGTGTGGTGGCCACATTGTTTCTTCATACGTATATAGTTGTTTCGAAAATGCTTGACTGTACTAAAATCAGTTTTTGCATATATTTTTTGAAACAAGACCATAGAATTCTACCTATACTAATCGTTTGGGTTTCCAGAGTGCCTATCATTATGACCAATTAATGGAATTAGATTTCTTGAGATCTATATCCGTACTCAACCAAGATGAACAAAGTATACTGAATGCTATACAGATGTCAAAAGAAATTGTCAGCCTAGGCAAAATATGGCTACCTGTTCTAAAAAATGCTAGCTAAAGGAGGATGCAGTTAAGGAACTGGTTCTTATATTTTTAAGGCTTTTGAAAATGTCATTTCTCTATTTTTATATTGTTTAAATTCACACAAATCCATTATGAAAAAGACCTCATCTTGCATAGTAAGGACAGAGTTCCAACAAGCGTCGATTATATGCTAGTGTCCCTGCATGAGGTAAGTATTATTTCTCCCATTTCCCAGAGGAAGCCTCTGTGGCTCAGATTGTTGAGTGACATATTTAAGATCACACAGCAAGTGACAAGTAAGGACCCTGGCTCTGTCAGCTTAGTGACGGATGCTCTCTCTAGAATGCTGAAGTAGCATATGAATCTCGTCCTTCAAATCTCCCTACCATCTTCTCTTTGCTCTGTGAGTCTCTTGGGGAACCGTTTCTTCTTTTACTTCAGGAATTAGCATTCAAACGTCATTACAACCTTAAGAGCATATTTCTGGGTCTGTAATGAAGAACAATTTTATCCCTTTAAAACATACCCTTTCACTTAGATGGTGTCAACAAATTGTTGTGGCATCTGATTTAATCTGATATATAAATAAGAAAGAATGAAATGATAAAAATCCACAGGTTGTGAGAGAAGAAAAGTAGGTGGATCTAGATACATCTATTTGGCCAGTAATGACAAAACAAAGAAGACTTAGAATTAATGGGAGATGCTTAGTTTGTAACTGTCAAGTAGATGGTGCAGGATACAAAATTGTACACACACAGTTTATTCCTGACTAAATTAAAATAGCTAAGAAAGACTAGCAGAAAAAAATGCCAAGTTCAGGTAATATGCAATGAATTCTTAGCATACATTTGTAAATCCTGGAATTGTGGGTAAATAAAATACCTATTAGTTGTTCTGATCAGGAATGGAGAAACTATGTTGGTTCTTTGGAAATACAATGATATTCTAAAAGACAAAGAGAAGTGATGATTTGAAAGAAAAGCAGTTTGCAACAGATCAGCAAAAAAAAAAAAAAAAAAAAGCCAAAGTATTAGCAGTTACAGTGGTTGCTTTTAGGCAGTAAGATTTTCTTTTACTCTCATTATTCTGTTTTATATTTACTGGTATACTACAAGAATTATGTTATTTTTATAAATAGAAAAAATAACAGAGTTCAGAGCCATTACCAAAAGCTTTTGGCAGGTGCCTTTGAAGTCTGGGTCTTTTAAGTCCACAGGGGGAACGACAGCAAACCATCAAACCACAGAATCCCTGCTTGTATGGGGCAGGGAGTGACAAAGCAGTCACCAGAAGCGCCACAAGGAAAAGTCTCTTGGGCTTGTTGTCTTGTTCCAAGGAATAGCCCGAATGCAGGTCTACACAGGATTGTTTCAATTCACCTGTCATGGTGGCGAGGACGTGAGCAGCCGCCCAGAAATGCTTGGGAGGAGGCTGCCCTGTGGGCACGCAGTAATCAAAGAAAACAGGCAGTAATCGTCCAGCAGTTCCAGCTGCCTTTAATGTAACTCCAAGCTAATATACTTACTTCCTGTATTTTAGCATCTACACTGGGTTTAAAGAAACGGATCTGCCAATAATCTAAGAGAACAAAGGCCCCTCTGAGCCCACACACGCCCCTCCCCAGCACTGCATACTGCCCCCTCGCAGCTGTGCTCACCTCCAGCAATCAGTTCCATTTCTAAGGAGACAGAACAATTTATTCAGCTTCAATGTGCTGAGAGGAAAACCTCCTATTCTCTAATATTAATTCTTGAAGCAGATTCAAAAACAATTTTTGTTCCTTGCCAAGGTTTGGGGCTTTGAAAGATATTAATGTAGACAGTCTTTGAAATATTAGGAGTTGGCAGCCATTGTAAGGATCTTGAACTTAGCAAGGAAGTCTCAGTGCAAAGTATATGCTATCTTATGTGTTGAAATATATATCAAGCTTCCTGTGCGGTGAGAGGCTTGGGCACCCTCGCGGAACTATGGACGCGGACGTGGACAATTGTTGCATTCATTTCAAGCAGATCTACCCCGTATTAGGGACCAGGGTTATTTGGGGAGATGTTTTCTTATTATTTTAAAGTAGGTTTTTACATTTCCAGTTCTGAAACTCCTTCCGTGCAGTTTTAGGCAAATCTACTTGGAATGCACAAAAATATACCCAGAACAGCGATGACCTGTTTCCCCTTCACAGATTTAACATTTTCATTTTTGTTTTTGCTTTTCAGCATTTTTCATAGATAGCATGAAATATGTTCTGGCGTTCCTTTTTACGCCTTAACATAAGATTAATACACTATCATTTTAACTAAACATATTAGCCGTATTGGAGCACAGTAGGATCCAGTACAGCGAAAAGTATTTAATTGACACTTGACAAAACTTGACAACTTGTGTCTTTTCATTGTTAGCATTTTCTATCGGTTCAGGAGAGTGAAAATCAGGGAACATGGTCACAAGGCTGATGTAACTGGATTAGGATGATTGTTTTCATCTAATTGACTAGTTGTCTTGGTGCCACACACTATATGCTGAGCGCTATTGCATCAGAATTTGCCGGCTCTCATATGATGAAAGCAATCCTAGAGACTCCCTGCCCCAGCCCACCTTCTGACTTATCTTTCTAAAACACAGTGTGCTCCTGCCGTTGCCCATCAACTTTAGCTGGCTCCTAACTGTCTGTCAAATAAAAGCCAAACTGCTTAGCATGACTTTTAAGACTCAACCCTCTCCAAGATCTAGCACCGGGCCCATCTCCTGATGCTTAGCCCTCCTCCTCTCTGCCCCTTAGTAGTGGGAGCAGAGCCAAGGGGTGGTATGGGCCACATATGAAACTGTTTTGCAGGGAGTGGTGGTCCAGGCAGAGGGGAGGGACAGGCTTAGAGGACAGAGAGTGGCACCTCATGTTAAGAGCTGGGCATGTGCACCTGGGACAAGGTGACGAGAATGCCACCAGGTTGGGGCTAGGCAGTGGCATGACCAAGGCTAAGTGGTTGTAACGAAAGTAAGTATCCAGGGCATGGAAGTGGGAGGGAAAAAAAGAAGACTAATGCCGGAGAGGGATGGAGAAAACTATATCCATTCAATCCATTTCCCTCAGAAACCACTTTCATCGGCAGACTTCGCAGAAACCATAGACACCCAAGGAAGGGAGAAGTGAATATTTCTCCTTTGAGCACTAACTTTGGGTTCAGATTCTTTGGGCTCAGCTCCCTGCTCCACCACTGCAGGCTCTGTGACCCCACTCAGGCAACTTTGCTTTTCTGTGCCTCCTTTTACCCACTGGTAAAATGGAGATAAGAAGAGTTCCTACCTCATAGAATTATTGGAAGGATTAAACAAATTAACTGAGGTGTCTGCGTATGGTGGGTCTTCAATAACTCTAACTGATGATTATATTTTTCTGATAAATTTGGACATTTTTTTCTTTACACATTTAGGAAATAAGAAATCACAGAAAGCAGAATTTGACTGTAGTGTACTGACTAGGGTGACCAACTAGTCTCAGTTTGCTGGGGTCTTTTCCTGTTGTAGCACTGAAATCTCACACCCTGGGAGCCCCTCAGTGCTGGGCTAACCAGGACCATTGGTTGGTCACCTAGTAATGAGTGTGGGAACTCTTTGCAAACAGAATGCCCAGCTGCTTAGCAGCATGGTATTAGTTGAATCATACAAAATTGCCATTTCTGTAGTTGAAAACATCAAATAGCCACAGTTTCATATGGTCCAACATAGTAAAAAGTCCTAACATGGCTAGGAGTGGGTAAGGAGAAGAAGGTGCCTTCTATACTTTAACTTGTGCCTTTAGCTTAAAAGAAATAAAAGGCAACAAAGATTTCTTGAGTATTTACTATGTGGTAAATCAGGACTTGACTTTGGTTAATCTTCATGATTCATAAGTGGGGAAAATCAACAACATGAAACAATGGAAATATAGAGCCAGAAAGAGCATTAACCTGAAAGGAAAAGAAAAAAAGCCTGAAGGAGAACATGTGCATCCTAAAGATGAGGAGAGAGCCAGGGCCATGGTGGGAGGAGAGAGAGCGTCTGAACAGGGTGCAGTGACCCTTGGGGGAACCTAACTCGTTGAGGTTCAGATCCAGAAGCCTCTGGAGCAACAATCACAGTATCTCACTCCAGGGTGGGAAATGCCTTTCTGGAAGGAAGTCAACCTTCCATGGCCTAAACCACAACACTGAGATAGTTAAGAAAAACATAAGTTAAACTTAAAAGAATTGTTTTTTATAAAAACACAGGACGGAGAAAAAGTCCAAGTTCATTGGCTTTTGGAAAAGACCTAGAGGATTTCTTATTCATCTGAAGCATTTTGGCCCCATTTCTACTAAAAAATTTTAATTGTTTTTGATATGTAATCCTCTCTAGGGGTTTGGATAAAACAAGGGCATTATGAAGTTTTGTTTGGGGAATGTCATCCCATAAAAGGGTCTGTGAGTGGATTTTGGAAGGATCCAACACTGTTTTGTTGGATAGTTTTATATATTGGATGAACTGAACACACTAGAGCAGGGATTTTTAACTCTTAAGAAAACTCGAAGTACATTTTAACAGAGAAGAAAATAGAAGTCGTAGCTTTCAATTCCAAGGACTCTGTGACCTATGAATGGTTACTGGCTTCAAGGGAGAGACTGAGATTTATATAAAGTATTTGATATTTATATAAATTTGTATAGTATTTATAAAGTATAAAGTAGTTGATATATATTAAAAAGTGAAGAATTCACAAATGGAAGCCTAAAAAAATTGGACATTATATCTGATGCTGTATTTTTAGCTAATTTCTCAAAAGAAAAGTCTGTCCAAGGAGTGCCTTACTTCGTTTTAAATTTATGATGGGAGGAAGGGATGCCACCCCCCATGACTCCAGGATGGAGGAGTGAGAATGAGAAATCTGGGGTCGTGCTTGCCAAGAGTCTAGCCTGAGTATCACCTGTTCTTAGAGCCTGGAAGGCAGCTGCAGCCTCGTTTAAGCTTTATGGTTTATTTCAGCCTGCATTTATTGAGTCTGTGACACACACTGTGCAAGCAGAAGGGAAGGAATACCTGCCTTTGAGGAATGGAGAGGTTTGTGGCTAATAAACAAGATGTGGCACCTAAGCAACTGAATTATCATGGTTGGTAGAATATCCAAGTTATTTTATCTGGTCAAGGTTTTCCCTTACTGACCAGATGGAAAAATGCCCATGCATTTTCTCAAGTCTGTCAGAAGTCTTGAAAACACTATCCAAATAGTTGTTGCAGCACACAGCAAACAGAGACAAGAATCAGGCAGCTAAAGGGCGGATATGGCCTCTCACTGCTCTGTCAAGACATGCATTCCCCACTACCTGTTTTCTGATCTAACCAGCTTCAGATTGGTTGCTACTCTACCTAAATTCATTGAAAAATTGCTATAATGTGATCCATCATTTGCCTATGTCAACTGAGCTTCTTTTAGCATTTTAAATTTGACTTCATGGAATAAGATAATTCTATTACAGATCAGAAGCTTGAACTGCAAGGTGTAATTATGAGTCCTAATTCTAGCACTCAGAAAACAAATAAAACAAAACAAAAACAAAATAACCAAAACCAAACCTAACATGCATATAAGTGCCACAAACGCTGTAAAAATGAGTGTGTGAAAACTTATTTCATCCTCACCACAATTCTATTCATTCGTCAACAGCTATTTGGTGAACTCTGTTACAGATTCTGATGCTGTGAAGTAGAAGCTATCATTATCCCCATTCATGAATGAACCTGATTCACCCCCTCAGGCCTCCTTTTGGGTATCCTGGCCTCACCGACCTCTTGAGATTTTTGAATGCTCTCTTGGCAAGGAAAGCAAACTGCAATCCCCAAACTTCCTCTTTCCTGAGAGTTCTGCTCTGGACTCTCCGGAGCCCACAGTGGATTCAGCGGAGTTTAACTTATTTGATTCTCTTCAAAAGAGTAGCAAGGGCTCCTTTTCTTGTCCTTGGGGATTGGGACTCAGATGAGGGAATGAAAGAACCCACACCACAAGTGGTCCACAGTCTGTCCTCCTGCTGGAAGTGCAGTAAACCAGGGAGGAGATGACATGTGGGAAGCTTGTCTGAAAAATCTTTCGAAAAGAGGCAGTCTATGCAAACCTTCCTTCACTGGGTTCCTTCTCATTTCCTCTTTATAGCTTAACTCTCTATAAAATACAAAATGTGGGTGCAGATGATGAGAAATGGTAGGAAAAAACAAGACCAAATGATCTAGGTAATTGTTACTCAGCGTATATCCACAAGCCTCATTTTAATGAAGGATATCTATATCGTGGCCTGGAACATTGCCCATGACATAGTAAGTTAAAAAATAGTAAAAAGTAAAAGAAAGAATCTTTGGTGTAGGGAGATACCACAAGTGCATGAGCAGACCCAGGCCAAGAGCCCAGGTCTCCCATGTCCAGTGTCAATTGCCCTACCTTCCCTGCTTCCCAGATGCCAAGGTTGTGTGAAGACTGACTTGGAGACACACAGTATAATTCAGTACTTGTATTCTCTCGCTTCTGGCAGGCATTGTGCAGGTGTTAATAATTCAATAAGTCATGGCTCTAACCCAGCAGAGGATGCTTTGAAAAGGACAAACACACTGAAATCTGGGAAAGTGCAGTAAGTGAGGCTAAACAGGTAGAAGTAGTCAGATATATGAGCATACCACATGCAAAACATAGCAAAGCTGACCTTTGTTGTGTTACTGATGCATAACCATGAAAAAAACCCTACATCTTTAAATATCATATATCTTCGAATCATCTGGAGGTAGAGGTATGTTAAAAATGTATCTGAGAGAGAGAGAAAAATAATTCAAACAGACCATTGTAGCCAACGTGCCTTTGCCAAGGAAAGGTCTTTGTAGCTAAAGTGAAATGGCATTTCTTTTTTAATGAGGTGAACATTTGTGAAGAGCTATTATGCATATTTTTCAAAAAATAATAGCGTAGATCTCTCCTGTAAAGCAATAAATGTTGGGTTTAGTCCACCTAACCTATTGTCTAAAATATAATGCAATTTTTAACATAAGCATCTACGAATAAATTGAGTTATATATTGCAAGTTGGAACAATTCACAAAGCTATAGCAAAAAGCTTTTCTTATTAAAGATTTCATATGGTAAAAACTGAGTGTAATAATTATCTTGCCCAGATTTCACTTAAAAAAAAACCCAAACTGTTATGTTTGTGGGAAGAAAGCCCATATCTTACACATTGAAAATTAAATCAGTTGTCAGATGATACTTTGAAACTAAAGACCAGCTCATAGTAATTAAAAGAATAATGTTTCAAGAATCAAGTAAATCTGAAAGTCAATAAAACACAAAAATAATTTATTGGTGCTTTTAAACACTTGAAAATAAATTCTAAAAACTTATTTTAAATGATGTGTAACTTCTGTGCAGCAGAACCACAAATCAAATCATCTCTCTGTTCACCTAGTTCAAAGTTTGAAAGGTAAAGCGTGACTTTTTGAAGTTGACTGACCGTAAAATGTGAATTTTTTAACTGGATTTCTCAATATTCCTGTGGTAACAGATTTCTCCAGGAGCCCACTGCATTTGGGCACCTCTCCCAGAACCCTGGAACTACTCCCCCAGGGTCAGGCAATGATGTGTTTTGGATGCAGGTGCTGGGCATGTTTTAGCAGGGGGATCATTTGTTCACGTTAAAGATCATGGGTTTATTTACGGACCCCAGACTCTTTTGGTCCACAGAGCTCGGGTTTACTCCCAGGGCGGAGCTAGGGGTCCTGGCATCCCTCTGAGTCTTTTGTGCTGACCAGCAGGGTAGATTTAAGTGTTTCTTTATCAACCCTGGTGGTTGCTTGGCTTGACATTTGGAAACTGGTGGAAGAGCTGGGATGCTGGACAGTGGGATCAGAAAAACATATTTAGAATAAATAAGTTTGGCATGAGGTTTTCTTTGAACTGCAACCCTTAAGTCATTGGGAAACTAATGGTACAACTAACATTTTACTTAAAAAAAAAAAGGCTTAAAAAAGTCACTTTTGTGTTCTGTGGCATAAGCTGAAGCTTCTGTTGCAATTTAAAACCAAAAAGCATTTTCTTTTCAAATGGAATTTCTAGGTTGAGGGAGGCCTTTTAAAAAATGATAGAAAAAGAAGCTTTGATTGCATAAATCGTTAAATCATTAGACTATTCGGATGAACAATAGAAATGAAATCATCTCTCTTTTAAAAGCAGATCTGAAGTTTAACTCCTGTAGGTTACCACTTAAATCATCATAATAAATCACAACCAAGGAAAACACTTAGGAAAGAATCAATCACTTAAAAGCACTTAAAAGTGCTGAGAAGGCATAGAATATATACATTCAAGTCAAAGTAAAATTAAGATACTGATGAACATAGAGATTGGAGCAAGTCTTAAGGCAGCTTAGAAGACTTTAGTGTTCGGTCATAGAAGTTTCTACATCACAAAATCCACTAACACATACTGTTCCTGAACAAAAAATTCATGTTAGAAGCAGAACCTGGAGTCAGCTTCAGTCCTATCACTTTCTGCCAGTGATACCTGGGTGTTTTATTTTCATGTCCAGTTGAACATTGTCAATGAATTTACATTTTTAAAATTTTGCTTAACTCTGAAAAACATGGTGTAAATTGCTTGAAATTAAGTACTAATATACGCTTTTGGAAACAGCATTTTTTTTCTATCTACTTCCAAGTAGTTGAGTATGTTCCTTATGGTGATATGAGCTTTCAGAGTACTGATAACTTATGACACAAATGTGTTCTTTGTCAGGGAAGGATTCAGTGAATAGAATAAGGTGTTCTAAGATGAAAGCTCTTGAGAATGTTAAAGAATCTAAAATTCTTGGGACTTCCCTGGTGGTCCAGTGGTTAAGACTCGTGCGTCCAATGCAGAGGGCATGGGTTAGATCCCTCTTTGGGGATCTAAAATTCTTAAACATGTACAATAATTGCACATAGATTATAACTTTAAACACACGTTTGATTCTTCTTTACACATCTACCTCATCATATAGAAAACATTGAACTTTCTTTTGTACAGTTCTGAAAATTATCAAAGTGTGCCTTAGCCATAGCTTCTGAGAAATAGACATGGCAAATTTTCTCTCAATTCATACATGGTAGAGTACAGTAATTAGAATCACTGTCATTTAAGAATACCACCTCCTTAGCTGAAGACATTGGAGATTTGATTTCAACATTCTCAAGAGTATTGACTCTAAAAAGATATTATTTATTGAGGCTTCAAATAATTTTAGGTGGAAAAAATTCTCTATCGTAGAATTATCTATAGTATGGGATACTGTAGGTAAGTCTAGATTCATATGGATCATATACTTAGCAACTTTCCAAAGGTATTTCATGAAATTCATCACAAATAAATGTTCCTACGAAACTAAAACTGGAAATGAAAGTTAAACTGTGGGATACTTTTAAGTCAATAAGTAGAGGTGGAAGAAAGGCAGCTTGGTGAGGTGGGAAAAAAAACCTGAACTTGGAATCTGTCCTAAACCCATCCAGGTCTATTTGTTGTGTGATGAGTTAGCTCTCTGTGTGCCAGTTTCCTCCTCAGTAAAATAGCTGCTCTTAAGACCTAACTGACCAGTCGTTGTCATGAAGATTAAATATACTAATTTTCAGTAAACCACCTTAGACAGTGACTGGCACCTATTAGATATTCAATAAATATTAATCAAATCTGCATTCTCCCAAGTTAAAGATGAAAGTAGTGAAAATAAATACCCTTAAATAGCTCATTCTAGTTGAAGTACCATTTTTTATGTAGTGCAACAGTTTTGCACGCTGTGATCACTACAGTGAATCTGTGACTTTTAAAGTGAAACCTCCATTTGTCTGCTTCAGACAGGTGAGCAAGTCACCCTACGAGGGGGTCTGTCAACTGTTCTCTTCGGTTTGTCAGTTTGACTGCCTTCCCAGATCTAAGAACCGTGGAAATACTTATCCGGGTAATGTCCCTGAAACATCCTGACTGCAAATATAAAGGCATTTGTACAAACATCTAAATCCTGATGGCTCTGAACCTCCACCTACTTACACAGAATGTAAAATCCCTTCCAGAGTCTCCTTTTCTCTTGAATGTTTATGGGAATCCCAAAGGGGAACCTCATGAGTGATGTTAATGTCCCCCAAGTCACTGGCTCTCAAGCGTTGCTGTACATTAAAGCCACCCAAGGAGATTTAAAGAGCTCTGCTGCCTGGTCCATCCCACCCCATGCCAATTAAGTCAGAATCCCTGGGGGAGGCACCGGGCACAACTCCTGGGTAATTTCAGTGTGCAGCCTGGTCGGAGAAGGGCCTCAAGCCCACCGGCGTGCAGTTCCCACCCCACGTGAAGTCCCCTGGACAGTTTGGCTTCTATCTGCTGGATCAAAACCCCACCTGTCAAATGACAGAACCCCTGCCCTTCCCCGTCCAGTGTCTTTCTAGAGTCCCAGCTTTGGTCCCTCATTAGAATCACTTAGGTAGAGTTAAAAAAAAAAAAAATATTGCAGCCCAGGCCCTACCATAGAGTAACTCAATCAGAGTTCCTAGGCATCTGGGATTTGTAAAAGCTCCTCACACATTCTGAGAGTCCAGGGTTGAGAACGCCTGCCCTGAGGGCTTTCAGGAGGAGGGCACGGTGTGGGGGCGGGGGGGGGGGGGCCAGTGCACATATGACCAGAGTCTGGAACTTGCCACGCCTCAGCTCCAGCTGCCCACGTGCTTGCTCGGCTCAGACACAGCCCTGCTACCTGCGCCCACCTACTCTCGCTGTGCTCCGAGCTGCTGGCCGCGCTCTCCATACCGCCTGCACTGCAGCTGCCGGCTGCCTGCAATTCTAGGACAGCCTCGTTCCTGCGGGCACCTGTTATTTTTGCCACCAGCACCTGAAGCTCTATTTCTGCCTGCCTCCTGGTCTTTGCTGCTTATCTCTCCCTCCAACTTCTTTTCCTTGTGTCCAGTTCTTTTAGAGGTGGTCCCTTAGTAGAGGTATTTGGACACCCACTTAAATTCTTTCTAGTTTACCAGCCAGCATTCTGGGAAGAGAGGAGGGTCCCAGCAGGGACACAATGCTGCCTCCCCCTCTCCCCATTTTACCAATTAGTGCTCTCGTCCTCAGAGTACAGGCAGGCCAGCAGGTGGTTGGATTAGGAGGGCCACGTCCATTCTCACAAAGTCCCACAAAAAGGTGCTGACCCTCAGGGCTGTACTAGACCCCTTCCCATTTATAGGAATTTCCCGCTTAAGGGTTTGGTTATTCCTCTCTGTGTCTGGCTTCTGTCATTAACCCCTTCCTCATACATATATCACTACATGCCTGAAGCCCAATCAGGGATAAAATTCAAGCTCCTTCCCTTGGGTTGTCTGGACCTTGGACAAATCAGGAACTAGGGCTAGACCCCTGTATTAGTGCCTGGGAACATTCTGGAGCCTTTAATAAGGTACTTTTTTGCCCAGAACATAGGGAAGACCCTTAAGGAATGGTGGTTTATTCCACAGGCCAGTGTATCTGAGACCTAGCAACAGTCCAGCCATTACATGAAACATTCAGTAGGGCCAAACAAGCCAGAAATGTTCCTTTAAAATCAGACTACTTTTCCCTGGAAGGTTAGATGGTTTCAAACTCTTTTGACTCTAATAAACTTGGATGAAGCAAAAGACCCCTGTAGACTACCTGCCCCCACTTGGTACTATAAAAGCAAGCCAAAAGCCGAACAATAAGTCAGCACAAAGGGGAAGAATGGTGGTGTTTTCCCTAAGAGGGTGGTGTAAATCATTAATTTATGCCAGAACTGAGTACAGGCAGTGTCATAAAATTGAATCATTATGACACTAGACTACAAACCACCATTGGGAACACCTGCAGAAGGAATAAACAGTTAAGATATAGTTCGCCTTGTGACCCTAGGAAAGAACCCAGAGGCTGCTCATAGAACTTCACAGTAACTCTCCAGAAACCTGCTATGTCAGAACTCAGAATAGTGAAACTCGGCTGGTTCTCATCTCATCCCACGTGCTACCTGGAGCCCTTCTCTGCCTGTCTGTTGCTAGTTGGCCAAGAGATCTTCTACCTCGGCCCTGTGTTGTAGGTCCCTGTGCTATCATCAGAGCAGCATCTTTAGACAAGAAAAGCAAGTCAGAGGATGACTAGTGCTGAGGTCTGAAGTCATTGTCCTAGAAACCCAAAATAACATTTTTTCCAGATCTGAGTCCCAAGGACCACATTTTCACAGATCTCTGGGGAAGAGAAGAGCTGTGTAAATTCAGTTACCAAAAATGACAGAAAAGATTAGACATTCTTTCTCAACAGAAGAATTCCTTTATTTTTCCATCAGGCATCTTTGCCCCTCTAGTTTGTCCTTGAAAACTTAATTGGAATGGAGCAAGGCACAGTACGAAAAGGGAAAAGAAGTATGTTTGCAAGCATAATTTTTAACATCTTGGAACCAATGGAAAAATACATCAGGAATAGTTTGTTATTTGGGTGTTCACTGCTAAAGCAGTCCATAATAAGGGACATTCTCTTCTCCCTCAAGAACAGATTGGTCACTGCTGACTCCAATCAAGTTCTTTCTCAATGTAACCAACCCAGAACAATTGCATTAAGTGACTTTCCTAAAACCAAAGTCTTATTCTCATTTATTAGACTTTCCTTTCAGGTAATTTGGAGTTCTGTATCATCTCTCCACTGATGAGATTTTTTGGATTTTTGAGCTGTGCCTCCAGAAGCAATTCAATTTCTCTTCTGGAGGAATTGCACAAAGACTTAACATTTTATTAAATCCATTTGCTGCATCTTTCAAGACCATCAAGGAAATGGCATCCTTAAATTTGGCAGTATTCTTTAACAAACACACGCTCTGGTGCATGTATTCAGCCTTGATGTTTTCTGTGCTGCATCAATCAAATTTAATTAAAATGAGTAGAAAGATTACAGTAATTTCCATTTATCATCCCCAAATGCCATTATGAGACTGAAGCCCCTCATACCTGCACCTGTCAAGCATGGTGATAAAACTATAATGGGCTATTCAAGGGGGTTATGTCATTGCCATCCTTAGAAATTTTAAGGTAATAATGAGCAACCATCTGTCTTGAATGTCATCAAAATGGGGACCAGGCCAGCTGATCTCTTAAAACCTATTCAGATAAATTTTTCCCATTAAGCAGTGAATCAGACTCATACATAGAAGGACATGGATCATATATATTTATATGTTAATACTTAAGCATTAATAACGATTTTTTTTCTTGTTTTCTAAAGGTGAAAGAAATGAGAAAAAATTGAGACAAAGGGCAAGAGAGAAAGAGAGAGCAAGAGGACCATCTCTCTGAGAGGCTGAAGCTCTACATAGTGGTAAAGAATACAAAGCCATTATTTTGGGGAAAATGTAGTGAAAAATTAAATTTTAGAAAATGCTGAATGAGGTAAATATACTTTCTTAGGGTTAAGATAAGACAAAAATTAAGAGAAGGCTTTGAATCTTGTTGGCAAGAAATGTCATGGTGAATTAATATGGATCCCCAAAATGTTGCCTATTGGGTAGAGATAGACAGTCCTGGCAGGTGACTCAGATATAGAGTCTTTTATGATCGGGATGAAGAAGCAGAAGAAAACAACAATAATACTCAATTACTCTTAGCTACATGGAGTACTGATGAATCCGGAAGAAAGAGGAAAACAACAGCAGCAAAATGGAATAAAATATCTGTCACAAGATAAAGAGGTGAATAGGATACAAGATGTGACAGCATCGATACTTTGGTGGAAGAAGAAAAGTCATTCTTGGTTCTACCTATCAAGGCCGTCTCCGGTTAGTGTTAAGGCTGAGAAAGGAAAAGAGGAGAAAAGGGAGGAGTGTTGGTCGGCAAGGACAGGGTTACTTGGGTTCATTGTCATCTACAAAGGGGACAGGGAGGAAGAAGCGAAGCCCAAGGAGAGGAAGAAAATGACAGTGATAAAAGGAGAAAGGAATGAATTAGAGAACATGGTAGTAGAATAGATAAACAAATCCAAGTGCTATTTCTTAAAATGATCAGTATAATATGCAGTTTCATAACTTAAAGAAGGGGGAAAATACATACACGTCACTTTCTACAGGAAAAGTCTATAATCAAATATATGAAAAAGACATGAAACTAATAATGGGTTATGGTGCACTACTCTATCCTTTGGGTGACCTTTTTAACTTCTCTAAGGCTTGTAAAATATGATTAATATTATTATTTACCTCATGAATTTTTTGGTGAATTTTAATTGGAATCATTTATGTGAAATATATATTTATAATGCCAGGTAATAGTGTTCAACGATTGTTGTTATTAAAAGTTTTGAAAAGCTGGAGAGAATAGATGGTTTACTAGGAAAGCAAAGTTGACTTTTACGGTAAGTAAAGTTGAACAGTTTACAAAAAACTGTCCACAGTGGAAGCACTTCACAAATTACCTCTAAATGTGTGGCTCAGTCATTCGTAGCCCCAACACTACTGACAGAGCCCCAGTGGGCATCGCTGCCAGCTGAACTCCACTGCCGAGAGAATGGCTCTATAGTGTCACCTCCCTCAGCCGCGCTAGTGAGGAAGCAGAAAACCTAAGTGTTCAATCGCATAAGAAATTGAAACCATAATCAAAAGATCACTTCCCAAAATGGCACCAGGCTCCATGGTAGTTTTAAAATATGTTCACAATTCTTTGAAACTCCTCCTTTCAAGAGGTGGAGCTTAATTCCCCTCCCACTGAGCGTGGACTGGTCTTAGTGACTTGCTTCTAACAAACAGAATATGGCGAAGTGACAGTGTGTGACTTCAGAGAGTAGTTAATAAAGGGCATTGCTGCTTTCTTCTTGCTCTCTCTCTTTCTGGTTTCACTTGCTCTGGGGGAAAGTTACCTTCACACCATGAGGACACCCAAGCAGCCCTATGGAAGGCACATGGTGAAGAACTGAGGCTTTCTGCCAATGGCTATGTGAGTGAGCCATGTTGGAGTGGATCCTCCAGGCCCAGTCGAGTCTTCAGATACTGCAGCCGTGGCCAGCAGCTTGTCTGCAACCTCATGTGAGACCCTGAGCTAGAACTACCCAGCTAAGCTGATGCTCCTAGACTCTGATCCCTCAAAAACAATACAAAATAGTACAAGTTTGTTGTTTGAACTGACACATTTTAGGGTAATTCGTTACACAGCAATAGATAAGTAATACACCAAAGGTTGCTTTCTGAAGGTGGGTATTGCATATTTTTAGCTTGCAGGGCACATCCCTTGAGCATCGGTCTATGCCCAGGTTGGCCCCTGGGTTGCAGAACTGACTCTACCCCTCAGGTCATCGAACTTCCTTGGGCTTCAGTTTCCTCCAACATAATTCTGGGTTTAAAAGTTTATATTCCCACCTTGCTCTGAACTTCTTAGATTTTATGACTTAAAATTCTCAACTGCAATTATATACTATGATAAACAAACACAGACGTGTGGTTAAAAGAGTAGCTAAAATTTAATCGAGAAGTTACGGTACCATTATGTTACAGCTTTATCAGAGAAAAAAACTTACATGAAAAACTTTCAAGGGAAAGCACATCTCATGTCTTACTTGGCTTTATTTCTCCCTGGGCCCCAGTACCTGGCATATAGGAGATACCTACTACAGAGGGTGCCTAATGTTCATTTGTGGCCCCTACTATAATCCAAGTTGGTTGTGGCATACAGCTTCTTAACTAGGGGTTCACAGACAATAATTCTTTCTGGGCACCGAAAGTACACCGTGTTCTTGCCATTATGTGGGAGCTCCACTCTCATTAGCATTTAAAAGAGAACACTTATTAGCTGAACTACTAAATGTCCTTTATACAATATAATGAGTTTCATTGAAAAGAATCACCAGCTTAGCTAAGGAGAAATTTAAACACTCTGCCATCATTTATGAATTCAACCCTTCCAGGATGGTATTTTTAAACGTACTTTGAATGAAGGGAAGAAGAAAAGTGGTAGAAATCTTGACAAAAGAAATGTAATTAGAGTTTTTTAAAAATGGCAATTCTATGCTTTATGAAGATATCTTTGATCTTACTTCTCAGAAGCCAGGGAGACAGGGGCATTGTTGCCCCCGACTTTCTCTCTGCACTGTGCCTCAGAACAGGTAACTGGGATGGAATGAGCTTGCTTTTGTTAAAAGTGATGGAGAAAAATTGCACAAAACCATAATCAAAAACCACTGTAATGCAAATCAATAAGGCAGAGGAACACTGCAGGAAACAAGCAATGGAATTATACTTGATCTTTCTTTCAGTATCTCAAGATTACCCTAGACATTTGCTTTGTACATCCAACTCATTACATTTAAATTAATGCATCATATCAGAATTAAATAAAACTATTAATTAGTGTACATTGTTCCCCCTCTCTATTTTTTATCTTGGAATGTTAAAGGTCATAATTCATTCACTCATTCATTTATTTATTAATTCAGCAACTCCTAAGTTCAAGACAAAACTAAATGGTAAATTTCCATAAACTTTTCATATAGACCACAACATCCTAAGAGATTATACAGGACAAAAGTATACCTAGAGCCACAGAAGGTTAAGATAAATTTAGATGTTACATATGTAAGCATTTATCAAAAGGACATGTGGTGAGCAGGGAGACTGATGTCATGGGTTGATGTCACTTCCTTCATGATCCTACCTTCATTATCTTTGTAAGGCACAGATCTGATTATTATCATCATCTCTATGTCTAAAAGCCTTAAGCAAGTATGAGCCTTATAGAATATAGTTCTCCTAAACATAGCACAGTGAGACACTAAAATGTCCACCTGAACTCACCTCTCCATTTTAATCCTCAACCCTGTCCCACACCTTTCCCTTTCCTGCTCCACAACCTATACCAGCAGCCCAAACCCACCCCTATCTACTTCCTCAAGGCAACCTGAGCCCCAGGCAGAGTGTGCTATCTCTTTGTTTCTAGGTCTTGTCAAGATCATTCTTAGTTTTCTGCTTTTGCATACTCTCTTCTCTTTGTTTTCATTTCCCATGAAATCTGCATGATAATCTCCTAATTATCTTTATAGCCATCTCTAAAACACCCAACCCACAATCAGCTTCCCGTGAACACCTTGCCTCCAGGGAGCAATTCAGTCCCCTGGTTGCCTTTTTTTGGCCTTTGTCTCCCTGGATTCTAGCATGGTGCCTGCCATGCAACCATGTGGTGCTCAGGCCACACTCGGTCCATGCTTGAAATGAAAAGCTGGGAAGCCCTTCAGGCAGACCCTGACACTGAGCGGTAGCAACGTAAGCTTTGTTCTCTCCACCCCAAGGAAGCAGGCAGTCTTTGAAGAACCCATTACAATCACTCACGTAGGAACAGAGAATTTTTCCAGAAAAAAGTATCCAGCCCTCAGTGAAACTTTTTCACCCCAGGATAAATCAAGGACTTTGATGTTCTACAGCTTCATCCTTGGATTTGATTTGACAGCTTATTAAAACGTCTACCCAACGATTTGTCAACAAGAGTAATGGCAAACTTTGACTGCTCCTCTCATCTCTATGCATTGCACTGTAATCAAGTGATCCCTGCCCATCCCAGTCTGGAAGAGGGAGCCAGATGCGTGTTTTATGCTCTATGTCAAGTCAGAGAATTATTAGGTTTACAGCATCCTCCTTAAAACCCAGTCATATAGTTCAATCATTCATTTTACAAAGGAGAAAACTGAAGCTCACAGGTGTTAAATTAATTATCCAAGGCCCCACCATTAGTTGTAGAGATAATGGACAAACTCCAGCTTTCTGGACTCTCGCTGAAGTGTTCTTTTCACCATATCATCTGGATTTCCCCACATTCCTGTTCTTTTTCTTGAATTTTTATTTTACAAAGTCATGCACAGCACATCTAATTTGGCTCCCATTGTCTTTTTTTTTTTTATTATTGGAAATTTAAATTTGGATTTGCATTGCTGCTTTTCCATTCAATGGTGATAAACACTTAAAATATCATCTGGGGGAATGGAAATAAAATAAGCATCTGGAAAGAATGTGCTGTAATGAAGATGTCATTGTTTGCCCATAAATGCTAGGCAAAGAATCTGGCTTTTCAAAAATAAATGCACGAAAACATCTATGTCCATCTCGATCTATATTTTAATAAAAAAATTAAAATGCACTGAAAGACTTTCAAAGATGACAGAATTAAATATAAGATAAATGACTAATTAGCTGAAAGGATAATAAAGATAGCCAAACATTCATTCATTCACTCACTCATTCATCTATCCATCCACTCAAGGTTTACTGAATAAATGATGTTAAGCCCCCCAACTGCTACTAAACCCATTTACTAATCAAAGAATAGTAAAAGGCAAAACAGTTTGAATTACAAATCAAAAAATCTAAGTTAAAAATTTCCCTCTGCCACTCATAAGTCTTGGCAAACCCTCTAACACACGGTCTTCTACTCTGTATTATTCCCATCAGCATACAAAAGTACTGTTATTTCTCCCACCTTAAAAATAAAACGATTTGTCTTTCGGCCTCACTTTTCCCTCCAGCTATCATCTCATTTCTTTGCTCCCCATCCTTTGAAAGACTCGTCTATACACACAGTTTCCAATTTCTTTCCTTCCATTCTATCTTGAACCCATTACATTCAGGCTTTTACCCTGACACTCCACCAACACGGTTCTTATCAATGTCATCAATGACATTCATGTTCTTCACCTTACTTGACCTTTCAGCAGTATTTGACACCATTCATCATGCTCCTTCTGGAGACTCTCCATCTGACTCCCAGGACACCATACTTTCTTGGTTTTCCTTCTCCCTACTGGCTTCTCCCTCTCGGTCTCCTTTGCTGGTTCCTGACTTCTTACCACCATTGAAGTGCCTCAAAGCTTGGTTCTTGGATCTCTCCTCTAGTACTTCCTTAGAGATCTCATCCAGCCTCATGTTTTCAATATCATCTCTATCCTGGTGACTTCTAAAATTATACTTGTAGCCTAAACTTCACTCCTGAACTCCAGAATTCTTTGTCCAACTGGCTATCAACAGCTTTGCTTTGTGGACTAATACACATCTCAAATGTAACAAATCAGCACTTGGTTGTCGATTGTCCCTCAAATGTGCTATCTTGCAATCTTCTCCAGTTAATACATGACACCTCCCTTCTTTTAAAATTTAAATCGTATCATGCCACACCTGAACTTAAAAGCCTCTGGTGTTTTCCCACCTCGTTCAGGCTTCCCAGGACCCGTCCCTTGTCACTGCTCAGATATTGTCTTTCATGCTCTCCCCTGGTACACTCCACCTCAGCCACATTGGTCACCTGTCCCAGGGTGCCATTGTGTATGTGGTTCCCAATTTCTGGATAGCTCTGCCCCAAATGTCCACATAGCTCCCTCTTTTCTTTCTTTCAAGGATCACCTTCTTTTTGAGGCCTTCCTTGGCCACCCTGTTTAAAGGAGCAACCCTGCCTTCCCATATACACACACTCCTTGCTCCCTTCCTTGCTTTATCATTGGCCTTATAACTTACCGTGAATGTTCTGTATGTTTTGCTTATTTATTTTGATTACTCCAAACTCCTCTACTAGCAATTCTTTTTGATTCACTCTTGTATCCCAGCACCTTGAAGAGCGGCTGGCACAAAATAGGCTCTCACAAAATATTAGGTGAATGAATGAAGGTAATCAGTGATAATAAGAAGAGCTACCACTTAGGTAGAGAAGTAAGTAAAAATTAAATAAGTACTTTGTACATGTTAATGCATCACAGATGTTAATTATTTAAATTAACATTATACACCCATGTGTATCTGTTGGAAGTAATTTTTAGGTGGAAACAGCAGGAAGGGAAGGAGAAATTCTAATTAAAAGGGATGGTAGATCTGTGATAAACCATAATGGAAAAGAATATGAAAAAGAATGTATATATATGTATTACTGAATCACTTTGCTGTACAGCAGAAATTAACACAACATTGTAAATCAAATACACTTGAATAAAATAAATTAAAAAAAAAAAAACAACCCAAAACCTTGGAGGGAAAATTAAAGGATACCCTTTAATCTTTAAAAAAAAAAAAGGATGGTAGAGAAGTACATGGTTTTGCAAGTCAGCCTCAGGCAAGGAAGAGACAGCTGATGGAAACACCCTGGAATCTGGCCCAGATTATCAGCTCCCCGGCCTGCCTAGGGGGTGAGGGCATGAGGGAGGAAGGGGTTGGGAGGCAGGCCGGGACTTGTGTGAGTGGGGTCAGGAGGTCGGTATGTGGTCTTCTGGATGCTTCAGGGTGAGACGTCTAGGCTCACAGACTGCCCTGTGCTGATGTCCATCTCGAGCATCTCTAACGGTTCTCAGTTTCTAGGTCAAGAGCCAGGGCTTGCAGTATTTGTCTGTCTCTAGGGCTAGATGTGCACACCCTAAAGTAAGCAAACCGCTTTGAGTCCAGGGAAAGGGTTGCCACGTATGTTCATATACTCTTTACTAGAGTGCTGTGCTATGAAAATAGAAATCCTCATGGTGGGTAATAGCACCAGAATGTCTCTATTATGCTGCTTTGTGCCTAACACACAGTGATGCAACATGTTTCTTCATGGCTTGGCGTGAAAATCAATTCACCGGCATCTAGATGGTCATTATCAGTTACAAAACATATTTTAATGTAAAACTGCAGTTTTAAAAAGGCACTCTAATTCTTGAAGCTACAAAGGATATATTAATTCTCAAAAGTCTTTGTATCCAGATATAGCCGTTTCATTAGCTGATCTAGGCACAGTCCAGGAATAAAATTCTTTTGTAAATCATATTACCTAAGGATTTTTTTTAGATATATAAATTTATTTATTTATTTATTTTTGGTTGAGTTGGGCCTTCCTTGCTGCACACAGGCTTTCTCCAGTTGTGGTGAGCGGGGGCTACTCTTCGTTGCGGTGCGCGGGCTTCTCATTGCTCAGTAGTTGTGGAGCACGGGCTTAGCTGCTCTGCGGCACGTGGGATCTTCCCAGACCAGGGCTCGAACCCGTGTCCCCTGCATTGGCAGGCCGATTCTCAACCACTGTGCCACCAGGGAAGCCCATAACTAAGGATTTTATAACACAAAGTTGATTTTCATTGATTTTTTCCTACACTTCACTAATTGACTTCCTTCACTCCCATTAAACAGTCCTGGGGACAGGAGCAAAGAGGCTATTTCTCCCACTGACAACGAACACAACTCAGGGAGATGCAGAGGAAGATAATGTATTCTGTAACCATGTGTTGTCATATAATACTTTCTAAACCTTTGCCCGTTTCTAAAGGAAACAGTGGCAATCTCTATAATACCTGCCTCAGCTTTTCTTTACAATTTATAATTGGTTTCCCACATGGAGTTTAAACTTTGCTTGCTACATTGGTGCAGATGTGGCCAAGGACTTCTGATCTATGAAGTTCATTAAAGGACTTGATCTCATTTGTTTTTTAAATGGTGACCTCAGACTCTATATACTAGAGTGGGGAATATGTGTGTAGATGTATGCATATATATTCATGTATAAATGTGCACAGTTGCTATGTATGCATATATTGAGAGAAAAAATAAATAGAAAATGAGAGATCCTGAAAGAAAAAATGCGAGAAAGGTATGAGAAGGGAAGGGAAGGGAATTAACATTCATTAAGCTCCTACCATGAACCAGACACCCAGGAAAGAAGACGATGGGGGGAACAAAGATGAAGGGATGCAATTATCTGGATGTTAAAGAATGAACTTGTAAAAATCTCCTTCCCTAAAGGAGGCTGCTGTAAAAATGGATGCTGGCAGCCCATCAAGGAGTGCTTGTCAAGCCATTCAGAGGAGAACAGAAGGCTGTGGGGCACTGATTTTGGCTTTGTCTCCCCTAGGTGCTGGGCTGCTGTCTCGCCATGAGATGAGTTATCTTTGAAGTTCTGCTGAGCGGTCTAGATAGCGTGACTTAAAAGTGCAAGTCCCTAAACAGAGTTCAGCCTTTCAGAATACAAATGCTCAGAGAACCATATGAGGTCAGGCAAAACCAGCCCAAGATATTTCCCTTTAAATTCTAGAGAATGCTAGTAGTCTCCATAATTAAAAGGATCCTAGGAGACTATGTGTTGGAAGTTTCTAGGTACTGGTATCAGTTTTTTGGTTCATTTTTTTAAAATTGGGGCTCCTTAAAATGTCTGTAATTGCATCTTCTGAGTCCTCTGATGGGCAGAGATAAGGGTGACCTTGCAGAGTCCCTGCTGCGTAGGTGGGACGTGGGCTCAGGTCCAGCTGAGCTTGGGACATGACAAAGAGAGAAGGATGAAAACAATAGCCATTTTACAGAGCTTTAAGGTAAGTCTTCGAAAACTGTTTAGGAATTCCTAGCCGATCACAGGTTTGCTTAGATGTCTTTTTGGTTTTTTTCCACTCCCACTGCCCCAACATCAGATGTTCTCAGCATCATTGGGCTTATTATAGGAGCCTATCTACCTCCATTTGCATTTTGGGATAGATTGCAATAATTTGGTTCTATTCTTCATAATTTTCTATATCCATGTTCCTTGTCATGTAACTTTACAGTGCTCTCCCACTGTGAGCTAGTGACCTGCTCAGCCCCTTGACCCTGGGCTCAGCCATGTGATTTTCTTTGCCTATAGGATGTTTAGGAAATGTGATGCAAGCAGAAGCTTGAAATGAACTGGCACACGGGGATTTGTTCTTCTGCCAGGAGAAGAATGACAGACACAGGGCACTGGTTAAGGTGCTCTAGTCAAGCCCACTCTAGCATAGAGCCCCACCAAACCCACAGACAGTGAGTCATCCTAGTTGAGACAAGTAAAGCCACCCAGATCAACCCAGATCAAAAGAGCTAAGCCCTGCAGATGCACGAAAAATAAGTGTTTATTGCTAAATGCCACTGGGGTTGCTTGTTACACAGCACAAGCTAGTTGATACAAGTGCCATTTGATCCATGCTCTTCTTGTCTGTCAGTTGATATTTCTAAAATGGAACTTCAATTATCTGTAAATTACTCTACCTAAGACACTTCAATGACTTCCTGTTATGGGCTGAGTGATGTCATCCTAAATTCATATGTCGAATTCCTAACCCCCAGTACCTCAGGATCTGACCTTATTTGGAAATAGGGTCCTTGAAAATGTAATTAGTTAAGTTGAGATGAGGTCATACTGGAGTAGGGTGGGTCCCTATTCTAGTATGACTGGTATCCTTATAAAAAGGGTAAATTTAGAGACAGACATGCTCACAGGGAGAATGCCATGTGAACATGAAGGCAGAGATTAGGATAATGTGTCTACAAGCCAAAGAACACCAAAGATTGTCAGAAAACCTCCAGAAGGTCAAAACAAGGAATAGAACAGATTCTCCCTCAGAACCCTCAGAAGGAACTAATCCTACCTATACCTTGATCTCAGACTTCTACCTTCCAGAACTGTAAGACAATAAATTTCTGTTGTTAGAGCCACTTCCCATTACCTTTAGGTTAAAGTCTAAACTTCTTCACAAGGTATGAAAGTCCTTCCATAAGCTGGTCTCTGGCTGTGTATGCGGTCTCATTGCATACTGTATTCCACTAACTTCAGCCTTACCCCATTCACTAGCCACACAGAACTATTTAAAGTGCTCCAAGCAACTGCTTCAGAGTTTTTGTCCATGCTACAACCTTGGCCTCGAATGCCCTTCCTGCTACCTTCTCATCCCCCACTGGATCCCACATCTTTACCTAATTAACTTCTATTTGCATTTCAAGCTCCAGATTGGGCTATCATCTCTGGAAACTTTCTCTTCACCTTCCCAGTCCTAACCATGGGAGGAGGCCCTATTGAATTCTCCCCAAACAACCTAGATAGACATTTCTATCTCAGTACTTATCACACTGTGGATAATTAATTGCTCACTGCACATCTCTATTGTCCTCAACAGACTTGATAATGAACCACTTAAAGGCAGGGTCATATATTATCTGCCCTTTTATTCCTTGTACCCAGCACGGTGCTTGACACAAAGTGGTGATGCAGCAAATGTTTGTGGAAGGAATCTGTGAGTGTTTATGCGCCAACATCAAAACAGATGTGTTCCTGGCATATGGGAGATACATTCTGCTTATGTGACAACTGGCAGTTGAGTTTACTTGGAAGCAAAAGCACCCAATTAAAGACCAAACATTACTTCCTTATCCTTCTTCATTTCCTTCTTTCTATAAAACTACCCAATCTCACATGCTTTATAATGCTTTTAGATGTAAGTGACTGTGAATTATTACTGATGGTGGGCCTTTCATCTTCAAGACTGACAGTCTACGTTCCACATTTCTCAGGAGGGAGAGACCATTATAACTATATTTTTGCTTACCAAGAGAATTGTTAATAGTTATCCTGAAGAAAAAAAAAAAAAATCTATAAATATCCAACCTATAACGAAGACTTCAGCTTACTGTCTTCCTCTACTAATGAAATTCTTTCCAAGTGCCCTGCCAGAGTTGCTACGTAACCATTACACTGAGAAAAGAGACAAAGCCTGTAGTGAGCTTTTTTTTTTACCTGTTTAGTCCTCATTTTGGAATCCAGCGACAGATTGTTGTAGGTATAATGTGCCTGTGTGACTCCACAGAAGAGAACAGCAACTATCCCTGAAATTTAAAAACATACCAGTCAAAATCAATTTTCTTTCCCATCTAAGTCAAAGGGGTAGGGCTATCCCAGCTGGAAAACAGACTTGGTATCAGTAGAGTTAAAATTGCTAATAATTATGGTGATGAAACCTTTGGTAAACCTGGCTGCTTACTTTAAACATGGAACTTAACAGGATTAAAGTTAAAGAAAAGCATTAAGAAGTAGATTCTTCCTGGGGATAAATGATTCTCTGGTCATGAGTTAGGAAAGTTATACTTGGAAACCCATGAACAAAAGACTGTATAGTTAATTCCAGGCCTCTCACAGCTACTGCCAACTACTCGGCTGCATTTTATACTAAATGCTGGCATATTTGCTTAGACATTTGCTTTCCACTGTGTACCTTCAGGAGCCTGAGAAGTTCCTATCATACCATAATTTAGTATTAAAAACCACGAGTCATAAACCTAAGACATCTACAAGGGTTCAGTTGCCTCGGCCAATACTCCTACTTGCCAAGCCCAGAAAGAGATCCTTGTTTGCCTCTACACCTCCTTGGCAAAGCTGGGGGCTTTGTCTTTCTGCTGCTGGATAATCTCGTGAACACATCCAAGGCACACACTCCTTGAAGGTAAGCTGGTCTGTTCTTGCATGCTTCTTATCCACAGTGGGCCCTCAGCTGCTTCTTGGCTGGTTGCAGGATTTATTTCTGAAGCCATCATTATACCCAGCTTTAAATGTTACATGAAGCCACACATACACTAGATGCTGTCTGGGGACAGAGGAGGAGCAACCATGGGACAAACGTGTTATTTGTCCCTGGGCTCTGTTATTCTCTGTGTTATTGCCCCTGAGCTGGGGTGGGGAAGCGGTAGGGGCTGCATTCTACCTTGGATTAGAGATTTGATTAGCTATGGGAAATTGGGCATAGAGGAGGGCTTTGGGAAAAACACAAGATGTAAGTAGTCTTCAACCCAAACCAAGGGGATTGAATTGAATTTTAAACAGCACACTCTTTCCAACTAAAAACACTCATAAATTAAATGCTGATGATTCTTAAGAGTATAGAGATATGTGAACTGAATACTGACATTTCAAATGAAATAAAAATTCTGCAGTAAAGAATTTTAAAGAACCAAGCATATTTTTTATATGTACACTGTATGCTTCTATTTATATGTTGGTTATTTTGGGTGTTGGCTTTGGATAAAATATTGCTAAGACATATTTGTCTAATACATTTACATCACTTATTTCCTTCTAATATTATGCTTCAAACTTTTAGGCAAAAGAATAAAAACAGCTAGGAAATTGTGCCAAGAAATAATATATGCAGTAAGCATTTATATAGTTGCTTTGGGTAACTTTTCAGTTTTCTAGCCTCTCTTCAGAAATTCAAAGAAAAAAATGCTTATGAAATACTATATTTCACTCTTCACAGAATTTCTATTAAAAAACAACCAGTACCAGGGAAACTTTGGGGGTACTGAAGTACTTCAAGGACTTCGAGGAACTAGGAGGATTGCCATGCATGTTGTTTTGTCATCAAGTAGTTTTCTTTCTTTATTTAA
Source organism: Balaenoptera ricei (assembly GCF_028023285.1). Lineage (NCBI taxonomy): Eukaryota > Metazoa > Chordata > Mammalia > Artiodactyla > Balaenopteridae > Balaenoptera > Balaenoptera ricei. The sequence continues at coordinate 14,319,513 of NC_082642.1, read as the reverse complement.
AAATGCAATTTATCTACCTCTGCTGATGCAGCAGTCTGTTGGAGGTTTTTCTGGGTGAGGTTTAGCCGACCTCCCACTGTTGTGGGAATGTTTTGACTATATATTGATCTGCGGAGAAGTAGTGAATAAAAAGGGAGGGGGGGGTGTGGGTAGTGCACAAATGCATTCTGAGAACAAAAAGAAGTAACAAAGAATAAAGGATAGGTAAGGGCCCTAAGATTGGCTGAATGCTTATTGTGGGCAAGCAACACACTAGTTTTATTCACATCATCTTATTTATTTCATTGATTTATTATCTCACAACAGGCTTCGCACGATTCACCAGCCCTTCCCGCTCTCTTCCCCTCCTCAGTAATAGCATCTCCATTCTTCCTGCTGCCCAGGCAAAAAACTCTGGGAACACTCTTCACTTCTCCCCTCTCTGTACGTCAGCAATGCTGTTGACGGGTCCTTCAAAACCTACCCGGCACGCAATCACCTCTCAACACCTCCGCACTAACACCCTTTTCTAAAGCCACCATCATTTTCTGCCTGGATTACAGCAAGAGCTTCCCAATTGCATCTCCGACCCCGTCTCCCTTATTGGCCCCCCACAGTCTACCTTCCACCCAGCAGCACTAGTGAATCTTTTAAGACAATTCAGATCATGTCAGTCCTCTGCTCCCAGCTCTGTAATGGAAACCCATAACAAGCAGGCCCTGTAGGATCTAGTCCTGTTCCCTCCTCCCCTCCCCACAGCTCCCTGACCTCCGCTCTTACCATGCTCCCCCCTTGTCACACACCGTCTTCGTCTTCGCTAAGCAGGTTCCACCACAGGGCCCTTGCATGTCCGGTTCCCACTGTTTGGAAAAGTCTTCTCCAGACATCCACATGGCTCCCTCCTTTCCTTAAGATGTTACATTATCAGACTGGCCTCTGCTATGCACTGTATAAAAATAATCCCTCTCGTCATTCTCTATTTGCCTACCTTGACCTATTTTTTTTAATATTATTTACTGCCACCTAACATTTTATATATTTATAGGTTTATTTTCTGCCTTCCTGCACTGCAGTGGAAAGCTCAGGGAGTGCAGAGTGATTCACTGGCCCCCAGCCATTAGAGCAATGTCAGGCACATGGTAGGCACTCCACATATTTGCTGAATAAATAAATGAACATTCCTATCACCAGGTAACAAGAAACCAAAGTAATTTACTCAAGGTCACCTTGAAAGTGGCAGAGCTAAGATTCAAAATTCCACAGACTCCCTGTACTTTTCTGCCTGTATTAGACCCTCCAGGAATGTTTTAAGGTAACCTTAAGCCATCTAAAAAATATCATTTCTGATGTCCCAGGGAAAGAGTCAGAGATTTGATGATGAAGATTATATACCTGAGTTGGCTGGACATCTCCTTTGAGGATATTTTCTCCAGTAGCTCCACTGGTTTTCCCATTAGAACACTAATAGGCAAAGTTTCTGCTAATATTTTTTGAGTTTTGTCTACAGATATGTCACACGAGCAGCAAACAATGGAGAGTCTGCCTACATGACCAGAGTCTTGGTGTTGTAATTAAAATAAAACAACAAAGCTGATCTGACCCTTAGTATTAGCATACATAATCCTAATTCTATGGCTTGGTAATTAATTAACTCACACAAATTAAAACACATTTTGAAAATGTTTCACCTGAATACATCTATTAGCTATAAAATTCTCTGCCATCTAAAACAGATTCACAGTTGCCAGTTTTCTACCTTACAAAAGTATATTTTAATTGCCACTATATTTTTACATCCCTGTGCCTGCTAGCCCTAGTTGTACCACTGTTATGTGAGGCCCTAGACCACTCTCTTACATGCTCTGGATCTCAGATTCTCAGTTGTAAAAAGGAGGGGGAGGGGGACTAAGTGTTCCTTGTGCAGGTCTGTGAACTAGTGTCTCAGCTCCAAGCCCACCCTCCTGTGCTGGCTCTGTGATCCTGAGGCTGGGGCTCTCCAGACTACATCTTCCTTTGCCTGATGGGCTCTGTCAGCTGCATCTCAGCAATGGTTCTTCACCACAGCTTTGGCAGCTGGTCCCAGCCTTGTTTTCTCTTTTTGTTTTTTGTTGTTTTCCTTCACTTCCAGACCAGCCTCCTGGGACCCCCTCAGAGAAAGCACCAGCAGTCAGGCAGTGTCCTCAGAGGTCTGGGGCCCAGCTCCATGGTTCCTTCTTGGGAGCTTCTAGATTCTCTTCCCTTTGCTCCCCCAGTCCAAGGGGTCACACTTGCTTCTTGCAGTGACGACCTCTGTGCTGCCTCAGTGCCCCTTTTTTACTTTCGCAGCTCTTGCTAACTACAAAAATTTTTTTTTAATTGTATTTTTGTGTCTTATTCTCCATTTTTTCTTTCTGTGACTTTCTAGAATTGACATGATTCCATGAAATAATTTTAGGGTCATGGAACAATTATCTATTAAGAATGTTTAAGGAGTTACAAATTTTTTTCTTTATTTTAAAATTATTTTTTAATCCCAGCAACACTGGAATATAAAAGAAACCAGTTAACATGGAATAAATTGATGATATATTTTACTATCAAATAGTTCAAAAATTCTTTCCCCCTCTAAAAATCAAAACACAACAAAACAAACAAATTGCATCCTTTGATCAAAATGTTATAGAACTGGAAATTAACAAAAAGCATAGCTACATAAATGTATCCATTAGAGATTTTTAACTGTATTCTTTTAAATAAAATTGGAGTTGAAGATGAAATCAAATTTGAAATTTTAGCTTATGTAGAGATAAATAACAGTAAGTGTATAGTACATTTCTTATCAAAACCAATGGGATAAAACCAAAGGATTATTCAGAGGAAAGGTTATAGTCTAACATGCATTCTATTAGAAAAAATAAAAGGAAAATAAATGGACTATTTACCTAAAGAATCTAGACAAAAGACATAAAAATGGAACCAAAGACAGTAGAATTAAAAACTTAATAAAGAAAAATGAAAAAATACAGCCAAAGAGAACATTCCTAATAACCATATGGTTCATGCCTCTCAGGCCTTGGGGTCCCTCAGGTGTCCATCCTCCCCAGGCTGCCGTTCTCTGGCCGTGGCTGCAGGTATGCAATGTGAGATGTTGGCCAAGGGCTTCACCCACCTAAGACTCAGTTTTCTCATTTGGATAGGGCCCACCTGTCTCACAGGTCTGTTCTAAGTATAAAGCAATAAAATGGATTTTAAAATGATTTGTAAACTAAACACTAAAAAGTAAATATAAGGTTTTACTATAATTACTAGAAGTAGGTGAAAGGAAGAAGACATGAAAAGAAGGAATGACCCAGAGAAGCTCATTACAGGTCTAAACACAACAGCATTTCCTATTCAACAAGTTGCTGGGGGAAGAAATACAAAACATCTAGCACGCCTCACACATTTTATGTCCTTAATCATTTTTTGTTGCCTTCTCCTCCACACCAACTCCTGCAACAAGGAAAAGCAGATGAAAATGTGTGCCTCACTCCTAGAAATCCAAACTTAGACAATTCTCAGTAATACTACAGTTAAGGTATCAGATTTTTGCAAGTTCTATCTATCTACTGAGATATTCAATGAGGAAAGCATGGGTGATGGATATGGGGAATGCAAGGATGAATAAACCCAGTCCTAGACCTCAAGTAGCTTTATGTCTCCTACCAGAGACAACACATACACAGAGATATCTAAAAGCAGGTAGAATGAAGTAGGTGATAAGAAAATGGGAATTCTGAAGGAGTGATTTCTTTGGGGCTGGGGAAAGTGGGAGAGAGATGGGGAAAGTTTTCCTAAAGGACACAGAGGCATTTAGGTCTTGGAAGATAAGAAGAATTTGGAGGTGCAGGGTTGGGGGTAGGGAATTCAATGTGAGTGAAGGGCAAAAGCTAGGAAACTATGTGGCATGTCCCAGGAACATGCAGTTTACCTGCACACTTTGGGTTTGAATCTGTTATAGGTTAGGGAATAAATACACGTTGAATTAATTAATTACATTTTTCCAAATACGAAACTTAGAAGAAACATCTAATATGCTCTATGTTTAAAATGATCAAACTAATTATTATAAGTATGAAAGTATTTCTCTTACATGCTGTATTAGTCCTAGTATCCATAAAATAGAACTATGAAACATCTAATATGTTGATCTTCTGCTGGCAAACATTACTGCATTTTCTTTCCTAACTGAGGTAAAATCTGATCATTCTGCTTCCATCTCTTCTGAAAAACACAAGCGGTCATTAAATGCAACTACGAGGGTTGCATGTCTAAGGTTTTGGTTTCAAGTTGTATTTATGGGGCCCTGTAGCAATGACAAGTGGAAACAAGTACATACATCCAGATCCACAGGGACGGAGCATGCTCAAAAATATCTGAGAACTAAAATAGAGAAGGAGCTCTGAAAGAAATCAAGAAGTGGCTTAGAGAAAATAACAATAAGAGTTTCTGACTCACGTGTGTGCTCAAAATTGCCTTTCAGTTTGCACAGTGAGCTTTCAGTGGTGGGCAAGATCCCTAAAGAGCTGTCTGCAAGGACTCATTTGTGCAATTTTGAATAAGAACTAGAACCGATACTTTATGACACTAACTAAAAGAGCTGTATGACAAACCACAAAGAGGTACACAGTTAAATTCAAATTATTGGCAAGCAAAGGAGTTTAGAAAACAGCATGAGGAGGTCTGTAATTCTTTGGGAAGAATAATGATTCTGCTGGCAACTAAATTCTTTCCAGAGAGATCAATTTTGAGAGGACAATTAGCTCCTTTTGGTTAACAGAACACCATTTACACTCTTCTCCATGATTCCCACTTCTGGACCTTCTCAGAAAGCATTAGTGTTACTAATGCTTGTGTATATACAATATTTAGTAACATTAACCTATGCTTACACACATCACACACAAACCTATGCTTACAGGACATCAAGGTTCATTGTGTGGTTGTAAATTATGTAAGAAAAAATGTACTACAATGGGTGTCAGGAGACCTGGGATCTATCTGGCATAGTTCGGACACTTAACTAGTTGAATGACTAATGCAATTCAAATTCATTGCCTGGTCCATTGTTTTCTTCTCAAAGAATTAAAGAAGATGGTCTGCATTAGTGTTCTTCAGATTGGGGTATGCAAGAAACCCACTGAAGGGTAGAAGAAAATATAAGAACTTCATAAATTTTTTAAACTTTTTATTTTATATTGGAGTACAGTTGATTAATAATGTGATAGTTTCAGGTTCATAACTTTTAATTAGAACTTTTGTGTATTTTAAGGTAAGTAAGTACCATTGTGGGCAAAAAAATACGCTTGTGTGCAGATAAGTGCATGATAAAACTATCTTATTTTATTTTTTTATGCTAAGGGTCAAGAAACTGTGGTAAATACTGCTCTAGATGATCTCTAAGCACCTTCCCATCTTAAGTGTCTGTGATCTGAATTGCTGTTTTTACATTTGCTTCAAGGACTGCATATATGGAATTGAAGAATTACATGGGACCCCCACGGCCTCATGTGGACTTCCTGACAACTAGATTACCTTCTCGACCTAGATCTCCTCAAAGTCTGGGTCTATGACCTCCTTCTTTGTATTGCTCCCCATCCCATAACAGTGCCCAGTAGACATCAGACACTCAAGTGCAGGTTTGTCAAAGTAATGAATCTCTATTTCAAGAAATATTTATCTGCTCTAAAAAGAGAATGAAGGAGAAATTATTTTTGATCCTCACATACAAATAAATGTTTATCTGGACTTATTAGTGGCAGAGTCTATTTTCTTCTAACATTTAACTTTTCTTATTCAAGACTATTGTCACGTACGGTCTCTGCTACTAATAACATTATTCAGTAGTTCTTTTCTCATTAAAAGTTGATGAAGACTTCAGATACAGAAGCTGAAAAATAAACATCTGCCACATGGAGCATGATTTTCTTTGACATTAAATGCAGACTTGAGGGGTTTCTAAGACTGGAGAATATTGCGTTTCTGGACAGGAAATATTGATTATATCATCAGAACACAGAAAGAGAGGGAGTGAGAAAGAAAAAAATGTGTCTTGCTCTCAGGCGGCACTCTGAGGAGTTTTAAGGTTGATGGGTTATTTTTCCATGCCACACTTTTATTTATTTTTGATCTAGTAAAACGAGACGTTTCTGACAGGTTTCCTACCACCACTGCTGAACGTGAACCTGGAACTGAGAAGTCAAAGATTTAACGAAATGGAAAACTCCTTCAGGGAATATGAAGGATTCCAAGTTTGCAAAGAATACAATTACCGTCTAGTTTACTATATTTGGCAATGCTACGGTTGGCAGATGAATGATGAGTCTGTGGGATACAAGAATATCAATATAGAAAACAGCACAAATCTATGTTCTTTCTAGATCCTCCAGTGCAGAGGGTAGGCATGCAATTAAGATTACTTCCTGTCTGTGTTGCAAGGTTTATAAATTTCCATTTAAAACAAAAAATTCCTTTAATAATGTAGTAGTGAGTACTTATGCAAATTAACTTGAGGTCTGGAGGAGAAGAAAAATATCCTTTTGTTTAGATCCCTGGCTTTCCACCTCAAATGTTGGTGTTGTCAGGTTTACTCCTTTTCAGTTTTCATTTCCTTGGAGTCACTGAAAACATGTACACCAATGTCACCTAAATCTCTAGTCAGCGGCCTCATCCCAGATATCCATGTCCAATTGCCCACTGTACCTTTCCATGTAGAAGTTCCACACTTGTATAGAATCCAGAAGACTTTCAAATGAACTAATTTTTGTGTCTCTCTTTCTGCTACATGTATTCACTCACATTCCCCATTTTGGTGAAATGAACCATTGATTCATTTGATATAATTCCCAGTATCCTCGACTCCTCTTTCTCCTTCAACTGTGTTAATCATTCGTGCCATCTGTCTTCTGAAAATTTTCTACACGCCTGTGCAGGACATGAGCAACTTTCTCTTTTCCCTACGGCTGCTGGCACCGTGAGGAGATGTTAAGTAAAGACAGAAAACATTTACAGTGAAGAAAGCAGAGCTAAATTTGTCCACTATTCAAGTTACATGTGCAAGATTGTCTGAATATTGAAACGATGAGCTATTTGGTTCAAGAAAGTGCAGGTGTGAGTTAATGAGTTATTATGCTAGGAGATGTACTCTACACCTGTGTTTATTGAGATGGCATCTTTGCGTGTTTGCCCTTGGTTCAGCAAGCTAGTTAATAAATCCCCTTGAGAATTTTGGGTGTCTATTGCTACAGCTTGAATGCCTAATATTTTGAGCCTCTGGCTCTTATTTTTGGCTGGGAAAACACTCAGTGCACCTCATTTGTTGGTGAATTGTTGGCTAATTAAGTTGGATTCATATGGTCCTGTCAATATGAAAGCAAGAACAGTTTGAAGCTGAGATGTCAGCTAATGACATGTATTTAGAAGCTAAAACCGGCCAGATTTGAGTTGAGAAACAATTCAAACTAAGTCCTCCTGGTGATTTGTTTTATTTACTGAGATCTAGAAATATATTTCCCATCCAGTCATGCAATGCATCAGTGGCAAGCCAAATGGAACACATTTATCTCTGAACTAGAAACCTTCTTAAGAGTTTCAGACAAGTATTCGCCAAGTCGAGAGATGATGGAGATGAGAAGTAATGAGCCAACTTACTTACTCAGATCAAGTAAAGTCTCAACGTGTCCAGTAATAGTCATTTCGTTTGGAAATCTTTCCTCGTCTGTTGCCAAAAAGAAAGACATTCCCAGTTTCCCCTTTTCCCGACTACTTATTCTACAAAAGCCTTTCAAGAGCTGACCTGACAGATAAGCAGGACCTGAGCTTTCAGGTGTCAGCTTTTCCTTATCATGACAATGTAATTAGGCCCTTGTCATTTGAGACCAAGGGGGGAACAAGGTTGGGTGATGGGATTGAGGTGAATTGACTGTTTATGTTGTGCTTCATGTTTGTGTGTGCTGAGTTCTTCTCTCAGTTCAGACACCTTGGTCAATTCCTTAGTGAATGGGCCAGAGCGACATTTGCTTTTACCCTTCTACGTGCAAAATTTTTTTCTGAGTCTCTTACTCTCTAGAGTCAGACTACAAAGCCCAGTAGCATTGCTTAGTACAGTAATCAGGACTTTTTTTCTTTCAGATTTTTACACATTTGTTTTCTTAGATGGAAACCATTCTAAGCTGAGTAAATAGTGGGCTATACTGTTTAACTTTTCGTATGAGAAAGTGAGGGATGCCAACGGCCTCCCTCCTCCTCCTTCACTTCCAGCTGACATAAAATATGCCCCAGGAACCTAAAAATGGAAGCTGCCTTTATTACAACAGTGCCTGGAAGCAGAGAAATCATTAGATGCAGTGTCAATGTTGCCATTAAAAATCTTACTCTTTGGGTGTTTAATGACAGTCCCTGAAAGTTTGCTTCTGGCAAAAACCTGACCCCCAACGTCTCAGCTGGGAAACAGATTATAAAAATGAATTTTCAAACCACCTGTCCAGCTGTGCTTTTTGGTTATCTTTATAAACTGAAAAGCAGCTTCTATGACAGGATTCAATGCCACCAGAGATTATGCTATAAATAATACTGCTGAATTATTTTCAATATTCAATTTAAAATAATGGCTCAGTAACCTAATGACTTTTAGAAAATAGGCCAAGAAAAATTCTACTTGATCAGAAATTAGGTATGCATGTGTACCAGGTACCTGACAGAGAGAATACCTCAGGTCATGTATTTACTCAAAAGCCACATTTTGTATGTGTGCCATGTCCTTCCACTACAAAATAATAAAATCTTTTTACCTCAGCAGTAAAGAAAACTGAGATACCAATTAATAGGGTGACATTCCTATCCCTCAGCAAGTTAGCAGAAGAACTAGAAATCCGAGACATACCCCTTAGTGGCTGATTTTGTAATTAGGGCAGAAACTTCCATATACATTCTCTTCCTTCTGTGCTCTCCCAGTTTGTGAGGACTCCCTAAAGTCCATTTCTATCTACACACCCTCATCTTCTAGAAAGACTTCTCACTTGCATTTGATATTCTGCCCAGTCTTCGTAAATAAAAGTTTTCTCAGACAGCACTTGTACATTTCCAGCAGCAGAGCATCAGACCTTTGGGTAATAGAAATGCCAACCTTCATTTGCATGTCTAAAAGCCACTTGTTTCCATAAAACTAAGTGCTTCTGTGTGACGATTGAACATTTGCAGGTGCAATTTCCAAGAGACTGAGATGAGGCGGCTGCAAATGTGGCCCTTGAAGTAAAAGATGATCAAAATAAGTCAAATGATCATCATCAAATTAGTAACAACTAAAAGTGAAAGCAGCAAATGTGGTCATGAGCAAGCCCCGCCCACCACACTGAAGTGTTCATAATGAATCTTATAAGGAGGTGAATCGAAAAAGAATAATGAAGACTGTGCAAACTGTCTTTGTAAGCTTGATTCTTTTTGTTTGTCTATCACTATGCACCTGGCATGAGATGGTCCCAAGCATCCTAGCCTAGAGGCTGTGCTGTCTTTGAGCCTCTCTTCCCTTCTGAATTGTCACCAAGTTATGCAGCTTCTTTTGTTGAAATACCTCATAGATTATTCCTTCCCTTGTACTATTTAGATTTCTTTGTTTGCAAGCAATAAACACTGATTCTGGCAACTGTAATCAGAAAGGAATTTATTGGAGGGAAGAAGCATAAAGGCAGCTCCAGAGATCTGTGGCAGGAATAAATAGAGGGTCCCAATAGGGTTTTGCTGTTGCAAAGTCTGGGTGCCAACAGTTGTATATACTTCTAACTCCCTCCTAAAAGTTCATATCACAGGGAAGGAGTGTCTGGTTGACCTAGCTTCGGATGTCCCTATTCTCTTTGGCAGGGGAGGGTGGAGTACCTTGGTTAAGAAGATGGTATCTGATGGAGGAGGGGTAGGATAATAACATCAGGATGCTATCCTCAGTGAAAGTGAGAACAGGTGCTGAGCAGCCAAAGCCGACATATGCCCACCATATTCTTTTAGATTAGGCTCTTGTTTCCCAAGGTCTCCATGTCTCCATTTTAACTTAAGAGTTAGGGAAATGAAATTGAAGATTAATGTAATTTATGATCTATCCTTTAGTTGATGTATGAATCTGCTCTGAAATATCCTGACCAGTGGACGTAAAGAATCTACAAGGATATTATCAGGCATAAGGCACTCACTAACTCATAAAACAGTCTGCTATTCAGATATTAGAAATTTTTCCTTTTGTTAAGCTAAAATCATTCATTCCATTGTTCAAAAGATATTGAAGGCCTAGCACGCTTCAGCTACACTGCTGGTGTTGATACAGTCCTCACAAACCTGACAGTCTAATATAATTTTGGCCCATCAATCCAAATTCTACACATCAGCTATGGCTCTATATTTCAGAACTGCGGAGAGTAAATCAAATAGCATGGTGAGGTCTAGATGCACATAAACAAACAATAGCCTTCCAGAAACTATAATGGAAGAAGTTTCCATTCATCATAGTACGCCAAAATATAAAATAGCTTAAAAAGTACTTAACAAGAAATTTGTAGGTCTAATGTGAAGACAACTATAAAAATTTACTAAGGGCCATAAAAGATGAGTTGAATAAATGGAGAGACATAACATATTCCTCTGTGAGAAGACTCAACATTGCAAAAACACCATTCCTCCTCAAATTAATCTAAAAATTTAATACAACCCCAATCATAATCCTAAAGTTATTTTCTGCTTGAAACATAAGAAAGTTATTTTAAGTCGTTCTGGAATATAAATATGTGAGTATAGCAAAGAATCTCTTGAAATTGGGGAAGGGGGATAAGAAATGGATCTATTAGCTCTTAAAAGGAACCATGGAGTTGAAATGATGAAAACAGTAAAGACCAAGAGCTCAGTGGAACAACAGAAAGCCCAGAACATATATACACATATATGTACCTACATACATGGACATTATATTGTAAATTCATAGGTTAAGTTTGAAGGGCGTTAGGATGAGTGAAGAACAATCTAGGAAGAAAATCAAATCCCTACTATATCTCGCACCTCATAGCAAGACAAATTCCAGATGGATTCCAATGCAAAAATAAAACCAGACAAGTATTAAAAAAAAAGTATACATTATTATTAATAACAGTGGGCTTTATAAGTAGAAATCAATAAAATCTTGGGCTTTCTAAGGAAGAGATAAAATTAACCACACAAAACTTGAAAATGTCTATACCTACCTTTCCCTTACATAAACAAATAAAGCATAACATATTTAAAAGGTAAAGCCATGAATTGGAAAATATTTATAGCCTACACGACAGTCAAAAGGTTAATATGTTTTAATAGATAAAGAGCATCTGAAATTTAACGTGACAAAAATAAGCACTTCCATAGGAAAAAAGGACAAAGGTCATAAACAGGTAGTTCACCAAGGGAGAAATACAAATTGCCAATGACATATAATTAAAATGATTTCCTCAGTAAAAATATAATGAATTTATATCAGAATAAGATGGAACTTGATTATCAAATTAGCAGGGGTGAATATGAGTTTGGGTGATGAAGATGTGAATGAATGAGCTCTCCCTTACATCACTGGTGAAGTATAAAGGAATGCAAATTTTCTGGAGGATAACTTGGATAAATTTTTCCAAGACATTAAAATGTTAGCATTCTTGTTAACCCAGGAATTTTATTTTTAGGCAGATATATAAATAGAAGTTCATACATCAAGCCATAAGGATTACCACTGCAATCATATTAACAATGTTGAAAACTATAAACAATCAAAAGGTTGGTATAATAAATTATGGCAAGTTAATATGATAGAGTACTAGGCAGCAATTAAAAATAATACTATAGAAGAATATTTAATGCCATGAAAAACATTCACTATAAATTGTTAAGTAAAAAAAGCAAGTTACTTAAAAATAAAAAGGTGATTACATATATGTATGCATGTATATATTTAATTACGTATATGTATTTGCATATAATTAGATCAATCCAGACAAATACTAACAATAGTTATTAATAGGCAGTGAGAATACAGGTAACTCTAATTTTATTTCCTTCTGTAAATCTACATTTTCCAAATTTTCTACAATGTATGTGCCTTACCTTGGTAGTAAGAAAAAATAAAAAATATATTCTTAAAACAGATATATTTTGTTTAAAGCAACAGAAATGCTTTTCTTCAAATGAAATCTTAGGTGAAAACCCAGTCTGTGGAACCAATAAGAGGGGTGAAGTAGGGATGGCAGGCCTAGAGGTTTGCTCCCTTGATGGGCACCCTCGAGCCCTCACCTAGCAATGTCAGGGCTGGGGGAATTCTGCTGAGAACCCATTGTGTGTAAACACCATTTCTAGGTCCCACATGATGTGTTGTCAGTGAACCCATTCAGGGCCCCAGGATGGCTGGTTACCACTACAGTTACTCATAAACTATTTAATAGCTCATTTCATTTACTTCACTATATTCATTGTCATATGTTCATTCGTTAAGCACTTTCTGAAATGTTTTTCTAGATTTTAGTTTTGCGTTATATTAGTTTACTTGTGGATTAGAGATAAAAAGATTTTCTTACTGCATGAAATATCCTCAGAGAATATAATTTGATTCCACACCATCAGATTTTATTGAAGGTTGATACGAGAAATGACTACATGAAGAATGGATCTCCATCTTCCCTAAAACAATACATTGTCTGTTATGGTGCTCAAAGGCCCTTACATAAAGATGCGTGTGATAAATTCCCCTGAAGTTTTAGAAAAAAAGTTTGCCCATTTTTACAAATAATTGTAACTTCCTTTTATAGTACTGTATTATTCCTATATAACTCATCATGTTTCCCTTTTGGCTTTGGCTGCCAGAAAGCTCGGAGCTGTATTTATTGTTGCCAAACCACAGCAATGAACAGCTGCCTTATTTTGCAGAAAAACTCTACCCCGAAGCACTTGAGTGTCTAGCCTCAACTAAACGGTCCCTTGATATGCATGGCTCATGTTATGAGTTGTCTCAAAGCCAATTTAGAAATAGGCAAGGATTAAATGATAAACAAACAAACACATAAGTAATGTGGACTAAGCAGGCTTGGTCCTTGGCAGTGCAAAATGCTCACACCTAAAGCTTGATTTGCATCAAATGCCTTTCGGGCATGTTGCTTAATCTGGAGTACTGTTCTGGATGAGCGCTCCCCTGGGTGCAGACGTGGACATTTGGGTCTTTCTGCTACCAAGGCCCACACATGCATCGACCCACCCCATGACGCTGGCTCCTCAGAAGTGATCTGCATGGTATCCAATAAGGGTATCAGGTCAAAAGCATAGCAAAAGAGCAAGGCACAGATAAACTAAGAGTTTATACGTGGACCATAACCTTAAAAACAGTTAAGAAAGCAAGATATTGCGGAACTGGATCAGGAAATAGACAATCTTCACAAACAGAAACAATCTTAAGCATTGGGATGTGTGTATGTAAGTGTGTGAGTGTGTGTGTGTGTGTGTGTGTGTGTGTGTGTGTGTGTATTTATTACAACGATCAACAGTAGACTAAAATATATCAGGTGAGTTAAGGTACTTCTTTACCTTTCCAGAAGGTCAAATATGTATTCTTATTGTTAACATTACTTACATCATTTTACAATATGGTAAGTGCTGAAAAGGGCATAGAATGTGGAGGAAAGGGAACCACAATTTTTTGAATGACGTACGTAAATTGTTTCCTCCATTATTTCATTTAAGAGACACTTGTATCCTTTCTCTTTGCAATGCATAAGCTCTTTAGCAACCTTTCTAATAACATGGTAAGGCTCTGATATAATGGATGTTGCGTTAGAATGGTTTGGAATGATGCTGGGCCTGGTAGGATGGCCTCTGGTAATGCAGTCTTGATTATAGTGTCGTAATAACTGGCAGGTGGCTGTCTGTATCAGCAACAGACACCCTCAAAGCCTGTGGAAATAGCTTGGTTCCCATGGCTATGAAGTAAGGTGGGTCAGCTGCCCAGAGCAACAGATTATCATTACAAAAAAGATGTGCCATGGCTTTCACAGGAGAGGCCAAACCAGCCTAGAAGCAAATGGACGAGGCAGGCTTCTGGGGCCCCAAATATCTTCCTACTCCTGGGGGCCTGTCTCATATTCTATAGATAGAATTTCATTCAAGGTAGCAGTGCTTGGTACCCATGAGCCCAGGCTCTAGAATCAGATCTCCTTATTTGAAATCCCAGCTCCACCACTTACTGTTGGCTGAGTAAACTGGGCATAGTCGCTAACTTTGGGTCCTTCTGTAAATGAATGAGAAAATCCATGAAAGGCAGTTAGCCAGCATCTGGCTCATGGTATGCTTTCACTATATATCAACTTTTATTATTATTTACACTTAAAGTACCATCTTTTAAAATGCAAATACCCAGGGAGGCATACCTTATTCCCAGTTAGTACTTTGGAGGGGGGCGGGGTGGGGGGGAGTCTCACCACTTGAAAGTCAATTAAGATGTAGTGAGCAGCAAGGGATCCAGGCCTGAAACCCGGGAGAAGCAAGGAGCTAAGCCAAAGGAGAGAAACAGCTTTGAAAGTTTGCTCAGAGCCACGGTGATTCCTCTACATGGAAAAGTACCCAATCGTTGCAGCTAACCAAGCGCAAACCCTCGCTGTTGCAGAAAGGCAATCTAATTGCCGAATCCAGATACAAGGATGCGTGGCCCCTGGGACCTTAGGGACTGCCTCTCTCTCTATCAACTGCTGCATCTCAGAGGACTCTACATACAGACTTTCTACAGTAAGAGACATTAATTAAACCGTGAAGCCACCAAGTGAGCTCCTTGTTTTCTGGCCTGCCATGGAGCGTATGCAAAGATTTTTAAACACGGCTGTGTGTGGAGGTGAGCACACCAGGAGAGGCTGCCTACGTGGGCGCTGCTGTTAACAGCCAATGGAAGGCCACCACCCTTTTCCACAAAGCGGCTGTGCATCCCTTCACACTCTGAGCAGAGACTCCTATTTGTAAAGTCAGCCATCACCTCAGTATACCAGTCATTCATAGATTTCAACATCCCCTTCCTGACCAGCAAGGAGAGAAGAGGAAATGGCAGTTTGGAGACTTTCAGTTGACCTGTTGTATAAATGGATGATTTTTTTTCTTCTCCCCAGGGTGCCCAGGAGAGGCTGATTCTGACACAAACCTATAGAAAAGGGCCTCCATTTCACCTCCGGCTGGGTCAGGGAGGGGGGCATGGGGAGAGGCAGGGGAACACATGTGTTCACACATCCAGTTTGCTGCGCTGGACAAAACACTGACCTGTTAGGCCAGCGGCCTCGGCAGAAAGGAAGGCGCTCCAAGACAGGAGGAAAAACAGGCCCGTTTCCAGCATAGGGAACTCACACAGTTTGGTAAACTTGGTCAAGTGACAAAGACGCGTTAAGGGAAATAACAACTGCTTTTATGAACAAATCTCCTTTTTGGCTGAGAAAAACGAATCTGGTTGTGTTTTAGATGAGAGAACTAATTTTCAGACCTGACCGTAACTCTGACTGAGACTTTACTTTGAAGGCCAGCAGGAGTCATGCTTCATTGCGGGCTGAACACTCCTATAAAAATGCAAACTGGTGTTCAGATAAAAAAGACGTCTTACTAAGAGGATAAAATCAGCTAAGTGTAGACACAAAACTTCTAAAATTTGGCCTCAGCCCTTGGGGTGTGCCCCTCAGAATACTGACAGATCTGGGAAAACAAAGCCGAGGGGAGTGAGGCTGGGTGAGACGCTGCCAGTGTGTCAACACTGCAGGAGGCCACTGCTGCCCAGGGAGTGCTGGTCTGGGGACAGATCACCTTGGAGAACCTTCTCTCTTGGGGATAGAAATTGGATCAGGAGGAGCATTTATGTTCAGTGATAGGGAAACTGCCCGGACTCTCTTTGTAAAAGTAGGATGGAGGAAAATGGGTATTATTTCTAGGTCGAGCAAGATGCCCTTTGGCGGGCAATGGTTCATTCTGGCCAGGATGACACTTGGTCAATGGTCTATAAATTGCAAATAGAACAAAGGCACAGTGATCTGAGTCAGGCAGAGAATGGGCTATGGGGAGATGATTAGGAGTATGTGATGGATGGGAAAGGGCTACATTGTAATTGTGTCCACCGCTAGGCGGAAAATGCCCTGACAGATAAAGAGATGTTATGCTGTTGCATTTTTTATGTTTCTACAACAAAGTGTAAGGAAGATTCCATATTAAGAGATGTTTGGCAGCAGGGCAAGGAAGCAAAAAGTATGACCTCTGCGTTAGAAGATCTGGGTTTGAGTCTTGGCTCTGCTAGTCACTGGCTGTGTGATCTCTGAGCAGCATGGTAACCTCTGTGAGCCTTATTTGTATCCTAGGTGAACTGGCAATAAGAATAATACCTGCTCATACAATGTGCAGAGGAACATGCAATGAAGATATTAAAAATGTTTTGTAAAGTCTTAGAAAGCACAAAATACTAAGGATAATGTCATGGTTGGGAGTGTGGCTTCTGGAAGGCAACTCTACCTGGGCTCGTATTCGTTGTATCAGCTTAGACGGGTCCATGGGCCACTCTGCGCTTTGGTTTCCATGTCTGAAAATGGGCATAATAGCGCAACCTACCTCCTAGGTATATAAACCACTTACAATATGTTAAGCACTCAGAAGAGTGCCTGGTATGCAACAAAGGATGTGTAAGTTTTTCAATTAGTGTGATTTAAATAAATTTGTTTTGTTAAACATCTTTTCTGGAAAGAGATTCAATAAGGGTCTGGAAGCAATTCTTTATCTGGAGGAAAACATGGGCTGCCCTTTGACCCTTTTCCAATGTCCCCTCTTCTTACTTGGAGGGAAGGCTTTGTTTCTAAGGGAGTTTGTTCCTCTGAATTCCCTCTTCTAGTTTGTTGTAAAGATAAGGCTCAGGCCGATTTGAGTCACAGAATACCAACTGGGCGTAAAGTGTTCTTCTCTCTCCGTGGCCTCCAGGAAGTTGTTCAGTTCTGAGTCAAGCCCTCAGCTTGTCCGGAGCCCAGGGGCCCACACCCTGAGGAGCCTCTGCCTCACAGTGGACAAGGCATCCAGGCGGTTATGGTGGAGGAATGGACTGTGTCCCTGTCCCCTTCACAGCCTGAGTTTGTGACCCAAGGCCATCAGGTGTTGCCACTGTTACTGAGCCCCTGCCTCTTCCTTTTCTCCACCCCTTTCCCCAGATCTGATCCAATGTCAGGGCAGACTTCCAGCCTCCAGGAATTTTTACCTTCCTTATCAATTTGTTTACTTATGTGTCCATACATTCCCTGCACACTGGGCAGAAAAATGTTCCAATCTCAGCCCTTCCACCTCATGCCATCCCTGGGACCAAAGGCCTGGTTTTAAACTCCTGCCCTAAAATAATCTAGCTGTGTGGGCTTAGACAAGTTGCCTAACCTTATGTGTCAGTTTCTTCAGCTGAAAATTGGGGGAATAACAGTATCTCCCTGCCAGGGTTCTTATAAAAACTATCTGAGATAATCTATGCAAAATACTAAGGACAATGGCTGGCACATGGTACAGTTCTGAACATATGTAAGATGACATAATTAATATCATGCTCATTATTACTGATATGTGACTCAGAGTGAGCTACTTAACCTTCTTGAGCCTCGGTTTCCTCCTGTGTAACCCTGTGTCTTACAGGGTTAATTCGAATAAGAAGATATATATAAAGGCCCATGCTAGACATTCACTAAATGCTGTGATCATTACTATTACTCTACTCCAAACAACATGTGACTTCCATCGTAATTCCACTTAATAATTAAGAGGCAACAGGGAGTAGTGATCAAGAGCATGGTCTGTCTCTCGGTTTCACTCCTTGGGTTTGATCTTGGCTCTACTTCCAAGCTGTACGACCTTGGGCAATAGCTTACCCTTTCTAAGCTCCAGTGTCCAGTAAAAGTAATATCTGTGTGATATAACCATTGTGAAGGTTAAATGAGTTATTGCATGTAAAACAAGTAGTAGGGGGCCTGACATGTCTCCAGTACTGGGTAGATTGTTAATCATTATTTTTAGTTGGAAGTCAGCCCTACCTTTTCCGACTTACTTTTGTCAATGGAGTTGACATTCTCCAAGGTTTCCAGGACATGACTTTGGGGTGGTCTTTTGATTCTCTCCTCTTCCTTATCTCTTAGTACCAACCAATCACTAAGTCCTAGAGATTCTTCTAAACATTGGCCTCCTTCCCGATTTCCCCCCACAGGTTATCATCACAGTTTTCCTTGATCTTAATCTTCCTTCTCTCATTCACCCTACATACCAGTTCCTTATTTATGTTTTAAAAACAGGATTTTCATTGTGTCCCTCTCCTGAGCAGAAACCTTCAGTAACTGTGGACCATAGAAAGATGCCTGGGCTCCTTTGAATAACACTCCAAGATACTCCACAATCTGACTCCATCCCACCTGTGTCCCCTCATCTTCCACCGCTCACCAGCCTGAGCCCTCAGGTCCTTGCAGGCACAACTGCCATGTGCCATGTCAGTGCCCCCTCCGCCACACCTCCATGGATGCTGGTCTTCTCCTGAATCTCTTATCATGTGACTTTTGCCTGTATCCTACCCATCTTTCAGGTCAAGCCCAAGTCCTACTCTGCATGTAAATACTGCTTTTCAGATTATTTTCCAGAATCATAAGATTGGCCAAGAGTCTGTTGGACTATCCCAGACACAGTGGCCTCATCATCATTTGAATTTGTATAATCTTAATAAGGTGGCTGCAGCTTTAGCCCTCACTTTCCAACCAACTCTTACTGTAGAGTTTGTCTTTCCAAGTTTGTCATTAGTTGAAGGCAGAGTCCATGTTTTATTCATCTTCTGACTTATCTTAGAAAACTTTAGTAGAACCTAGCCTTTTAGCAGTTGTTCAGTGAACTGTTAGGCTAGTCCTCATGAAAAAAGACCCCAACATTTTGCTTTCTTTGCCTTGATCCCTGACCCTTCTTGCATCTTTCTCCTTTCTTACTTCTCTTTTCCCCAAGGTCTCTGGTCCTTTGTTCTGCCTCTTCTCTGTAGCCTCAGTTAACACTTGACATTAGCCTTCTGGCTTTCCTCTTCAAATCTGACTTATTTTTGTCCCATCCAACTGCTGTGAGTGAAGAGCTCACCAGACCAGCTTCTTTCCCTGGCTCAAATCCTCTAGGAACTCTACCCATCCTCCCACCTCTCTGCTGAAAAAGAGGGAGTAAGATGACACAATTGCCTGGATATGGCAAACATCATTTCTGCTTTGCTTGCTGTTCCCCTTCCATAAAAGAGCTATGGATTCTCGTTTAAACTCACAGTGATCTTTGGCTTGGCCAACCCTGTGAACTAGTGATTGATACAAGTTTGAAAAGGAGGCAGAGAACACTTAGTTTATCACTCCCAGTCAATCATGTTTTATTCTTGACCTTGGATCTTCAGTTCTTCCTCTTGACCTTAATATATGCAAGCCTGATAGCCCCTGGCCACCTATATTCCTAGGTGGGAATTTTTTAAGACTGTTGCTATCCTAGGATCAGACAGTATGAGCAGTGCTAGAACTGGCCTTGGACAGGAAAAGAGCCTGGGCCCTTCTTCCACTGGTACCGACCTATGCTTCGAGGGGTGGCTTGGAATCAAGATGGCTCCAGTGGTGTCCTACTGCACTTGAACAAGACTGTCTAACCATTTCCTAGCCTGGAATTTGTCAGTCCTCAGAAACGTTCCAGGGAAGCTGACTGCTCTTAACAAGTCCCCAGCTTTCCACACAAGACAAAGGATATCAGTGCCGTGACCACAGCATACGCAGACCCCATTGCAAATGAGCCGGCGAAGATCCCCAGGAAATTCCCCACGGACTGGAAGAATGCCGCAGCGTCAAATGCATTCGGATTCTCCTTGGGACTGTAAATGGATATAGAACTGAAAAGAGAAGAGGGTGAAGGTTAGTCAGCGACTCCCAACTCGTGGCCCAAACACCAGAAGTCAGAATTTAGCACCCACTTTTGGGAAGGGCACGTTTTCCTACGAGGTTAGGGGCTGGTTGGAAGCTTTCAGGGGAAACGGATGAGGACAGGGAGAGGTGGAGAAGGCAGAAAGCTTTCCGCTTCCTTACAACCCAGTTCCATGGTATCCATATATTGCTGTCCGTTACTAAACATTTTTATATAGGAAGGGTCGTAAGGAATATTGTTTCTGAGCAAACTAGGCATTAAAACATGGTAGGTGTATAAGGAATCTGCTGAGGAGATGATAGATAACTGTGAATTATTTAGTGGCCATATGTCTTCAGTGCTGTTATATATTCACAAATGTTCCTGATAAAAAGTGTACTTTTATGGCCTGTGCACAAATGGGCGATACAAATCACAGCATGCACAAAATATTCTGCTGTGATCTTGTCATAAACCACAAAGCATTGCTCCTCTCCAGTGTAACCCTTCAGAAACAGCGCCCAGAGGATGCTCAGAGCATCACAGTATTAACCCCTGGGGAGAGACAAAAACCCTCCTTTTCCCACTGAAACAAATGGCAGCAGCTGCCTGAGGTCATCTTTTATACCCCAATTCTGGTGGCTGCCAACAGATTTATATCCACAGAGAAAAATCAATCCACCAATAGGCAGTCTGTTCACTTAAATATTTTTGAGGATGTCATATTTGTTTTTTTTTTTTTTTGTAACTGGGGCCTCAAATCCCACAGTGTTAATGTAAAGGACAAGGTGTGTCCTATGTTAGGAAACATGAGCTCCGTATTATAGCATCAAAATGAACAGATGTGCTAGAACCAGTAGCTTTCGGGAGACTAATGAAGTAACTTTTCAGATTTTTTTTTTTTTTGCACTTTTTATTTTAATACAAGGTCTTCAAAGCTAATCAGACAAAATCAATAGTTTCTCAGCGGCTGCTGGGAGGGACTTTGTAGCTCTTAGAGAGCAAACAGTACACCAGACACACTGACTTGAGATTAGACAGGATTTTACAGAGATGTAACTGAATCTCTTGTGGCTCGGATGATGAGAGTACGTTAACTCTCTGACCTGACTTTTTGTGTCTAAAGACTAGTTAAGAGAGAACGGGGAGTGGGTTCCAATTTTCCCTGGATGCCTTTAAACCCCCAAAGTAGGCCAAACACTTCTCCTTTTTTTTTTTTTTTTGAATTTTATTTATTTTTTTATACAGCAGGTTCTTATTAGTTACCCATTTTATACATATTAGTGTATATATGTCAATCCTAATCTCCCACTTCATCACACCACCACTTTCCCCCCTTGGTGTCCATACGTTTGTTCTCTACATCTGTGTCTGTATTTCTGCCCTGCAAACTGGTTCATCTGTACCATTTTTCTAGGTTCCACATATATGCATTAATATACAACATTTGTTTTTCTCTTTCTGACTTACTTCACTCTGTAGCACAGTCTCTAGATCCATCCACATCTCTACAAATGACCCAATTTCATTCCTTTTTATGGCTGAGTAATATTCCATTGTATATATGTACCACAACTTCTTTATCCATTCGTCTGTCGATGGGCATTTAGGTTGCTTCCATGACCTGGCTATTGTAAATAGTGCTGCAATGAACATTTTGGTGCATATGTCTTTTTGAATTATGGTTTTCTCTGGGTATATGCCCAGTAGTGGGATTGCTGGGTCATATGGTGATTCTATGTTTAGTTTTTTAAGGAACCTCCATACTGTTCTCCATAGTGGCTGTATCAATTTACATTCCCACCAACAGTGCAAGAGGGTTCCCTTTTCTCCACACCCTCTCCAGCATTTGTTGTTTGTAGATTTTCTGATGATGCCCATTCTAACTGGTGTGAGGTGATACCTCATTGTAGTTTTGATTTGCATTTCTCTAATAATTAGTGATGTTGAGCAGCTTTTCATGTGCTTCTTGGCCATCTGTATGTCTTCTTTGGGGAAATGTCTATTTAGGTCTTCTGCCCATTTTTTGATTAGGTTGTTTCAAACACTTCTGCTTTGATCATGTAATTGGATAAGGAAGATGAATGTGGATCTCAAATGGAGCCCTGATATGTATGTGAGAAAGAGACTGCCTTTGAAGTGTTCTTCTTTTTGTAAAGTGTTGTGCTTTGCAGGAAAAAGGAAAAGCAAACCCATATTTAGGTCCTTTATAGCTGACAGTCCTGGGAAAGGGTGTAAAACCCCATGGCCATTCTGAAACTTGGTGCCCATGGCTGCATGTGTAAAAAAAACAGTAGTGATGAGGAAACATTCCAGTTGCTGTCTGTCTTTCAAACAAAGGTTTTTGCACAGTAACACAGTTTTGTAAATACTTCTGTTAATTCCTAAGGCTGCTCCCAGCAGATCTGATCCTTAGAATAGGCATCTCTTCAACCCCATCTTCACCTTCGCACTCGCTGGAAGTGTTTTCTCTGTCCCGATGCTTCCCTAGCTTGAAGCACCACCATCACTTCTTTTGGCCATATTCCGTATCATTATTTATGTAATGTTTGTTTTTAAATCAACTCATTTTTATTCAAATGCAAAAGCTTTTATTAAATAATATTTATGAAATCATAGTTTTGATTTGCTTCATATATGGCTTTTTAATACACATGAGATTATGTAATTATTAAGTTTGAAAAAAAAAGTTCCCCTTTGTGTCACCTAAAATCGTCTGGGTATCTCCACTGGTTCATAGTCTGCATTTTGGGAGATGCTGTTTTCTTCCTGGGCTCTGATCCCCACCCAAAAGGGTGCAGCCAAATTTCATACCTTCCCCGTGAGATCTGATTTAACTAAAGGGAAGAGCTTAATTCTCCCTGACCTATGGAGATTCGTTCATTGATTTGCCAGCCCTAAAGCACTTCAGGATGTTAGTCGGGATGCATGGGGTACCTGCTATGTACCAGGTGATGGATTCGATGCAGGGAGTGGCAGGCTGGCAGGGAAGGGCATGGAAAGGAGAAGCAGAATTTGAGCCAACAAACATTTTACTGACCATGTGCAAGGCATAGGCAGAGAAGCCTAAGATAGAGATGACAACTAGCTCAAGTCACAGAGCTGAGTGTGACTGTGAGAGATGTGCAACATTTAATGGGGCAAATGAGGAAAGGGGCACTAGTTTAGAATAGAGGGGATGGCATTTAAGCAAGTCAACAGTCAGTGATGGGGAGCAGGCATTCCAGGTAGTGGAAAGAGTGGAAGCAAAGGCAAGGAGGCAGGAGAGTTGAGGGCACTTCAAAGTGGAACTATATAGTTATGGCTGGAGCCTGGGAGCATGTATGTGGGCACTGGCGGAGGGGTAAAGGCAGGTAGGTGGCATCACTCGGAGCTTTAAATTCCACCTTAAGAATATACAAAAGCCCTCACATTTATGTAATATTTAGTCCTTTTATGCCTGCATTATAACTGTATTTGATCCTATCACATCTCTGCCAGGTAATTAGGGCAAGTATATAGTTATCCGTCCTTTTCTTTCTTTTCTCCCCCCTCCTTTTTAAAAATAAAATACAGAAACTAAGAGTCAGAGAAATAAAGATCATATAGCTACTAAGTTCAAAATGTAGATTTCTTGTTTCTCCCTTGAAAAAGTGATCTTGTTGGGAGGCAAACATGAACCCACATCAGGACCGTTGAGTGAGTGTGGTTCTGATTCTAAGGGCAATAGGAGTTCAGGCACCAGAACCTTGGGTTGCATGTGTGGATGGAACATGAGCGGCACCCTCCCACGTGCAAGGAGAGTGCAGAGCACCTTGCATGGAGCAGCAGAACCCTCTCTCCCATCCCACTAGCAGGTGAGACGCAGGGCTTCTCCTGGAAACCTGCTTTCATGCCTGCCTCCTGCTCCTGGACTTCAGCTTTGCTAGGCCTGGCCTGGGCCTCTTTCCTCCTTGTATGCCCAGGACACAGCCTGATGCCCGGCCCGTGGCAGGCTATATAAAGGCTGAGGGAACGAGGGCAGGCTGATTGGAAAGCAGGAAGGAAATAAGGAAGAAATGCAGGAAGAGAAGAGGCTTGCAAAAGCTAGTCATCTTGAAAAGGGATCATCATCTACAAGATTTTTTATTAGGCATTGACTCTATGTAGTCATGTTGTGGGTACTTTTAGGGTCATCAATCCAAGCTTGAAGTTAACACTTGAGACCCTTAACTTGAGTCTCAAAGATCTCATCCTTATTGGCTGTATGGCCTTGGTTAAGTTACTCCATCACTCAGGCTCGGTTTCAAAGTCTATAAAATGACCATAACAGTACGTATCCCACAGAAATGTGTGAGAATATGAGGTACATTTAAAAACCTATAAAAAAAAAATAAGAGGGATTTCCCTGGCAGTCCATTGGTTAAGACTCCGTGTTTCCATTGCAGGGGGCACGGTTTCAATCCCTGGTTGGGGAACTAAGATCCGGCATGCCTCAGGGCGCGGCCAAAAAAAAACATTAAGATTAAAAAAAAAACAAAACAAACCTATATATTTATCTTATAGGTTGTAGGATCATTCATTGAGTGCTGATTATGTGCACAAAACATAGGCTCTCAATGAATGTTGACCATCGTCACCACCACTGCCATGATCATCACCATTCTGCTAAGAACTTCCACAGGCTCGCAATGAGAGAGAGCAGAGCGCTGTGGCTGAACCAGGCCTTGGTTCCAACTACGGGCCGATCGGGTGTGGCTTCCCTCCCGGCACACTGTGCTTCCAAGTTGCTGCAGAGGGACAAGTCACTTTTGCACGGGAACATCAGGGTCTCCAGGGAGGAAACGGCCACAGAAGTGACGCCAGTAGGTTGTTACGTTTTGTGCGGAGCCCTTGGCTCCGTGGATTAAGGAGGAAAGGAGCGTCCTCAGCAGCCTGGACAGGGACGTGCCCCAGGACAAGAACAGGCCAGGAGACTGAACTTGAGTTACATCTCCCCAAGTTTAGCAGAGGACATTCTGCAGGCAAAGCCCTCTGGCTTCTGGTGAAGAGTGAGGCGAAGAAAGCAGGAGCCTTAGGTCCCACAGACATTGTATCTCCCCCGACTGCCAGGATTTTAGGATGTTGTTCCTCCAGGCTCTAAGCCCTGGCAAAGGAGGCATCTCTCTGGGCTCTGGTTTGCAGCTTCAACACTAAGCCTCTGGATTATAGAGCAGCAGCTGCAGAGGGTGTTTTTGGAAATGACCAAGGGTTTGGGTAGCGTCCGTAGAGTTTTCTAACTTCAGCCTGAGAAAGGACAGAAGATCATGTTCTAACGGTTTCAGCACTTTGGACTTAAAAGGGAAATACCTCCTCCCGTGCACCAAGGGAGATGCTTGAACCATTAGTGGATGCAAATATCAGAGGGGGGAGAGGCAGGGAAGAGGAACTGGACTTTCTGCTAATCTGTGTGGTGCTTGCTCTTTGGGACACCACTCTGAAGAGGCACTGTTTATAGCACATGCTGGTGAAGATAGATCTGTGATCTGCAGATTTCTGGAAAAGAATGTTTGAGTTGGATAGAACCGATATCCTTGAAAAGGACATGACCAGAAATACACAGTGGTGTTTAAATATTCATCTTATAAATTGGTTATAAGTCCAGGTTATTGATTCTGATTCATTCTGTTCAGGAACAGATTATTCACCAAAAACTAGTTTGATGATAGTGTACTGCATACAGTCTCAGAAATAAATATGCGTATCTTTTATTCAAAATTTTTGAAATGGATGAAATATCCTAAATTCCTTTGATGAGAGCAACATGAACAAGGATCACACTGCTCGCTGTATCATTTAAGACTCACAGACACCATCGAAACTCCAGTGTTTCTCAACAACCCATCTTTTCATCTTTATGATGTTACTACAGGAAACCCCCTGGCAACTGAGATAGCGTTAAGGGCATAGTATCTGAATCTGAGATCTGGGTTGAAATCTCAGCTCTGCCACTTACCGGCTGTGTGAACTTGACCAAGTTACTTAGACTATATGCACCTCAGTTTCCTATGATGATGATTATTAAAAAATGATAATAAAATGAGGATGATAATAATAGTACCTATCACATAAGGTTGCTATGAGAAGTTAATCAGTTAATGTTTATAAAGCATTCAAAATGGTACCTGGCACACAGTAAGAACTAGATAAGCATTTCTTAAGTTAATCATCCTTCTTCAAATAACCCATCCTCCTCCTCCTCCTCCTACACTTACTCCTTCTTCTTCCCCTTCTTCCTTTTCTCCTCCTCCTTCCCCTCCCCCTCCTCCTTCCACTTCTTCTCCTTCTTCTTCGTCATCGTGTTGTTTGTCTGTCTTTCCGTCTCTTTCTCAAACTGAGAGATTGGTTTAGTTCTAAAAGAGGTATCCCAAACTAGATGTCCAATCAGTACCTCAACCAAAACAGAACTGAGATGTCATCACCTGTCTCTCTCACACTCTGACTGGTCCCTGGTCTAGACTCTCTTGGTATCAGGGATCATTTGATCATACAAATTGTTTTGTGGAGAATGGCATGTGGCACATATGCTCAATAAATGCCAGCCATGAGGAAGAAGGAGAAGGGGGGTGAGGAGGAAACGGAAGAAGAAGAAGTAGGGAAGAAGTTATTGCAATCATGCTGAGAGTGAAGATGAGATAATGTATAGAAAGTATTCTATAAATGGAACCACCATCACTGCCGCCAGTGCCATCCTTTCCAAAACTCTGGCCACCTTCCCATTCTGGACCCTACTGAGTCATCTCTCTCCTGATTCTTACAATCTTTCTCAAGACCACCCGGCTTCCATTACCACCCACTCCTGTTACTCTTTACTGTTACTGCTAAAATATTTTCCCCATAATTACTCACAGAAACTACTCAACAGCCTCAGGCTCCTGGGCAGCCTACTTTCATAATGATGCTCGCCTCTGACAGGTCCTCCCAACTCCCACAGTCTACTCACTATTCTGGGTGCCTGATTGGGACAACCTGCTTCTCTATCTCCCAGTCCAGTCTCACTTCTCTTGTTAACATGAATCAATGCCACTTTAAAATTTTAAAAAGAAAGTTTTTTTGTTGTTTTTTTAAAAATTATTAGCAGCTTTTAAAATTATTTATTTATTTATTTATTTATTTATTTGGCTGTGTTGGGTCTTCGTTTCTGTGCGAGGGCTTTCTCCAGTTGCGGTGAGCGGGGGCCACTCTTGATTGCGGTGCGCGGGTCTCTCACCGTCGCGGCCTCTCTTGTTGCGGAGCACAGGCTCCAGACGCGCAGGCTCAGTAGTTGTGGCTCACGGGCCTAGTTGCTCCGCGGCATGTGGGATCTTCCCAGACCAGGGCTCGAACCCGTGTCCCCTGCATTAGCAGGCAGATTCTCAACCACTGCACCACCAGGGAAGCCCAAAAGGAAAGTTGTAAGCATATACATCACATCCCTTTTTGAATTTCTATGAATGTAATCAAGAAAAAGATGGGAAGATGATTACTATAGCCAAAGATATACAAAAAGGACCTTCCATTCTCTCTGCCAAATCTTTAATCCCTAACAAAAAAATTTAAACTACTAGCACCAGTTTATTACAGAGTTCTTGATTCTTCCAACTGTACTATATTGAATCCTCTTTGTGCTGGGTGTATAGGTCCATTAATGATGTCTTGGTCACATTCCATTGTTCAGTTCCTTTCGGTTATCACAACTTAGTGCTGTCCAGCTTAAAACCTAAATCTTCAAAGCAAGGTCCTTCTTCTCCCTGCAGAATATTCTAGAGCAGCAGGCAGGATGACTTGAACGGGAGGAGTGGTGCACTTGGTGGCACAGTGGTTAAGAATCCGCCTGCCAATGCAGGGAACATGGGTTCAAGCCCTGGTCCAGGAAGATCCCACATGCCGCGGAGCAACTAAGCCTGTGCACCACAACTACTGAAGCCCGTGAGCCTAGAGCCCGTGCTCCGCAACAAGAGAAGCCACTGCAATGAGAAGCCTGCGCACCACAAGGAAGAGTAGCCCCGCTCACCGCAACTAGAGAAAGCCCACGCACAGCAACAAAAACCTGACGCAGCCAAAAAAAAAAAAAAAAAAAAGTGCTCAGGAATGCTCACCTCCACCTCCCTCCTGAGCACCAGCGCCCCCTGGTGTTAGAGGCATGGAGGAGTGATGGGGAGCCAAGCTCTCCACCTTTTGTGGCCAATTGTTTGGCCACAATGGACAGGGTCCCTGGCCTCACTCTTGTCCCTGCTTGGTCCTTTTCTTGGAAGCCCCTGCTGACATGGTGGCACCTCCAATTTATTAAGAATTCCCTCACAGGGACCACTCAGTTTTCCTTCTGCCCTGCCAGCTCTATATATTCCCAGCCCTTTTCTATGGCTTGGATCAGGGGCCACTTGGGGAAGTCGGCGGCTCTCACACCTCTCTTGATCTCCAGTTCCCTTTAGCTGGGGCACCCCTGAGCACCCTCCATGGGCCACAGAGCACGCTTCTAGGAGGGCTCACCTTGCCCATGCCCCAAACACACCAAACTAGGGGGCCTTCAGGTCCTGCTGACACAGAGGACTCCAGCTGACTCCTTTCAGAAATCTGTAGGCCAGTCCCTGTGTTCTGCTCTCTCACTCCGAGAAGCCACATCCAAGAACCTCCTTCCCTGCTCTGTTTTGAGAGGGGCTCAGCCCCTCGGCAGTTCCTCCCATGGGGACAAGCTGGCAGCCTTCCTCTTGCAGGCAGTCTCGATCTATTTGGGTGATTCCAGTGGCGTCCCTTCCACTTGACTTAGGGGAGAGGAAGCTCCCTCATGGGGAGGGGTAACAGCTTCACCCCTCAAACACTGCAGTCTCTCCAAGGTGGACCCCTTTCTTTCCCACTCCTTTCATACACTGTTTTGAGACCAAGGAGATGGGGTAGGAATTGGAGGAAATGAGGCTGATTCTGTTGCTAATTAAGCCTGTTGGGAGGTGTGTGTGGTTCTAAGTGCTGGGGACCCCTGATGCTCCTTTTAGTACCGAGGCATTTAGCAACTTTTGCTTCAGGTCTGCTCCCTAAACCCAGTTTGGAAAACGGGCAAAAACCCACAGGAT
Source organism: Balaenoptera ricei (assembly GCF_028023285.1). Classification (NCBI taxonomy): domain Eukaryota; kingdom Metazoa; phylum Chordata; class Mammalia; order Artiodactyla; family Balaenopteridae; genus Balaenoptera; species Balaenoptera ricei. Next base: position 14,290,561 of record NC_082642.1, on the reverse strand, counting down.
GACGCATCTTGTGACCTTTATGTCCGGGTGCTTCTAGTTTCTTTTCTCCCCATCTATCTAGAGTTGCCTTGTCATTCTGCTCTGAAGGATACATTTTAAGGAGAAATACAACATAGAGGGGTGATGGAAATTTGTAAAAGCTGCTCTGTTTGGTTGGCCCTGAGTTTCACAGGTAAGAAAGTAGAAGAAAAACTAATTACAGTGTTATTTTGTGTTTAAAATTTTTTATCTCCCCCACAAAAAAGAAACAAGTGGATCCTTATCTATTATTTATCTTTTAATAACTCTACCAACCTGCCCTTTCTCAAGAAGTTGCTTAATTATGAATAAGGAATTGATTTTATGGGGCCAAGAATTGTGTGTACACATTGGAATTCATTCTGGCATCTGCCTGCCCATTATTCTGGCTTATGTTCTGCCAAAGGCTGATGAAGTTCTGTCAGGAGAACCTGCTGTAAAACATAATGACTTCAGGAATTGGGGGCATTCCAGGCACCCTGGGAGGTTAGAAAAGCTGCCTTTTAATAATAAGTGGTTCTGGCCAGAAGTTCACTGAGCTTGAGTTAGAACCACAGGGTCTCACCTTCCCAAGGGCCAACAGCCCTGCAGGGTCAAGGGCTGTGTTTCAGGAGGGCCATTAATGAACTCTTTCAGCTTCTGAAGGACTGTTTAGTTAATGACCGCTCCCTTACGGTCCAGATTCACACCAAACAGTGATTTTTCCAAATCCTTGACAAATATCACTTTGCCATTTTGATGTCTGGCACCACAAGACAAGGAGAATTTTGTGGGAAGTATGACTTAGTGTATCACGGCTGCCCCCAGAACAATACGATCTCAGGCTGAATTAATGGATTCATTCTAACAACAAATGTTTCTTGAGCACCTACTATGTGCAGACATTGTTCTAGACACTAAAGAGCCAGCAGGGAACACAACAAAGCTTCTGACCTCATGTTCCTTACGTTCCAGTGGAGAAAACAATATAATAAATAGCTAAGCAAGTAAACATATGATTTAAGGAGAGACAGAAAAGAGAAAGAAAGCAGCATGAAGGGATGGAATAGAGAGGGATGAGGGTGCTGTTTTAGTTAGGATGGTCAGGAAAGGCTTCTCTGAAAAACATTATTAAGTGGAGTCCTGCATGAAAAGAGTGGGGAGAGTTTTCTAGTCCCTGAAGCAGAGGCAGTGTGGCTGGAGGGGATTGGGCAAGGGGAAAGTGGTAGGAGACAGGGCTGGAGACTGGGCTGGGGCCAGGTCTTGTGGAAGTTTTCGGGACTTTCTTAGGACTTAGGATTTTCCTCTAGGGGTGAAAGGGCACCCACTGGAGGGTTTGGGGTAGGGGAGCATGGTACAGAACATTCCAGGTGAAGGCTATGTTAATAACAGTAGAGGAAGCTAAACAGGAGTCAGCATGGTCCCGTTGTCCTCTCCCATGGCTGGATCAGACGGGGCTTTCTTCTTTGGTCTGGATGGCACCATCTGAACGAAACCTGACAAACCATAGCAGACCACAGGAGAAAGAGTAGGGTGGTGGGGAAGAAGAAGTAAGGAAGGAGGGGAGTTTAAAGGATAGATGAATTTAGCAGGAACAGCTACAGTGAGCATTTGAAAGGTGGTCATGCAGAGGAAGGACTGGCCTCATTCTCTGTGTTTCCAGAAGGCAAAATAAAGTCCACGAGTAAAACATCAGAGGGAGAAAGATTTCAGCTTTATATTCTATTGCAGAATTTCCTAATTCTTAGATCTGATAGAAAATGAAATGAGATCTATAAAAGTCAAGTTCTCTGTCGCTGGAGATACTTAAACATAGAATGAAAGAGTTGTTACCTGTCAGGGTGTTATGGAGAAAATCCATGCACTAGACAGTTGGATAATGTGGCCTCGAGGAACCTCCCGCCCCCAGGGTCATTGACTCCCTATCTCTTTCCAGCTTCCTCCAGGACTATCAGGAGAGGAATGGAGGGTACTTGGCTTTCTACCCAAATCCTGCCATTGGAAATGGCTGAGTATTCAGCGAGCAAGGGGCAGTACTTCAGTGGGGATGCAGTGAAGGCGCCGATGATTTAGGTGGGAGCCATGTTGATAATGACATCAAGAACAGTTACAAATTTCAGCACGGAATAAAGTCTTTGACAGATTCCTAAGAGGCTCTGGTCCATTAAGTTCCAACTTTAAAGTGACAAAGAGAGCTCTGAGCTTAAAATTGGTTAAAAGGGAAGAAGAGTTAAAGGTTTGTTATGAATTATATGTACATTTTCTTTGAAAGGAGATCTTAAATTACTTTGCGATTCAGCCTGAAAAGTCTTGTCAGAATTGGATTAGTCTGTGGGCTTTGAGAAATCTTCTCTTGCACCTAATATTGAGAGGAAAGTGAATCTGAGATAGTCCTAAAGATAAAAGTAACTCGCAAATACTCTTCTTATTTTGTTTTCTTTCTTTCTTTCTTTCTTTTCTGAAGCAGAAACAGGAATTTGAATTCCACTACTGTGAACCTATTTAAAAGAGAGAGGGGCTTCCCTGGTGGCGCAGTGGTTGAGAATCTGCCTGCCAATGCAGGGGACACGGGTTCGAGCCCTGGTCTGGGAAGATCCCACATGCCGCGGAGCAACTAGGCCCGTGAGCCACAACTACTGAGCCTGCGCGTCTCGAGCCTGTGCTCCACAACAAGAGAGGCCACGATAGTGAGAGGCCCGCGCACCACGATGAAGAGTGGCCCCCACTTGCCACAACTAGAGAAAGCCCTCGCACAGAAACGAAGACCCAACACAGCCATAAATAAATAAATAAATAAATTTTAAAAGAGAGAGAGGGACACCAATTCTCATGATCTAATGGGAACTTCAACCCTTTCTCCAACTTTTCAGTTCCTTTAATCCTCACTAATGAAATCTTAGCTCCAAAGAGTACTGTAATATGTGAAACTTTTAGTCATAATAGATATAAAAAGATATAGAAAAGTAGGTTAATAGCCACTAAAGATGGAAATCTAATTAAAATTAAAATATAATCATTAACAGGTGTAAGAAAGACCAAATATTAATCCCTGAGGTTGAAATGGAGAAGGGGGTCAGGTGCTCCAACATTTACTGAGAACTCAAAATACATATTATTCGCTGTATTTGCTACTATGGAGCATTCACTATGTGTCAAGCGCTATGTTAAGCATTTTTATAAACATTATCTCACTGAACCCTCACAGTGACCCCCTGAAGTAGGTGCTATTATGATTTCCATTTTATAGATGAGGAAACTACGGCTTATGGAAAGTAAGTAACTTTATATATCTCACCTCATTTAATCCTTCCAACAATGTAATGAAGAAAGTATTTGCATTTTAGAGATAAATAGACTCAGGGATGGTAAATCATTTGCCCCAAGTAACTCACTAGTAACTGGAGCGGCAGCCATTCAACTCAGGTCTCACTAGTGAAAGCCCGTGTGCCATGTAGACGGGGAAGTGAAAACACTTGGATCCATCGCCTGAGTGTACACCCAGATAAATAACTCAACAAACGTTTCATGTTCATAGGATATAGGCAAAGACTACTCACGGAAGGTTAAGATTTTAGGACTTCTAGTACTAATTTGTAAGAAAAAAACTGCATTAGTGAATATATTCATTTCGATATGAGGAGTTTTGCTGACCACCTACTGCTGCTTGTAGGTCAGGATTTCTTCATGGAGGGCTCTTCTCCACATCGAATGAGTTTGTCATGAAACTACGTACACTCCATGTCTCTTGATGTTCATGCCAGCACCAACCCAGGTCTCATATCATCTCATGCAGTTGTTCACCCTGTGCTGCCATATGGTGACTACTGTCTCTTTATAGTAATTACTTACTTGTGTCACAGTGTCTTCATCTAAAACATGGTGATAATAACAATTGTGCCTCCTTCATAGAGTGGGGATTAACTGGGTTAATACGTGTACAGTGCTTCTACTTGGAACACAGAAAGCACTCCATAAATGTGAGCTGCTATTATTGTTGTTACTGTTATTTATATCAATATTATTGTTGGAATGATTATCTTTCACCATTTGCTCAAAAGAAATCAATAAAAACTGAGCTCTTCTTCTAAGAATATAGAGGCATTCAGGAATTCCAATTAAGGTGTCAGAAACATTATAAGAATCTTCTGAGGTGGAAAGAGTAATACATTTAGAGTTAGATCATGTACTGAATTCATCTTTTTCTTAATGAGGCCTGTAAAGCAGAAGGTTATTGGGATAGTACCAAAAAAGAAGATGCATGTAAATTGTTAACAATAGTTAAGACCAAAAGATCCACGGTTGTTTTACAAATCCAGCGGAGTTTAACTTCCAGCAGCCTTGCTGGAGAAGGGGACACCAAGATAGACATACCACAGAAATCCCGTTGCTATACCTGAAGCAAAAATGTTCATGAACAGAAAGTATCTAATGAAGTTGTATAGAATTGCGGATCAGCAACAATCAAGGAAAAATCATGAAACCGATGGAGTTTGCTTTCATGGCGATCACCAATTCACAGCTCACTGCACGCTACATAGAGATAAATAGAATCCGAAAACAGGCACTTGCTTTCATTGGGGCCTGCAGTGCTTCACAGATGCTGTGTGCTGAGGACAGAGATGAGGGGCTGAATGACACACTAGCTTCCTCTGGTTGGGTCAAAGGACTTTACATAGACAATGTCCTATGAAAAGCTTTCCTAATCTGGGTGTCTTTCATTCCTGTGTTAAACAAAACTCACTCCTGTTATAAACAGCTTCCTGAGACAGCCTGATGGAGTTTCACCTGGTGACAAGCCAACTCCCAGAAAATATTTGCACTGATCAACTCATATCCCCAGATCCTTCTCCTGTTCTTCTATTTATTAGCAATTAAGTGAGCATCTGGGCCCCAAATCACAACCTAATTGAGAATCTGCATCCATAAATAGAGTTGCAACTAAACAGAGTTGCAGATAATTTTGCTTGAGTACAAGTTTATCTTTGGGGGCAAGGCACATAGGTATGTTGCCTCCCCTCTACAGATTCTGATTTTATGTTTGAAGCATGGGAGCTGTGGACCAACAAATCTTACCAAAGAGGGTTTTGCTTTCACATAATGCTTTCAAATTACATTATATGTGTCTAGCAGTTGCTATAAAGTATATATTGCAGAATGCTAAAGTTCCACAGTAGAGTCATCTCTGATACTGCATCTTCAGGATACAGCTTTATCTAGGATAACAATGTAGACTTTACAGTATATTTGAATCTCAAACCAATACAGCTTGTAAAAATTGAGAGATTTCTAACTCAAGCAATTAATAGGTTTTTCCCACCCATGTAGTAAAGATAGTTACTAAGACTTGGAGTCAGATGCCAAGCACCAGGATGAATACTTCATTTACCAAGGCCATTGCTGAGCCGTGAAGGAACACAAGCTCCTAGGGCTAGGGCCCTGAGCCCTGGGCCCTGAAGCAGTCTTAAAGATTCAAGATAGATAGGTTTTGCACATCTAGGTGCACAATAGGTCAGAGGCTGGGGAAAATGCAGACTGGAAGACTTGGTGGAGGACTGGGGTGGAGGCAGGTCAGTAGAACACTTCAAGTTAGACCCAGGTGAGCAAGCCACAATGAGTATATATACAACCAGCAAGGCAGCCCGGGAATCAATGATTCAGGGAGTCCAGGGATGGATGTGAACCCAACATAAATGCACACAAGCACTTTGCTGGAAGGAGAGTCCTTGGCTTTCATACACCTTCGCCATTTATTCCATGACCTCAAAAAGGTTAAATACCGCTGAAGTAGGGGTACACAAATTCTGATGGCAGAACAAGGAGGGAGTGGTCAGAAGCTGAGGCTAACAGTGGTCTGCAGAAGGGGAGATAAGAGACAAAATCAGATAACCAGACCAAGGTACAAGAAACAGGAGTGGGGTCATGGAGGAAACCCCGTGCTTAAGCCATGGCCTTTCACTCACTGCCTGCTCGGGTAGGGGTCGTATATGGTAGCTGTGGGCTAGCAGGCAATGCACGGGAGAATGTAAGTAAATAATGACATCTAAGTATATCTGGAGAGAAAGGTGAGGTTTTGAGAGTTGTATTTACACAGGAATAAATGACAGAGGAAGTATAGCAGATAATATCGTGAAGCATAAATTAACTGTGGCTTGAATCAATCCTACTCTCTATTCAGGGTTTAGCTTATGTCAACTTTATTGATTCAAAACATCCAAAGTCACTCACCATCACCACCACCACTACCAGGGCTTGGTTCTCCCCTTATGTCAATCAGAATGTGTGAGACACAGCAGCTGCCAGGCCTTGTTCAGTGTACCCATGGCAAGATCTTCAAAAGATCTACTGTCTTTATTTATATGTCATGAGAGCACATTGGAGAAACATGGAATTTGGGAGAGAAATGTTCCTTGATGACTCAATTATGAAATAAGTAACATGTTGGTAATAAAAAGCATTTGGGATGTAGATGTCTCTCTCTGAGATGGGTTAAAAACTAGTGAATTGTTCATATTGTTTGTAAGGGAAGAAACTGGTAGCCAGGGTGGGTCAGAAGGAGGGGCTGGAGATGCAGCTCCTCCTATTTGGAGGCCAAGTGGCAGGTGGTGATGGCTGCTTTTGGATAATTCCCCTCTGCTCCTTTTATGGTAGGGGGTCTCTCTCTCTCTCTCTCTCATTTTGTTTTTTGTTTTTTGGATTTCTTTGGTCAGGTCTATTTTGTATTACCATTCTACCCACCACTAACTGGGTATGCTACCAGCTAGTGTTGAACTTTACTACTTAAATGGGACTAAGGTTATATGGAAATTACAAAGTCTTTGAGATAAAGGGCGAAATTCAATAATTATACCTCACTGTCTCCTCTGGATTAAGTGTATTCATTAGATTTTTATTCAAACCTATTACCACCTTCTTGGAAAATCCAGTTTTTAAAAAAAATGCCTCAGGGCCATTGCTAGAAAGCATCCAAATGGAAACAGAGATGAGCCAGTGACAGAAGAGGGGAATGCCATTTAGATGAAAACAGTAGAGGATTGTGCTGCTTTCATATCCATTTTGTGTGTGTGTGTGTGTGTGTGTGTGTGTGTGTGTTAGAGAGAGAAAGCGAGAGCGAGAGTGATAGCGGGAGAGAGAGAGAGAGAGAGAGAGAAAAGCTCTGAAAAATCTTATGCAGAGAAATAGCAAAATCCATGTTTTTGTGTGTGAAAAGCCTGCTTTATCCCTTAATGCTAATGAAACATCGTCAGGAGGAAGCCAGTGCATAATTAGAGATTATAGCACCATGGATGCGTATGGAGTGTGATGGTGAAGCCCCAGGTGACTTCATCACAGGAAAGGTATGATAATCCCCGCAAACTTAATGCCAGAATTTGGGGAATGTAATGAAATGGAAAGTCTCAGAGAACCAGACAAGCACCTCTGCCATCTTCTGCCTTGGATTGCCTGACAGTCTTTGGCTCTGGCACCAACCGGTCTGTGTAGGTGGCAGTGGAGAGGAAAGAGAACACTGGTTCTATTAAATTATTTACTTTGAAAGTGTTTTGCCTTCAAACTTCTGGATTTAAAAAAAAGGACTCAGTAAATTACCAAAATGACGACAGAGAAAAAAATAATAATTTCTGGCTTTTCAAACCCTAATAAAATAAACTAGTAAGATATAAAAAGATAGTTTGTTGGTAAATTGAGCGATCAGTCCGTGCAATGCCAGCTTAATTTTAGAGTCTTAAATACTGAACTTGGAAAGCATATATGGTATGTTCCTGCAAAATATTCAGTGTTAAAATCCTCTTGGACTTTGTGCTTTCCACATTGCAAAGCTAATAGCTGCCACTTATTGAAGCCCTCTTGCAAGCCAGAACGGTGATCAGCATTTTGTATACATTATTTGTAATCGTTCCAACAACCCCACAGGAGAGATAATATTATCTACATATTACAAGGAGAAACTGAGGACATTGAGGAAGGTTAAGCTACGTGGCCTAAGACACATGGCAAGTAAGTGGTAGGACCAGCGTTAGAACCCAGTTCTAAACCTCCTGTGTTGCCTCTCCCTTACGGCCCCCTCCCAGTAAACTGTCCTCAAGTGTGCATCAACAAAAGGGTAGCTATATGTGGTGTTCCCAATAGGTAAGTCCTTCCCTTAGGTAATCTCTACTGGTGAGGTGAGGTCTTTAAAGTATCTATGTGTATATTTCTTTAGTTCTTCCTTTGTGTGTTTATTTAATAGCAAACCAAGAGAAAAAAAAAAAAAAAAAGGTCCACAGGGCTATTGAACCTGAAGTTGAACAGGGTCAGCTCTGGTCCAGACTTTCCCCTAGGCTTAACAAAATGTTTGTGTTTGAAAGGTGGAATGTTTTGTCTGTTATCTGGCAGGAAGTAGCATATCTGTCCTTGGCTGCTACTAAATTTTATGGATAATCAAAACATTATTTTTCTATCAGAATGGAATGTAGTACCAAATGGAGTATCCAATGATGGAAGCCTACACCACCAAAGCAGACTTGAAGACAGATGTCACCCAAAAATGCAACCCTTGATGAGTTCTCCTTTGAACACACCAGATTTTGGGGCAGTGGTTCCTTGTGACCTAAGCACAGCAGCAAAGGTGGATCTGATCCACCTTTCAGATCCAAGATCCTCCCAACAGAATCATATTCCTTTGGCTTCAGAGTGGTCCAGCAAAATGGAATACATTTATTAAATGAGAAATTAATTATACTAAGATGCATTTCATGCCAGATGGTGATTCCTTCTCAACCAACAACTCTTATCAAACATCTGCCTGAGGCTATCAGATCCAGGAAAATGTATTGACTTCTTATGAAGAGAATGATTATCTCCCTTCTTTACTGCTGCATTCCTTTCAATGTTCCCTTTCCTGCATCAGGATTAAATCAGCACGTCCTCCCTTTTTGCCTAGTTCAGTGAAAATAAAATTGTTAGAGTCACCTTCTTGAGTCTCTCAAGTAAGATATGATGCAATGCCATGAATAAACTGAGTCGGGTGGTATGGGTGGAGTGTAGAAATAAGGGGAGGGGTAAATCACGAGCACTGACGATTTCTCTGGAGACAGTCCATCAAATGGTGTTCTGATCCCAAATTCTGGCTTATTTTGTGTAACAGTTGCTTGGTTGGCTTGAATGGGAAACAAACTTGGCAGGAGAAAGGAGAGAGATGGGACATATTGCTTGCTGCACAATAGATTCTAATATGCTGCCTTGTCTTCTAATAAACATAAAACAATCCCTAGTGGCTGGGCTTAATGGGGGAAAAGTTTTTTGTTTTACAGTCATTTCCTGGAATAGGATGAGACGGAGCCTTTTTGCAATATGTTGCCTATAGCTCAGGGCAAAAACTTTCTCCATGGGCTTCTCTGCTTCTTCCGAGTGATGGGAGGAAAACAAACCATGGCACAGCATAGTTTAACCAAGTTCAGATGAAATATAACTTTGGTGGTGAAATATACACTCTAAAACTTTAGGGTCCAACAACCAGAAAAATATATGGAATAACTTTTATTTAAGGGATTTGAACTTCGTGAGAGATAGAGCAGATCATGTAAATCCTAATCTTTTCTCAACACACACACACATACACACACACACTCAGAGACATAAGTAGCCACACACCCCTGCACAAATGAAGCACCTCATCGGGTGCCAGAGCTCTTTGGAAGTGAGTGAAAGACTTTGGTTTTGATGGATGTTTGTGCTATGCTCAAGACTTATTTGTCTGTAGTCTTAGAGACCACAGCTTTTGGAGGTTTTATTATTTCCATAAGGTACCCCAAATTGGTATTGCTTTTCTGTTTCCTTATAGTTAAACACTTCCTGTTGAATTATCTGGCTGCTTCCATCAAGAACATGGTCTACGGGATCATTAAAATGATGTGACATCATGCTTAGGGAATATGAAAAACTTGTTCAAAACTCAGCATGCAGATGCCCCCCCCCCATAACGTATAAAGTCTTGAACATCCGTCGTGGCAATCTTCTTTGCTAGCTTCCCTTTCACTCTACTTCTTAATGCTTAGCAAAGAGAGAGTGCCAGAACATTTAGCATGAGCCTATGAAATATGTCATTAATCTCAGAACTGAGTTAAAAGAAAACCAAAACTTACTCTTAAACTACTTTATACTTATTGGCTGAGATGAGAGCACATTGGGTCCTACAGTCCCAAATTTAGAGGTTCCTCAAAGTTCGAAGGAAAGTGTGGTGCTAAAAGCAGAAAACTGGCTTCAATTAATTCTAATCATCACTATCCCTACTATTAAGCAATTCTACTTAGAGTACCATATTAGGTACCACGGAGTTAAAAACAAACAATGAGCACTGCTCTCCCTAGAATCCCATTTTTGGGAGCTAGTAACAAACAGTTGGATTTTAACTCAGGGGCCACAGATGAAAGCCTCCATTCTTGCTTACCAATTCCCTGAGCTCTCCAGTTCCCTGCTAAATTTCTTTTGAACACACTCTTATACTTCTGTATTTTTTAAAAATGGAAATGTTAGCAGGAAAAATCCACTCCACTGTAAGGGGCACATTATTCTGAGAGCATAGCTTTCCTCACAAATACCAGCATCACTTCCACTGCTCTGTAATAAGTGGCTGCAGCTGTTGCCATGGCGATTTTCATTTTTAAAACACTGTATCCACACAAAGACAGGCGACACAGCTGTTTCCAGGAGGAATCATAAAACACGTCCAGATGTAATGATGCTACTGTCTTTGGCTGGAGTAAGAGGGACATGCGTGTCAGTCTAAGCAGAACTAAAGATGGGGCTGTAGCTATGCTGCCGTCAGGGCTTATCGGAGGGTAACTTAAAGCTGATGAGAGTTCAACTTATACCCAGTTTTCTCAGGCAGATACTCAGCACCAGGTTTACATAATTTTCTCCAGTAGCTGCCTTTCCAAAACATACCCTCATGCCCCAAATCTCAACGTTACCCCAGAACATTCCAGAAGCAAGCTCAACTGACGGCACTCACTCAGTCTTTGTTTATCTGAAGTTCCATGGCCTCCTACCTATGTGTTATTAAAAGGCTGCAAGGAAGTCCACACAACGTATTTAAAATCATTCCCCACTTTCCAGTTGGGGAGGGTGTGCTGCCTGCTGCTGCCCTGGTCCTTCAAGAGGGAAAAAGTTTGGTCTTCTCTGTGTGGGGTGCAGCAGGCATCAATAAAGACACATAGATACACGTGGAGCTGCCATTTCTTTAACAATGACATTAGGTTTTTCAGGGAGCAGGACCCTTTTGCTTGTTGTTTTGTTTTTTGTTTTTAAGGCCTTGATTTGCTTGGCAAATCAGATGCTGAAAATTATGTGAGTAGCTTCAAAATGTTGGTGGCCTCCATCCCTCTTTCTAAACAAGATTCAAACTAGTTATCCCTTCGTTGACCTGAAGGGACAGTTCTTGCTGTCACACAGGCGCAGTGGGACTCTGGCAGCAAAGTAGGAAAGGAAAGCTTACCATATGCCTCATGGGAAAAGGGTTCGAAAAGAAATTATATTCCCCCCTGTCTCATATCATTATTTAACTCTTAGAAAACATAATTATGTTTCTGGAATTCTCTGTATTTTATCAAGCAGTTGGTTACAGCTATTTTGTTATCACTAAGAGCATTGCATTATAAATGGTATAAGTCACCAAATGCCCAGGAATCTAATAATAAAAGGACTTTACTTGGAAAGCATAATTGGTCCTTTTATTCTGTGAGGAGGGCCTTTGTTTGCAAAGAAATATGGCTGTGCTTAACATCTGAGTAATCAGCAATCTTTGTGGTGGTTATTGTTATTAAACATAAGGTTGAGATGCGACCCACAAATAATCCACGGGAAGCTGTGGGGCTTTATGAGCTAAACAATTGCCTGTGTTTGGTCCTAACTTGCCACTGACATTCTCTGTGACCCAGCAAAATATCACTTCTCTCCTTTGTACTACTGCAATACAAATGTCGCTGAGGCTGACCAAAGACAAGGCTGTGAGGAATAGGGAATCCAAGTTCCTTCACAGTGCCCTGAAGTGTTCAGTGTCATCCATAATGAAGTGTATAATAAAATAGAAATAAAACAAACTCGTCTGGGTCCCTCGAGACCTATAAGAAATCAGTGTCGCAAAATATTCCATTTGTCTTCTCATGATGTCACAAAGTAGGAAATCAGTGGCTCTTTCCATTTTTTTTTTAAACTCAGAAACCAAAGGAAATATGGAGAATGAAGTCACTTGTCAAGGGTCATGTAGCTAATCAATAACTGTCCCAACTATTATTTTCTTGGCCTCTCACCTATCAGTCCAGTGCTGCTTGCAGATAGTCTGCTGCCCTGAAAGGCAGCAAAAACAGAGAAGTTTCCTCTAGACAGATTAGAATTCTTTAAGCGTGCAAAATAAACAAAAGTAGAACTCATTAATTTATCAGATTTAAATATTAACCTTGGTAAGTCAATCCTTAAAGCTAATAAATATTATTAATAAAAATCATTAATTCAATATTAATGATGTACAGAGATTGGTGACATTCTTGTTCCTCCGTGGATTTGAGATGACTGTCCCCAAACTCAACTCCCAGCAAATCAGAAAAACTGATCAGTATGGAAACACCTATGTTGATCAGCAACCATGGCTAAGAAAAGAATTGGGAAATGATTTCATAGTCGTCTAGAGGAGCTAAGGTAATGAAATATGGGCGATACGGGCTGTTAAATAGACCAGAAGGCCGAAATATTTTTTTTCACAAGTGCTTTCAACTACTTCAAATGCTCTTTTTTCACTGTACCCAAGGCTGAGAGAAGAGACCCACTGGGCTGTCCCTCCAGCTCTTGGCAGAGCTTGCTGAAGATCAGAAAACAATATGGGGAGGAAGCTCTGTGTGATTTATTTTAACTGAGCACAAGAAAGTGGCAATTGGGGATGCAAGTGTAAATGCTGCAAGTGTGTATCTGTTTAGGTACACATTTCATTTCCCCTAGGCATGGGACGCTGAGGGGAGAAACAGTCTCAATAATGATAGTAGGGGAGTTATTTTTCAAAATTTCTTCTCTTTAATTAAATTCCAGTATGATTATTTCTATTGGTTTTCATGCTTATTCATTCAATGAATGTTTGCTGAGTGCTTACTAAGTGCCTGGCACTATTGTAGATGCCATAGGTGAATATAGAGGGGGGAGGCAAAGAGACAGAAAATAAATATGAAAATCAACAATCAATCTTTTGAGATGGGGAATGATCTGTGACCCTCCCCACACAAAGATCTGAAATAATTCAGAATTTAGAATTATAAAGTGACTTCATAGACAATATCTTATCTGAGTTTCATCATATTCCAATGATATAAGTTTTGTGGCGAAAGCTCCATTTTGTAGATTTGGGAATTGAATTTAAGCAAAGTGAAGTGACTTGGCCAAATCCGTTTAAACAGTGAATGTTATGGGCTGGGGGGATGGGGGGGATGGTGAGGGGGAGGGATAGGTTGGGAGTCTGGGATTGACATGTACACACACTACTATGTATAAAATAGATAACCAAGAAAGACCTACTGTATAGCATAGGGAACTCTGCTCAATATTCTGTAATAACCTAAATGGGAAAAGGATTTGGAAAAGAATAGATACATGTATATGTATAACTGAGTCACTTTCCTGTACATCTGAAACTAACACAACATTGCTAATCATCTATGCTCCAATATAAAATAAAAATTAAAAAAAATGAAATACATAAAAAACAATTATGAAAAACAAAAACAAAAAACAGTGAATGGGGAAGCCAGGGTTTAAATTCAGGACACCTTTCTTCAAAACCTCTGCTCTTTTACTGTATCATACCACCTCCAAGGATTGATTTAAAATTTTATGTGCCTATGTACAGTTTCCAAATCCACTATTAAATAATTCTCCAAATTCATGTATTTAACCCTCCCACTCCATACTGCTAATTTATAGCTTTGCAGTTTAACCATGGCTTTCAAATTTCACTGTGCAGAGATAGGAGGGCTGGTGCCAGACGCTCTGGGTTTGAGAGTAAGTTCTATCACCCTGGAGGCAGCGATTTACTGGGCAAGTCACTCAACCTCTCCAAGTACAGAAACTTACAGAACTGCTGTAAGGATTCAGTGGGATAAGAGGCAATGCATGGCACATGCAACGTGATGGTTACAGATGTAACCCTGGGGAGTTACCACTACTTTTCTTTGCCTCTGTTGGCTCACTGGTAAAAAGGGAATGATAATTACGTTAGTTTACCTTATTTATCTCTTAGGGTGGTCATAAGAAACATATTGTACGACAGTCGTAGGAAGACTTTGTGAATGGTGAAGTGTAATTATCGCTAAAGGAATCCTCTAAATCAGATGCCCGACACAAGACATGTAGCTAGACTAGGCTTCTCATTATTTCCATTCACGAAGAGGACCCAAGTGGTCTGCTGAAGTTTGGGGCCAATGCCATGGTGTGAGCAGAACTGCAGCTAACAGACCAGGTGGTCTAATTCCTAGGTTCTCAAGCCCAGGGGGCTGCAAAGCACACCTTTTGGGGGGCTATTTAATGAGCCCATTATCTAGCTCTCATATGAAGTCACCCAGAAGGAAGACCCAGTTCTACATATTTTGAAAAATGCCTGAACTCGATGGGATGTGTCCACGTGTTTGCACAGGAGTACTGCTCCCTCTGTAGACTCTTCTGGAGGAAACACCCTCGCTGGGCCCAAGACCCTCTCACTCGCCCTCCCCTCACCCCTCACGGCTCCCACACTCATCCCCACCTCCTGCACCCCGAACCCCTACCACCATCCCTTCGAGCTCTCACACTCCCCTGGCTAAGACTTGAGGCCCTGCTGGGGAGATTTCCTGGAGAAATTCTCCTCTATTACATTTCCAGCCTGTATATAACAGCTTTCCAATGTTCTCTTTCCTATTTATTTTAAATTTTTCGACAATGCCTTTCTTCAATTTTTAAAAACTTATTACTCCTGCAGGCTTTATTCGTCCTTAACACTATCATATAAAAAATTAACTTTGCTGTTGTATTATTCAATGTTTCAAAGCAGCCAAGAGTCAGGGGAGAGAGGAGGCCCGTTGAACCAGTTTGCTTTGAAAAATTGCTGGCTTGCTCATTGTGGGACCAGCGGCACGTGGCCAGCCCCATTGTCATGGGCCTCCTTCCCGTGTATGCTCCTGACCCGGGCTGGAGGCTCTGACTCAGATCCAAGGACTCTAGGTCAACACCTCTCAAGATCTCAATGGTGAGATCTTAGCTAAAGTCTGCCCCTTAAGAAGTTCTTCCCAGTGAGGAAAGCCAGCTGCGTATCATGTCAGCTGCTCCAAACATTTACTAGTTGCCTACAAAAGGAATTAAAGCAATTTTTTTACACTCTAGAAATTCTTAATACTCAAATACATTACTTTAACTCTGTTTAATACTAGCTTTTGTGCTTCTTTTAATTAATATTTCATTCATTTTTAATGGTTTAATAAATCCTTTTAAAAGGCTAAAGGAAATATGGGTATGAGTGGGACAATTCTGCATGTAGTCTAAAATGAGAGTGCCTAATCTCTTTTTTCCTGGCTGAATATATCTGATGCTTAGCTCTGTAATATTGGGTAAATTACTTAATCCCCCTGTACAACAGGGATAACAGTACCTGGCTTTCTCCAAAGGAGTCCCTTTCACATTTTAAGACAGTTCCCTTCTTCAGCTCTGTCCCTGAGGACCATTTAAGATGCAGTCCTACTGAAAGTCAAGCATGTGAAATGGCATTTCTAAGACCTGTGGCTGAGAATGCCTGTGACCACACATGGCTTAAAAGTTTTAAAGCCAAGAGTTTTTCTTCCATATTTTACGTGCAGAAATCTATGTGCAGCCTTTTTGAGTAATTGAACATAATCAGATTTCTTTCAAGGAACCTGTTGGCTTTATCACTGCAGGGCTGGGAAAGAAATATGTGCATCAGGCCTGCACATTTTCACCCCGTACCAGGTATATTAATCTCCTGAGACTGGAAGTATATACCTCTCTCATTAATCAACAACATAACTATTGACTTGCAACCTCAGAAGTCAACTCTGAATGGTCTTCATGCACTACTTACAAGTGCTCACATCTGAGATTCCAGAAGGACCATCTAAAGTACATGAGAACCAAACATTCTTTGGTTGCTTTGGCAGCCATCCCTTGAGATGGCCTCCAATGATCCCTGACACTTGGTATCCACACCCTTGTGTAGTCCCCTCTCCCATTGTACCAGGGCTGATCTGTGTGATCAACAGAAGGGATAATATGTCGTTTCCGAGACTAGATTGAAATAGTCACCACGGCTTCCATTTTGGTTGCTCTTTCTTTCTCTCACATGTGCTACATCATAATCTTTCAATCTTTCTCTTGGATTGCTCTCTGTCGGGGAAGTCAAGTCATGCCCAGCCCTGTGAAGGAGAATGTGCAGCATGGCAGTTAAACGTTCTGCTGACAGCCATGTGAATGTGCTTGGAAGTGGAGCCTTCAGTCCCAGTTGAGTCTTCAGAGACTGCAGCTCTTGTCAACAGCTTAACTGCAAAGTCACAAGAGACCTTGAACCAGAACACCCAGCCTCAACAGACCCTCAGGAATGGTGAGATGAACGTTTGCCATATTAAGCAGCAAAGTTGTGGGGTAATTTGCTACCCAGCAGTGGATAACTAACAGTCACTTAAGCTCTAACTTTGTTTCACATCAGATCATCAGGAAACAACTTTAAAGAACTATTATAGTAGTGGCTTTATTTAGTTAGGGATTATTGCTCTACTTTTAGCTTTGGCAGAGGGCGGATTTTAGAAGGTCAATATGAAGAATAATTTTGTGTCTTTCATAAGACTGTAGTCAAGAACATTGTCTACTATGTCACCCTATGCCCTATTTCTCATGGAGTTCAATAACAAACAACACTGGCAGATGATCTGTGTGTTTCCTTCAGCTGGCTTGAAGAACTATATAAACTGATGTACTTCCCTTTTCACTTTGTCGCCAGGAGGCTCTGAACAAAATTTAGTGCTAAATTAAGTATCTAAGTGGTGCCAGATACTCATGTTCTTGTTTCTTTTAAGAGATGTCTTTTCATCTTTTACTTATTATCCTTTTTGAAAATAAATAATTCCTTAGTCCTGTGAACTAATTCAAGTCCTTTCTGGACATAATTAAGTCTAATTCAAGATACTGTGAGTTTGTTGAGTAACTCTTAGGTGCCAAGCAGGGTACCAGGCCCTAGAAATACAAAGATGAATAAGATAAGAAGTAAGTCTTGCTTTTAAGGAGCTCAACATCTAGTACTGAACAGCTATGTGGAGAACCAGTCATAAAACCAAGTGACAGTCATTCTCATCACAGAGTGAATGAAGCAGGATGAAAGTGTTAGCAAGAGAAAATGACTCCTGACTTGAGACAAAACCAAAACTGGGCCTGACGAAGAGGGAGAGGCTGGCGTTATGTTTCAGGGAAAATAAGCGTCATCTAGGATATGGTGAGAAGCTTAGTGCGGCTCAAGTGGGGGTGAAGTGGAGGTGGAAGTGTATGGGGTACAAATGAAAACAAGTAATATGCTTCTGAGTACCTGGAAACACAGTTTACATGGAAGAGGTTGTAACACAATAAGGCCTATTTTTTCCACATGAGTACTGACCAAATTAATAAATAGCTAACATACCAGGAAATAATAAAGCTATTTCATAACAGTTTACAGCACCCCTACTTGGCTGTGATACTGCTGAATTCTTGCAAAACTAGAAAGAAGGAATAATTTAAAATTGGAAACATGTCCAATTCTTATTAATTATCCACAGATTCTATCAAGTTTCCAACAAGGGGCCCACTGGTTGAAACAAGAGTTAGAGAAAGTTCTGGAGGCTTTGCTTCCAAAGAAACCACGAAACCTCACAAAGATACAAATGCACAAATACGAGGCAAAAATGAAAGGTTTTCTGCTCTTTTTTGCTAGTCTAAGTCACACGGGAACCCATTGTGTTTATATTTACTAAAATTAGTGTCTGTGTTTTCTTTACAGGACCTCGGATTACTCCCCAAAATAAATATGCTTCCCTTGGAGTATGTCAAAAGAGCAGATCATCTTTCTGATCTTAGCGAGTTAAAGAGCCTACATGCTAAAGCGAACTAACCAGATTAATCAGCCTTTTACATATTTATTAGGAGCTGAATGGTGACGTATTTTGTGGCACTCCACAAATTTTTTACTTCCTTAGACCAGAAGTTACAAACTCAGGTGCGTGCAAGGCCACACCTATAATGTAAAGGAACAAACTGTCTGTGGAAACAAGGGAGGGGGTGAGAACTCCATCTTTCAGTACTGGCACAGGCATGCAGGAGGAACTGCATTTTTTTGGTTACTTTGTAAGAGACACTAAAACTCTTAACCATTATATAAAATTGGCCAATTTTTTTTTTTTTAAAGAAATTCACGTTCTTTTATTTATTTATTTATTTATTTATTTATTTATGACTGTGTTGAGTCTTCGTTTCTGTGCGAGGGCTTTCTCTAGTTGCGGCAAGTGGGGACCACTCTTCATCGTGGTGCGCGGGCCTCTCACCATCGCGGCCTCTCTTGTTGCGAGGCACAGGCTCCAGACGCACAGGCTCAGCAATTGTGGTTCACGGGCCCAGTTGCTCCGTGGCATGTGGGATCTTCCCAGACCAGGGCTCGAACCCGTGTCCCCTGCATCGGCAGGCAGATTCTCAACCACTGCGCCACCAGGGAAGCCCAAATTGGCCAATTTTTAAATGTTGGAAACTAATACCAAATTTTAAACATTGTGTGGACTAAACAAAATGTGTCTGAAGATGGGATATGAGCAGTGGACCATATGTTTGTAACTTCAGCCTTAGAAAATTATATTAGCAGGTATTATCTTTGGCACATATTAGAAACCACTTTTAAGATTTGTATTTGTTTTCATTGACTTTATGACATCACTGAGTGCTGACAGGAGTACAGAGCAGTGTTAAGGAAGTTAAGTGTCCTCAGAAAGTCATTAATAGGGAGTTCATGCAACCAGTACAACTAAACTAATGTAGAGTTTCTTCCCGTATTAGTGTATATAAATTCAAATGTAAATTATAACAACTTTTTGAACTCATAGCTGAATGTGAAATAAAGAAGTGGAAATCCCTAGGAGTAAGAAACAAAAGGAAAACTGAAAGCAAGAATCAGCTCCACTTGATGCTACTAAAAAAAAAACAAAACCTTCACAAAAGACAAGTTTGTGTGCTTTCTTTAACGGACTTGGAGGACAATTTAAATCAATATCCTTCACTTTTCATTCTAACTTTGTTTAACAAAAAAATTTGAAAATATATACATAGTGTAAAAAGAGAAACCACTATGAGGGAGAGGCAGAGAATAAAAAAAAATTTAAAAATGGAGAGCTAGAACCATAAGAAATAGAAACAGCAGCACAGTCTGAAAATCCCTCCAAAACAGTTACATTTAAAACGATTAATGGTAAGTTAAAAATAAATATAAAACATAATGAAAGAACATAGTCAATTTTAAAAAGAAACAAACCAAAATCTAGAAAGTAAACTGCAGGCAATGAAATTAAAAACTCAGTTGGCACAGCTCAAAAGAGACGTAGAGAACAAGATCTGAGGAAATCACTCAAGTAACATAAAGAGAGAAAAAATTTAAAAAAATAAGACACATGGAGAATAAATTGAAAAGATCCAATATATATCTAATAGCAGTTTCAGACGAAAGAAAAGAGATGAGGGAGAGACAATATTCTAGGAGAATTTTATATAATTGAAAAATCATTATTCTGAGTGGAATAAAGTAAAATTAATGCATACTTAGACTTGCTGCAGTGAAACTGCACAATTACAGTATATAAGGAGAAAACCAAAAATCAACCAGAGAGAAAAGATAGATTACTTTTAAAAAGATAACAATTATAGAGCATATTTTTAATCAATAGCAACAAAGTCCAAAATACAATTTTCTAACATGTCTAAAGTTCTGAGGGAAAATATTTGTCAACTTTGAGTTCTATAACTAGATAAACTATATTTCAAAAGTGAGGACAAAATAAAGAAAATTTTAAGCCAAAGACTAATAATTTACTGTGAAATTACCATTACTGAGATAATCTGCTAATCTCACATCTTTAGCAAAAGAACCATTACAGAAGAAGCTTCAAAAAGAAGAAAACTGGACACAGAAGAAAGAGTAGGTTCATGAAGCAATGTTGATTACAGAAACTATTAAACATGAAGATGAACCAAAATAAGCATTAATTGTAACAATAATTATTATTGAATGGTTAAAAATGAGGTAGAATTAAAATACTAGCCAATGAATGAATGATGGGAGAAGTAAGAAGAGTTAAAGCATTTTAATTTGTTGGTATTATCCAGGATGATGCTAGAGATATTTATTTATTTCAGACTTTGTTATTTATGAATGCTATGTGAATTATATATTTAAAATTTAAGGATAATGACTAAGGTAACAAAAAGAACTGAAATGAATCACTCAACAGTAGTGTAACAACGACAATATAAAAGGGACATAGAGCACTCAATATTCCAAATGAAAAAGCAAAGGAGAAAACAAGAAACATAGAAAAGCATTTACATTGAAAGCACAAAGTAAGGTATATGTACACACGTATATGCACACATGTGTGTGTGTGATCAGAGATGAAAATGACATGATCTATCATCCTATTTCACTATTTAAAGATGTATTTTATATGTATTCAATAATAATATATAGTATACTATATATAATATAGTATGTAATATATGTATTATATATTACATCTTTAATCTATATGTATTATATATACAATTATCACATAAGTACAAAGATATATATATATATATACACACAAGGATTTCATTTTTGTAATAGTGAAAATATGGCAACAACTTAAAGGTCCATCGATAGGAAAATACTCAAATAAATTTTGATATATTTATATAATGAACTATTACTCAGCAGTTAACATGAATGGATTATATCTAGAATTACCAATATCGATAAGCTGAAAAAAAAAATGATGGCAAATGGAAAAAGCAACTGTTAAAAGAATAACCTAGCAGACATCATGACTAGCTACTTAAAAGTTAATAGCTCCCCTTTTCCCCAGTGACTTTCTCTACTAAGGAAGTTGAAAAGCTAAAATATTCAATACTTTGCCCTCTCTTGTAGCAAAGGGTATATCAGTTCTAGCAAATGAGTTGTAGTGAAATTCTCTGGGTGTCTTTTCCTTCCCAAATAAAATGACAAAACTTAACAAGGGAAAGGCTGTTGCCTTCCCTCTTTGTCCTCCCTGGAATGTGAAGTCCTGAGGTTTCGTAGCCAACTCACCAGCAGGTGAAGAGTTACCCACTGCGACAGTGGAGCAGGATGACAGATAACATCACTATCATCTCAGATGACATCACTGAGCCACTGGATCACCACAGGACCACCTTTCCTTAGACTTCTTGTTTTGTGAGACAAATAATACTCAATTATTTACTGCCTTATAGTGTATTTTTCTGTTACTTGCAGCTGAATGCAATCTAATCGAAATAAATAAGCATAATACCATTTATGTAAATTTTTACATAAAATTTACAGAAATATGTTATATGTTGTATACAGATACATACAGACATAGGGCATAATAAAAAATGGTCGGGGGCTTCCCTAGTGGCGCAGTGGTTGAGAGTCTGCCTGCCGATGCAGGGGACACGGGTTCGAGCCCTGGTCTGGGAAGATCCCACATGCCGCGGAGCGGCTGGGCCCGTGGGCCACAGCTACTGAGCCTGCGCGTCTGGAGCCTGTGCTCCGCAACAAGAGAGGCCGCGATAGTGAGAGGCCCGTGCACCGCGATGAAGAGTGGACCCCGCTTGCTGCAACTGGAGAAAGCCCTCGCACAGAAACGAAGACCCAACATAGCAATCAATCAATCAATCAATAAAAAAAAACAAAAACAAAAAAACACTCACAGGCGATCCTCCCGGCCTTGGGGACAGCCAAGGGGAAGGGATCCTTCTTAAAAAAAAAAAAAAAAAAAATGGTCGGGAAGGGCAAACACTGACTTTAGGGTAGTGGTTACCTTCGGGGAGAAGGGAGCTGGGGGAAGGAAGAGAATAGGAAGGAACAGAACTACAATAGTAGCTGTATTTTTATTCCTTTAAAAAGAGTTCTAAGGTAATATCAATCTTTTGAAAAAAATCTGAGTAATGGGTATATTTTTTTCCTTATACTTTCACATAGTTGAATCATTTTAAACATTTTCTCTAAAACAAAAGAAATGTGAAATCATGTAAAATCTCTAGTTATCTATGCTGGAACATGGTTTGTTGTGTCCCTTGTAGGTGGTGATCCGTAACTCCATTATCTGACCTATTTCCACACTCCAGGGAGTTAAAGCAGGGGAGAAGATAAGTCTATTCTCAGTCTGTCCCAGGTACAGTTGCTATAACTGTAGCAAATGACCTAAGAGAACAGATATCTGGGAAACTTTTATGTTGCAACAGAGTAAGTAAATAAAATTGTGGAGAGAGTGTTCTAAGAAGCAAGCAAGAAAGCATGATGATTTGCAGTTGGAGTTGGTGTAGGCAAAAATATGGGATGATGACAAGCCTGAAGAAATCCCAGCTCCTGGGCCAATTTGTTACAGGGCAAGCCAGCCTAGAATCAATATTTTTTCAATTACATTTAAAAACTGTTTCACAATCTAGTATTTGGACAGCAAGCTAGCAATGTTGTAGTTATTAATTTTTAACAAAATTTTAGCTATACAAGATATGTATTCTCATGGGAAAAAAACTGAAAAAAAAATTCAAAGAGTGCAGAGACTATAAAATGAAAAGAAAGACTTTTCCTTCCTCTCCAGGCCCCAATTCCCACTCCCAGAAGTACTATTAATATTTCTTCCGCTTCCAAAACTTTTATGTATGGATTAGCAATATATACCCTCTCTTATTTTTAGAAAAAATATGAGAAAATACCATACGTATTATTCAATAAATTGCTTTCTAACTTAAGTGATATATTGGATGTCTTCCAAATTAGCTCACATTTAATGATTTCATTCTTTTGAACAGTTGCAAATATTGTATGAAGTGATCACGTTTATTAAACTAATTCCATATTGGTGGACAATTCGGTTGTTTTTAATTTTTTGTTTTTATAAACAATGTTGCAATAAACATCCTGTTATAATTCATCTTTTCCCTACAGATATGAACAGCCACTTTTATCATATCCAAAATTCCCACATGTGTTTGTTTGAATTTTTTCTAACTCTAGTCTTCCATAAAGCTGCCAGCCTTTTCCTTCACAGCACCAAACTTTGATGGCTAGAGCCTCACAGTACATTTTAGGATCTGGTAGATCATGTACCTCATCATTACTCAGGACTTCCAGAATTTTCCTTGAATGTTTATCTTTCTGGATAAACTTCAGCATCATTTTCTTAAGTTTAAAATATCCAATCTGTTTCTCTGAGCTGTCAGCCATTATTGTGCACTCCATCTCCAGAGGATTTACTTAAGAAATTGAGGCAGGGAGGGTCTGGACTGGGGACAGCAGGCACAGGGGAGGAAGACTGGGATACAGAACTGAATAGAGGTGGGTTAAATAAGAGTCCATACCATAAACTGTGAGAACCCCCAGATCCTTTTCCATGCAGTACTCCCAGCATGTTGGTAATCTACTTACACCTCCCATTAGAAGGACTATTTGTAGACGCTGACTGGTTCACAGGTACTTAGATTTGGAGGTGCCCCCAAATAAAGGCCAGGTTCCCCAATTACCCTACATTGAGGCTCACCAGTTGATAGCCAAGACTTGCCCCAGCCCACATCCTGTGCCTTCTTAGGCTTTTTCTCCCCCCTTTACTCTTAAATATAGATATTCAGCCAAGCCTGTCTAGAGAGGTGAGGAAAAACAGAGAGCACAATGAAAAGACAGGAAAAAAAAAAAAAAAATTATTTTCAGAAAACAGACACAACTTAAGGTACTGAAAAAAATCTTCCAAAACCTACTATCAGTATTTTGAGGCAAGAGAAAATATTGCATTCATGAAGCAAGAATAGGACTCCAGAAAAAGAAGCAATCAGAAAACAAGAAAGGGGGCTTCCCTGGTGGTGCAGTGGTTGAGAATCTGCCTGCCAATGCAGGGGACACGGGTTTGAGCCCTGGTCTGGGAAGATCCCACATGCCGCGGAGCAACTGGGCCCGTGAGCCACAGCTACTGAGCCTGCGCGTCTGGAGCCTGTGCTCCACAACAAGAGAGGCCGCGATAGTGAGAGGCCCGCGCACCGCGATGAAGAGTGGCCCCCGCTCGCCGCAACTAGAGAAAGCCCTCGCACAGAAATAAAGACCCAGCACAGCCAAAATAAATAAATAAATAAATAAATTTAAATATCACAACACCAATTCATGATAAAAAAAAAAAAAATAATTGCTCTTTATGTTCCCTTTGCAGAAACATACTAAAGGATATGCTCCATGAAAATATAGGGGAAAGATGAAATAGAGCATGGATGTGAAACTATGAGAAGAGATAAGTTATTGAAGGGAGTAAATGCCAAGAGAGAAATGGAGGTGAGGACAGAGACTTAAGCCTCATAAACTTGGGACCAGGAGAAAGATGCAGTTAAGACAAAACAAAAGGGGGTCTAGAGAAAGACAGATGGAAAGCTAGGTTAGTGCAGAGTTGAGAATAGATGGAAGTGTAGAGAGTCCTAAAAAGTTAAACAGTTTTTGATGCTTCAGAGAAGAAGTCTGAATTCTTGGAAAGCACAGTTTGAATAGACACAAAAGGAATGGAGAAGCAGGTTTATTGAGTCAATGGGATGGAAGTCAGTTTACAGGGGTTAAGAAGGGATAAGAGAAAGTAGAGTAGAACAATTCATTTACTAGTTTGGTGATTCAAGGAAGAAGAAAAATATATTCGTAGTAAAAATAGATAGTAGAGACAAGCAAAAGTACTATTTAAGGAGGAGAAAATAATGGCATAGCTGAAAGAAAAAAATAAAGGAGATGATACAGAAGAAGAGAAAGAGATACAGCAAAACAGAGGAAGAGATGAGCTTAGAAGCAAAGTCTTAAAATGGACACAAAGGGATGAGAATCCAAGTGAAGTCAGTCACTCTAACAAGAGGGAGAGTTTATCTGAGACACATGAAAAGATTAAGAAGATAAAGGCAGGAACGATGATATGTTAAGGTCTGATTGACTGTGTAAATGTTAATTTATAAGCAGTGACTTGGGTATTACTATAAATCAATGTCTGAAGGAGAAACTCAGAAGGAGGGTAAAAGAATCAGAGGTTTAAGGAGCAAGGAATAGATCTGAAACGTTAAATGGCAGAACAGTTCGGGCTCAGCAAGAACCACTCTCCTCATGAGAGACAGACACTTGCAGCAAAAAACTTTAATGGGACCCAATAAAGGGACTTGGTGATAGGAAATAACTAGTTCACGAGAAATGTGTTAAACAAGATAATTTAGTCAAAAGAATGAATTGCTGAAAATAATGATCAAAAACACTTTTTTTTCCCCACAAATAGGTAACTTGGGTGCTCCTTCAGTTTTATTTAAAATGTTTTGTTGTTAAATATTTTTGTCAATTTCCAGAATATTTTTTCCTTTTTCCTTTCTTAAGTTTTCAGTATCTATCTTTATAATTATTACTGTACTTATTTGTAATAGTAAAAATTTACCAAAGACACTCACACACACTCACAAATAAAACTAATATCCAACAATAGATGATTGGTTAAATGTTCTCAAACACTAAGTATGGTATGAGATAATTTCTGAATAAGGTATATATGTATATGTTATTCATATGTATGAGCAAAGAAATGGTACATCTATAATAGTGGTTGTCTCTAGGTTGGATCGTGGTGGGGTTTCTGATGTACGTCTTTTTGCTTGTCTGCAATTTATGATTTTCTTCTGAAGTACGTAAATTACTTTTATTTATAGGTAAAAAGAAAAACACAGAAAAGGAAAAATACTAAAATTTTTCAGACTTAGGCCTTTTAGATATTTTTCTTTAATTTATAAAGTTTGAGTTAATTCTTAGTCAAGTGTGTCTACTCAGCTGTTAGGCCTGTTCTGTGGTCTCCTCATATACTACCTCATGACCTTTATACAAAAAGTTATAAAGTCTTGATAAAGTGAAGGGAAACATTCATTTTTTTCACCCTCAATCCATTAAAAACTTTTCCAAACAATTATGGCAGGCATAATCCCCAACTGTTGAGTATTTAGGTTTTTTCAACTTATCAATAATACATTTTTTTGAACATTTATTTCCCCTTGTATTCTGGGGGATAGGGGTGGGGTGGGGAGACTTGGAGGAAACAGCAAAAAACCAAAAAGAGATGATCAGAGGAGAACAAAGCATTTCAAAAGTGATCTGGTGCACTTCAAAAATCGAACTGCTACATGAAAAAAAAAAACCAGAATGGAATTGATTTATGGAAAAAAATTATTGTATTGATAGATCAATTTGTTTGCAGCCAGTTGGTCTTTAAAGTTGTTTTAAATTGGATCCTGTCCTGCAAGATGACTAGGAAGTGTTCTAGGGCCTGGGAGCATGAATGAAGAATACAGAGTGGGTTGACTCAGAGTGGATCTTGGTTGGAAAAAATCAAGAGGTGAAAGACAACGATATTATAGAGGTCGACGTGAAGCAATTGGAGATTAAAGCAGGGGATACTTTTAAGTCAATGCTTTAGGTCAATCATCAATGTTCGAAGCATTCAAAAGACAGATAATCAGTGCTAGACTTCACGCAAGGCAGGATCCCAGCCTGCCCCACGTGGGGTGCGTCATTGCAGAGTTACACTGGCCCTGTCTCCGTGCACAGACAGTGATTGCCAATGACACAGCAAGCTTGAAGATAGGTACGTATCACTATATATATAGCAGCACGGCAGTTAAACTTTGCATTTTCGGCCTGTTTCAAAGTCTCAAACCCTGAACCCATGTGAATTTGCATGAGCGCAGCCCAGTTAAATGAAATATTGTCTGCAAGGTAGAAGCAAATCCTATGCAATCCTATGGCCTTCAGACAGTCTGTCTCACTCATGGGTTACTCTTACATAAATAAGCAAGGATCTGGCTTGGCTTTCAATCACACTGACCTTCAGGGTGGTGCCCTTGTGCTCTGACAGGTTTGCAAGAGGAACGTGTTAGGATGCCAGACCACCAGTATGCAAGCCGATTGAATACAGAGGTAAATAATTTCTTCCCTGAGGTGATTTCAAGGTTCTCCGACAGAACTGTTTATCAAACCTCCATTTCATAGTATCCTTTTGTTTATAGAAAAACAGACCAAAATACCTGCAACTGTCCTGAGCAGATTTTAAATGACATGCTCGGGAATTCCCAGCTAATTTGCAACAAGTTACATGTTCATACATCCCTGAGGGCAAACTCTGTGACACCTCTCACTGAAATGTTCCAGCTGACACTTAGAGAGGACGACTGTGATTTCAATTTAAATATGACATGTAAACAAAAGGAAGTACCTCAATAGCAACTTACTTAACGAACTGCCTTAGAAACCTGAAGCACTTTAAGAAAGCTAAATCAAACCAATATGGATCTTTTTTCCTAATGTAGAAAAAAAGAAAAAAAACTAACACAGCAGGGGCTGAAATATGTGATAAACAATTTGGAAACAGCTGTGCAGATTGCAATAGTCTCCCAATAATATACTGCTTGTATTTTCTTCTCAGTTTGATTCCTTGACTCCTGGAAGTACTGAAAAGTTACAAAATATTTTCTTATGGCAAGGTGTTTTACTGTGATCAATTACCTTTCCTTCTGTGTGCTGTGCTGTCGTTAGTCACATGATTAATGTCTAAGGGGGCAGAGGGGGCAGGGCCCCGGGGTATGCTTGTTTTTTTTCTTTTTTTCTTTCTTTCTTTTCAAAAAACATCTTAGAATTGAAAAGTGTGTAAAAGAAATTCCAAATGTCAATAGCAAATGATTAATTTCCTGGCAGTTATGGATAATAACTTACTAAAAAGAAAATTAAGCATGGAATCATAAAGAATTTGTGAAATTTCTGTAATTTTAATATGTTTGAAGCCTTGGCAACCAGTCTTCAGAATATATCAAAACCTCTCAGATTTTGCAATTAAATCTTATGGCCACAAAATCTTCCACAAATATATTTATTAAGTGCTACTAGCTAGTATTAAGTTGTAGTAAACCTAGTATTTCTGGTGATTTTACGTACATTTTTTTACATGTCATCTGGAATTTGTTTTCATGTAGGGTATGACAGTAGAGTTATAATCTTTTCCTCTTGTCTTTTTATAATTAACCAGCAAAATGTCCCAACTTCATCTTCTTTTCAATTTTTCACTGAATTGTAATGTTACTTTAAACATAAAACACGTGTGCGTACATGTCCACAGACACACCTCTGTTTATTTCTGAGTGATCTATTTTTTTTATTTGACTTGTCTATTCCTGTACTGGTACCATATTGCAATAATTATAATTGTATCATTCCATTAGGCTTTCTTTTTCAGGATTGCTTTAGACATTATTGTAACTCATTTATTCTCCTATACAAAATTTAAATAATTTTATCCAGTCTTAGTAGAAGTGGTCATATTACTTTTGGGAATTGCATTACATTTTAAAACTAATTTGGGGAGAATTAACATTTTTAATAATGAGTTTTCTTATGCAATAGTATATCTCTCCCCTCTTCAAATTTTATAATTCTCCTCCTATAGTTTCTGAGCATTACCTCTGCTTGTGTTTTCCATCGCCCATCTGCTCCAGAGCAGGACCCAATAGCTTGAATGAGTCTGGGTTATTCCACTGTTTGCCTTGGGGGAGTCTTCAACGAGCCATGTGATGAGTACATCATTTCTGAGGAATAAGACTAGTGTTTCCTAGGCTCAGTTTCTCTCTAAAAAAGTCGTTCTACTCATTTGTGGTATGCTTGTATCAGTTTCTGATCCCCTTTCCCCCTCCCTCCACTCTTGCTACGTATCATTTGGTAAGCTGTATTTTTAGTTCTTTGATCAGTCTTTCTGGCTCTCAATCATTTCTAACTCTCCTTTCTAATGAACCACAAAGCTTATTCAGAGACACCTCTAGCTTGGGAGAAAATAGACTACGCAGAGCTCTCTTCTGATTCCAGGCACTTTAATTCACAGTCCTCCAACAGACAATAAGAGTACATCTTACTGATTGCCTAATAAAACCAGGAGAAATTGCTCTCTCAATGTGCTATAATTGGATCATATCTTTGCTCACATGGCATTCAATAGGGATCCAGGACAATTTAAGGCTTTTGGTTTTTTTTTTTTTTTTTTTTTGGTTTCTTTATTAGCATAAGAAAGATATAAACCATGGTTAGGACATTGAAAACTTTCCACTCCCATGATGGGTGGTGGAACTATCAATTCAGATTCTACATTCATGGGATCTTTTTATGTGTCAGATGGGGTACTTGTTCTCTCAGATACTATCTGGCTTTATGACAATCTCAGTTTTTCAAAAGGTAGCTGTAAGCCCAGACATTTGAAATAAAAAATAATAGGTTATGAAAGCTTAAGTCCATGTATTAAAATGATCACAGGAGATAAGTCAGAGCCAATAGTAATAGTAAAATAAATGTAGCAGGCATCACTTGTTGAGTTTTTATTATGTACTAGATGCTGTAAATAATTTATCATCATTATTACAACAACTGCATGAGATATGTAAAATTAGCCCCATTCTATAGATGAGGAAAACATCTCAGAGGGATTAGGTACCTTCCCCAAGGCTGCACATTGTGAGTGAAAGAAGGAGGAATTGAATCTTCATCTGACTAATGTTTGTGTTCTTTTCAGTACAGTATTTTGCTTCCATTCATCCTTACTATCTACACAATTCTAAGAAGCTTAGAGAAATTGATTATCCAGTTTTATACTGTAAAACATATTAGAAATGGCAAATTGGAAAGAGTTTGAGAGACTTCTGGAAGTACAAAAGATTATACTGTACAACAATGACAGAGTTAAGTTGCCACAGAGACCATATGGCATATAAACCTAAAATATTTATCATCTGACGATCTACAGGAAAAAGTTTGCAGAACCCTGGATTAGAGTAGATGGAAGCAGGGGGACAGATTATTCACTGATGGCCTATGGGCTTCATCTGATTGCCATGTTTTATTTGGCCTATACATTGTTCTTTTGTTTGTTTAAAAGAAAATATGAAATCTTTTCAACATTTAAAATTGAGATCACATATAAAAAAATCCAGATTCCTAGTTACTCTTGAAAAATCAGAAGTTCTAACAATTTTGGATGTAATTTTCTGCACAGCAAGAATTAGAGCTGAGTAGGGGCAACCCCCTGCATGGGCATGAGCTCTCCGTTTTCCCATTGTCCTTCCACTCCCAGCCTAATCCACTCGTCAATCTACCTCTGTCCTGCAGGAATCTAAGTGTACAAACTCCAGAAGAAGCTGGAGATAAAGGTAGTAGTGATTCAGTAAAGAGCTAGGAATGCCCTGTTGAGGAATTTGAACTTGATCCTGAGGTGCCGGGGAGCCACTGAAAGGTTTGAAAGAGACAACTGACCTGAGGAGACTGGCCTTTTAAAGAACAATACTCTGATAGCACCATGAAGAATGAACTAATGGAAACAGTGACTGAAGGCAGTAAGACCAGTTAAGAGGCTTTTGAAGAAGTCCAGTGAAGAGTTGAGGGAGGCCTTAACTTGGTGTCAGAGGGAAAGTAAAGAGGCAATCGGTATTAGGAATATTTACAAGGCAACCAAGAGCACAGCTGGGACTGAGCTACAAAGAGGAGATATTAGATTGACAAAAGCTCACCACTGCTACTTGTACTAGAATGGTGTGGGGAAAAGCGTTAGCACTGACCATTTTTTGAACACCCACTTGGGGATTGTCAACAAACTCTTAAAGTCAATAAGGCATAGGGCCTGCTTTGTATGGTTGACTGATCGACCTTGGGTCAAGACAGCTTATGTATCAGGAGCTTTGGGGATGACAGGCGTTGAGGTGGGGTAGAGAAGCTCTTCGGAAGAGACTATAAAAAAAATATCTAGGGCCAGTGGCCTTCCATTATAGGTAGGTGTAGAATATTAGGGTAGTTGAAGGGAGAAATGGCTTTGTTGGGAGCCTTGGGGTCCAATGTACATCCTAGATTTGGAAAGTCTGGTAGATACAGATAGATATAGAGACCTCACAGGGGCTCAAAGATAATACCAAATCCACGTGCCTCTTTCTACTCCTTCCTAATACTGTCTCCAAAACCAAGGATGGTTTCTGATGGTGGAAGAGCAGCTTCCTCAGGACCAACCTAGGACTATGAAAGGAGACTTACCATTCCTCTCAGCCTCCTTAGATGCACAGCAGACGAGTCACTTCTTGCCTGCTGGAAAGACCCTCACGAGCTTTCCAATAAGGATCTATTCCCACCTAATAGTAAGGAGAATTGAAATGCTACTTTCACTTGTGAATGGAGAGGTAATCTCAAAACAGTCATTTATTTGAAGA
The DNA here is from genome assembly GCF_028023285.1 of Balaenoptera ricei. Lineage (NCBI taxonomy): Eukaryota > Metazoa > Chordata > Mammalia > Artiodactyla > Balaenopteridae > Balaenoptera > Balaenoptera ricei. The sequence goes on along the minus strand of NC_082642.1, from coordinate 14,259,034 downwards.
AAAAAAAAGAAAAAACAAGTACTCAATAGCATTTTCTAAAGATTTTGACCAAATGGAGAATGAAAGACACAGAGGGTTTAAGCCATTTCTCTGAGAAGACATGGCAGTTTCCATGGAGCATCACATCAAAGGAACTCAAACCACAGCACCCTGAATTTTGAAAATAATGGTAGCTTCCCCAATCAAGTTCATCATTAACAGTGAACTGAATCTTACAGAAGAGGAAGGATTTTTCCTTAACAACCCACACACCTCTGTCGAATTCATTCAGAAGAGTAGCTGAGGCAATTTTCTAAGCCCTATATTTTACCAGTATTATAGAGAGGTTGCTGAAGAAAGTCCACAAGGAGTAACTGGAAGACAACGGGAAAAGCAAAGAGGTTAAAAAGGAAACCTAGAAAATGCTGTCACTGTAAAGATTACAGTTTCTGAAACAAAATCTCAGACAATGCTCACTGTTGGAAAGAACTTGTGATAACTGCTCTAGGCAGAGTAATTTTGTTTGCGTACGGAGAAAAAAGAAAGAAAACACATTTTGAAACAGTAACTAATATTTAGAAAGGAAACTTACTGGAAGCAAACTAGAACCATTATGCTTGTCTGATAAAAATGGGATTTTCAAATTTGCAAAAATTTGCATTTTCTACATAATGCACACACATTTTCCATGCACAGCATTCAAATATTAAAATCTTTACAGAGCCTTTTATTTAGTGTAATGCATGTGTACAACATTTTGCACTGCCCCAGATAAAAATTCATCTTGTGGTGTCATGCTGTGTCGATCCTGAGGAATGGCACACAAATCCTCATTTTAACAGGACAATAGCTTTGGGTAAGAGGATAAGCTAGTCCTCCTTAATCTCACTACCCAGCAGCTGACTCTGGAGGGCCACCCACATGGCCAGAGATTTGAGGAAGAACTGAGGTGAAGCATTTCTAAGAATGGCCTTTTCTTTCTCAGTATCTCAACAACTTCTGGACCCACTAAAAGAAGAGACCAAATAATAAATACCACTTTCATGGTGTTTTACAGTCAACAGAAAGCCCATCTCATTAAGTTTTCATAAAAGTTGCTGTTGATGACAGCAATGCTGGTCAAATAGATTGAATAATTGTCCTGGATCATTAGGAGGTGGCAGATGCGGGGCTTCAACCCAGGCAGTGTTTGGGTTGTCACAGCTGTGTCTTGGCCAAGGAACAGCAGCAAGAGTGGGGGAACCCCTCTTCCTTTCAGTGGCCCCTGTGTCCGGGAGTCATGACATGATACTTCAGTTCATTTTCAGGGAGGGTCCTTCTCTTGCAGGTCCTCTTTCTTTTGACATTTATTCTATAATATTTATATCACTTCAAATTGTACCCACTAACTATCTGTGCAGTGGCTCCATTACTAAGTTCTGCCACTTTCTAACTTCTAAGGAGTTTTAGGCAAGTAGCTTAACAGCCCTGAGCCTAGGTTTTTAAAAATCTATTAAATGGGGATAAGAAGTATCTATCACATAGCATTGTTGGGAGGATTTAATGTAATGGTGTATGCAAATCACTTATCAATACATAACACGCACTAAACACTCAGTAGATAAGAATTTTTTTTTAATTAATTAATTAATTTATTTATTATTTTGGCTGTGTTGGGGCTTCGTTTCTGTGCGAGGGCTTTCTCTAGTTGCAGCGAGTGGGGGCCACTCTTCATCGCGGTGCACGGGCCTCTCACTATCGCGGCCTCTCTTGTTGCGGAGCACAGGCTCCAGACGCGCAGGCTCAGTAATTGTGGCTCACGGGCCCAGTTGCCCCGCGGCATGTGGGATCTTCCCAGACCAGGGCTCAAACCTGTGTCCCCTGCATTGGCAGGCAGATTCTCAACCACTGCGCCACCAGGGAAGCCCAAGAAAAAAATTTTTTTAAATTAGCAGGAAGCTGGTAATATGCAAGTTCAGTGGAGAACATTTACTTCTCCAGTTAAACTGTGAGCTGTCAGGAGGACAGGCCATTATTTATTTAATGTATCTGTATTTATTGTATTTTATTTAATGTAGTCTGTATTCTACCCTGGGGCTTTCCCTAAGAATATGTTAATCCTTTCTACACACTCTTAGGAAAACACTACTTTCTCATCTCTTAGAAGGAAGATGGTCTTGTTTAGAATGTGAGAGCCTAGGGGGCAGAAGCTATTTCCCTAAGGGACAGATGGATGGGGCTGGAGAGATGGAAGGATAAAAGGGTAGAGAGAATAACATAATAACTCACTCTTTAATATTCATTGTTAGTTAGATGGAATATAGAGACCTATTTGAGTCACTTAAATTGATTATTTCTGTTAGAACAATCATTTTCTGAACTAAGTTATCTTCTGAACTATACTTTGGGATGTCAGAGTTACACTACATAAAATAAGAGGCATTTCATTAACACTCATTTTGCAGATGACATAAATCAGGCCCAAAGAGTATTTTCAAATATGTCTTTGAAATGTCATAGTTAAACCACCTTATTTTCTCCAAGATTAATGCATTCAAAATTTCTTCTTGTGCAAAAAACAAAAAAGTAAAATACATTTTAAAATTTAAAATGTAGCTTAGGGAATTCCCTGGTGGTCCTGTGATTAGGACACGGGCTTTCATTGCTGTGGACCCGGGTTTGATCCCTGGTGGGGGAACTAAGATCCCACAAGCCGTGCGGTACAGCCAAAACAAAACAAAACAAAACAAAATGTAGCTTAGTTAAGTATTTTTCTTTTGCTAGAAAGATTAAAACAGACACAAATACCAGCATTAGAGGAGCTTCAGTATCAGCGGTTTACTAATCAAAATCTCTTTTGGGTAAGTTCATGACCATTTCTGTTTCCTCTGGATCACCTGCACTTAGGTCACTTTTTTGGTGATGTCATCAAAAGAAAAAGGTAATATTCTTTAAATGTAACTCACTGCAATCAGTCACCATGTGGTGGGGGGAAGCACTAAGCAATAAACGGTCTGTCTACGCAACTCATCAATCAATTAATGAAAAATCATTTATTAAGCTTGATAGTTCATCTGATCTCCAATCAACTCACTCAACAAATATGTATTAAGCATCTACTAGTGCAAGGAACTGTGTTGAGTGATAATGACATGTTGGTAAGGAAAACAGACATGGTCCTTGCCCCCATGGAGTTTACATCATAGTAGGGGATAAGAGACAATAAATGAGTAAATAAATGAATATATAATTGCAAATCATGATAAGTGCTATGATCAGGGCACCTACTTAGGGTTGGCAGTATTAAACTTACATATACTAAAAGAAATTTTCATTGCTGATCTGAAGTTCAAATTTAACTGGGAGTCCTACATGTTCATTTGCTAAATCTGGCAACCCTACCAGTATAGAAAATAAATGTGTGTGTGTGCGCATGTGTGTGCACACGTGCGTGCGTGTGTGTGTGAGAGTCGGGGGAGAGATATATTAGACAGGATAATCAAGCAAAGCTCACTCTAGACACTCTATTTAAATTGACACTGAACAGATGAAAAGGAGCCAGCCAGGAAAGGAATAGGGTGGCATATGGTGGGATGTTGTTGCAGGTATGGGTAGGGAGTACAGAATTCCAGACAAAAAGGGGTTCATAGGGGGTTCAAAGGGGTTCAAAGGCCCCGAGATGTTCATTCATTCAGCAAGTATTCACTGAGTGTCTATTATGAGCCAGGCCCTGTGCATTGGGGGTACAATGGTGAGCAGGACAGAAGCATTCTCTTCTCTCACGGACCTACAAGTCTAAAGTACCAACTGAGGACGACAGGGCACAGCAGCAGTGAAATCATATTTAGCAAGGGGATGGAAGATAATTCAACTATACCATTTTTATTCCCTTAGCTGCTAATATGAGGCTCAATGAAAAAACAAAAATATGTATTTGTTGAATTCAACACCCATTTATCCTGAACTTGGCCAGGGGAAAAAAAAAAGAAAAAAAAGAAATTGACAGACAACCTTTTGTTACCCTTTACAATAATTGTCTTTGGGTTGCTCATCAATAAAATGCCTCAAAATTAATGAGAAGTAAAATGAACCGTCTAGAGAAAATTCATACTCGTTTAAATAACTCCTTAAACCAATCAACTCAAGTGGAGAAAAAAGGCAAAAGGCACAAAGACATGAACACAAAACAACCACTTGGTTGATCCAGTGTGCCTCAAGAATAGCAAAGATGCTCTGGATGCGAGAAAAGACCAAAAAAAGGATAAATTCTAGAAATATAACCATCTGGAAAGTTCCAGGATAACCACAAATATCTTATACTCCAGTGAATTGTCTTTTTGCTTTGAAGATCAGTTCATCTGGGGGAAAGGAGTGATTCTTGTGGATAAGAGCACAGAGCCATCCCTCTCATCATAGAAGCTAAGGCAAATTTTTTCTGCCTTGACAATTATCTGAGATTTTTCAGATAATATCCATTGTATTAATGGTAATGCAGTTCAGGAAAAATGATCAGAGATTACCTTGCAAGCCATGAGTTGAGTTCATTATGTGAAAATCTAAGGGGAAGAAATAGAATCTGATTTAAGGCTCAACTTTTAATTTGCTTATCTGAGCAAATTAAAAAATGAATTCATATTCCAATGTATTTTATGAATATTACAGAATTTGCTTAAAGTATATTTCTTTGCAAATGCTCTTACCTAGGTTTATTCACCAATTAACAGCCCAAAACAAAACAATCTGATAGGATGATTATGATATGATAATAATTCAGAGACTAGTTATGTCAAACTAACCTTAAATACATAGGGTAGTCTATTTCTCTAGCCTGTTGTTCTCTCTTGGAATCTCAATATCATATTCAGTCTATTTGTTATACCTCTTAGAGTCATATCAATTGCAAATTTGACAAGTCTGCAATCTGTCCTTCCATGTCAGTCACCGATAAAAATATTAAACAGAATAAATCCCTCAATCGAGCTCTCTGCCAAGCTACTAGAAATACGGACTTTTATTGCTACTTAAATCAATACCCAATTACTTAATTTTGCTTCTTACTAACTCTAACTTCTCCATATTATTCCACAAGTTTCTAATGAGAGGCCAAGTGCCTTGCATAAATCCAGACGAAATTTAGTAGGGATTAAAAATAATCCCTGCATTTGGGTCAAAAATTCTAATGCACTTTTGAAAACACAGCAGCAAACTCGTTCACAGTAGAGCAACTAGGATGATGAATGAAATCAGAACTATGTCGTACGCAGAACAGAAATAGGGATTTGCAGAGAAGAAAACATTGAATTTTTTTTTTTGATAGTTTTTTTTTTTTCTAACGTATAAATGGCTTTCATATGAAAAAGAAGGTGTTCGTCTTCATTGCTAAGGAGGCAAATTCAAACTTCCACTGAGGTCTGGCAGGCAATGTGAGTGAGGGAGGACAGCCTTACTCTTGCTTTTCCTCCTTTGATAGAGACAGAAGCACAAGAAATAATGCCTTTCCTCTTAACTCTCCTGTAAAAAGGCACTGTGTAAACTCAATAGCCCACGGCAGACGATCCCTGGGCTCAGTTTAGGGGCAACACGGAGTGGTGGGAACTATGACTGAGGTATTCTGCGCGGATTAAAAGCGGGGGCAGCCGTTTCCTAATGCCAGCTCATTGTTGTCAGGGGAGATGTTATCTATGCACTCCCAATATTAGTACAGCTAACAGCTTTTTCAAAAGTAATCAGAAATCTGGGTTTTTATCTTAATTCTCTTGATTTTTAAATCTGGGCAATAAATTCAGAGTTTAAAAAGAAAACAAAAAACTTTGCCAGTCAACACCGGTGAAGCCCAACAAAACCAAGCTTCTAGTTACTATAGGATTCCCAGAGGTGAGCCCAGGACCAGTGATTTGCAGATACAGGGAAGCAGGTAGGAGGTGAGTGGAAAGAAGCACTCGCTGCTCCCCAGAGCTGCCCTGCTTTCCCTCCAGATCACCAGCTCTGGGTGGAGTGACCTCCTGCTGGTCATGACGGAAGGCAGCCTTATCTGAGACTGCACTGATTGAATTTTAATGCCCAGTCTCACTCTGAGAGGCTATGCTTCCAAATAAAACTTTCCCTGGGGGTTCAGAGAAAGGAATCTATGGCTGGAAGGTTCTTGATAGTGTGTGTTGGAGAGGTAGGATGTAATCTCAGCTTTGCAAAACAATAACCATTTGGAGACAGAAGACTTGGGAGGGAATTCCTAACTGATAAAAGAGCAGGCACAAAAGAATTAAGGTAGAAATGAGGATAGACTGAAACGGAGATGGCAATGAGAAGATTCTAATGGAAGTGTATTGTTTATGTCACTTACACCTAGGGTCACAAACTGGCCCCCTCCGGTTAGGCTTGGCTATCACAATGCTTAAAATTAAAATTGAACCGGAAGTACTTTTGGAGGGCATGCACCCTCCACTTAGTCACCGGCCCCACCACGTTTTGTTGTCTTGTGTCCTGGACCATCACAAATTCGTATTACCTGCTTTGTTCACAAACTACTTAGGGCTGTACTATCATTAATACAAAGGCAATTTTTTTTGATTTTATGTGACTATATTTTCCTGAGTCAAGTTCATGATGCATACATCCAATACGTCTTAAATATTCTTATAGGAATTTGGAACTTCGAAAATGATCTAAATGAATTGGCCAAAGATTTCAATTTTCAATCAACTGTTCTGGCATCCGAGACACATACATTTCTAGGGTTTCACTCTTATAATTTAAAATCAGGTTTTGCTGTCACACAAATACCTGTGCTTGTATAAGCCTTTTACAACCATCCTCCCATTGGATTCTCGCCAAATCCCTATTCATTCATTCATTAGACAGAGGCCTACTAACTACAGATGGCCAACTATTATGCCAGTTGTAGGTGCTCAGAATGTAGCAATAAACACAACTTAAAACCTCTACTAAGTAAGCAGGTGAGGCACTTTTTTTCCCATTACAAATGCATTTACTACAGAAGTAAAACAGAAATACGCCCTCTGTATTGAAGATTAAGGCAATGCAAAAGTGTACAGAGTAAAATGTGAAAGCCATTCCCTTACGTTTATATTCATTTACATACAAATGTCATTTTTGCATAAATGCTATTATACAATATGCACTTTTCAGAAACATTATTTTGTAACTAAAAATGTTGATTTTCCATGTCTTCTACTTTTTATAGGCTCCAAAGTCTTCCCTGGTTTGTATGTAGTAAAATATATATATATATATATATATATATATATATATATATATATATATATTTAATCCTTATTGGAGAATAATTGTTTTACAATGTTGTGTTAGTTTCTGCTGTATAACAAAGTGAATCAGCTATATGTATACATATATCCCCAATCAGCTCCCTCTCGAGCCTCCCTCCCACCCTCCCTATCCCACCCCTCTAGGTGGTCACAGAGCACTGAGCTGATCTCCCTGTGCTATGCAGCTGCTTCCCACTAGCTATCTATTTTACATTTGTTCGTGTATGTATGTTAATGCTGTATATAGTACAATATATTTAATCTCTTCCTTATCAATAGACATTTTTGGCTTTTTACATTTTTGTTGTCGTTATACTGATGCACTATATAGGTATCTTTGTCTGCATAAGGAAATATTTCTTGAGGTATATTACTAGAAGTAGCTTAACTGAGTACATTTAAAATGTTGAGTGATACCGACAAAAATGTGTATAAGAACACCTGATTCTCCTCATTCTTGCCAACACTGAACTGAACGTGAAAAAACTCTTTAAATCTTGTTAATCAGATGGATGTAAAATGTCTCATTTGAATTTGTATTTTCTCCATTTGGAAATAAACATCATTTTACTTGGCTATATATATGTGTGTGTGTGTATATATATATATATATATATATATATATATATATATACACACACACACACACACACACACACACACACATACAGAGATCTGCAAATTATTTTTTCATATTTTTATTCAACTTTCTATTGAAAATGTTTCATATTGATTTGTAGGTGTTCTTTGTGTATTTAAAATATTAAGACTGTAAAGATGTTGCAAATATTTTCTTCTAGTCTGTCATTTGTCTCCTATTTATGCAACTTACTTTTAAAAATTTGTGTATAAATTGGTTAATTTTTAATTTTACTGTTTTTAAGTTTTGAGTGGTATTTTTTTGAGTGTTATTTAGGAAGACCATCAACATTTCAAAATTATAGAAATAGCTCCTGGTATTTTTATAGTTTTTTCTTAACATTTTGCTCTGTAAACCCTCTAGAGTTTCTTTTTAGGAATAATATGAATTAGGCATTTAACTTTGTCTCCCAAAGGAATAGCCCATTGACCCACACTATTTATTAAAACACCTAATCTGTTGCCTTTATACTGGAAGAACAATTTGGCTTGGGTTTCACATTCTGTCCCTCAGAAGTAAAAATGTGCTGCCTTTCCATCTTCTGAAATTGAATGTCACTTGGGCCTTGGTCAAGTCCAAGGCCAACCTGATTATTCCTGCTCTTGTAAGTGACTTGGATTTTCTGCTTAGATGTCCCCATAATTCTTTCTTTAAACTTGAAATTCAATAACTTTGCCAGATTGTCTCATCGTGTTGATGATTCCAAATGAAAATTTCCTGGCATCTGGTGGGTCCTTTAAGTCTTTCCATCCACTTATTACATCATTTCAGGAGAATATTGTTTTATTATGTTTTAAAATAATTTCCATGTGCTTTCTTCTTCAAAAACACTCAACTATCTGCCATCCACTTCTACCATATTCCCTATAGTCATTACTATAACTTTGTTCTTTTCTACTTTGTTTCATGTTATTTCCTTAAATCTATCTTCTATGTCCCTAACAGTGCTTTCAGAGAAGTTCATTCTATTTTTGTTGCTTCTAAAGTCTTTTTTATCTCTTAAGTGATTTTATTTATCTCTCCAACTTTTCTCTTGAGCTCTGCTGGCACAGTTTTAATCTCCCTTGATTTTTTTATGTCTCTTCTGTGAAATCTTTAATGATATATCTGTATCTATCTATATCTACATCTAGAGAGAGAGAGAAAATTCATGCTGTCCTTCATAATAATGGAGAATTCTTTGTCTAAACTTTTCTTTAATACTTTGGTAAATTTGTTTGGGGGATTGTGGGCTCTCCTTTGGCTTAAATTGAAAAAAAATATTTTGCAGTTTTGATGAACATGTCCCACTCCCTCCGTTTTGATTATTACTCATCTTTAAAAGAGACTGGCTATTTATTAAAGAATAGTATAGTGCAGGGATACAGGGAAATGGGTGGAATAGCGTTGAGTAAGCGGAAGCCAATTGCAGTTCTAATTTGGGTTTTGTTCTGGTTATCTATCATTGCAAAACAAACCACCCCAGAACTTAGCGGTTTAAAACAACAATCAGTTGCTTTGTTTACAAATCTGCAAATTGGGCGGAGCTCAGCAGGTTCACCTCATTTCTGCTGCACGTGGTATCAGTGGGGCAGCTCTAAAGAGGTTGAAGGATCCACTTCAAGGATGGCCCACCCAAAGGTCTGGGAAGTCAGGCTGGCTGTCATTCTCTCCCCAGGTGGTACACTTCACAGAGAGGCTTGACTTCACAGTAAGGTGGCTGCGTTCCAATGGGGAGTGTCACAAAGAACAGGAAGTGGAAGTTGCTAGTTTCTTAAGGCCTGGGCCTGGAAATTGGCACAGCATCCCTTCCTCTGCATATTATAGATTTACGGGGACAAGGGGAGGGAACATAGACTTCATCTCCCCATGGGAGGACTGTCAAAGAATTTGGGAGTCATGTTTGAAAAACTGCCCCAAGTTGTCTGTCTCAAGCATTTGTTGCTAAATCTGTTTTCTTTCTTTTGGGAATACATCTTTTTGCAGTCCATGGCATTCAAATTGAGTGCCATAGAGAAAAGATCCGTAAGTTACAGATAAAGTCTGTTTTGGTTTGGAAAATTTTGCCTCCCTCCCTCCCCACCATGCAAATAGCCTCCTGCAATGCCCTAGCTGAGAAACTAGAGTGTAGGTCAGCATGATTTCTACTCATCTTGCATTTTGAAGGGTCAGATTATTTTCCTCCATTTCTTCCTTGGCCCATCCAACCTGATCTTATCTGTGATCTAAACAATGGAATGTTAGCTAGGCCTTTCAGTGATGTGATATGCTGTCAAGTCTGAGAGGAATTGACCTGGCTCAGCATCTTTCCATCTCTTGTTCAAGATTTCACATTATTTGGCAGCAATACTTCATATGTAAATATTTCATAGTTTGTGGTTTGGAGTTGTGACTGTTTCTATGTTTCACGTGCTATGAAAATTTCCTTTCTATTTTTCAATGTTTTTCATAGTTTTAGTTTGTTTTGAGGGAGTCTAGTAGAATAAATATTTTATCCTCCTGTTTTAAGCAGAAGCTCCATGTGAACTTCAGAATCACCTTAAAAAAATCTGTTGGGATTTGAGGAGGCAGATTATTCTGAAGGCACAGATTACTCGGGGGAAGGGCTGACTACTTTACAATATTGAATCTTCCCATCCTATTTCGTAGTAGGGCTCCTCATTTACTGAGGTTGTCTTTTTGTCCTTCACTAAAGTTAAGAGTTTTCTTCTCACATATCTTATAGGTTTATTATTTAGGGCTATTCTAATTATTTTAGATTTTAAAATGTTATCGTGAGCAAAATAATTTTCCCATGACATTTTATCATCAGTTGTTACTGAAGCCTAGAAAAGCTATTGATTTCTGTGTGTCAGTCTTCTGTCCAGCCAGATTTCTGAGCTCTCTAAATTTTGCCATTTGAGTCGCTTGTATTTTTAAGTAGACAATCATATCATCTCATCTATTAAGTATTTAATTTTAATTTTTATATTTTAAATTTGTATGATTTTACTTTTAAAATTTCAACTTATCCCTGTCTTCAGGATTTAGTCTTTTATCCCATCTTAGTAAATAATTATACATGTTTTGGGCTTTGGTTTTCTACAGTTTTGTTTTCCCATGACACTGATCTTATTGCTTTCATAATCTATATCTTCAGTGCAATCTCGCTTCTAAAATCCCAACAGATTTTTATATTTTAAATTGGGATAGATGTGTATACTGAGGCTGCCATCATGATGAAATTAGAAAGCAGGCTTGAAGAAACTGACTGACTTGCTCAATGGTATAAAGCTAGTAAATGATAGAGTCATCATCCAGACTCCCAGCCCAGCCTTCGCTTATTCGTGGAGAAAATAAAACACACATTCCACACATGAGGTATGATCTAAGGTTAAAATTCTTCCACCAAAACTTTTACCAGAACTCCTAATAAAACGAAATTGAATGCATACATGTGTATATTTTTTACTTTTCATAACTTGTTCTTATAAACATGCTAATGAAAAGGCTAAAAGCAGACTGCTGTTAGAACAATACGCAATGTCTGAAAATCTAAATGTTCAATAGTCACATAATGAAAAATTAACTCTGCTTTGAAGATATTCTGATGTCCATAAAAACAGAGTAGGCAGATGAGGGTGGGGATGGGGTTAAAGATAAAAAAGGATAAACCTCCAAATATACTGGGGTCAGGATTTAATATAATGGCACCAGGGATAGCATGCTCAATCAATGGCATTAGATCAAATTTGACCATTTAGCTGTCATTCTGGAAATAAGCTAATTGGCACAGGCTTCAGAATTTGACTTTCATATATTCAGTTGAATTAAGTACCTTTAGAAAAATCAGATGGAATTACATAATGATTCTGATACTATAGGATAATGCCAGCAAGCATGTGGTCTGGATTTTATGTGTTTCATTTCATAAAAGAATTCACTGGGCACTCACTCCACTATCTTTCGGAATGAGAAACTCTTGATGTTAACCCATGAAGAGCAACCTAAATACTGGAAGAATTTCTTCCTTTTCCCTTCAGCACTGCCTGTCATTCTGGCAATGAAAAAAAATGATGTATTTGAGGACCCCCAGGACAGGAAAATTGATAAGAGCTCCCAACTTCTTTTCCATAAACAACCGATCTTTTAAAGCTATTAACACAGGAGCTGGGCATTCAAAGACAGTTCATTTAGCATCTAATAGCAGGCCAGGGTATCAGGCATTATGGTTATGCTCTGAAAAATGGGCCCTGAGTTCACCCTCTATGGCTGAACAGCTGCTCCTTCCCAAAGTTTTAATCTGATTCCCTGAGCATTACATGCCCCAGTAAGGCAGAGCCCACATAAAACCTGCAATAAGCCTGCCATGTAAATTCATTATGGAGCCCAAATAACATGAACAGATTATATTCTCCAGGCCAAGAGAGAGCTTTTAATTTAGACCAAAATTATGATCGCATACTGATTCGACCCCTTGTTCTCTGGAAATTTTTTTCTTGGGAAAAAATTCAGAATTGATCACCTAAAATAAAAGGCATTTTCTTGGTTGTTCAGAATGAGAAGTCAAGCTTAAACACATTGGAAAGAAAATATGCTTTAGGTCAAAAAAAAATCTTAACCCAGAGCTCCTGAAATATAAAGTTTTGTGTTTTTTGTTTAGATACACTTCCCTCTCTCTGACCTGAGAGCCATAGCTTTCTACAGATTCTAAAAGAATGACCTCCTCCCCAAAAGTTTACTGTGTAGTGTTTTAGATCATGTTATGAACAGAAGCCAGTTTGGCAATGTTGGAAATCTTACCTCACGTGAAGCCAAAGCCATGATTGGTTCTTCTCAAAGATGCCCCTGATACCTAATTATGAACTATCCTCCATCACTAGGCCACTGTCTTGTGAATGTATGCCACTGGTCACAATACAGAGAAGGGGAGACAATCACTATTAATTCCCCCACCAGATATTAAAGGACATTAAATAGAGACAAAGGCATTCATGTGTAGTGACAAAAGTGCAATGTATCAATCAGAAGAAGGACTGACTAGTCATAGAAGAATTGAGAATCACAGAATCAAACACTGCAAGCGACCGTCCCAGGTTTATCTAGTGGGGAGAGAGCAAGGTTTAGTTATCCTAACAAATGCAGAATAGTTTTAAATTGTCTTAAACGTCGGTATGGATTTGGGGAGTGGTTGCCTACCACTTCAAAATTCCAAGTTCAGTTGGGAAAAAAAAAACCTTTTGTGTGAAAGATGCAGATAAACATCTGATTCATCAATCTACCCTTCATCTGTCCCCATGCTGAGCATAGAATCCTTTGGATATTATTTGTCTTTATATGCAGGTCAGCCCACAGGAAATATTGCTTTTATCATGTGATCTTTGGGGTACTTGAAATCCCGGTGACAGTAATTTCCTGTGGTGAATTAATAAAGTGGATGCTGATTATGATTCAGCTTCCTAAGTAGCTTGACTATAGAAAGAAAATGAGCTGATCATGCTAGCGTGGATAGTCTGGTCCATGGGTCAGTAACTTCTTGGTGTTTATTATATCAGCACCCTGGTGTCCACCTCTGCCTCATGCATACTTGGCTTAGTGCAAATCATCCTCTTAGTACATGGCTGGTCATGCCAGCCCTAAACTAGAGAACATCACCAGGTTCTTCAGTGTAGAGAGAGAGCCAAAATTTCAAACAGGGGCTAAAATAAATAAGGCACTACTATGACTTGGTGACAATGTACATCAAAAGACAGAACTACCTCTTTCAACTCTCTCTCAAGACTGGTTTTTTGCCTAAAACATTAGCTCACAGTCATTTGTGCACATAAAGAACAATTTTTAAAAGAATCTCCATCACACAGCATATCAAGAACTGGTGTGGTAGAAAACGTCCCCTGCTTTCCACCCATGGAAGTAACCTCTTCTCAGGAACTGGCAAGAAGTGAATAGATGAATTCCTAGTGTGGAGCATAAATCTGGCAATAGGAGAACATGAGGAAATCAGAACAGAGAGTACGCAAAAGTAGGAAGACAATGAGAAAGATGAAGGACAGATCCAGAGAGAACATGACGAGTCCCACACTTAAGACACTAGAGGTACAAAGGATACAGCCTATAATCTTCAACAGAAAAATGGAGGGATCCCAGGGAAGATACTTTACCAGCTTCCTAATGTATAGAAATACCTCGTACAGTTTGAAATTATTTAAGACTATCTAAGGTTTCAGAGCAAGCGTAAATTGATTGCAGCATTTCCAAACCAAACTGAAAAAGATTATTTGTTGTCAGACTCTTGCACCACTTTGAGAAACATTTCGATAAATATGGCTACTTGAGTGAAAATTGGATTGCTTTAAAAGAGCTCTTTTGCTGTGTCTCCACTTCTTCTATATACCATCCATCATCTCTCAGTCCATTATCGTTCAATGTCCACTATCTCTGAATATTGTAGTGGATAATATAGTGCTTGTTTCTTCCATAATTTACCTCCCCCATTAATCATCATTATTGTTGTCACAGTCATTGCTTATTAGATTTATGATTGTTTCACCAATATTTTTGCTCACCACTCCTTGTCTCCCAAGTCTTTGTGAGTTCAGTTTCTTACTTCTATAATTGATTATCTATGAGTGGTAAACTCTATTTACCTGAAAATGTCTTTATTTCATTCTTTCCCTTGAATAGTATTTTAGTTGAATTTAGAACCTTGTTTGTAGGTTATTTTCCCTCATAACTTTGTACATATTATTCTACTGTCCAAATTGTTTTCCACTGTAAGTAATTCATCTTTCCTCTCTGGTTGCTTTTAAGATTTCCATTTTGTCTTTGATGATCTCATATTTCACTATAATATATTTGGATGTGGGTTAGTTTTAATTTTTCCAGCTCTGGACATAATATGATGTTTCAGTTTTTCTCTTCAACTCTGGAAAATTATCATCCATTATCTCTTCAAATATTGCCACAGATTAATTCTGCTCTGCATTCTGGGTCATTTGCAAACTTTATCTTCTGGTTAACCAGCTGCATTTAATAGGACATTTATCTCATCCGTTTAGTTTTTAATGTCGATATCTGCATTATTCTTTCCTAACTTGTTTTCTGTTCCTCCATTTATCTCTTTAGTCATTTTAATACGCTTATTTTATAATATATCTCAAGATTTTATAATTTTTGTTTAGTTCCTTAGGGTGCTTGTTCTTCTGATTTACTTTTATCTCCTGACTTTTCTTCATAGTGGAGTTATTTCCTTTTGTGGCTTGTAAATTTTTATTGTGAATTTACTTTCAGGAAGGGTTGTTTTTTTTCTGTGGGATTTCCATGTGTCTGGGTTGAGATAGTATCACTTCAGAGAAGTTTAGCATATTTAGAAATAAGGGAAGGGAAATAATGCTGGGGCAGATGTTTCAATAGTCCTAAAATCTTTTAATCTTAATTCATTGGCTTGTATTTCCTACACACAACTTCCCAGGCCAGGGATTCTGATGCAAAATCCAGATAAATGACAAGTTTCCTCACCATTTTTTAAGGCTGACGGACAGAGTCTGTGACGGAGGGACCACTTTGAGAATCCAGGCTTTATTCAAAGAGCTTTGCTCAAGTTTATCATCATGAGTGAGCCTACAAGAGAAAGGGCTCTGATTTCCACATGGAAATGGGACTCCAGCTCCAAAACCTCTGGGTTTATATCCTATACAAAATCATGCAGCTACTGACAGTGGTATCTTCCCACTCTTGCCTTGTACACCTGGGAATTTCCTTTTCTCTCCTTCAAATCAATTCTACATTTAGCAAAGATTGTTTGCCTTTTTAGATAAAACTTTTTTTTTTTAACATCTTTATTGGAGTATAATTGCTCTACAATGGTGTGTTAGTTTCTGCTTTATAACAAAGTGAATCAGCCATACATATACATATATCCCCATGTCTCCTCCCTATTGCGTCTCCCTCCCACCCTCCCTATCCCACCCCTCTAGGTGGTCACAGAGCACCGAGCTGATCTCCCTATGCTATGTGGCTGCTTCCCACTAGCTATCGGTTTTACATTTGGTAGTGTATACATGTCCTAGAGAAACGGAAACAAAAACAAAAATAGATAAAGCATTTTTTAAAGTTTGTAAAGGCATAGGGCCTATGTGCTTCATTTCAATTCATTATTTTCTGAACATTCCATTATTGTGAAATATGGTAGTTGTTGTTCTGGGATTAAACTTGACTTCCAATCACTTTCTTCTAATACTAGATTCCATGCCACTGGCCACAAGGATGGGGATATCAATCAGATCTGGCCAATCACCATGTTTAATTTCCATAGAGTACTATGTGATTGGCCTAGAGGTGATCTTCTGATACAAGCAGAGCCAATAGGAGTCCTTCTCTGTGGCTGATATGCAAATATTGGGAGAATTAAGTGCTATTTTGAACTAGAAAAATATAAGCCTGGAGATGCCATAAGTCACTCTCTCCTACTTCGTAGTCATCTATCTGTGCAATCATCTGTCTGTACTAGGAAAGAATGACACTAGCACTCAGAAGGAATCAGAGCCAAGAAAGAAAAAGAAAGAATGGACAACCACATTTGAATCCCTAAATCCTGGCATGCCCAGAGTCAGCCCAACTCGTGTTAAATAGGCCAGTGGATTCCTTTTGCTTAAGCTAACTTGAATTGGGTTTCTGGCACTTACATCTGACTTATACACCAATAGATTAAAGCATAAATGGAATTGAGATAAGAAACCATCAATATGGATTTCTTATTTTTTTCTTTTTTAAAAAATTTTAATTAATTTATTTATTAAGTTTATTTATTGATTTATTTATTTTTTGGCTGCATTGGGTCTTCATTGCTGCACACGGGCTTTTCTCTATTTGTGGCGAGCGGGGGCTACTCTTCATTGTGGTGCGTGGGCTTCTCATTGCTGTGGCTTCCCTGTTGTGGAACACGGGCTCTAGGCGTGTGGGCTTCAGTAGTTGTGGCTCGCGGGCTCTAGAGCGCAGGCTCAGTAGTTGTGGTGCATGGGCTTAGTTGCTCCGCAGCATGTGGGATCTTCCCCAACCAGGGCTCAAACCCGTGTCCCCTACATTGGCAGGTGGATTTTTAACTACTGCACCACCAGGGAAGTCCCAATATGGATTTCTTTTATTTATTTATTTTTGGTAGTTCAGTCTGTAGTGCGTGGTTTGACATGAAGCAAAGCAAGTTCTGAGTTCCTGAGAAGCAGTGAGTAAACATCAGATCTAATCTGAGAGGCAAGGGATTGGAGTCACACGATAAAGTCAATGTCAATTCCCAGTAATCTGAACAGGGACATTAAAAGATAGGGTAGGGGAGATGCCAGAGTCATAGCCAGGAAACAGGAACCAGGCATCAGGAATAAGGAAAAGCAAACAAGGCCACAGCAGCAGGCAGGGGTGTGGGCAGCAAACACTGGGCGTTCTGAGTTATGCTGGAGGTCAGCTGAGCTTTGCCTCCCAGTAGCTTCTTAAAGATGCCAGGACGCTGTCCCATTCCTGCTAGGTGGTGCCACCTGGTGTCTAAAAAATGAAGTTGGCATGGAATTGACTGTTAGGGCAAGGAGTCCTTAAGCAAAAAGGACCATAATTTTTTTTTTTTCTAATTATGTATCCCAGCAGTATCTAGACAGGCATCAAAATATATGTATTTTATGGTGATTATCAGTTTCCAAGGCAAATATCAAAGTGACTTACCCTCAGAAAGATGTGTCAAGATATAAGAAATTTGTTTTTAAGTTAAGCAGATTCATGAGAAATATTATACTTTCCGGTGGTAATAACAGTTTTGGTCCATTCTCATCAAAAGGAGCCATCTCCTTATCACCCTATGTTTACAGCTATGGGTAAAATGGGAGAAGAAGTAGCGCTAGTGAGCATAACTAATAAGGCGTTTCATAGATTTAGAAGAAGCAGTATGAAGAATATTAAACATCCATCCTCTGGAATGGATTTTAATGAGAGGATTAGTAAGATGTCCCCACCTGTGTTTGAAAGGTTGAGAAACTTCCAGATAATTAGCTGCATGTCATGGCGGATGGAGTAAAGTATATCTTTCGTTCAAGGAGCTTGTAATCTACTTAGAGATGATGGTACCAAGAGAAAGAATAGATTTCCTTAATGATATATGTTTAGAGCCAATCCCTACATAGCTATTTTCTGGGATAATTTATAGAGCAAGTTTTTGTTGCACATATTAAATCCTGCTTTAGCTACCGTTTGCCTCTTTCGGTGAAGAACTGTTGAGAGTAGGGATGAGTGACTGTGTCCCTCCATCTACATTACCAACGCTCGGCATAGAGTCGGGCACATACAGGTCCTCAGTACATTTTTGTCAAATGGCTGGATGACATCTCAAGGTTCCTGTTAGTCGCATGGTACTTGGAGTCTCACAGCCATCCCATTCATTTCCATGTTAAATTTCCCTTAAGATGCATGGACTATAAGAAATGTGGTCTTTCAAAATGTCACTCACTCTTAAGTGCCAAGCATTCACCAGAATCACACTTGAAATGACATTTTCTAGTAAGAGCCTCTAAGCAGCATAACACTCTTATTTAAAAAGAGAGAATGGTGTCCATTTCTCCATCTCTTTCAATAATCTATATTAAATTTCCTTGTAAGCATTTGCTTGACAGAAAATAAAGGCACCTAGTATGTATTTATTATCATCCAAGAGCCAGCTGTTTAATGAGGTTCTTATTTTATCTCTAAGAAAATCTGGAGCCATTTGTATACTGTGGAATTACTTTACAAGAAGATGTTTCAGTACAGTACTGGCAATATTTCAGTTTTGCAGATAAATGGCTGAGAACAAATCATCATCCTCTTTCTTCTCTTTCATGGGTAGAAAAAAATTTCAAACTTAAACCTCTGTAGAATCTGCATTTAAATGAAGATTGCCAATTATCAAGTATGTTAACGGGGGATTCTTTGGACCAGAGTCGATCATAAGTAGTTTAATCTATTTCCAATACATATATACAAGCAAATAGGAGAAAATAAAAATCACCTATGATCCCACCTAACGCTCTGATTTTGTATATAAATAATAATGTGTTCTAATTATATACCCACATGCATACATACACATGAATTTGGCTGTGATTTTTTTTTAACCAAAATAGATCTTAGAGTATACACCATTTAAAATTTTTCCTATTTTCTTAAAAGATATACTGTGAATATCTTTTAACATCAACACTCTTTTTCTATCATCTTTCAAATGTCTGCATAGGATTTCATGATCTTAATATATTATAACTTACTCAACCAACTAGTAACTTATGTACAACTTTTTGTTCAAATCAATGCATTCATCTTCATGGAGAAATTTCTGCGCATGCCCTTAACTGCTTCTTAGGATAAATTTCCAGAAATAAAATAAATGGATGAAAGGATTCACAAAATCTAATGACTGTAAATATTGCCAAATTGCCTCTGTAAAAGTTCTATCACTTTTCTCTTTTTGCTCAGTAATGTGGGAGGGTTCCCATTCTCCCAAACTCCAATTTGCCCCAAGTTATGATTGTTCTTTTTTGAGTTCTGAAAATTTGAAGATTCGCTAGGCAAAAAATGATACGTAATTTGTTTTATTACTAGTGAAGGCGATCTTATTTAGTGGAGCATCAGCCATTTTTGTTTCTTCTCTTGTTCATTATTTATATCCTTTGTCCACTTTTCTATTATGCTTCCCTTTTCTTTATTGGTCTTTTATAACAGAAGTAATATCAGCAGCAAGTATCTAATGTTTATTGAGTGTTATGAGCCAGGCCCTGTTCCAGGAGCTTTATGTTTAATCCCACCCAACGAGATAAGTGCTGTTACCACCCCTATTTTATAAATGACACATCTGGTGCACAGAAAGTAATTTGCCTCAGGTAACATAACTAATATGCATTTGGTATATTAAAAAGATTAACAATCATTATATATATTATAAAGACTATTAACCTATCAATATGTGTGTTGAAACTGCTTTCCTTGGTTTATCCTTTGTCATTTAATTTTATTTGTAGTGAATTTTGCCTGCTAGGATTGCTTGACTCTATTCTCATCAAATAAATTGGCTTTTATTTTGATATTTGATCACCTGAAGAATGTGTTATATAAATATAATTCAAACACATACAAGCATTCAGACAGTATGAAAGGACACAAAGAGTTAAATTATCTTTTCCCCCTTTGTCATGGTCCTACAATAGCAAAATTATCTCCTTTTAACCATTTATGGTTTTAGTTCTTCCGATGGCTGCCCCATGACTCTAAATAATATGTATATGCTTCCATTTCTTGATTTATCAACTCCACACATATATATTGATTTCTTACTGTGAGAGATGTGACATTTTAGGTAACTTAGCCCTGCCTTTCTCTCTCTCCTCCTCCAATTACCTTCCACAAGTAATATCAATCTTGGTTGTGAGTACGTGTATAACTTTAAGTAATATACTTCAACCTCTAGTTCTTTAGACAGTGTACCTTAACTAAGTGGTTCATTCCTAATGGGGGAAATCACATGTAAAAATGGTTATTCTCTCTATTCCTTGGATCATAAAATGCCATATTTATGAAGGAATGCTTCACTAGAAGCAGGTCTATCTTTAGTCCTAACAATGAAACCAGAGAGATCTGTGTAAGTACAATGAAAGATATTGATATACGTGACTATATAAATTATAATAAGTATATATACATTTATAAGCATAGATTATGTAGATTATATAGATTATAGAGCCTTTCCAAATATATTGCTTTATTTATTGCCCAGAATAATTTTGTAACGTATACAGAACAACTATTCTTACATATTATAGGTGAGGAAACAAGCATGAAGAGTTTATGGCCATATGAAGTCACTGTCGTGGTCTTTTAGGTTTTGTTTTGTTTTGTTTTGGTTCTGACCAGTGTCCACTTTTCCTTTCTTGTGGCAGTATTACTCTGAGCAATAATCCCATCTTTCCCCAGTCTCAGTTCATGTGCTCCTAAGTAAAACCAATTACTGCCCTGAATTCATGAACGATGTGACTTAGACCTGAGACAGTAAATGAAGCACATTTCCCTGGCCACAAGTGGGTCTGGAATGGCATCAGAATCTATAAGGTGTACTAAGATTTATGTTGGGAATAATGGGACAAAGATTCTTGCTCTATCCTCCTGAAGAAAGATGCAGCCCTGGGACTCGCTGGCAGCTATCTAGTGACCGGGTAAGGGAGATGACCCTGAAGAAGCTGAGCGACGTGAGAGCTCAGCTCATTTCACTGGATCCTTTCCTGAGCCATTTCTACGCCTGCAGTTCAGTTACATCAGCCAACACAGACTCCCCTTGTGTTTACTCCCGTTTGGGTTGATTTCATGTCAACTGTAATAATTGTACAGTTAATTCGTGACAATCCTGACACCACCACTTTTGACTTAAACCTAGGGCTCTTTCTACCCTACCATGGTGCCTCTGAAAGTAATGTCTTTGTTCAGGATTCAAAAACACACACCTTTCAAGATGTCTTCATTATATCTTTTGCCTTCCTTCACAGTCTACAACACAATCTTTAGAAATGCAAATCCATCACATGGAATTCATTCATGAGCCAATACGCATACGTATTTGGGTATGACATTCCCTATATACTTGAAATAATAGCATGGATCAGAGAAAAGCTAATTTCAAAACTTTTTGTTAAATAAAGTTGCTTTTATCTTAAGATAATTCTGGATCATTTTAAGCGTTAGGGACACCACCCACCACGTGCCGCTGTGTACAAGAGTTGTGGTCATCAAATTCAATTATAAATTAGTTGTCTGAAATTCAGAGCACATTTAACCTAAGAAAAAGTATTGTAATTAGTTACTCGCTTCTTAGATTAGCACAGAAAAGCTGATTTAATCTAAAATGTGGCTAAATTACTTTGTATTTGAATGAGAAATACTAGAGCACATTACTGTCAAAAAACTAACAATAAAACTTTTATAAATACTAAGAGGATGGTTCTTAAGCAAGGAGATTTACTTGTAGAAGATGGAAAGACAAATGAAAGTGTGTGGTTATTCCAAAGAGGCTCTGGAGTCACTGCCAAGGTCATAGTGGCTGATGATTTAGGTCATTTACTGTACTTGATTTCACATCAAAATGTGTCTTTTCCTTTCCATGGTACAATAAAAGCTCTACCTCTATTCTTGAACTTCAAAAGCACACAAAGATGGAACTGAGAAAGGGAAAATACAAAGGAGGTTTTCATTTGCTCTTTTAATGTACATTTCAAGTGCAAAGTCTCCATCTTCAGAAAGTTACTATCTAGAAAAGCAAATATACATGTAAACCCAAGATTGCATGGCCGAGCTGGCAAGGAATCGATGGAGGCACATACAGAGGTGGAGGAGGGACTTAGCATGTGGGCTAGTGGTTCCCAAAGGAGGAGACTGAGGTACATGGTGAAAGACTTGATGGGGCAGAAGCAGGAGCTGGGAAGAGAGAGCTTTGCGCCTGTGAAGAAAGGCATGAGGCTACAAGCCAGAGAGATGTGTCTGGCTACTCTGCGAAGTTAGAGTGAAGGAAGAGAAAAATGGAGAGACAAATGTTTGAACTCCTGGTCTGAAAGTATTGGAAAACTGTTAAATAGGGTTCTTCCATGGGAACTAGAAGATAGTTGGAAGACAGAGGGTGGGGATGCAGCATTAAAGGAGAGGGAATGTGTGTGTAAGTAGATGTATAAAAAGAGATTGTCGCATCGCACAGGGAGATCAGCTCGGTGTTTTGTGACCACCTAGAGGGGTGGGATAGGGAGTGTGGTAGGGAGACGTAAAAGGGAGGAGATATGGGGATACATGTATATGTATAGCTGATTCACTTTGTTATACAGCAGAAGCTAACACAACAACGTAAAGCAATTATACTCCAATAAAGATGTTAAAAAAAAAAAAGAGATTGTCATACGTGCTGTAAACTAAGTTTAAGAAGCGAGTGAGAAAAGTGAAGAGTAAAACACATGGAGGATTGTGTAAGGTGAAAGAAGAAGTGGTCAACAGACGGCACAGGCGGACAGAGAGTGTAGACCCAGGGTAACCTAGTTACAGGAGGCCCTCCGTATCCGCGGGTTCCTCATCGAACAATCCGAGGTTAGTTAGTTGACTCAGCAGACATGGAGCCCACGGATAGAGAGGGCTGACTGTACTATGCCATTTCATATAAGGGACTTGAGCACCTGTGGATTTTGGTATCCACAGGGGGCCTGGAACCCATTCCCTGTGGAGACAGAGGGACAGCTGTACATTAACGCTAAGTAGAGCTGCTGGAAGAGGCTGGTGGAGTCCAAGTGCACCAGGTGGAAGAACGAGCTTGCAGGTGTGAATGTGTGGAACTTTCCGTGTCAGGTATTCCTAATTTAGAATTATCTTTATTTTAATGTTGAAACTCACTGGAGTCACTCTGCACAATACCTGAAATGCCAAAGCTGGGAAGCACAAGATTTCAGCTAGACTGGCAAGTGTCTGGTGCCTAGAAAGGAAAGGACCTTGCCATGGTGGGAAACACATTTTCTTAAGACATGCAACGCACGGGTAGGGGAGTAGAAAAGGCGCTACCAGTAACAACCACATACTGACCCGAGGAGATCTTAAATGGACTGTTTCAAATGCCCCCCAGGCTTGTGCTCAACAGTGTCAACATTCATCCTTGGAGTCTGCATTTTTAATGGAAAACTACTGTGCATGGTAGTGCTGAAAGTAGAAAGGCCAAACCTTTCCTTGGCTGTAGCTGCATGATTCTTTCCCAAGGCTCATTTGTGCTTTAGTCGTTTTGCTTTGCTTGGCCTTTTTACAACATGGCAGCTCAGGAAGTGAAGATGAGGGACTCAGCAGATTTTTAAAAATTTTTCCTCCAAATGTTCCTTTAATACTAGTATATCTTGGACAAAGATCCCTGATGTTTTAATTAATTGTTCTTGGTGTTTCTTTAAAAGCATCCTTTGGCATTTGTGAATCTGCCATGGCTTTTGCTCTTAATTTGCACTCACTGGTATTTTCCTTTAATGCAGGAGAGGCACTTCTCAGTAGCCAGGTAAAATATAAGTTTTTTTGGAGACTCTTTCTTGAAAGTTGCTGAATTCAGTGGTAACTTTGGGGTGGCAGCCTTAAGAAAGGTCAGCTGGCAGAAAAAAAGAATAGTGCGGCTCTGTTGCTTCTTACTCCCCTCTGGGCGATCTGACTTTTAAAAATCCTTTGTTACTTTGCGATACATTTTCAAATGCATTTGAAGTAATTAACACCCTGAATTGAATCTTGTTGTCACATTTAATTATTAGATAGCTACCTTCCTTTAGGGTATTTGACTGTTGCCCAAAATGTTGGTCTTAATCTAAAACCAAGAAGAGACCTCTGACATAGTGAAAGCCACCAAAGTGTCACTTATTAAATATAAATGGTAAGCATCTAAAGGGGAGGTGAAGAAAGAGTACTAGTTCTCATCTGGAAAAGAAAATTCTTCCAGGATGAAGGGAAAATTACATTAACTCTTAGCAGACGAAGCTCCATCATTTTTACTTGTCACGTGATGATTTTAAAATGTGTGTGTTCCTATACCGTGTTACATTTGCACTGATAAATAAAGAATATTCCGACTCTCAACTTCTATCTCCAATTTGCCAAAATTAGTATAAATACAACGGTTTCTATTGGTCTATTGTCTGGAAAGTGACTTAAGGAAAAAAATTAAATGATATTGATTTGAAATAAAGAAAGCTTATTTATGTGCATTTTAGGAAGCCTAAGTGAATCAGCTATATACATATACCGAGAAAAAAAATGTTACCCTTTGAGTAGTATCTTGTAATAAGCTGGAAACATGAAGTTTATTAATGGTGTTAGAAATTAAGTGGCTAATGAAATGTTCCTATTCTTGGACCTCTTCTGTGATAATAATTCCTTAAAAGTTAGAAATTGACTGTCTCTCTATGACATAACAGAGAAGATACTATTAAAGCCACTAGGAATTATCACCAAGTAGAAGCATATTTTACACGGTCAAAGAAGCACAGGCCAAGTTCTGGTACTTACTATGTAAGGACTATGGCAACTGCATCATTCAACACACTCTCCCCAAACAAGAGTGTGTACAGGTCGGGGTCGACATGCAGTTCATGGAAAATGGCCAACACCGTCACTAGGGAAGACACACAGATATGCAGAGTTAGCTGGGACGTAGCCATGGACTTGTCCTTGGTTGTGGTCACCTGTATAAAGCACTCATTAAACGTTCATCTTCTCAAATCCATCACTATACACGCACCGAACCTTTAATCAAAAAACAATCTGACTGTTCACTCCCCTGCTTAGAGATTTCTCTGGGCTCCCCACTGCTTACAGAGAAAGTCTGAGCTCCTTGGTACAAGTCTTCTATAATCTTCACACTCTTTACCTTCCAGCATTTCTGTCTGCACCACTCCCACCCCCCAACCACCCTTTGCTGCCTCCCTCAAGCCACAAGGAACTTGCCATAATTTCCCAAACATGTGTCATTTTTTAATTACCTTGGCATTTTGATTCACTTTACTAGAGCAGCTATTTGTTTCCCATCCAAGTGCCACTGTTCCCCTCCTTCCTTAAATACGTAAACACAGACAAACACACATGCACACACACACACACACTTCTTGCTCCAAAAAAACCCCAAACAAAACAAAACAAAAAACCTTTATTCAATCTTTGAAAGCCTTTCAAATTTCCCCTCCACCCCCCTGATCCCTCAGCAAAGACCTGGGTCACTCCTTTTTGATCCCAGAATTTGGGATCGCAGAACATATCACAGAAGAGACTGTGAGCTCTTGGCAAACGCTCAATAAATGTTTGATGCGTGAACGACTAAGTGAATGAATGAATGAATGTTGTTGCAGCGACTTATTCCTGTGAAGGGAGAGGTAGTCGGCACCTGGTTCCCATTCTCTCGAGATCACACTCATCTATAAAGATGGACTCAATGCTCCTAAAAGCAAGACCTGAGGATTCATTTTTGGCAGCCTGCTGCATGGCTACTATATACCTCATGTCTGTATGGAGGCTTTGGGAGTACACCAGGCAGTAAATAATCACACACTGATTAGCTGTGGCCATCAAAACTATTCAGTGTCTTGATACTTGAAACAGTCATGCAAAGTGTGAACAGTAATCATTAGGAAAATGATCCATTGAGTTGACTACCAAAGGGGAAAAGAGGGTGGTTGAACATGACACTGATGGTAAATTTTTGAGGCAGGGTGGGCATTTTCATTTCTGCTCTTTCTTTTCCTATTTCATGGGCCGTGAGGTTAGTAACTGTGTTGTATAAAAGAGTGCTGGGGGGATAAAAAGCTGAGTTGGACTGTTTTGTAAGTAGAATCAAGAAGTTTGGCACTTGTCCTGCCATAATGGAAGGGTTTTAGTCAGACAGTGACACAATCTGATTTAAACTTTGGAAATTAAGTTCAGGCAGCAGGGCAGAGGGCAGAATGGACACGTGGCTAGAAGCTTTCCCAAATGTTCTGGCAAGAGATGAGTTGTACCAAGACAGGAAGAGTCCTAGATTCAGTCTCCTAAACTCTTTCACATCCTGCTCTGCCCTGAACATCCACCACCCTGGGTTCTCATAGGTCAATGACCACCGTGCTTTGTACTTTACTTACTCGTTGGCTCTCATCTTCCCTCTGTGTCACTAGCCCTTAGCACGGTGCTAGAATATAGCAAGCCTTTAGTAAGTGAATGAATAAAAGATAATGTCAGGGAGGATAGAGCAGAGGTGACAATACCCACAAGATATTTGGGATGGAGAATTGGTGGGTCTTGGTGCTTGAGAGACAGCAAGGAGTGATCTTGGTTTCAACCCTGGGCAGTTGGTAGATGGGCTGCATAAGAGAAATTAGTTTGTAGACAGGGGCATTTTGTAAGTTTGGTTTTTGACATGTTGACTTAAATAGCCAGGTAGAATTTCCAATGGAAATTTCAATAAGAAAGCTGGAAATAAAAGGCTGTAAGCTGAGTTGGACAGAGTTAAAGCAGAAGAAAGATTTTAAGTGTTATAAGCATGTAGATGGAACATAAAGCCACAGGAGTGGCTGAGATTGCCTGGGCAAAGTATATAGAAAGAGAAGAGAGTTCATGAGAGATCCTTGGGGAACACTTACAGCTAAGGGGTACATGGAGAAAAAGAAGCATGAAATATATGCGTGGGATATTTGCCAAACCTGACCCTAAGCATGAACAAGTTGGCTGAAAACCATATTCATCATGCATAGAGTTTTATTTACTAAAAATTATCCTAGGGAAAGGAGTATTGAAGTCAACAACTAGCTTTGAGGTAAAGAGACAACAGATATAAAATGTCATGAATTGGCATGACAATTAGCTGGCTCCCATTTTACTAGGCATAGAGTCAATTTCATTATTCTAGCTGAGTAGATCCTTAATCACGATAGGCAGAATGGCAGAGATGTCCTCTTTACTAGCATGTAGCTGTTCACATTTGCCACCACTCTTAGCCTTTGCAGGCGGTCGTAGGAGGGGCTAACAATTACCTCTGCTAAGTAACCTCTGTCTCCTAGTAGGTTAGTCAAGACCCAGCATCTAATCAAAACAAAGAGACTTCCATTGGGGGTTTTAATTAGCAACATTTTCCTTTTGCTAGGATTTTGTGGAATAAAAGTAATTTTTAAATTAGAAAATTCTATCATGGAAGCTCTATTGAACATCGGCTGTTGTTTTATTGTGATTGTTGATTTTCCAAGCTTTGAAGATGACTTGCAGCTTGTCTGCACTCCCAGACACACAGGTTTCCTGGGCTCACGAATAGGGATGTAAGGCCCAGGGTTTCTTTCCCCACATCCCCAGTTACGAAGTCCACCCTGGGCTGGGATGGACTCTGCACCTTTCCAGTGAGAGCTCTGGGCCTTAGGAGGGAAAGGCTTGTAATTGAATATACAGTTTTGTTCAAAACTGTTCTGACATTCCCACAATTCCTTTTGCACAAAGAATTGAACTCCACTTCATAAACGTTATCCCACACAAGACAGAAAGCTATTACTTTGTGCATTCCTATTTACCCTGTGAAGAAATGGAACGGCTTGGAAATAGAGCCAGGCAGTGTGTCCTACAAGAGGGAGTATTTGCTGGGACCACAAATGAGTTGAATAGGTGAGTCAGGAAATTAGCCGCCCACTCTCGCTGCTAAGCTTAGAGCTTTTAAAAAACACATTTAATTAGCTCACTGGCAGGGCTCAATCTCACACACAATGTCCAAGACTCTGTGGCACCTTCCCAGGAGAGAAGCTCTTGGAACAGCTGTGGACATGCTCACACCAGCTCTGCCCACGCGTTGCTGGGTTTGTGAGGACAACCTAGGCCCGAGGCTGGGCTGAAAAGCAATGCCTAGTTAGATGAGCCTTCTCGTGACAGTATGAGGAGAACATTCTAGACCCCATGTGGATAAGAAGGGGAGAAGACACAATCCACTTTCTTAAGCCTCTGATTTTATCAGGGGATTTAGTCATATTTGCCTTTGTCATGCTGTGGTTGTACTCATCGCTTAGTGGTGGGTTGAAAGCTCCGCTTGGGGCTCGGGGCCCCTCCCCAACACATCCTCTTTCTACTTGACTTTTTAGCTGGAGAAATATCCGCTTTGTCTCCCAAATTGGTAGTAAGGAATGCAAGCATACATAACTTTATGCTCAAACACACATACACACACACACACAAACACACACAACTACCCCCAGGTAAGAGCAGTGGATGGTTGAGAAATGCCACTGACTCACTGGAGATATCTGAGAAAATAGTTTCAGCAATCAAACAGCGAGGGGTCTTGGGGGAATGAATGAGGCGGTGGTGTGGATGGCACTTCTGAGAAGCTGGTGATAAAGGGAAGCCCATGGAGCAGAAAGCCAAGCGAGGCTTTCTCTTCCATTTCTAAATCACAGATTGAGAAGAATAAGCGGAAAGAGAAGTTGAAGAGGGAGGAAAAAGAGGGGAACCCCTTTAAAGCACTGAAACTATTTTCTCATCTCAAATGTAATAACCATACCTGGAGATAAAAATTCAGATAATGACTGGCTGACCCCATCAGTACCTCAATGTGCTGACTCTTAAATGATGTTTTGCTTTTTTTTTTTTTACTGCTAGCTTGTGAACTGACCTCTTTCCTAATGCTCTTTCAGTCACTTTTAAGTCTTTAGGGTGATTTAGTGACAGTCCCTTCCCTAGAATCTCCATTAGCAGCTCTCTGACCCATATTTTCTTGGTGTTTTACAAGGAATTTAAATTTCAAATGATATGGGTCTATGGACAACATCACACAATAGTTCCTACCCCTGTTGCTCTAAGTCATCACTGAGCCTTGTCAAAATGCTGACTTTCCCTGGAGAGTGCTCTCTGTGGTTTTCTGTGCAAATCAGTATGTATGACACTTGTCCCTGACACATGGAGAATCAAAAATGTCTCTGGCTTGTGCAGCTGAACCATGTCAGGCCTGACAGGTGGAGAACCCTGGTAGTCTCAAAAATAAGGTAGCATTTTTGCATTTCCACAAGTGATTATTGGGAAAATGTGGGATTTTTTTTTTACTCCTGTAATTCCTACAGAAGAAATTCTCCTGTAACTCTTCCCACTTTTCTGAAATACTATACAGAGTGAGATTTCAAGGAGAGGCTTCCAAAAAAGCTGAGGCATCCTAGGCTCGAATACTGGAATTATTTTGAGCCTAAACCTTCTCAGTGAAGCCTTGGCAGCAGAATCAGTGCATGTACTGGTTTTGCCAGTCAAGCTTTGCTAATCATATCCTAGAATTACAACTAGAAAACCTAACCCTTCTGAAATAAGTCAGAGAAACTATGCCAGATCTAGAAAGCTAACCACTAGATTTACTTCTTTGAGGTTATTCTAAATCAGAAGTTACACAAATCATCATGGATGATTTAACCCTAAAACACTGCAATTTTATTTTGGCCATCAATATGATATGTTATTTTGGTACCAAGTTAGTAGTGAAGAAAATACCATATGCAAGCACACTATTGCAGCCCTCTTCACCAGGGATTCTTGGGAGAAACAAGCCCTAATGCCCCAAGGCAATGGTTTCAAAGTATGGTCCAGGGTCCTTTGGGAGTTCCTGAGACCTATCCAGGAAGATCCCCAAGGTCAAAACCATTTTCAGAATAATATGACAATGTCACTTGAGTTTTTCATTCTTATTATGTCATCTGTGTACGGTGGAAATTTCCAGAAGCTGTATGATGTGTGCGAGTGCAACTGAATGCAGAAACAGATGTGAGAATCCAGCTGTCTTCTACTACACCACACATTAAGGAGATTTGAAAAGATGTAAAACAATGTCACTCTTCTCAGTAAATTTTTTTTGTGTTGGAAATAAATTTATTTTTATAAAAATTGTCATTTAGCTTATAAATGGTTTATGATGGCTATTTTAAATAGATCAATGAAAATATGTTAAAAAAAATTTAAAGTTCTAACATGGCAAGAATTGATAGATGTAACACCCATAAACAAAAAGCTCCTTGAGGTCTTTCCTAATTTTGAAGAACTGTAAAGTGGTTGTGACACCAAAAAGCTTGAGAACCATTGTCCAAAGGCATTTGTTGTATGTAATGAATTAATTTACATCCTATGCAGCCAGAATGATACTGGCTAAGCATCATCTTTGAGAGAAATGAGAAAATAGTTGCTCAAATCATTTTCTGTAGAATTTAACTCTCTTGTTGGATTCCTGTTGAGAAAGCCTTCCTAGATCTTAATATCTTTTGCCACACTATAACCAGCTGATTCTTCTGGCATATATGTAGAGGATTTCTAAAACTCCCACATGAGGAAAATTATTCTTTTCATATTAATTCCACTGGCACATTTCTGGAATCACAGTTCTGTCATGAGTGTTTCTGTTTGTTTAAGTCCGTTTTTGCAATGTAAGTGCTTTGTGGACAGAGATTATTTCTTCAATATATGAATAATAAAAACACTGACAATCATGCGTCCTTTCCTTGACTTCAAACATGGCTGAATGTTGTTCCAGAATAATCTACTTCCTCTTTTGCTTTAAAACCAGGAGTACAGTCCTTAGCAGTTACTGAGAATATAAAAAGGTAATCAGAAGATCACAAGGTTTGGTATTAAGAAAAAAAAGATATTTAAAGATTAGGAAGGGAGAAACCTGAGAATAAATACAGGGGTCGGGGGGGATGTTTCCCAGATTCCGTATTTGGGAACTTATGGGCTGAAATCTGTTGGCACTTTAGCTGGTGCTTTAACATTTTTCCCAAAGGTACCTGCAACAGAAATATTCTAAATTTAACATTAGCACAGAACATAAACATTTAAAATAAGACCCAGTTTTCTCACCAATGGGGTTTAATGAGCCATGGTGCAGTTTAATGGGGAATCTTTGCAGTATGCTCAATATCTGAGTGAAGATGACTCATCCTGTCATCAACAAGCGTTCTCCAATCAGGATTACGACAAGCATTTTGCCATTTTAAAAATGAACACAGTAGGCAAGGGTTTGCCTACAAATCATGAAATAAATTCAGAGAAAAGCTCAGTGGAGCCATAAAGCAGACAAAGCTTGGATGGGTCATCAATGGAAGGTAAAAATATCACTGTGACCCATTAAATGTAACAATTGTAGGAAAAAAGATGGTAGTGTTAGTCATGATCATAATATAAGTGGGTTTCACAAATAAATTTTTCTCTTGCTACAAAAAGATATGAAACAAGCAGGTATCTTATACCATCATTGCCCAATCTGTGGATCAAGACCCTGAGGGACGTTACAGAAAGGTTTCAATTAGAGGGTGCATATTCCTGCTTTCTAAGCAGTTTAGACAAGCTGCTAAGGGTGAACAAGAGTAATATTGAGAAGAGTCCACACTGGGCGTGTGTGAGAGAGAGGGGAAAAGGGACAGGAGGAGAGGGATCATACCATGTGTCCAATCATTCATGCCATCACTCTGTGAGGTAGGCTGGATAATGCCTGCCCCTCCCCCCACCGCCAAAGATGTCCATGCACTAACCCCTGGAACCTGTGCATATATAACCTTACATGGCAAAAGGGACTTTGCAGATGTAATTAAGGTTCCCTTAAAATGGGCAGATTATGTTGGATTATTCGGGTGGGTCCAACCTAATCACACAGGCTCTTAAAAGCAGAGAAATTTCTTTGCCTGGTCAGAGATGCAGTTGAAGGCAAGGCAGAAGAGAGACTGAAAAAAAGAGGGAGTCAGGAAGATTCCAAGTGTGAGAAGAATTCAACACTCCATTGCTAACTCTGAGATGTAGGGACTCACTTGCAAGGGTCAGAGGGAGATCTCTAGAAGCCAAGGTATTCCCAGCTTTCAGCCAGCAAGGAAACAGGAACCTCAGTCCTATAACTGCAAGGAACTGGATTCTGCCAACAAACAGAATGACCCTGGGAGAGGATTCTTCCTAGAGCTTCCCTGTAAGAGCCCAACTAGCCAACACCTTGATTTTGGCCTTGTGAAACCTGGAGTAGAGACCTCAGTTGAGCCGACCTGGACTACTGACCTATAGAACTGTAAAATAATAAATTTGTGTTGTCTTAAGCTGCAACATTTCTGGTAATTTGTTACAGCAGCCCTAGCAAATGAATACACTCTGCTACCCTCTCACCATAGGAACTACAAAATGGCTAAACTTCCAGGCATTTGACTTTTCAATATATGAGTTACTGAGTGGGGATGTAGCTAGAATGGCCCTTCAGTCCTCCCTGCCCCTACCCCACCATGGGTAGCAAAGAAGTCACTTAGACAAATCTTTTAGCTCATGCTTAGCAAGGGAAAACCTGGACCGATGAGAAGGCTGTGGGTTTGAAAATATTTGTGCGCGTGGGGCCCTCTGTGCTAATTAATTATCCGTGTGAGTCACCCTTGGTACGATCATCACACACAACAGATCACTCATTTACTCAGAATGTATTACTTTATAGCTCATCAGATTACTTTATTTTCCGCTGTTTATTTTATGTGACCTACACTGTGAAGAATTGGTGCTGAAGTGGGAATGATGACTTCCAAACCAGGGTGGAAAGTTAGCACAGTTGGGTAAGCCAAGTCTAAAGCGAGCAAGCCAAAAGTCATAAATCAGCTCTCAGGATAATTTTTATTTTTTTTCTTTGAACTTTGTTTTGTATTTTATAAATTTTTTAAAATAAGCATGCATTATTGTTTTTATTTGTCATTTCGTGGCCATTTTTATTTTTCTTCTTTGAACTTTGTTTTGCATTTTATAAATTTTTTACAATAAGCATGCACTATTTTTAGAATAAGAAAGGTAAAAACCATCTTAAAAACTGGCCAAACTTAATAAGGAAATACAGCATGGAACTCGGAGTCTCTTCCCACGGCCCAGGATGCCATATGTGAGGACCCCTCACCTCCTCCCTTTCTCTCAGAACTTCCTCCCTGGGCTTCCAGACTGTTGAGCCCTCTATGTGACATGACACTGTGGACACTTCTTGTCTCTCCAAGTGCTCTCCTTTGTGTTGGGGATACAAGTTTCACCTAATTTCCCTTCAACCCCTCTTGTCTCTTTTTCTCTCTCTCTCCTGTGTAAACTCAAACCTTTTTCTCTTTCTCCTGTGTAAACTCAAGCAGATGCTGCCCAGGAACTCCTCCTCGGTTCCCTTCTCACGCTACCAACTCTCCCTGAGCAATCTCATCCACACTAAGTTATCTCAGTCTCCAGCCCATCTCTTCCTCTCCCTCAGCTACAGACTCCCATATCCAGCCACTGCCAAGACAACTCCACCTGGAGTTCTTCTACTGGAACAAATACTTGTTAAGCATCACTGTGTGCCTGGCACTGGGTATGGATGTGTTATAGATTCCCTGTCCCCTAACCAGCCTTTGTCAATCGGCTGCTCTGGCTCTTGAACTACCAGTCTCAAGGAATGGCATCATCACCTACCCAGAAACTTTTTGTTTCTGTTAAGAAATGTGACTTATCTTATTTACAATGAAAAAATCTCTGTCATTATAGGATATAATTTCAAGAGACAAGCCACACTTTTCAGTTCAGTGGTTTACGAGGTCAGTCAAGGAAAGAAAAAGAAACCAGTTCCAGAGGTGCTATATTACATCAGATACTGCAGTATGAACTAGCTTTGTCATATCTGAAATTTTAGCCCTCTACAGTAATCCTTTCTGGATTGGAAAATAATATAAGCGGGCAGAAGTTCAGGTGCAGATAAATGCTTTTTCTTATGTGAAAGCAGTGTTAAAAAACAAACAAACAAAAACACCTCCCAAAAAACAGCCTGCAAGCGTTTTTACTTTTCTTTAAATTGGTCCCCTTGGATAAAAAGTTGGTCATCACTGGTTATTCATCTATATATTTGTTGATGCCTTTGATGGTTTTGGCAAGCAGCAGGCAATTAATTCTGTTGACCTAATGAGTGAACAAATGAATGAAACTTGAAGGTCATGTGCCACGTGGCTAACTCCTTGAAGATCAGACCGGCTCCTGCCTCTCTTGTGTCCTCCCATTGTGGTCAATGACTTCTTTGCCCACTTACTGACCTGATAGCACTTGTTATAAAAAGCTGTCTCTGTTTCAGTTCAAAATAATACATTGAACACTACAATGTGTTTTTTAATAGTACCCAGGTAAAAGGTCAGTCCTTTCTGTCCTTTCTTGCCTGTGTTCTAGAAGGAGGGAAACCACTTTTCAAGGAATCCCAACCCCAGGGGCCTCTGAGAGGCTTTGTAGAGCAAGGGGACTCAACCCAGGCTGCTACTTGGGGTGCCGTCCTGGCTCCTTAGGCATCTCACCCTTCAGGAGGTGCTCACTTGCAGGTTGTGCAAGTGCTGACGCTGCACTTACGTGACTCTGAGAGTGAGCGCTGCCTTCAGTGTGACTCAGTAGTTGCCTCACTGCCCCATGGTTTTGACCTCAGTCAGCCAAGCCAAACCCTAAAGGGAGCCAGAGGGTGCCCTTGTCCAAGGAAACACTCTCCAAGAAATTTCTGAATCCAATTTGCCCCCATATGCATTATCTTCTTTAACACATAAATGGAAGGTGTGGGCTGGACACTGACTTTCAAAACTTCTGTTCTGCAGGTCTGTCTTTGAGCACTGCTGAGAATGAACTGCTTTCATTTAAACAGAGCCATTCTGTTCCCCAAAGCAGCGAGCCAGAGAGGTCTGTCAGCCACAGCTGTTTCCCAGCTGTCCCCGGAGATGTTGAATTGCTTCAAACGGTTTTTCAGTGCGTTCTTGAAATCCCATCCTCAGAACACCTGGAGTCTTGCTTTATCCACTCTCAATATCCCGGGCATTTATATAGTTGGTTGTCACCCACTATCTTCTCTCATTCTGTTCTGTGGAGCTGACTTTCCATAACTAGGCTTCCAATTTCTGAAGCAAGACCTTTGTGCCAAGACCTTGCTATTCACAACTCTGTTCTGAGGTAGACATAATGGTTGGGAACTTGACTCTGACGTCAAACCAACATGTGTTCGGATCCCAGCTGCAATGCAAATGAACTTGGTGATCTTGAGCCAGTTACTTAACCTCACTAAGCTTTCAGTAAGCTTCATTGGCAAAAGGGAGATAAAAATATTCCCTCCCTCGTAGGTTTTTGGAGAATGATTAAGTGGGATAATTTATGTAAAGTGTCTGGCATATTGTATTTCAGTTAATGGTGGTTACCATTAATGCTATTATTCATGTCAGCAAAACCTTCAGAGGGTTTGTCCATTATAAAATGGCATGACACCTTCTCCTGTGTGTTTCCCCTTTGATACTCAAAAATGCCTTCAAGAGAGGTAAATAGATATTATCAAGCAGAGAAGTGACGAAAACTCTTCTCTGCCTCCCTCCATTTCTCACAAATTACCCCTTGAATTTCTGCATTTGGAAAGAACACCTACTCCTACCCAACGTACATTTACTTTCTCTTTCTGAGTCTCAAGGTCCCCGTCTAAAAATGAGATTGAGAGAGCTTGTCTTTAAGGTCCTTCCAAAGCTAAAATTCTATGGCTCTCAGACCTAAACTCCAAACTGTAGACTCTGGGTGTGGAGAGTGCATATTTTCCTAATTATGCTGATGGAGCCTGGGTGGGAACTGAGATCAGGGGTTGCAGAGCAACAGGTGCCTAATAGTGTCAAAGACAAATGATCATGAGCTTGACTCTTCTGCATAAGTGAGGAGAGAGCTGTTATAATAGCAAGAGTGTGTGCTCTCGATTTGACCCTGGCCCCCAGAATTATTAAGCCAGGACACCCCCAAAGGGAGTCTGAGCCTAGGAAGATCTTGCTAATATTGAGAAGGTCATGCCATCTGTGGCCTGAATGGGAATTTAAAAAAAACCCTACTCAAATGGCCACCTCTTATAGGAGAGAAACACGGTTTGTGGTTCCTCCAACTGACATGTTGTCTTCTTCAATCAAGCAAAATACTGTCTTGAAGGAGGTCCTATGCCTTCCCAGGACCCTCTTCCTACCAGAGTGATACAAGAGTTCATGGGGCCTTTCCTCTGAGCTCACAAAGCTGCCTGACTACCTCTGTCTTATCTTTTAAACTTACTGCCAGTTGTCATATTTATATCTTCCTTTAGACTGGAGTTTCCTGAGGGCAGGATACGTATTTTGCTTCTCACCCTCTCCCTCAGTCACTCCTATAGTACCTAGTGCATAGCAGGTGCTGAATAAATGTTTGTTAAATGAAATCAACAATAAAGTGAGAACTTGACTATTAGGTTTCATTTTGTGCTAAGCCTAATAGGCACATCACTGTTCTATAATATTTTGAGAAATAACAGTGGTGTAGGACAAGGAGTGTTGGATACACTTTGTCTCCCATCTCTGCCATTTATGACCCTTGTAGACTTAAATAAACCACTTAAGTATTTATAATCTTAAGTTTCTTAAAATGGAGATAATTGACTGGCTGTGGTGATGATCAAATTATATGATATATGTGTACACACTTAGTTAATTGTTGTTATCACTAAATGATATACACTCCAGGTAGAAAAATTCAGATGGAGGTTTTCGTTTGCTACCAATTGGTGGCTTTGGGTTCTAAATTTTGACTTAACAGATGCTTTGATGGTTAGAATAAGGACATTACTGATTTTAGAGCTGGCTGCATGTTAGCTGAAGTCAATAATACATTTTGATCATACAGATGTTAGTGTCTTATAGAAAACATAGTCTAATCATCTAAGAAAATAGAAGTCCTGGCTTTTGTGTCAATCTTTCATTGACTTACTATAAAATCTTAAGAAAAACCCAACATTTCTCTGTGCCTCAATTATTTCATCTAAGAAATGGAT
Source organism: Balaenoptera ricei (assembly GCF_028023285.1). Lineage (NCBI taxonomy): Eukaryota > Metazoa > Chordata > Mammalia > Artiodactyla > Balaenopteridae > Balaenoptera > Balaenoptera ricei. Next base: position 14,221,866 of record NC_082642.1, on the reverse strand, counting down.
CCTCTCTACCCAAGAAAACTACATGAAAGTAATTGAAATACTGCGTGTGGAAGCTATTTCAGTTCACTGACAGAGATACATAATATAAATTCAACCTGTTCTTTTTATTTCTGGATAAATTAGCCCAAGAATAGCATCTGGGTTTATATGATGGTGTTTTATAGACTTGGGTTTATGTAGAGACTTTTAAACTGATGCTATCCCAGTGTGTTTAACATGGAATTGGACAGACACACAAAAATGCAACCGAATACTGTTAAATGACACTGTGTACAGGTTTGAAGCACAGATTGCCTCGTAAAACTGGCTGGTCTGTCTGCAGTCTCTAGAAGCCTGCTGCCTTCTATGGGAAGTACGCTGGTCTAATATCCCCTGACTTCCTCACAGGTGTAATTTTTTTCTACCTGGAATTCAATGAAAACGTATGAAAAGACCCCGAATGATCCCTCACTGCTTGCCTTCTTCCACAGCAATACTAATACAGTACTTCTCTACCAAATATTAAACAATAGAAGTAGAGTCACCCAAGTTTCTCTACAGATAACTAGGCAAATGATTTAGGGACATAACCTTATACTGTATGTGAGCTTTTTTTTTGGAATATGGGAATAAAACCATCTCAATCTCTTCCTATGCTGCTTAGCAGATATTAAATGAATGTTGTCTTTGTTCTCAAAGCCAGCCCTGGTGCTGAAGAGACTGCTTTGTAAATACATCTTATTTTTTTCTGTCTGCAGATAGAAAGTTATTCAGTTTTCTCTTGAATTCCTGTGTAGAATGCTGCTAACACCAGTGTTGAGAAACTACAAACTTGGTGTATTCTGAAACTCCGAAACGCAGAGGCAGAGAGGACCAAAGAAGAAAAAGAACAATATATATGACTGTAAAAGAAGAAGCTATAATACAAACAAAAGAAATGAATGAAGACCACAATTAAATATTGAAAAACAATAGTGAAGAGAGTGTGTGATCAAAGGGACCTAAGAAAAACAGAACTAAACAATGAAAAGTCTTCTGATTATGACAATGTTAATAATCATTCCTCCCATATTAAAAAAAAAATCAGGGCTTCCCTGGTGGCGCAGTGGTTAAGAATCCCCCTGCAAATGCAGGGGACACAGGTTCGAGTCCTGGTCTAGGAGGATCCCACATGCCGCAGAGCAACTAAGCCTGTGCACCACAACTATTGAGCCTGTGCTCCAGAGCCTGTGAGCCACAACTACTGAGCCTGCACCCACAACGACTGAGCCTGCGTGCCACAACTACTGAAGCCCGTGTGCCTAGAGCCCGTGCTCCACAACAAGAGAAGCCACCGCAATGAGAAGCCCGCGCACCGCGATGAAGAGTAGCCCCCGCTCGCTGCAACTAGAGAAAGCCCACGCACAGCAATGAAGACCCAATGCAGCCAAAAATTAATTAATTAATTAAAAAAAAATCAAAATTCTAACCAGAGAGTTCAATGACAAATGAAAAAATATGAGAGACAGCCCAATTAAGTCACCCTCACTGGAGAGGCTTTTCTCCAAAAATAACAGTTCTGCTTTTAATTATAGATTCTTGGGTCTATTAATCAGCCATCTTCCTCAAGGCTAAGCTTGGTGCAAATAACAGGGAAGGATTCAGCAAAATGCCTTGTTTAATTAAAAAGAATTTAATTAAAAATATTTTTATACACATGACTAATCACCATTATTTATGCAGATGTTCCTTCGTGCTTCTTTGGAAAGGCTTTTTTTCTTTCTTTTCCTCCTTTGTTAAAAAAATATGCAGTTCTTCTGCAAGAACCACTGTGAAATGAGAAGCACCATGACTGGTAGTTAATACCTATTTTTATCAAAACAGCAGTGTAGCTCGCACATCACCCGTGCAGCCGTAACCATAGTAACCCCAAATAGAAAGGGTCTTCTTCAGATTATCAACACGATCAAAGGTAAGATAGTTCATGTGCCTCTGGAATAGTTACACTGCAGCAAACTTTAAAGGATAAAGGTGGCTTTTTTCCCCTTACAACTTAAATGTTAAATGAAAATAGTGACTTGCAAGTATGGTGTATAAAAACACCTTTCATTTTGGAAGACTCTTATTTCCTCAAAGTGTTAATAATAGAAAAGATGAAAACTCAGTGCTGTTAATTTGTCCAGTGCTTCCATCTGATTATGCTGAGGAGACAATAATAATCATTTTGCCAAGTTGGAGAATTTGTGACAGGTAAAACCCTACCCTTGGGCGCCCTGCAGGATGAGAAGTCATGTTTTGTGCCCATGCACTCAGAGGGTAGCTTTGGTCAGTGGTGATTGTAGACACACATGACGTGGGATAAGCTATAGTCAGTGACTCAAGGTGTGGGCTGGCAGTCAAATTATGAAGAAAAGGAGCCTTTAATTAGAGAAGTGGAACTCGTTTGAAAGAGCAGCGAAGTACCAACCCAAACACAGATCTGAATTTGGCTTTCTAATTTGTGGTAGTATTAGAATGGGGTGAGGAGGGATGGGTGAGCAGGGAATAAAAGGCTAGAGCACTCATTCTTAATTATTCCATGATCTATATAATCCAAAACAGAGGCTGGTATTCAAGCCTTTCTACTACATTTTGCAATGCCTGATGTGACTCCAGGAGCAGCATCTGGAAGCACAGGGAAACTACTCTGAATTTTACATATTTAAATAACATACACTGGGAAAACATCAACAAAATGAAAAGACAATCTACAGAATGGGAGAAAATATTTGCAAATGATGGGACCGACAAGGGCTTAATTTCCAAAATATACAAACAGCTCATGCGCCTCAACAACAAAAAAACAAACAACCCAATCCAAAAACGGGCAGAAAACCTAAATAGACGTTTCTCCAAAGAAGAAATACAGATGACCAATAGGCACGTGAAAAGATGCTCAACATTGCTAATTATTAGAGAAATGCAAATCAAAACTACAATGAGGTACCACTTCATACCAGTCAGAATCGCCATCATCAAAAAGTCTACAAACTATAAATGCTGGAGAGGGTGTGAAGAAAAGGGAACTCTCCTACACTGTTGGTGGGAATGTAAGTTGGTGCAGCCACTGCGGAAAACAGGAGGTTCCTCAGAAAACTAAAAATAGAATTACCATATGATCCAGCAATCCCTCTCCTGGGTATATATCCAGACAAAACTATAATTCAAAAAGATACATGCAACCCTATGTTCATAGCAGCACTATTCACAGTAGCCAAGACATGGAAACAACCTAAATGTCCTTCAACAGGTGAATGGTTAAAGAAGATGTGGTACATATATACAATGGAATACTACTCAGCCATAAAAAAGAACAAAATAATGCTATTTGCAGCAACATGGATGCAACTAGAGATTATTATACTAAGTGAAGTATGTCAGAAAGAGAAAGATAAATACCATATGATATCATTTATATGTGGAATCTAAAATATGACACAAATGAACCGATCTATGAAACAGAAACAGAATCACAAACAGAGAGAATACACTGGTGGTTGCCAAGGAGGAGAGGTTTGGGGGAGGGATGGAGTGGAAGGCTGGGGTTAGCAGAGGTGAGCTTTTATTTATAGAATGGATGAACGACAAGGTCCTACTGTATAGCACAGAGAACTATACTCAATATCCTATGATAAACCATAATGGAAAACAGTATAAAAAAAGAATGTATATATATATGTACAACTGAATCCCTTTGCTGTACAGCAGTAATTACTACAACATGGTAAATCAACTCCACTTCAATAAAAATAAATAAATAAATAATGTACACTGGATGCTACAAAAAGTAGAGAATCCACACAAAGATATATACAATTAAATTGTTGTTTCTTTTTAATCTTTTTACATTTGGGATTTACCTTGAAAGTGGATGGAGAAGTAATGAAATATCATGAGACAACAACTGTTTCATCATGGTTACTTAAGAAAAGAGTGGATATCTGGCAATTTTATGTTCAATTATAAACAAATAGGAATGTTTTGACAGTGTCATCTAAAAAGTCAATAAAGTGACTTAGAACAACTCATTGTTAGTAAAAATTTGTTTAATAATAATTCCTAGCAATTTACAAATAACAACATTTCTTTTGATCTCACAAGAATTCTGTGAAGAAATTGAAGGTACTTGATGTTTTGTTTTGTTTTTACAGTATCTATTTTAAGGACATGGAAAATGAAGTTCAGAGAAGTTAAATCACTAAAATGCGGTGCTCCATTCACCCATGACACTAATCTTGCCTTAATGAACATATACTTTCAATATCCAGGATAATTTGGCCACTGGAAGGCCCCATCCTGACCTCATTTTTAGGTAACTCTCCTACACCATCACACACCTATTTTATTTTTAGTGGCAGTTCCTCTTGGGATTGAAAGTTTATGATCCATCCCTAACTGTGATCCTTTTATGTGGAGAATTTCCTAGGCGATCTCTTAAATGCTTTAACCCACAAACATAGGAGCTGGTAATGTATTCCTCAGTGCCCTGGCTCACTCTAGCTTTCCACTTGAGACCAGCTAGCCCCAGAATTAGAGTGACACCTAGCTGTGATTTTAGGTAGCACATGCTGGGAAAGCTGGGCAATGGCGGCTGCCCTGCCAGGAGACAGTCAGGTGTGTCTCAGGAGGGAGGTCACCACCTCCCGGAGGTGGAGGTCTCCGAGGTTTTCTAGCAGCACTTTCTATACTTCTGCAATCTCCTGGGAACTAGGACATTTACAGTTCACATTCTCTGAGGAGGGAACACATATGTTGGTGAGAATTTATCTTTACTACAATTATCCTAACAAGTTCGTTTTTGCCACCCTTGAAATTACATACATATCCTATAAGTGCGTAAACCGATATTCACCTCAACCTAAAAACATCAGTACTGGGCCTACTTCACTCTCTATGATTCACCATGTTTACTCAGGGTTGCAAATATTTCACTCATCAGCTCTTATATTCATCAGGCTTCTTTCCGGACTAGCATCATTAGCGTCAGCTGGACATTTGTCAGAATTGAAGTTCTGGACTCCACCTGGACTTACTGAATCAGAATCTCTGGAAGCAGAGCCCAGTAATCTGCATTTTAACAAACTCTCCAAATGCGATTTACATACGCTCAAGTTGGAGAATCACTAATGGAGAACAGGAAGCGAGTGACCTCAGCAATCATCTAATTCCTCTAGGAATATATGAGGAAACTAAGCCTAAAAAGGTTAAGCGGCCACCCGAATTTGCCCTGTGAGTTAGTAGCAGGAACTGAACTAGACCTTAGATCTCCCAATGCCCAGTTACAAAAATAACATGGTGGGCTTCCCCGGTGGTGCAGTGGTTAAGAATCTGCCTGCCAATGCAGGGGACACGGGTTCGATCCCTGGTCCGGGAAGATACCACATGCCGCGGAGCAACTAAGCTCGTGTGCTACAACTACTGAGCCTGTGCTCTAGAGCCCGTGAGCCACAACTACTGAGTGCTCGTGCCGCAACTACTGAAGCCCGTGTGCCTAGAGCCCGTGCTCCACCATGAGAGAAGCCACTGCAATGAGAAGCCCGCGCACCGCAACGAAGAGTAGCCCCCACTCGCCTCAACTAGAGAAAGTCCGCGCGCAGCAACGAAGACCCAACACAGCCAAAAATAAATAAATAAATAAAATAAATAAAAAATAAAAAATAATAACATGGTGCTACAACACTTGTCAAGAAGCTGGTTGGGCTCAATATTAGCAAACCAGAGACTTAGACTTTGTATCTATATTCCTCTTGGCTTCTAATTTCAATAAATGAATTATCCATGCATTTAATTTGGGCTGCAGACAGGATAATGTCAGAGTGAATATTGTAAATTCAATTAACATGAGCCAGTAGTCTCCTTATGAAAGCCAACACCCAGGGTCCAGGGCTTCATCAAGCACTTGGGATTCTTAGCACACTTTAGCTGCCAGATCAAGTCAAGATGTGTGACTTACATGTAATATGCAAAGTCGTTGAATTTTTTTTTTTTTACTTCATAGTATGCATAATATCATATCGAGTCTGAAGATTTTCTTTTAAGATCTTCTAATTACACTTTATAGTGGTTTAATAACATGACATTAAAAAATTCATCTATTTTCCCATTTCTATGAAATTTTGAAGTTTTCTTTTTTGCATACATAGATGTGCTTCCATATGAATGCATAAATATGTAAATGTCACATTATATTTATATACTTTTTGTTTGCTTTGTTTTAATAGTCTTTTTTTTTTTCTTTTCCTTTTTGACATGTCTCCCTTTTCCCCATCTCTTCTTTTCCTTCCAAAGTAACCCAACTTTACAATCTAGTACATGTCCCACCAATGTCTCTTCATACGAAAATTCTCTTTATATTAATCACATACACACACATTTGTAACAGATTAAATCAGAAGTTTAAACTGAGGAGAAAAGAAAAAAATAACATTTTCCACAGTGAGATGCACAATTTTAAAGTATTTATCCAAAAACCAGTTACATGATTCCTTTAAACCTCTCACCTACCTTAAGAATGTGGAAGGGTCTCTAGACTCTAGCCTAGCAGGTTAAGATTAGTGAATGGTGTTCTGCTACTTGTGAATTGTGAATCTCACACTCCCACATGGGGAGGGCTGGGGGTGTTTGACCTCATCTCAAGCCTATGAAAAGGATCTTTGCCTAGACCGTCAGACAGCTTAAGATGTGACCCCTGGAGTTGGGGAACACAGTGGAATATTGGTTGACTCTCGCCTGAGAAATCTAATGGGATGTGGCTGTCAGCTCCTCTAATGGTGGCTTATTGTTAATCAAATAAAAAATTCCCTTACTTCATCTCTGCCTGCATCTTGTAGGAGTCAGGAACTGCATCTAGCAAGGGGTAGATGAGGCATGTGAGAAAGAAGACCCCAACCAACTTGCCTTCAACGGGCTAGTAGATGTGGGGCAAAGTCTTAAATTAAATTGAAAACATGCAATATTACATGATATTGGACATATTCATTGCTGAATTGAGACTCTGATTGCAACTTAAAGACCAAAAGTTTTCATCCACGTGGGAAAGGAGTAGTCTTTTAAAAGAATACTTTTAAAAGTGCAATGGGAGAAAAAAAGCAGTTTCTACAGTTATACCCCATAAGTCCTGCTTTATACGTATATATATATATATATATATATATATATATATATATATATATATATATATGTAAATACAAATACAGGCATTCCCATGTATTTATGTATATAAATGTATTTATATACATAATGTACATACATAAATACATGGGAATGATTGTTGTTTTTAAAAAATTTGAATCATATGTATACTTTTCTGCATTTTGCTTTACATAGTCAACAGTGCCTCCTGGAAAGCTCTCAAGTCAGCTGGAAGAGCACTAATTTTCTTTTTTAATGGCTACATGACATCGTGTAGATGTGCTGCAACCTATCCAACAATTCCCTTATGGATAGGATTCACTTTGCTTCTTTTTTTTTTCCCCCTCCACTTAAAAAGATGTTGCAATAAACATCCCTGTCCATATATCCTTAAGAACCAGTCTTTTTACTTGTGTGGGACAACCTCCCAGGAGTCAGATCGCTGGGAGAAGGGGCTATGTATTTTAAATTCTAATAGCTGTTGCGAAATTGATTTCCAAAAGTGTTGATGATTTAAATTTCCACTAGAAATGTGTAAGAGTCCACTTTTCCCTGCCTCCCTGACAGCAATGACTGTTACTTGCTGTTACAATTGTTGCCAAACTGCTAGGGGTAAAATGATATGCTGTTACTTTGTTTTACATTTCTATGGTTTCTGATGAGTTTGAATAACTTTTCACATTTGAGGCCCAAGAGGATTTGCACTTCTATGAATTGTCTCTTTATTGTCTTTGCCCATTTTTCTGTTATTTATTGCCAGATTGTCCTTTTTAAGTGTCTTTGTATATTAGAGACAATGATACTCTGTCCTCTATATTTAAATGTTTTTTCCCCAACAATTTAAGCAATTTAAAAATTGTTTTAAAACAATTTTATATAGTCAAGTACATCTATTCTTTATTTGTAGATTCCAGGTTTCCATTCTTTGTTAAGAAGAATTTCCTTATCTATAATCTGCAAATATAAATGTACAGATTTTATTGCAGGAGTTCTTTTACTTCATTTTTTCATTTACATTTTAATTATTCTAGGTATATTTTTGTAAATGGTAGATAAGTATCCAATTTTAATGTCTTCTAAATGGATAGCCAGCCAATTTTACAAATATCATTTGTTAAATACACAATCTTTTTCCCACTGAATTGAAATACCACCCCTCAAATTCCCATTTATACTGAGACTTGTTTCTAGATCCTCTATTCTTTTCCACTGGTCTCTCTATTCCTAGGCCAATACCATATTAATTTGATTATAATAGCTTTGTAGTTTATTCTTATATCTGGTTAGGCAGTTCCCCTCTCATGCTTTTATTCTACTTTATAAACTTTAAGATAATTTTATCCAGTTCCAAAATTTTAAAGTGTTAGGTTTTCATGGGAATTGCATTAAATTTTTATATTAATTTGAAAAAAAGTGGCATTTTTATTATAGCATTCTTCCCATCAACAAGACGATGAGCTAGTGTAAGCTACTGGCTTCCTCCCCTAAATCAATGATAGAGAAAGTATACAAAGAAAATGGAATTGGAGCTAACAGACTATAATAACAATACCAACAAAAGCCATGAGAAATCCCCAGGAAGAAAGAAGTCTGTTTTGAATTGCTGCTTGTGGAAGGGAGGTGAGGGAGTTGGGAAAGGTACGTACATAAGACTCCAGCAAAGGGCAGCTATACACAGCAGTGAAAAGACAAATTAGAAAAAAACAATATAAGCTCCACCTTTTTGGCTCACTTGCATTCCATGGAGTAATTATTGCTCAGCTCCTTGCCACACTAAGCATACACAGTTAGCTAGACACCAGAACAAGTGTTCATGGGAGTAATATCAGGCAGTACAAAAGATCTCCTGGCATAAGGAATTGACGAGAATCTTAGTCATTCTCTTTCCATACAAATCCTGGGGCTGGTGGATTCCCAGTGCTGTCTTTCCTTAAGGGTCTAAACCTGACCCGAGAAATTAGCTAATGTGGGTTTCTCAATTTTGGCACTATTGACATTTTGGGCCAGATGATTATCTGTTGTGAAGGGAAGGTCTTAACTGCATCATCCTTTGATTTATCTACTCAATTGCTTACTTGGAAAAATCATGAATTTTATCTGCCCTTGATCCTCTTAACTTTTCTTATAAAAATGTTGTTCAAATTGTCCTCTACTTCAGGAATTTATTCTCTCTGTGTGTGTGTGTGTGTGTGTGTGTGTGTGTGTGTGTGTGTGTGTTCTGTTTGTTTTGACTGATCTTCCTATCTCAGGCTACTGAAAGGCCATGTTGTGTTTTTATTTTTCTTTGTTGGGTTATTGGGGCTTAAGACTGTTCGTTGGACTACCCTCCAAGACAGCAATCCCATAAGTGGCAGAAAGTAGGCCAGTGGTGTAGAAGCATGTGGGCTACCCTCAGACAGCTAGATGAGGCTACACCTTTGCCCAGTAATCAAGGAAACCAAGTTCACTCATACAGGATCAAGTGGGTCAACCTATTCCCCCCTTTCCATCACCAAGATCCACAGACTTCTGCAAACCCAAACCTTTGTTGAGTATTCATAGCTTTCCAGTCTCCATCTAAAAACATCTGTGAAGATGGCATCTAGATGCTCATGCTACTCATGGTAGAGAAAGCTCAGTGCTTGTTATTTCACTTGTGGTGGGCTCACTGCTTCACCAGCACTCAGTTGCATATAGGCTTCTATCTGATTTTAGCAAAATCAGGTAGATTAGAGTGAGTAATAAAAGGCAAGGAAGTCAAGTTAAGGCCATCACTTTCCCAGAACTCACTGCAGACCTTCATGAATTTTTCAGAGTGATTATAATGTTGTTTTGACATGACTGTCTTAGGGTCAAGTAATTCACCTCTAAACCTTAGTTCACTCTTTTGTAAAATAAGAGTGTTATCGTAAATGATTTCTAAAGTCTCTTTCTGCAAAGTGGGAGGGAGACGCAAGAGAGAGGAGATATGGGGATATATGTATATGTATAACTGATTCACTTTGTTATAAAGCAGAAACTAACACACCATTGTAAAGCAATTATACTCCAATAAAGATGTTAAAAAAACAAATAAGTAAAAAAAAATAAGTTAATTAATTAATAAAAAAAAAATTCTACAATTTTATTATTTTAAATTACTCCTTATACCACCCAAAAGCAATGTGCAGACATTGTCTTGATCCTTGGTCTAATAGAGAAGCTATAAAAAATTTTATGAGACAATTTGAGAAATTTAAATCTAGCTATATATTTGATAACACTTACAATTATATTAGTTTTCTATTGTTGTTGTAACAAATTACCACAAACTTTAAACAAAACAAATGGATTATCCTATAGTTCTGGAGGTCAGGAGTCTGACATGAGTCTCAATGGGATAAAGTCAAGGTGTCAGCAGGGCTGCACTCCTTTCTGGAAGCTCTATGAGAGAATTGGTTTCCTTGTCCTTTTCAGATTCTAGAGACCACCCTCCACATTCCTTGGTTAATAGCCCCTTTCCTCCATCTTCAAAACCAGAAAAATTTTATCTCTTTGTGTCTTTCTTCCATAGTCACATCTATTCCTGATCACTGCCAGAAAAGGTTCTCCAGCTTTTAGGGACCCATGTGATAAGATTGGGCCAACCCAGATAATTCAGGGTAATATCCACACTGCAAGGTCTTTGATCACATCTGCAAAGCCCTTTTAACAAAGTAAGGTAACATATTCACAGGTTCTGGAGATAAGGACATGGACGTCTGTGGAGAACCATTATTTTGCCTACCACAAAAATTATTGTTAATATTTTAGTTGTGATGATGGCATTGGGGCTATGTTTTAAGCCAGATGTTTAAAATGGAAATTTGTTTACAGCTGCTTTATTTGACCAAAGATCCAGATATTGTCTACTCATTCCTTTTAGATGATATAAGGATTGGTTTAAAATAATAACATAGGATTTTTTGCAGCAATAATAATTCTAGCTAATAATTTGAAAGAAATGACAAAATTAGAAAAGAATCACTATTTTGTCAATCTTAATGAAACCAATAGGTTCAGACAATAAGCATCAAAGGATGAAACTATTACAAGAAAATTTCATGGGAAAATTCACAAGGAGGAATCAGGCTGTCACCACCTGAACCCAAATGATCACATTTAACATCACTAAAAGTCAACATCCAGAGAATGTGTAACTTCTGATATGATGCAACATGAGCTATACAGCATCCCCTATGCAGCATTTTTGCAAAACTGCTGAACCTGAATCTAAACAAGATTTTCTGAGCTAACTTTCAAAATGGAAATACAGGAATAATTAAATGACACCACCGGTAAGTGAACAGACAAATCTAGAATGTGGGACGTCCTATAGAGCCGACCGATTTCCTCAACAAGTCAATAGCATAAAAAGTGGTGGGGTAGAAGAGGGAAACACTGCTTTGGACTAAGAGAGAATGCAGAGATATAACACCTAAATGTCAAATGTGAAGCTTTTTTGGGTTCTGATTAAAGTAAAAGGCAAAAATCAGGGAAATTGAATGTGGACTGGGTATTAGATGATATCAATGGATTATGGGAAATTTTGCAGGTTTGATAATGGCTCCATGGTTATGTAAGAATAATGATCATAATTATAGAGAGGCATACCAAAACACATGGAGAAAAATGGCAATGTCTGGGATTTGCCTTCACATATTATCTTCTACCTGTGAAATATAAATATAAAAGTGTATTTGTGTTTTATCCAAAGCAAAATTGTCACATTATATATATTACACTCCCAACTCATGAACAAATGGAGGTGGTCAAGGGAACATTCCACTAACCAAGTATGTAGATTTATGGAAATCCATTTACTATTACCAGGAAAACAAGCAAAAATGTGCATCTTTCACTTGCTGATGGTAAAATAGCAGCCTCATCTTAATATAGCATAAAAATAACAAGTTAACAATTTTTTAAAATGTTATCTTATTTAATTTTTATTTTATTTTATTTATTTTTTTAAACATCTTTATTGGAGTATAATTGGTTTACAGTGGTGTGTTAGTTTCTGCTTTATAACAAAGTGAATCAGTTATACATATACTTATGTCCCCATACCTCTTCCCTCTTGCATCTCCCTCCCTCCCACCCTCCCTATCCCACCCCTCTAGGTGGTCACAAAGCACCGAGCTGATCTCCCTGTGCTATGTGGCTGCTTCCCACTAGCTATCTATTTTACGTTTGGTAGTGTATATATTATTTAACTCAATATTCAATTAATATTATTATTTCAACATGTAGTCAGTATAAAAATTATCAGTGAGATATTTTACTTTTTTTCACATTACGTCTTGAAATCTAGGGAGTATTGGATACATACAGCCCATCACTGTTGACTAGCTACACTTCAATAGCTACGTGTGGCTCACAGCCACCACATTGGACAGAGCAATGCTCAGGTAAGCCCTATTTGAGGTTGCCTAAGTCAGGACAACGTGGATTCATTTTCTTGAGAGAAAATAGGACAAGTCTACAAAGCAAGAATTATTTTCTAGTTTTAAATACTGGGCTAATACTTCTGAAGTTCAAAATAGCACAGCTGTATTTGAGTCTCAAAGTAGCTGCATCACATAAAATGAAGACATTTTAATCCAAATAGGAAACAGGGAAATTGATGAAGTGAGAAAATGCACAGTCCACTGTGCATTTTCCTGCATGAATGGCTTCCTTGAGACCTTGGAAGAAATGTCAGTCCTGTAAATACCAGGATGAGTTTCTGGCATCTTCTGGGTGATTAATATTTAATGTATTGTGCTGACTTCTTCCTTTTCCTAAAGGAACCTCCTATTTTGGACATCTTTCAACCTGAAGAAAAAAACCCCACACTGTTATAACTGCTTCTGCAAGTCTACAATCTATGGCTTGGTGCTCTCTGGAAAGTGTTAAGCTACTGACCACTGATGAAAAGGGGGAAAGAAATATTGGCTGCATGGTTGAACAAAAAGAAAGACACATTTTTGTTTTAGTTGAAAATATCTTTTTGTTTTGGAGGACAGAAACTAATATTTGCCCTCAGTTTGTGCTGGAAGCTCAGCTAAGTGCTAGGAGTTCCACCTTCATCTTGAGTCACTGTTCCTCCTGGGGCCATGAGACTCCTTATCTCCAAGGATGAGCTGGGACATTCAACTGCTTCACATGTCACATTTGAGAAGAGATACCCTTTCAAGCTCCACACTGTGCTCTAGCAGTTTCTTCCACAAATTTATTAATTCATTAATTTAACAAGCATTTATTGACAACCTACTGTTCTAAATACTAGAAATGTAAGAGTGAAAAGATAGGGAAAAGAAAAACAGAAAAAATAGGAAAAAAAGCGCTCCTCTTTCAGAGGGACAAAGAAATAAGGAACAATAAGGAAATAAAATAAATAGTAGATCAATAGTGATTAGTGCTGTACAAGAATGTAAGTCAAAGAAAAAGGATGGGAAGCACAGTGATTTTGGGCAAACTGTGTTGGGGGAAAGAAGGGTGTGATTTTTGATAGGATGGTTAGGGAAGGTCTCATTGAGGTGACATTTGAGAAAAGACCTGAAGAAGGTGAGGATGGAGAAACAACAAATGCAAATGCCTGGAGGCAGCAGCAAGACTGGTGTGTTCCAGCTAACATCATACTCAATGGTGAAAAGCTTAAAGCCTTTCCTTTAAAATCAGGAATAAGACTAGGATGCCCACCCTCACCACTTCTATTTAACACAGTATTGGAAGTCCTAGCCACAGCAACCAGACAAGAAAAATAAATAAAAGGCATCCAAATTGGAAGGGAAGAAATAAAACTGTCACTATTTGCAGATGACATGATACTCTATACAGAAAATCCTAAAGTCTCCAAACAGTCTTCACGTATTATTAGAACTAATACATGAATTCAGTAAAGTTGCAGGATACAAGATTAATATACAGAAATCTGTTGCTTTTCTATACACTAATAATGAACTATCAGAAAGAGAAAACAAGAAAACAATCCTGTTTAAAATCACATCAAAAAGAATAAAATACCTAGGAATAAATTAAACCAAGGAGGTGAAAAACCCACACTCTGAAAACTATAAAACACTGATGAAGGGATTTGAAAATAATACAAGTAAATGGAAAGATATCTCATGTTCTTGGATTAGAAAAATTAATATTGTTAAAATATCCATACTACTTAAAGCAATCTGCAGATTTAATGCAATCCCTATTAAAATACCCATGACATTTTTCACAGAACTAGAACAAATAATCCTAAAGTTTATATGGAACCACAAAGACCCAGAATTGCCAAAGCAATCTTGAGAAAAAAGAGCAAAGCTGGAGGTATCACACTCCAGCTTTCAGACTATACAAAGCAACAGTAATCAAAACAGCATGGTACTGGCACAAAAACAGACACATAGATCAATGGAACAGAATAGAGAGTCCAGAAATAAACCCATACACTTATGGTCAATCAATCTACGACAAAGGAGGCAAGAGTATACAGTGGAGAAAAGATAGTCTCTTCAGTAAGTGGTGCTGGGAAAACTGAACAGCTGCTTGTAAAGCAATGAGATTAAACATTTCCTCACACCATATACAAAAATAAACCCAAAATGAATTAAAGACCTATATATAAGACTGGAAAGCAGGAAACTTCTAGAAAAGAATATAGGCAGAACACTCTTTGACATAATTCTTAGCAATATTTTTTTGTATCTGTCTTCTAAGGCAAAACAAATAAAAGCAAAAATAAACAAATGGGACCTAATTAAACTTAAAAGCTTTTGCACAGCAAAGGTAAACATTGACAAAATGAAAAGACAACCTACTGAATGGGAGAAAATATTTGCAAATGATATTGCCAATAAGGGGTTAATATCCAAAATGTATAAACAGTTCATACAACTGAGTATCAAAAAACAATCAACCAATTAAAAAAAGGGCAGAAGACATTTTTTCAAAGAAGATGTACAGGTGGCCAATAGGCACATGAAAAAATGCTCAACGTTGCTAATCACCAGAGAAGTGCAAATCAAAACCACAATAAGATATCACCTCACACCTGTCAAAATGACTATCATCAAAAATTCTACAAATAACAAATGTTGGCAAGGATGTGGTGAAAAGGGAACCCTAGTACACTGCCGGTGGGATTGTAAATTGTTGCAGCCACTATAGAAAACAGTACGGAGGATTTCCCCAAAACTAAAAATAGAACCATCACATGATCCATCAATCCCGCTGCTGGGTACATATCCAAAGAAAATGAAAACGCTAATTCTGAAAGATACATGTACTCTGATGTTCATAGCAGCATTATTTACAATAGCCAAGATATGTAAGCAACCTAAGTGTCCATCAACATACAAATGGATAAAGATGTGGTATATATACACAATGGAATATTGCTTGGCCATAAAAAAAGATTAAAATTCTGCCATTTGCAACAATGTGGATGGACCTAGAGGGTATCATGCTTAGTGAAATGTCAGACAGAGAAAGACAAATACACTATGTTATCACTTATACGTGGACTCTAAAAAATAAAACAGATGAATGTATATAACAAAACAGAAACAGACTCAGATATAGAGAACAAGCTAGTGTTTACCAGTGGGGAGAAAAGGGGGAGGGGCAAGATAGGGGTATGGTATTAAGAGCTACAAACTAATACGTATAAAATAAATAAGAAACAAGGATATATTGTACAGTGCAGGGAAATATAACTATTATTTTGTAATAACTTTAAATGGAGTATATTAAAATATTGAATCACTATGTTGTACACCTGAAACTAATATTGTGAATTGACTATACTTGAATAATAATAATAAAAAAAAGACTGGTGTGTTCAAGGAATAGCACATGGGTACAGTGGAATTCCCAAGTATCTTTACATACCTTAAAGACCTCTCTGTGTCACTCACTCCATATAAAGGGACATTTCAGACTTAATAATAAAAATCGTTATCTTGGATAATCTAAATATAACAAACTGGGAACCAAGTCAGTGATGAAAGGGACAGGAGGATAGTATGAGGTCGGAGAGACTCCTAATGGGCTTTGGCCATTTGTAAAAAGAGGGATATTAACTATAGCATCTATTTCCAGTTGTTGGGTCTCTTACTCTATTACCATTCTGTTGATTGTTTCTCTCCCCTCCCCCATCCTCCTATTTTTCCTTGTCTAAACACACCTGAAGATGGGCTGGTTCATCGATCAAGCCCTTCAAGTACTTCTCTCTTCCCATACCCTGCAGCTTATCATACATGGTCTCTTTGGGGGCTCTGCCTTTAGTTATCCACTCTTTCTGTTAAGGGATGCTGATGACATTTGCATCATCAGCAAGATCTTCATCAGTGAGGAAAGGAGGAAATTAAATCAATCAAATAATATCTAAATCACCCGAACTGGAGGTAAACTGAAAATTGGCTGAAGAGAGTCTGAAATATGCAGGAAGAATTAGATTTAAGTCTAAATATGTAACTGTAAAAGAAAAATATGAATAGTTAATAATACCTCGCTAAGATTTAGCTAAGGCTAAATGGGAAAGGATTAATTTAAAGAAGACCAAGAAAAATCAGACCTGGAGAGCATAGGTTCTCTTTCATAAATCAGTGAGTCACAATAATTTAGGCAATAAATGAATAATTGTGGGGTAAGATTAGCTAGGTGTTTAAAGGTTGTTGAAGATCTTAAATTGCACCAATTTAGCAGAGAGTAGATTCAGTGTGTTTGAATATAACAATTAGCTCCCAGAAGAAAAGGGAGCTTAAGTATTCCTGTTCATGTGTGGGTCTCTGCTGTGTGAGATCTTCTCTAACATTTGCTGAGTTGGTGTTAGAACCCCCAAATATCTGCGTGGAGGGCTTTGGGTTCACTTTTAACTACTTTAAAACAAAAACTTGTTTAAAATAAAATTTTTAAAAAAACCAAAAAAGCAGTCTCACAGAAATAAGCGCCAAATGTTGGAGCTGGAAAGGGCTCTAGTCGAAACATTTCATTTTACAGATGAAAAGTCAGTTTCTTCATCTGTAAAATGAAGGAGTTGGAAAAGATGAGATCGAATGTCTTCCACTTTCAATAACCCATAAAATCTAGAGAGGCTAAGGGGTGCCCAAAGTTGTTCAGCTGGTCTGTGCCAGACTTGGAAAGTGGACTTGATTCCCAGGATTCTCCTTATGGCTGTGAGTCAATTCTGTATTTTAAAAAATTCAGTCAGCTCAGTTGTTTGATACAATGTAGATAAATAACCATCTTACTGAGCTAGATTTTTTTTTTCTATTTCAATCAGTTTTCCTGTGTCATGTAAACATAACCTCAGGAATATCACTAGTCACAGAAGGAGCAAAGCTTGAACACAACACACTTGGAGCCGGCTGAATCACTCCATAAAATACAACAACTTGGCCATTAGCATTGGGACCAAGAAACAATGGATGCAATGCTTTTCAAAATGCAGATTTGTGCACAGGTGACCTAAAATGGGACCTGACCATGAAAAGCAAAGTATCCATATATGGCAGAAGAGAATAACTTGAACTAACTAGAAATCACTGATGGATTGAAAATAATTTACTTGAGGCCCCATTTCCGTGGATGCCAAGGGACTTCTGCTTTTCCCTGGGGTTGGGGGATGGTAGCATGAAATATTCCAGCAATGAACAGCAATGAACAGACCTAGTGGCCAGGTCTTCTCTAGGCCTGGAGATGGAATGGTCTATCCCTGTACACCACTCTGGGACTCTGATCTTCTAATCGACACCACGGGTTCTAAATCTGAGACATACTTTCATTTCATCTCTTCCAGGAAGCAGGTCAACATCATACATTAAAAAAGGCTTTTTCCTCCTCCATCCCATAAGCAAAATAAAACAGACAAAAATGTGCAAAAAATATTTGTAACTTATATTACAGACAAAGGGTTAATATCCCTAGTATATTAAGGGCTTCTAAAGCATGAAAAATAAAAGACCAACAACGCTACTGGAAAAGGGGCATCTTATAAACATTTGAGTTTCAGAAAAAAAAATGCATATGTTCCCTAAACATATGAACAAATGTTCAACCTTACTCATATTAAGAGAAATATTAAGTCAAGCCACAGAGAGATACAAATCCTCACTTATTGTATGGGCAAAAACCCAAAATTGTAACAGAATTCTGCATTGGCAAGGCTGTACAGAACAGATACTGTCATACGTTGCTGGTGTGAATGCAAAATGGTACAGACTTTATGGGGAGGAATTTGGCATCTAGGAAATTACAAATACCTCTTAACCTGTTTCTACAAATCTATCCCAAAGAAACAGGAGCAAAATGTGGAAAGCTATTAATTTTAAAGTTATTAACTGTAACACCATTAATAATTGCAAAAGACAAAAAAGAACCCAAATGTCCATTAACAGGCAACTGGTTGAATAAACTACGGAGTACTCTGCAGCTATAAAAGAAAATGAGAAAACTCTTTATATGTTGCTATGGATTACTCTTCAAAATACTGTTAATTAAAGAAGAGCAAGGTGATGAACCCTGTGTGCAGTAGTATATAGTCGAGCGTGTTCATGTTTGTTTGCTTAGATTTAAAAATAGAAGCGTACCAAATGTAAGGCCAGACACTATAAAACTCTTACAGGAAAACATAGGCAGAACACTCTATGACATAAATCACAGCAAGATCCTTTTTGACCCACCTCCTAGAGAAATGGAAATAAAAACAAAAATAAACAAATGGGACCTACTGAAACTTCAAAGCTTTTGCACAGCAAAGGAAACCAAAAACAAACAAAAAGACAACCCTCAGAATGGGAGAAAATATTTGCAAACGAAGCAACTGACAAAGGATTAATCTCCAAAATATATAAGCAGCTCATGCAGCTCAGTATCAAAAAAGTAAAGAACCCAATCCAAAAATGGGCAGAAGACCTAAATAGACTTTTCTCCAAAGAAGATATACAGATTGCCAACAAACACATGAAAGGATGCTCAACATCACTAATCATTAGAGAAATGAAAATCAAAACTACAACGAGGTATCACCTCACACCAGTCAGAATGGCCATTATCAAAAAAAATCTACAAACTATAAATACTGGAGAAGGTGTGGAGAAAAGGGAACCCTTTTGCACTGTTGGTGGGAATGTAAATTGATACAGCCACTATGGAGAACAGTATGGAGGTACCTTAAAAAACTAAAAATAGAACTACCATATGACCCAGCAATCCCACTGCTAGGCATATACCCTGAGAAAACCATAATTCAAAAAGAGACATGTACCACAATGTTCATTGCAGCACTATTTACAATAGCCAGGACGTGGAAGCAACCTAAGTGTCTATCGACAGGTGAATGGATAAAGAAGACGTGGAACATATATACAATAGAATATTAGCCATACAAAGAAGCGAAATTGAGTTATTTGTAGTGAGGTGGATGGACCTAGAGTCTGTCATACAGAGTGAAGTAAATCAGAAAGAGAAAAACAAATACCATGTGCTGACACATATATATGGACTCTAAAAAGAAAAAATGGTTCTGATGAACCTAGGGGCAGGACAGGAATAAAGATGCAGACGTAGAGAATGGACTTGAGGACACGGGGAGGGGAAGGGTAAGCTGGGATGAGGTGAGAGAGTGGCATTGACATATATACACTACCAAATGTAAAATAGATAGCTAGTGGGAAGCAGCCGCATAGCACAGGGAGGTCAGCTTGGTGCTCTGTGACCACCTAGAGGGGTGGGATAGGGAGGGTGGGAGTCAGACGCAAGAGGGAAGGGATATGGGGATATATGTATACGTATAGCTGATTAACTTTGTTATACAGCAGAAACTAACACAACATTGTAAAGCAGTTATACTCCAATAAAGATGTTAAAAAAATAAAAATAGAAGCGTAAACTAAAAACCAACCAAAATGGTTGAAAAATTAGGATAGAGAGGACAGGTCTAGAAGCTAGATTTCTCTTCTTTTGTCCTATGGTTTTCATTTGGCAATTCTGTAGCTATTTAATCTAATTTTAAAACAAAAATTAAAAGCAAAATGAAACGAACATTATTGTATAGTTGACTTGTGGCTTACCCACACAGAGGATTATTTCAAGAGCTCTTAAAACAGAGTAATTTTTAACTGTTTATCCTAGTGGCGTATACACAAAGGTTAAAAAGAACCACAATGAAATCTAAGCAGTTTTCAATAATCATATTTTTAGTAATAATATGTGTATTGTAAATTTGAAAATATATATATTTAAAGGAAGTAAGAAATTATATTAATGTAATAGAAAGAAGAAAAGTAGGCAGAAGAAAAATTTAAATGCAAAATAAATTCAAAGCAGTTAAGTTAAATTTCTATAATCCTAAATTGGAAGTAACAATATTAATATGAATTTGTGATATTATTTCTCCTTCAAAACAAATAAAAATATGTAGAAACAATGACCAATACAATAGTAATGAAAACACCCAGTGCCCACATTTTGGTCTTTAAATAAATTTCCCTCTTAGAAAGAACCAAGTCTTCTTAGAGAAATGTCTGGTTCTAAGTCAGGGTACAGGAAACATACAAAATAAGGTTGGAACATTTAGTCCTGCTCCAAAAGAAGAAATCTATGAAAGACTATTGGGTTTGTGGCAAAAGGATATAGGAGAAACTTGAAGAGGCTCCCAGTTGTCAAAGATGGAATATTTAAAAAAAAAAAAAAAAGATGGAATATTTTGATCAAAAAGTATAAATACAATAGTAGATTGAAACATATCAACTATGTTTAAATCCATGTGTTGATATGATACTTAAAAAAAGCCCCAAACCACCTCCTTGATCATATGTGGGAGATGATAGCGAAACAACTCATTATTTTGAAAATTAGAACATTAGTAAATAAACAAAAAGAATAAATAATTTATCCTGATTTTTTGTTCAAATAATTATCACAGGGTACTCAAATAGTTGATCTGGAAAACTGCTTCTTTCAGGAGAGTACCAGCTAATACATGCAAAATGTAGGATGGAATTAGCATACCACTAGTTTGTAACCCCTAACAAATACTAGACTAAGCATAACCATCAACAGGTACTAAAGCCATTAGCTAAAATGGGGACGTCTAACATTAAAAGCTTCTCAAACTTTACTGTGCATATAAACCACTTGAGGATATTAAATTCTAGAATCTGATTCAGTAGTTCTGGAGTTGAGCCTGAGATTCTGCATTTAAAACAAGCTACCACATGGTGCCAATACTGCTGGTCAGAGGGCCATTCTAAGAAAGAGAAGAGCAGCCCCTAGTATACGGGAACTGGCCTGGTACTATCAGCTGGGCTTTGTTGTTCTCTTGTTGAGTGTAAACAATTTCACAGAAAACATCAGACAAATTTACTCTGTGACCATGATGGATCAAGACAAAAAACAAGCCTACCATGTAATCACATCTAAACACAAAAAATGAACACTGTCCAAACCACAACATACTTATCTTGGTTATTATAAGTGGCGCTGCTTCTTTACAAATTGTAGCCTTAGGCTCTATTCAGTCTTTCCTCCTGCTGAATAAGACTTACTAAAATGCCCAATCACTCATGCTTTCTGACAGCATCTAATCCAGAGCAAAGCTCCAATTCCTTAAGCCTTCCCTAAAATCACCAAGCATAAGCCCAAGTCCTATAACAAGTCCTTTCTAACACTGTCTGAGATGTCTCATGGCTCCTCTGGTGAGCATTCTCTTCATTACAACATGTAATAAACACATCTTGTTCAACTACAGGTGTGTTCTGGTGGTCTTTGGTGGAGTAGCAATTCAGTAGTGTGATGGATCAGGCTGACAGGTGAGTCACTAAACAATATGTGCTTCCTGATGTGATGCTATAGAGATTCATAGCAAGCAAGTAATCTTGCCAAAAAAGATGAATGCTGATCTGATTAAACCTCTAGATTTAACCATCAGTTTACAAGAAATACAGAAGCTAGAGGAACATTTTAGGCAACTGTATTTAATTCAACCATGAGACAATTTGCCTTTTTTTCCAACAAATAAGTGAAAAGAAAAATAGAAGATGGAAGGGGAACATATAGATTAAAAGAAACTCAATAGTCATATCCATCAATTGTAATGTGTAGCCCTTATTTGGGTCCTAATTTATACAAATTACTACACAAACTAATAATGATAATGACAAAAAGACAATTGGGGCTATATGAACAGAGGCTAGCTCTCTGATAACATTAAAAAAGATTATTAATATTTTTAGGTTTCATAATGACAATGGTCATTTTTCAAAACATTTACAAATAAAATGATATGCTGTCTAGGATTTGCTTTAACATAATTCAGTCATAGCGAGAAGGAGTGTAGAAGGGTATACATAAAAACATTGGCCATATTTGATAATCATCATAATTAGATAATTTTAAGGGTATATGATGATTCTTTTTATTATTCTCCCTACGTTTAATATGTTTAAAACATTACATAGTAAACAATTTAAAAAATTATTTTTTACCATTTAATTCAATAGAGCATTTTTGAAAGAAGAAAGTTAAATAGAGAGAAATTAAGGACCACAGCTCAAAATGGCTACATATTCTACAGAAATAAACAGTAATGAATTTTAAAGAGTCTTTCCCATTACTGAAATTGCTTTCAGAACTATTTGTTGAGAGGTGTTAGAATATTCACCTGTTTCTTTTCTTTTTTTTTTTGTAATCACTAACAGATATGTCAACTGCAAGTGAAAAGGAATAAGGAATATTATTATGTAGACTCGGGTGATGGTCATTAGAGAAAAATTCAATTTAAATGTTTGACTCTTAGAAAGAAGGAAACATATTATTTGGGCAATTACCTGGATCTGTAGCAGACATCAGTGAACCAAAAAACAAACAGTCAGTGAAGTGAAAGTCTCCATTTTTCAGCTGGTCAGCATATACCATAGCCTTCACAAAGCCATACATAATTAACCTGTTGAAGAGAAAAATATGATCTTCAAACATCAACTTGAATCCTGTGTAAACCCATGCCATCATAGCTGACATTCTAATGGGCTTCCTGAATAAGCATGATGCACAAATTACCACTAGTCTGCCGATTTGTAGCCATGCTAGTTCTCAGTACACTGTACCAAATATCACAATTTATTCACCTGGCAAAAGGTAAAAGAACATTTTATAGTGTACTTCAGTGAAAACAAATCTCAAGGATATAAAAAATTATCTGTGAAATACGGCATAGCAAGTCATACCCACAAATATAGTGGCTGGGTTGACATCTGTAAATGGATTGCTTTTCAGTTTTACTGTTTTGTCTGCTAGGGTGTCTGAAAGGGGTTCAAATGTCAAGTCTGTCACTGTGATGAGAAGGATACTGGCCACTCACCGGGCACTCAGTCAACCAGTTACTTTACAATAGATGAGTCTCTACTACTGGTGGTGTCAGGACATTTCCACACCAGGTAGAGAATCACTGTTAGGTTTAGAGCACCTGTAACTTCAACACACAGTTGAAAATGAATCCTGAAACGGTTACATTTTGATCTTGCAAAGAAAGCTATTCTGTTCATGAGATTATGTTTACCAAACCCATGGAATGCAAATTATCTGTTTTGGTCATCATTTGCCACCCTATAGCTTCTAAATTGTATTTAATTATTTAATTGACTGATTTTTCTAAATCCTAGTGGAGGAAACACAAAAATTGGTGAACTGGACCACGGTAGAATCGCTAAAAGTGACTGTAAGAGTCCTTAGAAACCACTGACTCTCAGACCAATAGACTGTTGCTTAGATATTCACACGTATTTAAATTAGTTTCTTGAAAAATGTTCTAGGGTTGTGAGCATGACTAAAAAGACGAGAAATCAGATATTCGAAATTTTAATGACAGTGAGAATGTAGATATTTCGAATTCTCTTATGAAAACTTTCTCTATGAGAGAATATTTCAGACACACCTGCATTTAAATCCAGTTTCTACCACTTACTAGTTATGTGACTTTAGGGCATTACTAAAACCTTCTGAAGTAGGGATAACAATTATGGTTAGTCTACAGAGTTGTTCTAAGGATTACCTGAGGTAATATAAATTTGGGTTTTGACACATAGTAAATTCTCAATGAGATTATTACTGCTAATAGTAATTATCAAAATAGGTAATATTCACTTTCTATATCTATTTCTTCACATGTTTTAACTCCTTTCATCCTCACGTTGATCCTACAAGGTAGGTACTATTTGCATTTTACAGATGAGAAAACTGAACACTGTGTGATCAAGTAACTTGCTCAAGGTGACACAGCTATTAAACTGTGGAACCCAGACTTGAACTGAGGAATTTGACTCCAGATCCCGGGCTTTTAAGTCCTACATCATATTGCCTACATGAACAGTTCTATATTGTACATTATATGTTATCTCATACAACATACTCTTAACTAGTCCATAAGGTGGTTGTTCTATGTAGGACAAAGGTGCAGCAATGGAGTATCGCTAAGAACTTGGAAATACTACTACCCATGAGTTGAACTATTAAGACAACCAACATGGGTTCGAGCAGAGACCCAATATTGCTGTGAAGCGTGTGGATTCTAGCAGGGGAGGCTGAATCTTAACTAGGCTGCAAGTGTTAACATATCTGAGAAAGCCTGTGTCATGCGACACAGCAATGGTTTCTGGGAAGAGGCCTCAATCATGGCAGCTCACCTACACTTATCTTGGGGAGGGCATTCTGCTGGTTACCAGGGTGTGCAGCCTCTGGATAGGTTAAGAGTAGAGTCATTCAGCTTGTTTATTCAATAGATGTTTATTACTGAACCCCTACTATTGTCAGGCTCTGTGCTAGGTGTTTAAAATACATCAGTGAACAAGACAAAGATCCCTGTCCTTATGGAGCATGTCTTTTATAGCAAGGCAGATGGCAATAAATATAATCATAGATTTTAATTATATATGTTATCCACATCACCCTCTGAATTAGAATCTGCATGTCTGATGAACACTGAGACTTTCTGGACAGTCACAACATTACCAGGGAAATGCTCTCCGATAGTCATCCCTTCAGCCTCACCTGGTGTTAACCTGACTTCACCACAGTTCTTTCTCATTTGAGCTACACTTCCAATATGGAGCATGGACAGGCTCTGGAATCAGTATCAACTTTATGACCTATGACTATATTTCTGAATTCTCTACTCATTAGTTAATTTTACAAGTTAGGAATCTGAGGCTTAGAATTAAAATGACTTGCCCCATATTGCCCTACAGAAGCCATTAGATTGGGTAAGATAAAAAAATATATATGCATGCATATATATTACCCAGGCTTGGGAAGATTACTTGGAAACTAGAAGCCTCATATATATTTGATGAAAATAAAATTAAAGTCTTTATAAAAGCCAATTTGACAATTTATTTTAAAAGTATTAAATTTTTTATATTCTGTAGCTTATTAAATGATTTTCTATGAATTTTTGCCAAGAAATTAATCTTAATACACACCAGAAGGTGAGTATTTAGATTATTTCAGATTATTACTATTCATGAGTGAAAAATTCAAAGCAATCTAAATGTCCAGTGAATAAATTACTGAACACACATATAATGAACTAATATGCAACTATTAATACTATATACAAGAGTGTATATTAGGCATAGAAAAGTAAATTGATAAAGCAAATTATAAAGTGGTAATATATAATAGTTTCTAATTTTATAAAAATTGAATATATTTAAGCACACATATAAACAGAAAAAGATCAGAAGCATATAGCCTGGGATGTTAATAGTGGTTATAAAATGACATGTGACTATTTTCTTTTTTCCTATTCTGCATTTTTCAGTTCTTTCTAAATAACAGTCATAATAAAAAAATAACAATGTACATTAGTGAGTGCTATTATGTGACATGACATTCATTATGTCATTTAATCTTCATAATACTTGAGTTAGGTACTATAATTATTCCTTTTTACAAAGGTGAAAATTAGGATTCAGAGAGGTTAAGTAAGTTGCCTAAGGTCACAGAAGTTAGCTTGTGACAGAGCTGGATTTGAAACCAGGCAGTTGTATACCAAAACCTGCATACGCAACCACCATTCTATAAAGATTTGGAATTGTTTTGAAATCAAGAGAAACACATGTGCCTGTACACACACACACACAGGCACACACATACACACATACCCCTATACACAGTTTGTTCTTTTAAAAAAAGAAAGTAAAGGATTTGTTTACTCCAAATCAACCCCTGGACACAAAATAACTATAATTCCAATATCTTCCTTGAGATAATACCTTAAAAAGCAAGAAAAACAGAAAAAGCCCAGTGCAGTATGAGCTCAGTATGATCATTTTGTTATTATTA
The DNA here is from genome assembly GCF_028023285.1 of Balaenoptera ricei. Taxonomy (NCBI): domain Eukaryota; kingdom Metazoa; phylum Chordata; class Mammalia; order Artiodactyla; family Balaenopteridae; genus Balaenoptera; species Balaenoptera ricei. Next base: position 14,195,421 of record NC_082642.1, on the reverse strand, counting down.
CCAATAACAATGATCATTGTCACTGATAATTATAATGTCAATAATTAGTGTGTATCTATTATGTGCCAGGCACTTTTTTTTTTTTAATAAATAGCTATTGTTATTGTTGCTACATTATTATAACTAACTAATTATAACTATATTAACTGGGAGGATAAAAAAATGAACCCATTAGCAACCACCACATTCTCACAGGGTGGTATGTTCTATCAGCACTTCACAGAAACTATTTCAGATGGCTCAGGATACAGGAAAGATGTGGTCTGATGGGGAGAGGGAAGCCAGTGAATTCCAGTGCATGCAATGCTATGAAGATGGTGGACCCAAGTGAGATGTCCTTCTGGGGTCAGCCTGTGCTTAGGGACAGCCCAGGTCACAGGGATGGACAGAAGCAGAACTGCCATATAAAAAGCAAAATTGCTGATAACACTGATTTCAACAAATACCCACTTAGTGCCATTCTTTAAAAAGCAGAGTGCTTATGCTACAGAGGATACAAAGGTGCAAATCCATGACCCGCCTTCAAAGAGTAGAGTTTCACAGGATGGCAGTCATGTCACTTATAGAAGGCACTGGGTAAAAGAGAATTTGAAGAAATGTCCTACACAATGCTCCACATACTCACTTTATTGAGTGTTTGTGACACACGTACTGATTTTAAATTTCATGAGCTTGTTTCACACTATTAAAGCTCCACACCTAAAGGCATGTTGCAAAAATGTTTCAAAACAGAAAGTTCCAGAAGGCTCAATTGCTTGGATGATCTTTAAGTATGCCATCTTAGTCTCTCTCAGTATTTTTTAAAAAGAATACATCTTTTTTAAAAATAGTCTTGATCAAGCTATGAATAGATCTACTGGAAAAAGCAGTTTTTTGAATTGCTAGAGATATGCAAGGGGAATTGCTGTCAGTTTGGAAACAGCTGTGTGGACCAGGCCTGTTAACTGTCAGAAGAGCCACATTCCTGCCTGTGAGAGCTTGTGAAACAGACCATTACGTGGACCTCACTCTGCAGTGGGAAAGCCCAGCACCAACAGGCTCTGGAAGCAAAACAAAGATTATAATCTGCACCTAAATTGCTGATTTCTATACTCAAACATTTCCTCTGGATAAGCATCTTTATTTATTTGTTCACATTTTATGGATAGTTTCAATCTCACAGTTTCTTTTTTTTTCTGGGGCATGCATTCAAGGGCAATACCCCACTAGAGAAGTCATAAATTCTTTTTCTTTACAGCTTTACTGAGATATAATTCAAATATAATATTGTGTCAGTTTAAGGTATACAATATGATGATTTGATATATGTATATATTGCAAAATGATTACCACAATAAGGTTAGTTAGCATATCCATCACCCCACAGTTGTATTTTTGTATGTGGCGAGAACTTTTAAGACCTACTCTCTTAGCAACTTTCAAATATACAAGAAAGCATTATTAACGATAGTCACCATGATATACATTACATCCCCAGTCATCTTATAACTGGAAGTTTGTACCCTTTGACCATCTTCACTCACTTCTCCCACCTCCCCCTTGCCCCCTGCCCCTGGCAGCCACCAATCTGCTCTCTGTTTCCATGAGAGAACTCATAATTTATTAATGTTGGGATGGATGGAATTGGGAAGGTCTTCTAGCCAAATTCATTCACTCATGCATTCATTAATTTGCTCATTAACTCATTCATTCAACAAATAAGTACCAACAGACATAATTCCTCCTCTCAGGGAGCTTATATTTTATTGGGGGAGCCAGATGTTTAATAGCTAATTTATAATTTATTATTTTAACAGTATTGTGGTTAAGTCCTATGGAGAGAAGTACAGATTGCACATGTGCACACTTCTATTAGCTGGGAACAATAAAGGGGGACTTTATTTAATAGGAAAGATTACAGGTTCAACTTGAGAAATGTTGAGATTGAGGAACTGGTGAGCCTATTGGGTATTCAGAGTTGGGTGTGAATGAAAGTGTGAAGAGAACATAAAGTGGAAGAGGGCCCACGACTGAGGCCTGGGAACTCCAGCATTTGAAGATGAGGTAGAGATGATGCGGAAAAGAGGATACAAAGAATTGGTCAACAGAGACATGAGTGGAAATCTGGTAGAGTGCCACAAGAGTCAAGAGAAGAGTGTTTCAAGAAGGAGGGTATGGTACATAGGATTGAATGTGGCCAAGCGAGCCCTTTCATTTAGTGTCATTAGGAATGTGGGAGCTCAAGTGAGATTAGAATGGCTTGAAGAGCCCATGGAAAAAATGAGGAAATTGAGACAGGCAAACACCCATCCTTTTGGGAGGTTTGGCTATGAGGGAAATCAGGTCTGTCTCCAGAAGGGGGTTTAGGGTGAGACTTGAGCTGATCTTAAAGATGCGGGGAAGAAGCTGTGAAGAAGCTCACATCTCATGGGTGCTCACAAACAGGAGTTACAAAATAAGAATTCTGCTTTGTCAAGAGTAGTGCCATGAGATGGTGAGTCTGATTTTAGGTGAAACTATATGGGCCTTAAAGGGTCTGTAGGATCATTTGCTCCTACAAGTATCTAAGAAATGATTCTCCTCTTTTGTCACTGTTTCTCAGTTTGTGTGTGTGTATATATATATATATATATATATATATATATATATATATATACACACACACACATATGTTAATATATATATAAACTCATACATATATATGATAGTAAATTCTCTCTCTATATATATATTTATATATATAGTATTTAATATCATAAAAGTCTTTACTAAGGCCTATGAGAAATGCAAAGATAAGTCAGGCATGGTTTCCATCCTCAGGAGGGAGAGACAAGTCACCTACAAAAGCAGAATACATGATAGAAAGTGTTATGTGTCCTAGGTGAGTTGCAGATCAAATGCACTGAGTTCACAGAGGAGAAGCAGCTCTCTTGGGGACTCAGGAAAGGCTTTGAGAGGAAGGTGGCATATTTGCTGAATCTGAAATATACATTCAAGTAAGGAGACTGCCAGCAATATCCCATCTATACGTGAGATGCCCAAACTACTGATTTTCTTCCCCTAGAATGCAAAACTGTTCCTACTGAAGGTGGTTTCTTCTTGGATCAATAAAAACACAATGGACAAAGAAATGAAACCTCTCCTTTAGCAATCCAGGAAACCATCTGCCATCTGCCACCCACTGCAGAGATGGAGGGGAAAGGCTTGTCCTGACTGAACTCTGACTCTAGTTATGGCCTTTATCTCAGCACCCAGAGTGGGTTGCTCGGCCCCAAGAAGCCTACAAAGCCCGTGGGCCCTGCTGTAGCTGAGTCAGGTGCTAAGATTTCATACACTAGATGACCCCTTGGTCCGTTCTAGTTTTCCCACCAGTCTCAAGACTTTGTTCCTTCTGTTTTAGTGAAAGCTGAGGAGAAGAGGAGGATGAGGGAGTCAACTGGGTGGCTTGTGGGCATGTTAAAGGAAAATGGGGGATCGGGTGAAGCCCCACTCAGCTTTGCTATGGTGACACTTGAGCTCCTGCCCAGTTCCTCTATCAGGTATCTTGTACCAGCAACTAGGAAGAGTGCAGACTGCCTGCCCTTAAACCTCTTTCCTCTGAAAGGGGTAGAGGGAGAGAGGATTAGAGGAAGGGAAAGGTTGTATCCAACTTTTCTGTCCCTAAGTGGAAAGAGGAGGCTGGTTAGGGAAGGGGGTGGGGGTAGGAGGAAGAGGAGAGATGAGGGGAGGGTTCATTGTCAGGGGCGTAAATGCGTGTGTCAGGGTTGGGAAATTCTATGCCAGAACATTTGACCGCTCAAAAATTTTGTTTGCGACAGCCATCAGCAAGACAACTGTACCCCCATGGCTTCTACTCTCCTACTCTCTTCTTGGCTGCCAACCCCATGGAACTTTAATTCTTTTCAAGGCGCTGAACTGTCATTGGGTAGGTGGCTCTCTCGCCCTGAGATTTTAAGGAATAAAAGTATTAGGAATAAAAATGGGGGAAGGAGGAAGGCAATGAACATATGAACATTTGAGTTCCTACTCTGTAGAGCTCCCATGTGAGTGCATTTTCTATATTTTTTAAATCTTCACACACACACACACACACACACACACCAGTTGGGCAGCCATCAGGAATCTTATATTATAGACAAGGAAATCCAGCTACGGATAGAAATGAGATTTAAATACACGTTCCTTTCTACTTTTTAGTATTGGACACTGAGTAGAAAATTTAAGATATCTTTGCCTTGGCTTCCCAAATTTTAAGTCAATTACTATATTCTTTGTTTCTGAAAGAATGTTTTTGGCATGATACATAATGGGACCAGCTTTTTAAGGGTTAGCCTTGAAGACCTTGCTTTTCGGCATAAATTTGGCTGTAAGAGGGTTTGGAAAGCACCATACCTTCCATGATTTTCCCTTTAAGTCAGTTCTATATCAGGCTTCCTATGGGCCTAGAAGAAAACATGGTCACCATGTCTTTCCAAGAATGGAAAGGGTGCAGAGAGGAGGTTGTGATGAAATACACTGTTTTTAAACCATGGCTGGGGTCTGAGGCTTTGCAACCTTGGGATCCTTGGAACAAAGTTAAGTTGAGTCCATTTTTCCACATACTCTACTGCCTACTTTCCTGTCAACTTGTCACTTTCTTGGATCTCCCCAGAGGCCCTATAGCAACCTACATAGTTGCCTGCAGGGAAACAAGCTTCCCTCCTGTTAAGTGCTTCACAGTTCTTGGAGGAGATGTGATATAAATCCCAAGCATGAATATAGAATGGGCAGAAGTCACAATGTTGAAATGCAGTAAGAAGTTGAGATCTACTGAAAGGTGAACTACACACAGGTGAGAACTTGACCAGGCATCCTAATTGCGTGTCTACTCAGATCCACTTTCTGGGAGTACGCTGGCTCATCCAGGGGTGAAAGAGGATTGCTTTTGAGAAGACTGAGAGGAACAATGAAGGCAGTGTGGGAGTCAGTCACACTCACTAAAGGCATCAGGTACCCTAAATGACAACCTCCCTTGCAGAGTTTGTCAGCCTACACCAGCAGCCAGGGATGCCTGGCCCTTAGAGTGCTCTGAGTCATCTCAGCTCTCTCTACAACCTGGGCACCTGCCTTCAGAAAACCATGCCTAATACTTACTGGATATAATCACTGCTCTCTTGCTGCCATTCCTCTTTCAACTTGTATCCCACTGTCCGCCCTTTGATGTGGTTACCAAATCTCTCTTCTTTATTTCATCCAAATCCTAAATTCCACTCATGCATTCTTTGTGTGCCTATCTTACCTGACTAATTTGAAGAAAGACAGCACATCTGGACTGTTCTGCCTTCTTCCCTCTCTGTTCCCATCTCCATTCTATGCACATATTACCCAGCCTTGCTAGATACTAAAGGTTACAAAGATGAATCTGATACGGCTTCTGCCCTCTAATAGCTAATAGCTCCTAGAGAAGGGACAAGCTAAGTGTGTAAATAACTGGACGACTAAGTGAAAAATAACAAGTTTGGTAAGAAAGCTAAAGGGATATGGGGCTCAGGGGAGGAAAGGAGAACTATGGTCTGGGGGAAGAAAGCACTGGAGGTGCATATTTCTTGAAGGACCAATGGGATCAGACATGAGTTGTAGTCATGTAAAGGGGTGGTTACTAAGGAAAAGTTAACATGGGCCACCAAAGCAAGTGGGTGGCAACACATGAGATGTGGACGATGAAAGTTGGGTAATTTAGTGTGATGGATTCTTCCACTATGAATTACTATATAGTCTAATTCAACGGTTCTCAAATTTGGGTGCATATTAGAATCACATAGGGAGCTTGGAAAGTCATGATGCCCAGGCTACACCCCAGACCAAGTATACCAGAATCTCTGTAGGTGGGACACAGGCATTAGTATCTTTTTAAGTTCTTCCGCTGTTCCACTATGCAGCCAGATCTAGACCAAGTGTTCTAAATCACCACATCATGTCTCTAGTGTCCAGACCAATCACCTAAGGATCAGCCAGGAGAGTGTGGCCTGCCATTCTGCCTTTCTGATGAGCTCCCAGGTGCCGATGCTGCTAGTCTCATGCCACACTTTGAGTAGGAGACCCTAAATGAGGACGCTGCTAACTAAGCCAAATCACTGAGACACTTGTATACATTCTGGCTCTAATGGTAAACTCTAGGCGGCACTTTGAATTCACACATGGAGCTTGCCTGAGATGCAGTTAATACAGGTTCACATACAGATAAGCACCTAATACTTCCTACCCACTGCATGGTGACTTGGTCTCCCTGCTGATTTGTGGATGAGTGATGAGGCTTATTGAATAACATATGAAGATTCAAGGTACTGTTACCTCTCAGTTCCAATCTGGAGCTCTTTGTAGAAGAAAATTTAAAAAGAGGTGGGGAAGAGGGAGTGAAAGAATGTCTCTCCCAGTAAAATGTAAAATTTAACAGACTTCCATTATGCCTTTGATCTACAGCTCCACGGAGACTTCTGTCCTAGGTACAGAGACCCACCCTTCACTGACACAGGGAAAGAGCTTGGGTGACTGCTTTGGTCTCATCACATCTGAGGCTGGTCACTGCAAAGTTTTACTGAGTCTTCAAAAGTGATAAAGGGTATCTTCGAGCTTTTCTTTTGAAATTTTTTTTTTTTTACTCTTAGCAGAAATTTGCATGTCTGTTAAAGGAATACTATGCCTGTTAAATAAAACAACCCATTTCTTTGCTTTGGGCTGAACTATATCAACTCAGAAGCTCTGATTGACAGTACAAATACATGTATGTACGTGTGTGTGCATGTGTAATATACACATGCACACACACGTACATACACATATATGTATACACATATATACATATAATCTTTGATTAATAACAAATGAGCTTGTACAAAATATCTCCAACTATGAAATTCATCCAGGCTAAAGCAGCAAGAGAGGACCCTGCTGCCCTGTACAGTTAGGCCCTTAGCCACTACTTTTCATCTTTAAGAACACATGCATGACTGTTGCTTCACTTGCTCTCACCCTTCCTGGGAGGTGGATAAAGTCAAGCTCCATTATCCTACTTTCACAGATGAAGTAACCGTCACAAGGAGCTGAGCAGCCTATTACAGCCTCACAGCATTTGCTCCACCATTTTTCCTCAGGTGTGAAACTGAAACACTTTGGAACCAGTTGTTTAGATCTGGGGAAAAAAAAACTTAAAAAATTATTCAACTCAGAATCCCTATTTAAAAATATAAAAACCATGACTCACCTAGGTTAGTGGCTTGGTCAAAGTCACATTGAACCCGGCTGGTAGGGGATCCAGGACTGGAATGTCAGTTTTCTCCTAAAGAGATTTTACCAGAACTGGCAGATACCACAGATGCTCTGCTGCCTAGGATTTCAGCAAAGGGAATAGAACCTGTGATTTGAATATAATTTGCCTAATCTATTATTCCCAGAAAACTTTTCATCCCTTTTCATATTCCCTAAAGCATATTTATGTTCTTCAGCTGTAGCATTTGGAACCCTAAAGCCAACTGCTGGTTGCAACAGAATGCAAATAACAAGAAAGTGCAACTCTCTGGATTTTCCCCAATCAGATGAATTTTCCAGCAAGTAGCAAGCTCATAAATAATGTAGATGTGTAAAACATATTTAGCTCAAAGTAAGATGTTACACTATTCACTGTTTGATTGATGGCTTTAAAATATATTATCATTATTGGTGACAAGATAGAATGAACAATATATCTTGTGAGTGATGAAAATCAAACATTAATTCCTTGCCCTGATTCTTCTTTTTCAACCATGTCAATATATTTTTGAAAACTTTTTCATCTGGAATGGAGAGTTTCCAATGGTCTGTTTTGCTTAGGATGCATGTAATACAACTTCTTACTTGAAATTCCTTTGTAGTTGTAAAGTGAATTTCTTTTGGAATATTTCAAATCAATTATCAGAGCCCAGAGACAGATTGTTCTCATGGGCTTCTCTACTAATAACAAAGTTTACCAACTAATCAAATATAGAAAAAAATCACCCAAATGATTTAGAGAACAAGAAAACAATAAAATACTTAGTGCCATAAAGAAATTATGTATTCCCCTATAGATCCTGAGCTTTGAGATCACTACTGCTTCTCCCCATCAACCCAGCAACACAAGCATTTCCTAAAAAAGGCCATTTGGTTTGTTAAATCTTGTTACTCCCAAGTGTCCCTGGCATAATATTAAATGACCAGACTCCAGGGCTAGATCTACATGGGGCCAGCCTGACCAACCTATGGGAACATTTCTGACAATTACCCACCTATCTGGTCTACACAGCACCAGACAATTGATATAACTACACTTCATCTATGCCCCTACTTATTGTCTACTAACCCCCATCCACCTGACATACAGACTGCTTTACACTATTAGGCATTGAACTGAAATGTAGACATTTGGGCATGTCCCCATGTGATTTGAATTGAATGGGCTTTTAATTCAGCTGTAAGACAGACATAGTGGTATGAACCATCTGCAGAGGACTCACCCAAGTAAATGGGCCAAGAGTTAATGATTTAATTTCTTAACAACTCTACACCTCTGAAGAACAAAGCACCTGTTATTATCAAGCATAATTTCATCTTTAAAAACGCAACATATCAATAGAAGGAGTAAATGTTTTCTTCTTTATAAAAAATGAGGCTCAGAGAGAGAGGTAAGAATCAAGTTTATTTATTAAGCCATACAGTACATTTTTAACTGAGTGCCTACTATATACCCAGAACCCTGCTAGGTGCTAGGCGTAAAATGGAAAAAAACGATAATGAGCAGTCTACTCAGGTACGTAGAGAAGTAACCGATTGTTAAAATCTGTTATGGTAAATGCCTCTGCTGCTTTCTAGCTCTTTGACTTTAGGCAACTTGTCTATCTCATCCTTTTCTCAGTTTCCTTGTCCATAAAATGGGTATAATAATAGTCCTCCTTTTGTACAATATTATTACCAGAGAACCACTGCTGAATGACCCAAGGGCTTATTTAGTTATTCCAGCTCTTACTTTTGTTGAGAAACACAAAAGGCCATTTAGCCTTTGAGACCATCTCCCTCAAAGAATCAGCAAAGGCTCAGCAAAGGTTTTCTGAGCTTTTCAGATCAGAAAGGCTCAGATTTGGAGTTATCAAGAGAAGCCTTTAAAAGGTTGTTTTCAACATAGAAACATACATTTTCATCTAATTTCATTATAGAAATTTGCCAAGACCTCACTGGCAAAGAGATTACTCCTTTAAATGATTCTTCAACCGGATCTAGTGTTGTCAGTACAGCACACAACGGAGAGACCACCTCCCCCGACCCCACTGCATCCAATTTTGGGCCCCCCTGAAAAAAACCAGCAAGTAGCCAAGCAGAAGATGGTGAAGAGAAGCTTGCCAGGAGGTCACGAATAGCTTAATTAGGTTTATTCACCCACATAATGAAAATATTCAAACAAATATCACAAAATTCCCAACGCTAGTGACGTGACAAGAGAAGATGATAAGAGAAGACAGATCTATGGCAAAAGAAGTAGTGGAGGGGAAAGATATCTGTATTGATGAAAGTATATTTGTGCAGACCTTGAGACATACTAATTCCACTGTATTCAAAATTGGTCTGATCTCAGCTAAAATATTTTCTTTTTTTTTTTTCACACACACACACTGTATTTTATTTTTACAAGAGATAAATAGACTGACACCAAGCATTGTACATGGATGACCACAACAAAAGCAACAATGATTGCAATTACCAAACATGAAACACACTCATACTATGTCATAATATTGACATTCAGTCCAGTAATCCTCCACCGTAACAGCTCCTTTACTTTGCAGTGAAAATTGATTTGTATATTCTTTGCCTCTGAGTCCTTGTGGGATTTTTTTTTTTTTTTAATTCAAACAGAAAGTCACAAAAATTATACTCATCCTCATCAGTTCACTCAGTCCCATGTAATTAATTTTTTTTTCATCTTGATCTTTTGTTAGCACTTTTATGAGTTCATCAGTTTTTCATTAGAGTTCTGAAAATGCTTATTCATTCAGTTCAGCAGTACAGTCAGTTACCAGAAACCTGTACTTGTCAGAGTCTTTCCCGTGAATTTCTTGAAGATGAAACCCTTTTATAGGAACATATTTGCAAAAGCATCAGAGTACACCCAGAACTGTCTGTAAATGACAAAAGACTTAAAAATGACCACGGTTAAAGATTTGATGAAAGTTCATAATAATGCAGTTGACAAGAAAATTAGTTATTTCTGATATATACATTTTAAAGTAATAACTAGGATTATGACTTATAACATTATACCAGAACATATAAGATTTTTAGATAAAATATTTTCTTATTCAAAACACCCCACTGGAAAATGGCTCTTAAGATACTGAGGGGTTAGAAACATGTTAGATGGGCAGGAGATGTAGAGCTGGGTTTGCCACCTGAGAGAAGGCCAAGAAGCAACATGGCACCCAGAGTTTAGAATTGGAAGGTGGTCATTGGAAGGGAGAAAGAGAATTTAATCCATTTTCCTCCAGACAACCAAGACATTACAAAGAGTCAGATCAGCCTATTGAAGAACCGTCCACAGTGTGGTAGGAATCCACTATGGTGGGAAGCAGTGAGTTTCCTTCCCTGGAGGAATTTTTTTTTTTTTTTTAACATCTTTATTGGAGTATAATTGCTTTACAATGGTGTGTTAGTTTCTGCTTTATAACAAAGTGAATCAGTTATACATATACATATGTTCCCATATCTCTTCCCTCTTGCATCTCCCTCCCTCCCACCCTCCCTATCCCACCCCTCTAGGTGGTCACACCCTGGAGGAATTTAAGCATCCCTAAAGTATTCTACAAAAAAGATGCTGGCTTATTATATGAAAAGTATACAGGTGTACTTGAGGGAGTGAATTTAGGGGGTGGGATAAATTTTATCCTAAATAAATTTTAAGGTGATTTCAAACCCTAAAATTTCATGATTTTATAAAAATCTGAAGAATAAAATAAAAGCAAAGACCAAGAGAGGAAGATGGGACACTTCATAATTGACAATACTTTCCAGCATTTAGTCAGTTATCAAAGTAAAAATAAAGACAGGTTTGACAGGACCTAAAGTCTGGCACCAGGAACTGATTTTATTAACCAGCACTCTTTTCCGAACTTGACAGTAGCTCCTTCACAAATGCTTATTTTGGAATAGAATGCAAACAGATGAAGTTATCCTTGCCTGTGTCAAATACCTCAACCTTCCCAGGAGATGGGAGGAGACATTCACAAAACTCATTGAATTCCCCAAGACTGGGGAACAACTCATTTTTATTTCCCAGATGACACTGAACAGGATGTCTAGCAGCTTCTCTACCTTATCTAATACCCAGGCTCCTTTTCTGGCTTCTAGGAGGACCTGTAGGCACCTCAAACTCACTAGCTTTGAGTCTGAACATAGGATCTTCTCCAGAACCCTGGGGTTATTCCAGTGACTTTTCTCTTTTTTTTTCTTCAGCAAAGGCAGCAACTCCTACCCAGAAGACTGGAGGTCATCTTAGACATATCTCTACCTCCTCTCCATGCCTCTCCCTGTAGGCAATCTATCACTAAACTGCTATTTTACCTCTTGAGTTGGTTTCAAATACATCTATCTAGCCTAGGCCACATCTCCTCCAGATATCTCTATGCTTGCTGAAATTGTCTCCCTGTGTCCCTTCACTTCCCACCAATGTGTAGCCAGAATCATTGTAAAACACAAATCTGACCATATATCTCCATGTTCAAAACCTTTTCATGACTTCCCATTGCTCTTAGATTAAATGCCAGAATACTTGTGGTGGCTATTCCTTTCCAGGTCCATTCTCCATCCTTTCCACCCTGCTCTGTGCTCCAAGGGGCTGACATGTATGAGCTCCAGCAGTGGGCTCTCCTATTCTCTGGATTTTGGTTCGATTTGACCAACAGGTCAAAGGGGTGAAGGGACACTAGCCGGAGATCAGAGTGGCAGACAAGCATAAGGTTGGGGTGTTTATTCTTTATGCTTTCAGTTCTCTCCCTTCAGGGTCTATATGTGCTCTTTGTCCTTCAATAAAGGTCACACCTAAATTCAGTTGGTCCTGTCCACACAGATCTCTTCAGGTTCTAATACATCTTCATCACTTCCCCCCTCAGATAATTGTGCCCCACTATTACCAGCCCTGGGAAACCAGACTACCCCTTATGTTTTTTCTTTGCCCTGCCCACATCTTTTAAATAGTCCTCAAACATCACTCTTTCAATGAAACTATTCTGGAACCTCCTGCAAGAGTCAGATCTGCCTAATAGAAGCTTTGGTCATGCCTTCTCTTCTTCATAACACTCACCATAGAATTAAATGATTAATTGTATAATAGACTGTCTAATATCTGTCTTTCCTGCTAGGATGAGGGTAAGGACCATCCTGTATTAGCCATCCCCAAATCCCTAGGACACTTACATATAGGTGCTCAATAATTATTTATCAAATAAGAAGGTTGGTGAGAGTGGGGAAGAGGGATAGGTGGAGAGGAAGGCCAAGGCAGGAATGAAAGAGCCCCAGTCAAATTGACCAGAGCCATCACAAACCAAAAACTTCCACACTACAAGGCCAAGAAGTGAGGGCAGCATAGACTGTCCTCTAATGGTCATAGAAAATTTGGGGGAGGTATGACATCAAAAAATTGTTTGGCAGGATATTTTTCACAAGGAGATTGTCAAAGAGAATATCTTCAATTAAATGCGTTTTCAAAATGTGAGGTTTATACCCCAAAGAGTAAGTCATTTTCTGTTACTGCACACAAAGCCACCACATAGCAACTTGGCGGGAGTTGACATAGGCGTTGCTTTGAGTTATTTTCAAAAGAGAAATGGTGTTTTTTCTTCAAGACTCAAATATCAATATTTTTCAGAAAAAAAAACCACATACTTAATTTCTTATTAAGCATTGCTTGTTAATTATCAGTTCATATCAAAGAAGAGATTAATTAAAGTGTCTCATTCCAGACTCCTGCCAAGTCACGAAGAGTGGCCACGGTTAGCCCCGGAGCCTATGCTGAACTCTGGCAAGTTTCTCCTGTTACGTGGCTGTGAGAGGAGAAAGGACACTCAGAAGAAGCATCATCAGAGAGCACAAGGTCGAGGTTGGGAAATCAGTCCAGCATGCGGTTGTCAGCTCAGAGGGTGATGGACAAAGGCTGAGGCGAAACAAAACAAAACAAAATCAAACAAACAGAAAACCAAGCAAGATGATGACCAGGGGAGAGATGGTAAGTGAGGCAATGTGCAGCAGGCAGAGGGAGAAAAAGGAGAGATAATTATAGAGTGGAAGTGGAGGAGGTTGCTAAAGCCCTTTATGTGGCTCTTTTGCTGTTGGCTTGGATGTCTGGGAGATCTATGGGGAGCAAAAACATAACAAAACAACAACAACAAAACAAGAGCCATGTTTTCTCCAACCACAACTGGTGAGACCCGGGATGGGGCAAAGGAGGACGAGCAAGAGGGTGAGGGAGAGAGGACTGCAAGTGAATCACAACCTTCAGCTGCTTTACCGTCTGTAGCTCCTTGAGCTTAATAAGCCTCTTCTGGTGCCTCCCAGGGTGGGTGAACATGGCGGGGCCCCTTTCCAGAACATCAAAGTTGTCCTTACAGTAATCATCACCTTATACAGATATCAATGCTTCTTAATCTGTAATGTACAGATCAAACACTTAGGGACCTAGTTAAAATGCAGATTCTGATTCAGTAGGTCTCAAGTGGGGCCTGAGATTCTGAATTCTAATGCATTCATATTTGAATACAGGTGATATGAATACTGCTGGTCAATGGACCACACTTTAAGGAGCAAAGTCCCAAACTACACACATGATAGGCATTTTCCAGTGAATGGCACTATCTCAGCATGGCGCCTCTATTTCATTCCTCACCTACCACAGAGGCTGTAATCTGGCTGCTGAGAGGCAGTTGAATGCCTTGAAAATTGTTAGGATTAGTGGCTAACAGTAGAAGATCACACACAAAAATTCAGACTATGAGCTCCTCTTGGAAAACAAGAAGATCTAGCAGCGCTGGACCATGTTCCCCTCATGGAAGCAGCCCATTGGAACTGAGCGGTGGCTCCCTGCTTCCCTACCTGACCACAGTCTGAACTACTCTTACATCTAGCTGGCTTCCATCTTTACATCCCCTGCCGCACCCCCTCTGCATTGGTGTCTGTGAATTCTGATATATTACTCTGAACTGAGATGCACCCCATATTTTGAAAGAGAATTTTGCTTCCATTCAAGTCTTTTTAGTTATCAACGCATTTCTCCATTTTAGAAAGCTATGTCCCTGGTATTAAGGATGCAGACAAGTTCAGAAGGAACACGTTTTCTATGGCAAGGTGGCCTTATCCGCTTGCAGATAAAGAGAGAAAAATGATCAGTTGAATAAACAGTGGCGGGGTTAGTAGGTCCACATGTCACAATGTGGATGTAATGTTCTCAAGGGGTAAGAATTAAGCAGCTAATCATGTTCAGTGATGACTGAAGGATCCAGATGGTGATGGGAAGTTCAAGCCACAGAAGTTGCAGATCAAATAGGTTATGAGGAGTTAAACAGGGGAGAAGAGAAGGACTGAAGCTAAGAAGAAGGAAACAGAAGATAGCGCAGCCCAGCTAAGCCATTTCTTAGGAATTGGCAAGTTTACACGCCTCTGACTTGAAAACATTAAGAACAAACAAGAAACATTCAGAGAGAACAATATAAAGCTGAAATAACTCCTTTTTCTTCCTTGCCATCTTGGGATGTGCAAGCTCGCCTACTGGTTTGATTTGCACTGTTTACTTACATTTTTCTGTTCTTCTCACATATTTCTCTCTCCCACACATACACACATATTTGAGAAGAAACTCAGGGGAAAATGTTTTCCTTGAATAATGCTTTCTTGTTTTTGTTGAAATGGTATCCAACAGAGTCCTTGCAGAGTGAACATTTCTGCCCCTGCTAGGGAATCAAGAGCTTTGAATGAAAAGCACAGGCAGCAAAGTGCCAGCGAGACTGGATCGGGCTCAGTTACGTCCCTGCTGTACCAGCACCTCTCACCTGGAGCTGAACGCCTCATGGGGTGAAATACCTGGGCTCCACTCCTTCCCAGCCCGTTCCCACTTACCATTTGGACAGGCAGGCTCTGTGATTGCTCTCGAGCCCTTCACAGCTCCCCTACAGGTGGCCCATGCCCAGCCCTGCAGCAGCTCACCTGGGTCAGCCCACCCTGGTGGTATCTCACGGATCAAAAATTTCCTTATCATTTCTCATCTTATAAAAATTATTTAATCTTGAATTCCATTCCTTAGGATCCTGCTTTCTGAGTTTAGAGGTGAGAACTGAATATAGGGGAAAGAGCATTGGACTCGTCATAAACTCTGGGTTCAACTCCAAGCGCTGCTATTTAGTAGCTGTTTGAACTAGGAAAGCTCAGCTTCGCAGAAAGTCAGTCTCCTTCTCTGTTAGATGAGGATAACAATACCGACTTGGAAGGCTGTTACACAGCAGGTAGCCAAACAAATGGCTGTTGAATTTTAAACAGATTTTTGAAAATCCATGCTAATATGTTCATGGACATTAATTTCGTAATGTGTTCTTTCAATTCTCATTTGCTTCTTTATAGAACATAGTGCACATTACTGAGAGGCTCTAACTGTGGAAATTTGTATTCCATGGTGGATAAAGGGCTCAGATTTTCCTCCTGCAGACAGGTGACTTGCCACCTTCTATTTTACAAGATCTTTGGGCAGGACTCGTAGCTCCCTCAAGGCACCTCCATTCCTATGGGGAGACATCTGGGCTGCAGCAGCCCAGGGGCACCAGATGCACAGGCATGATGCTTGATGATGATAAAGTAGATTGTAAATTTAAACCCTGTTTTTACTTGGGAAAAAAGTCCCTTTTCTTGTGTCTTTAATAAAAACACAAGCAACCAAAACATATCCTTTAGCTTTCAAATAAGCCCTTTCAGGAACGGGAGAAATTAGTTTACAAGACAGTTTTGGATCTTCAGCTTTTAATTATCTTTGCCCTAATTAATCCAGTCACTATTTTATTTGAGTATTTGCTTGTTTTTCCTAATAGGGAGATGGTGAGAGTCTTAACAATGTGGAAGACGTGGTACTGGAGAAATACGAGTCCCTATTTTTACTTGGAAATAAAATATATGCAAATATGTGTGTGATGTTCCTTGTTGAATAACATGTCAGGCTGATAAAATTGCACCTTGGTACTTGCTGTTTCTTTCACATGGAATACCTTCTACCTCCACCACTCCCACCCTTGGACAGCCCCTGAAGTAGTCTTACTCGTTCTTCAAGTTTTAATTCAGGGGCTGCTATCTTTGGGAAGCCATCTGGACCTGTCCACCGTTTACACTGGGTCTTCCAAGGTAGTGTTCTCTCCTTCCTTCTCCTATTCGTGATTCCATGGTAGATGTAGCTTATCTTGTCGTTTGGTAACATTTGTTTTCTTGTTGTTACTAGGCTGTGTATGCCCTCTGCAGGCACCATATTTAATTCTTCTCTTATCTTCAATACTTAGCACAGTACCTGGCCTTTAAGAAGTGCTGAATAATCGCTTGTTGAAAACATGTATGATAAATGAAAAAAAAAAAGAAATATTCTGGTAGCTGTATTGAACTATCTCCAATCCTAGTCCTGTGTATGCCCTCTTGTCATTCTGGGATATCACCTTCCATTTTTCACTCAGCCACCCATATGTGTGTAGGTCAAACATGGTAATACTTTCAATCAGAGATTCAGAGGCCCTCCTACATGGAGACTCCTTGAAGTTCCCTCCTGAAAAACTGCTTCTACTATTGCTCCTACTGTTGAGTAGATGCCCAATAATTATACAATTAAATAAATAATCTACTTTTTATTCTAATGCTTGGCTGTAATTCCTAACCCTAAATAACTGCCAGTATTTTTAAAATACTGAATGTTCTAAATTAAACCCAGTTGATATTTGTAAAGATTCTGATGCACACACACACACCAATGTGCCACACTTGGGTTTTCTACTGGAATTATGAGGCAGATATTCCAAGGGTTCTATCCATATAGCTATACACATGATAACTGATTTGAAAAAACAAAAGAGATTTCTACCTAGGCCCAGGGTTTTTCTTTGCAGTTCTTTGCCCAGCAATCAAAGTCAGGACTAACTGTGAGGCTGGAGGCTACCTGAGGAGGATGCATTTGGCTGCCAACGACTCGGGTCTCACTTGCTGAGGAAAGAACAAATGAGCAGGTGAGGAGTTTTACTTTTTTTAATTCAAGCCAGATGTACAGAGATGTCAGGAAATCAGGCTCTCCTGCCAGTAGAAGCCTCCTCAAAAGGCTTAGGCCTAGGTCTCCTAGGCCTGCGGGTGTCCGGTCACACCCTTGCAGGGATAACTGCAAAGAGCCAGTATCCCTTTCTACCTCCACCTTCTGTTGCTTCCAACAGCCTCAGCTTCCCCCTCATTTCCACCCCGCTGTCTCTGAGGAATACATGTAGCCTTCAACAGGAAAATGGGCAGAGCATTGAAAAGTGCCTTCTTGGGTTCTCATGTTCAACTCTTTTCTAGGTCCAGTTTAGGAAGGCAAAAGAATGGGTAAATGAAAATGTTAGCTGTCTAGGTATAGGAAGAATTGATTTAATATTTTGAGGCTATAACCCATGTATAGTTCAGTCCTTAAGTATTTTCCTTAAGCTTTATCTTTGTTACAAGAACAAAGTCCAGGTCATCAGATATAATTTTTGAACCTAAAAATGTCCCAACAATACCTCTTCAAAATCCTCCCTTACATCTCCCACCTGCTGCAATCACATGTCACATCCTCAGAGCTTGTGGGAGGAAGCTATAGGAGAGGACCAAGTCAGAAACCCCTCATGTGGGCAGACAGAGGGAGGAGAAATGCTAGCAACTTCTGTTCATTAATCCTTTTAATGGCATGGTGTAAAGAAACAGAAGTGGTGAGTTCTTTCTTTAGATATCAGTTCAATTACCACTTTTTTGGAAAAGCTATCTTTTACTCACTGACTATATAAATTCCCGCTATTAGATTCTTCTCAGCACTTATCAGTGTTATGATTCTACATTTATTTGAGTAGGTCTTTTATTAATGTCTATCTCATTGAATTCAAGTTCCATGAGGAGAGGAGATATGCTCTTTTATTTTTTGTCCTCATCAATGTATCTCCAGCACCTAGACAATACTGAGTATCTAAAATAAGAGTTAAATATTATAATGCTATCAACATGTTATCAACAGAAAATTGTTAAATGAATTAGAATTCATCCACAAAGACTTTAAATAGAAGGAGGAAGCTCTTCTTCATACACTAATACGGAAAGATCTCTAAGCTATGTTGTTGAGTTAGAAACAAAAGAGGAGGTGGAAAAGGTATGTTCTACTATAAAATAAATAATCCAATGTCTAACTGAAAAAAAAAAAAGAAGTGGTGAGTTTCCACTCTCTGAATCTGAGGATGCCTGTGAAGATGTAGGAAGGGAATCTCTGGAGAAGGAGGTAGTTAATAAGAAGAGAGTGGAGGGGGGCTTCCCTGGTGGCGCGGTGGTTGAGAACCAGACTGCCAATGCAGGGGACATGGGTTCGAGCCCTGGTCCAGGAAGATCCCGCATGCCGCAGAGCAACTAAGCCCGTGCACCACAGCTACTGAGCCTGCGCTCTGGAGCCCGCGAGCCACAACTACTGAGCCCGCATGCCACAACTGCTGAAGCCCATGCGCCTAGAGCCTGTGCTCTGCAACAAGAGAAGCCCGCACACCGCAATGAAGAGTAGCCCCCGCTCGACACAACTAGAGAAAGCCCGCGCGCAGCAACAAAGACCCAACGCAGCCAAAATTAAATAACTAAATAAATAAAAAGAAGAGAGTGGAGGGGAAGAGCTGAAAGTGTGTCTCAATCATCCATCCCAGGTCCCGGGGAGAGGCCTTGTTACAGTGGCTGTGGAGGTGGGTAACTCCCCTCCAGCCGCATCCCCCTAACTTCTTCGCAGCAGCCCAGGCTTTATAGAGTCCCTTGGGCAGAAGTGAGGCACCGAATCACTGGTGGTGGTGGTTGTACGGCTCAGCTGTGGTGGAGACTGAGGAGAGGGGAGGAGGGAGAGAAATCCCCACACAGTTGCAGCTCAGCACATGGAGAGAAAGTGGCCAGCCTTTTCTGAGGTGACCTTTAACACCGAGGGTCGGATGGACATCAAAGACCAGATGAAGAAGAGCCCAGGAAAACATCATTTTTTAAACAGAAGGTTTGCTTTTATATCTCAGCAATCTGACAAGTCAGTGTCTAAAACAAAAGTATTATTGAAAACATGGCCTTTACGAAGATTTTTGTGAGCCAAAAAAAATTTTTTAAGTGAACGAAGGAAAGCAGTATCATGTTAAGTTTTAAAGAATCTGATGAATGGAGGGGTGGGGGGTATGATGGGGAAATAAGGTGCAATTTTGCCAGGTGTAAATCTGGTAACACTCTCCTTCCTCCTGAATTCAACAGTTTTCTGCAGGCTAAAATGAGTCGTAGTCATCAATAAAATTGATGGCACACCCTAGGGCCAAGCCAGTGTAGCGAAGGTCTGGCTTCCTGGAGTCTCACACAAACTGCAGAATCACACAGAATGCAGGTTTCCCCCTCTCTCTCCTCCTCCTTCTAAAATGCTTAAGGAAAATACTCTGGGAGCATATGGTTGACTGGAAATATAATAACAAAGATAGCAGTTATCTTTACTTAATTCGCAAGGAATCCATCATTCCAGCATAATGTATAAAGGACTCATCCCAGTGCCTCAAGATTGGACTTACTGCATCACTTGGACTATTTAATAATCACTTGAGGATTGAGATGAATCACAGAAGATTTTAAACATAAAAGACCCCAACCCCCACAAAAAGCCCTGAGTAATTGTAAAAAAGAAAAAAGAATAATAAAAAAAGAAGATCCACCAGAGGGCAGACAGCAGAAGCAAGAAGAACTATAATCCTGCAGCCTGTGGAACAAAAACCACCTTCACAGAAAGACAGACAAGATGAAAAGGCAGAGGGTTATGTACCGGATGAAGGAACAAGATAAAACCCCAGAAAAACAACCAAATGAAGTGGAGATAGGCAACCCTCCAGAAAAAGAATTCAGAATAATGATAGTGAAGATGATCCAGGACTTCAGAAAAAGAACGGAGGCAAAGATCGAGAAGATGCAAGAAATGTTTAACAAAGACCTAGAAGAACTAAAGAACAAACACCCAGAAGAATTAAAGAACAAACAACTAGAGATGAACAATACAATAACTGAAATGAAAAATACACTAGAAGGAATCAATAGCAGAAGAACTGAGGCAGAAGAACGGATAAATGACCTGGAAGACAGAATGGTACAATTCACTGCCACAGAACAGAAAAAAGAATAAAGAATGAAAAGAAATGAAGACAGCCTAAGAGACCTCGGGGACAACATTAAACGTAACAACATTCGCATTATAGGGGTCCCAGAAGGAGAAGAGAGAGAGAAAGGACCCGAGAAAGTATTTGAACAGATTACAGTCGAAAAATTCCCTAACATGGGAAAGGAAATAGCCACCCAAGTCCAGGAAGTACAGAGAGTCCTATACAGGATAAACCCAAGGAGAACCACGCCAAGACACATGGTAATCAAATTGGCAAAAATTAAAGACAAAGAAAAATTATTGGAAGCAGCAAGGGAAAAATGACAAATAATATACAAGGGAACCCCCATAAAGTTAACAGCTGATTTCTCAGCAGAAACTCTGCAAGCCAGAAGGGAGTGGTATGACATATTTAAAGTGATGAAAGGGAAGAACCTACAACCAAGATTACTCTACCCGGCAAGGATCTCATTCAGATTTCACGGAGAAATCAAAAGCTTTACAGACAAGCCAAAGCTAAGAGAATTCAGCACCACCAAACCAGCTCTACAACAAATGCTAAAGGAACTTCTCTAAGTGGGAAACACAAGAGAAGAAAAGGGCCTACAAAAACAAACCCAAAACAATTAAGAAAATGGTAAGAGGAACATAAATATCAATAATTACCTTAAACATGAATGGATGAAATGCTCCAACCAAAAGACACAGGCTTGCTGAATGGATACAAAAACAAGACCCATATACATGCTGTCTACAAGAGACCCACTTCAGACCTAGGGACACATACAGACTGAAAATTAGGGGATGGAAAAAGATATTCCATGCAAATGGAAATCAAAAGAAAGCTGGAGTAGCAATACTCATATCAGATAAAATAGACTTTAAAATAAAGAAGGTTACAAGAGACAAGGAAGGACACTACATAATGATGAAGGGATCAATCCAAGAAGAAGATATAACAATTATAAACATATATGCTCTCAACATAGGAGCACCTCAATATATAAGGCAACTGCTAACAGCTATAAAAGAGGAAATCGACAGTAACACAATAATAGTGGGGGACTTTAACAGCTCACTTACACCAATGGACAGATCATCCAAACATAAAATTACTAAGGAAACACAAGCTTTAAATGACACAATCGACCAGATAGATTTAATTGATATTTATAGAATATTCCATCCAAAAACGGCAGATTACACGTTCTTCTCAAGTGCGCACAGAACATTCTCCAGGATAGATCACATCTTGGGTCACAAATCAAGCCTCAGTAAATTTAAGAAAATTGAAATCATATCAAGCATCTTTTCAGACCACAATGTTATGAAATTAGAAATCAATTACAGGGAAGAAAAAACGTAAAAAACACAAACACATGGAGGCTAAACAATACGTTACTAAATAACCAAGAGATCACTGAGGAAATCAAAAAATACCTAGAGACAAATGACAAGGAAAACACGACTATCCAAAACCTATAGGATGCAGCAAAAGCAGTTCTAAGAGGGAAGTTTATAGCTATACAAGCCTACCTCAAGAAACAAGAAAAATCTCATATAAACAATCTAACCTTACACCTAAAGGAACTAGAGAAAGAAGAACAAAGAAAACCCAAAGTTAGCAGAAGGAAAGAAATCATAAAGATCAGAGCAGAAATAAATGAAATAGAAACAAAGAAAACAATAGCAAAGATCAATAAAACTAAAAGCTGGTTCTTTGAGAAGATAAATAAAATTGATAAACCATTAGCCAGACTCATCAAGAAAAAGAGGGAGGGGCTTCCCTGGTGGCACAGTGGTTGAGAGTCTGCCTGCTAATGCAGGGGACACGGGTTCGAGCCCTGGTCTGGGAAGATCCCACATGCTGCGGAGCAACTAAGCCCATGCGCCACAACTACTGAGCCTGCGTGTCTGGAGCCTGTGTTCCACAACAAGAGAGGCCACGATGGTGAGAGGCCCGCGCACCACGATGAAGAGTGGCCCCCACTTGCCACAACTAGAGAAAGCCCTCACACAGAAATGAAGACCCAACATAGCAATCAATCAATCAATAAATCTTAAAGTGTACAGTGGTTTAAAGTGGTTTAAAAAAAAATACAAAGAAATACAAAGCATCCTAAGAGACTACTACAAGCAACTCTATGCCAATAAAATGGACAACCTGGAAGAAATGGACAAATTCTTAGAAAGGTATAACCTTCCAAGACTGAACCAGGAAGAAATAGAAAATATGAACAGATCAATCACAAGTAATGAAATTGAAACTGTGATTAAAAATCTCCAACAAAAGTACAGGACCAGATGGCTTCACAGGTGAATTCTATCAAACATTTAGAGAAGAGCTAACACCCATCCTTCTCAAACTCTTCCAAGAAATTGCAGAGGAAGGAACACTCCCAAACTCATTCTATGAGGCCACCATCACCCTGTTACCAAAACCAGACAAAGATGTCACCAAAAAAAGAAGGCCAATATCACTGATGAGCATAGATGCAAAAATCCTCAACAAAATACTAGCAAACAGAATCCAACAGCACATTAAAAGGATCATACACCATGATCAAGTGGGATTTATCCCAGGGATGCAAGGATTCTTCAGTATATGCAAACCAATCAATGTGATTAACAAACTGAAGAATAAAAACCATATTATCATCTCAACAGATGCAGAAAAAGCTTTTGACAAAATTCAACACCCACTTATGATAAAAACTCTCCAGAAAGTGGGCATAGAGGGAACCTACCTCAACATAATAAAGGCCATATACGACAAACCCACAGCAAACATCATTCTCAATGGTGAAAAACGGAAAGCATTTCCTCTAAGATCAGGAAAAAGACAAGGATGTCCACTCTCACCGCTATTATTCAACATAGTTTTGGAAGTCCTAGCCACGGCAATCAGAAAAGAAAAAGAAATAAAAGGAATACAAATTGGAAAAGAAGTAAAACTTTCACTGTTTGTAGATGACACGATATTATACAGAGAGAATCCTAAAGATGCCACGAGAAAACTACTAGAGCTAATCAATGAATTTGGTAAAGTTGCAGGATACAAAATTAATGCACAGAAATCTCTTGCATTCCTATACACTAAAGATGAAAACATCTGAAAGAGAAATTAAGGAAACATTCCCATTTACCATTGCAACAAAAAGAATAAAATACCTAGGAATAAACCTACCTAAGGAGACAAAAGACCTGTATGCAGAAAACTATAAGACACTGATGAAAGAAATTAAAGATGATACAAACAGATGGAGAGATATACCAATGTCTTGGATTGGAAGAATCAATATTGTGAAAATGACTATACTACCCAAAGCAATCTACAGATTCAATGCAATCCTTATCAAACTACCAATGGCATTTTTTACAGAACTAGAACAAAAAATCTTAAAATTTGTATGGAGACACAAAAGACCCCGAATAGCCAAAGCAGTCTTGAGGGAAAAAAAATGGAGCTGGAGGAATCAGACTCCCTGACTTCACACTATACTGCAAATCTACAGTAATCAAGACAATATGGTACTGGCACAAAAACAGAGATATAGATCAATGGAACAGGGTAGAAAGCCCAGAGATAAACCCATGCACCTATGGTCAATTAATCTATGACAAAGGAGGCAAGAATATACAATGGAGAAAAGACAGTCTCTTCAATAATTGCTGCTGGGAAAGCTGGACAGCTACATGTAAAAGAATGAAATTAGAACACTCCCTAACACCATACACAAAAATAAACTCAAAATGGATTAGAGACCTAAATGTAAGACTGGACACTATAAACCTCTTAGAGGAAAACATAGGAAGAACACTCTTTGACATAAATCACAGCAAGATCTTTTTAGATCCGCCTCCTAGAGTAATGGAAAAAAAACCAAAACTAAACAAATGGGATCTAATGAAACTTAAAAGCTTTTGCACAGCAAAGGAAACTACAAACAAGAAGAAAAGACAACCCTCAGAATGGGAGAAAATATTTGCAAATAAATCAACGGACAAAGGATTAATCTCCAAAATATATAAACAGGTCGTGCAGCTCAATATTAAAAGAACAAACAACCCAATCCAAAAATGGGCAGAAGAACTCAGTAGACATTTCTCCAAAGAAGACATACAGATGGCCAAGAAGCACATGAAAAGCTGCTCAACACCACTAATTATTAGAGAAATGCAAATCAAAACTACGAGGTATCACCTCCCACCAGTTAGAATGGGCATCATCAGAAAATCTACAAACAACAAATGCTGGAGAGGGTATAGAGAAAAGGGAACCCTCTTGCACTGTTGGTGGAAATGTAAATTGATACAGCCACAATGGAGAACAATATGGAGGTTCCTTAAAAAACTAAAAATAGAATTACCATATGACCCAGCAATCCCACTACTGGGCATATACCCAGAGAAAACCATAATTCAAAGAGACACATGCACCCCAGTGTTCACTGCAGCACTATTTACAATAGGCAGGTCATGGAAGCAACCTAAATGCCCATGAACAGACGAATGGATAAAGAAGAGGTGGTACATATATACAATGGAATATTACTCAGCCATTAAAAGGAACGAAATTGGATCATTTGTAGAGACGTGGATGGATCTAGAGACTGTCATACAGAGTGAAGTAAGTCAGAAAGAGAAAAACAAATATCGTATATTAATGCATATATGTGAAACCTAGAAAAATGGTACAGATGAACCAGTTTGCAGGGCAGAAATAGAGACACAGATGTAGAGAACAAACATGGACACCAAGGCGGGAAAGTGGCGGGGGGTGGTGGTGGTGGTGGTGGGATGAATTGGGAGATTGGGATTGACATATATACACTAATATGTATAAAATGGATAACTAATAAGAACCTGCTGTATAAAAAAATAAATTAAAAAATTCAAAAAGAAAAAAAGAAGCTGCCTCCCTAATTATAGTTCAAACAACAAAAAAAGGCCTAGAGTTTTAACATGACAAAGGAGAAACAAACTTTAATTAACACTGTCTGGTACATAGCAGATATTCAGTAAATATTTGTTGTCTGATAAGCAGGAATAAAACAAAAATTTCTGAGTACTTTGAGAAGAGGATACAACTGTCTAAAATCTTATCTTTATTTCTAACCAAGGTAGCTCAAACATAGACTGCATATTATCCAAATATAAAAGGTGAACAGTAAAGAAAATCTGCGTTATTAAATGCTTCCTCTATAAGTGCTACTTGGGGCATCAATGGAACTATTGTTACATTTTTAAATCCAACTCCAGTGATTGGATTGGTGTGTTGTGCTGTTTGAATTATAAAATTTAGAATTGAAATATATCCCTATCCATGCATTACCCTATGCGGACCAAAGATTCTCTGGCCACTCTTCAGCCTTGACACTTGTTTCTCTCACTATTATTAGATTACTCTTAGTGAATCATATTTTATTTACTACCATGGAAAAAGCCTTCTGCGTCTCTCCTGCCAAAATTTTATGGCTAGCAGGGCTCATCTTCCATAACAAATTATATCTTGGCTTCAAATTTGTATAGTAAAGAAAAAAAGACAGCTGAGAAAATAAAACAGATTAATTCACTGTGTGCTTTCCCTTCACAGATGAAGAAAATGTTTTAGACAGTGACCCAGCTTGGGCTATTACTTCTACTTGCCACTGTGAGGTCTGTTAGTATTGGATTATTCATCTATGTCAATAGATTCAATCATTTAGCTAATATTAATTTATTTAACAAATATTTATTGATGACTATTTTGTGCCAGGCACTGTCCAGAGGAGTTACCATGTCCCCATGCCTCCTAAATTGAATTTATCATCATGCTTCCCTATATTTCCTGCACAAATTTTTATTTCTTCTCTGTATTCTTCTATATCTCATACTGTCCCTTAAAGTTGTTTTTAAGTCTTCAGTTATTAGTTGATGGTGCTGTTATTAAACAATTAATGGGAGACAGCTACACTTCTAAGGACTGTGGCTATTCTGGGCCAGGCATTCAGGGTAAGGTGTGAGCAAAACAACATGGTGCTGTCCTCTTGCAAGTTTACAGACCAACAGAAGAGACAGACATTTAATGAGCAAATAGCATGGTGACTTCTTGTGGTGAGGATGCTAAGAAAATCACAATATCAATGATGGAGAACAAATCAACGTAGGATGGAGGAGAATGGAAAGAGGAATCAAATAAAGCACTGTTAAAGCTGAAATCTGAAGGATGGAAAGCAGGAAGTCATGTAAAGATCTGGAAGGTGGTCATTGCAGGCAGGAGGACCAGCATGGACAAAGACCTTGAGGCAAGGGATATAGCGTATTCTAGGACCTTGAAGGAGGTGGAGCAAAATGGATGAAGGGGACAGAGGGGTGAGGTAAGCTTGGAGAGGAAAGCAGAGCCTTGATAGCCATGGTAAGGTATTTGGATTTCATCTGAAATACAGGAGAATCCACAGGAGGATTTCAAGCAGGGATGAAGAGGTAGGTGGTCTGAGTTACATTTTTAGAAAGTTGCTGTGGCTGCTAAGCATAAGTGCAAGGTCATGAAGGAGGCCCTCACCATATCCAGGTGAAGAATGATTTGCTCGGAGTTGGGAAGCGGCAGTGAGGATGGAGCGGGGAGAATACTAGAGATATATTTAGAAGGAAGAAATGGCCTCACTTAACTCTTGATTCATTGGATAAGTGGGTAGAGGTATGGAAAAATCAAGGACGACTATCAAGGTCTAGTCTTAATCGAGTAGATTATGGTTCCAATAACTGACGTGGTGAAGATGTTTTGCAGGGAGCTGATGATCATGACATGGTTGAAAAAGAAATGTTTTTTGGTCAATGTCCTATCCTTATCATATAAAGGTCATCCATAATCTCATCGCTGCTTACATATTTAGACTCATCTCCTTCCCCTCTTGCCTCATAACGTATGTGATACCAACACCTAATTCCCTCTACCACCAGGCAGTTCCTTACCTCCACACCCTTGTTCATGCTCTTCCCTCTGCCTGGAATGTCCTTCCTTCATCACCTAGCCAACTCCTTCTACTTTGCAAAACTTAGCTTATACATCATCTACCTAAGGAAGACTTCCTTGATCCTCAGCCTAAGTACCACTCTATTGAGCTTCCAAATTTATACACTATTGTGTTGGCTCTGGAATACAACAGACCTGAGTCTGAATCCACACTACTTGTTATTTTAGCTGTGAGGTCTTGGAAAAGTTACTTGACCTCTCTGTACCTCAGTTCCTCTTCTGTAAAACCAGAATAATAATATTCTATTATTGGTATGTTGTGAGGCATACATCATATAATTGAGGTAGAGTGCTAGTACAAGGTCAAGGCTCTTCAAACATTAACTCTCCTCACTCCTGTCCATGTGTCTACCTCCTCCACTGGTCCAGGTCTACTGGAGAGTAGGGATTAAAACTTGAAATTGTATCTGTGGATCCTAAAACTCCTGGGCACATGGGAGACACTCAACATATATATAATCAATGAAATTCAAACTCCTCAAGACTGCATACAATACCTTTATTGGTCCATAAGCCCTCTCCATCTTGTCACCTCACACCGCTCTCTCATCCACTTCTCTGTGCCACTCCCCCAATTCACCTCATTGTACCTTCTTGCCCCCTAGAAGATTCTCACCTTAGATGCCCTCTTCTTCTGGGGTTCCCTGTTTTTGTTGGTCCTTCTATCTGGAAGTCCATTCCCAACTTGGAAACTCCTACTATTACTTACCATTCAGAATCAACAGAAATACTATCTACTCTCTATACGTGGCCAAGCTCCCCCTATTGTATCCCTCAAGGATTTCACCTGTGTACATACTTTTATGGTAATGTTTTCTATTGTATGATAGGTATGTGTTATGTGTGTGTTTTCTCTTCTATCCTGTGGGTTCCTTAGGTACGAATCCTGGTATTTATCTCTGTATCTTGTTCTTCAAACTGTATCACATATAGTAAGTGGGTGATTACATAAATGTTTTCAGAATTGAAGTGCACATGTTAAGGCCAAGTGTGGTGGCCTTATATAATTCTGACAATCAGAACCAGAAAGGGGGTCACAAAAACTTCAGGGAGCATACTCACTGTTGGACCACCTTTCAAAGGGAGGTATTTTGGAGACTTTGGCATGACTGTGTAACTCAAGAGCAAGGATTAGTCTTATAACCCATCTTCCATCATTCCTCAAGCCTACCTTCTTTCCCTTGCAGCATCTAAATAAGTAAACTGTCTTCCTTTTTTGTTCACCATTCTCTGAGATTCTCTTATGATGCAGACAGTCCATTTCTACGTAGCCTGCCTTTCTGAATGGATTTACATCTAGGGGTGAAGCAGTTAGTTGGGCTTTCCTTACTACCTCTCTTCGCTTTTTCAGTTCCTACTCCCTGAAACATACTTTCTGCTGGGCAAGTTCTAATCAGTCTCTGTATGTCCTACTCTACGTCCAACCTGGAGATTAGAGCTCATCACTACCCACTCTGGACTACCAAGACATTTTGTACATTCCTATCTTACAAGACATATCATACCATCTGTTAATAGGGTTATGAGCACTGCAAGGGCAGGGGCTATTTCCAATTCATCTTCATACCTCCAATGCTCATCTAAATGCCTGGTATATTGTAAGCACATAATAAATGATGGATGGATGGATAGATGGGTGGATGGACAGAGCAGAAGATAGAGCCTTGCAGACTAAGCCACCTCCCCTCCCCCAGACCTTTACTAAACTTTCAGAAAAGTTAGCATGACTTAAAAAAAATCTGTCAGTTAAGATGATATAGGTTGCAAGTGACAAAACAAAAACAAAAAACAAAAAAAACCTTGACTCATATTGGTAATTTTCCAGCTCAGCCACTTTCACCTGATCAACATAGACTGTTTCCTTGTGGTCACAGCATGGCTTTAATATCTTGTTCCAACCCTTATATATAGACACAATAACTTTCAGAGATGAAAGGGCTATCTCCCCTTAGGAGAGAGGAAATCTTTCCCGGAAACCCCTCAGAGGCATTCCCCACAAGCCTCATGGGCCAGAACTAGTTCACATGCCCACCAATCTCTGGCAAGGGGCCTAGTCATGCCTACAGAGATTTACTCTTGAACTAGGGAAGAGATCACCATTCTTAGAGCCATGTGGGTAACGGGTAGATGCCTAAACAAAATAGGAGTTCTGGTAGCAAGGGGGAGGAAGAGAGGATGCTGGGTAGATATCTGTTCCTCAAGCCGAAGTTCCCAATTGATTCCCTTATTCAATATGCATACCCAAACAGGTTTGAGTTTGAATTCTGCTGCTCCTTCCTGGCCTGTGCAAGGTCTAGAAAGGGACGAGGACAGTGTCCCTGCTTGTTATCAGCCCTCACTTCATTCCCTCAGTGTCTTGATTCTCGTACTCCACAGTCCGTTCTCACTCATCTTCCCACCTGTAGTCTCAACCACATAATGTGTCCTCAGACATTCTTCTGAGCTAGGAAGTGCTTGAATATACCTGTCCTCCTCTAATATCAAGTATTCTTACTGTTAAGATGACTTGTGATGCAGAGCCCCACAATGAATATAATACTCTTAAGATGCGAAAAAGTCCCCTTTGCTGCACCCCTGACCCAGGATAGGTCCTTGGTGCCCAAGTTGCAGTCCCCTCTCCATATCACCTTGCCCTTTTCTGAGGAGATCCTACTGTGTCTTTTGCTCCGGTCATCTTTGAATGAAATCATTCCTTTCCAAGTGGTAACATATCCCCATGATCTGTTTGCTTCTATCACCATCCAACTGTCAAAGGATGTGAGACATCACTTGAAATTGTGCTCCGGTGGCTCCTTTAAGCACTTCTCTAGCCCGCCATCTGTTCAGCTACAGCAATATGCCCAGGAATTGCCTTGATGTCTTAGTCTGGTTCCCTCTCAGTGCATGACCTGCTGAACAGAGTTTATTTACATGGTTTCTGTTCCTGAGGGTTGGATCTGCTCCAGGAACCCTGTGTTGGTTAGTGACTAGGGAGCTGTAACTTGATGTTTGCTGGAGCATGTGTCACTGATTCAGAGGATGAACTTGACGACAACAGAAGGCCCAGATCTCACACTTCAAAAGATAAGCACACTGTGCCATGAATTTAAAATATTTCACTTTGTCTGAAACTTGGTGGCAGTTTATGCCTCTCTGTCAAAAATCCACAAGTCCCTTCATTTGGCCTCCTAAATTCTATTTCGCATTTTATCTGTAAGTATCTTAATTTGCGTTTAATCTGTGATCTCATCATGGACAATGTAGAGAGTTTACAAAAAAAAGTGGGGCAGCTCTTCATCATTCTCTCCTTATGTGACAGAGATCCCTCAAGTACCATTAATGACCCTTTTCTCATAAATGAAAGTGCGTGTTTATGGTGTTAACCTCAAAGAAAGAGCTTTAGGCAACACTGCCTTCAGCTGCATGTGTGAATGTCTCAGAGAGACACATGGGAATTGTGAATGGCGATTTAAGGACAGCCTCTGACCACCTGAACTTCTCATTAACAAAGCCTTTGCTTAAATGTTTAATGTCCAATTTTACAATAGACAAATCCATGCTTCACTAGAATCCATCTAAATACTTCATTAACCTTCTCCCTTGCCACACCTCCTGGGAATTCAAGGCACCGCTGAGTTATCTCCTCTAAAGGAATTTTGTTACTCACAGAAAATAACAATGATCAGTTTGTGAACTCCAGAGAAATGAAATTTGGATCAGAGATAAGAAAAGTGGTAAAATATGACATGATTATCACTAGAACCAGTTCAGTCGGACCACATGGCTGTCTTAGACTGAATATGCTGAGTGGTAACTAGCACTTGGAATGGTGAAACGGGGCTAAAAAGTTGTCAAAACCATCAACTGACCTATCAGTAAAGACAATACTTTGCCATATTCTCTACATCAACTGGATATTTTATTTTCTCCCTAATTGTCTGTTCCATGAACTATTATTACTTCTTTCACGTTTCACTTTGGCTCAGCTTTTGGCTTTATAATTCTCAGATTCTGAACTTTAAAACTGACAAACGTTGGAGAGAAAATGGCTTTTGAGTTTTTCTCAAAAGCTTAGGTTTGGAATGTCAAAAGCAAAGGCCTTGAAGGATTCAGTCATAATGAATAGATATGGAAGGATATGATTTCAATCATATGCCAGGTTTTCCAATCCCTCTACCCTCAGCACCAAATCCAGATGAGGGACAGTTTTCCAGGCTAAACGGAGAGGAGAGATGGGGTTGGGAGGAGGGTAAAGAAAAGACTTTACACAGTGGTTCGTCCCTGGCTGCATGTTGGGAGTGGGGATGGGAGGATAGATGCCACTCCTCAGGTAGACTTGGGGTATTTGAGAGCATAGGCTGTATGGACTGTTTTCTAGGTAGGTCCCAGTGAGGGCACCTACCTCACCTTGGTCACTGGTGGAGCATGCCTTGAGAGACGTCAAGCAGAGACAGAGGTGTGAGGTATCCACACACACAGGCCTAAGGCAACTTTTCCTAGGTACCATGGTGTGATTCTTGGCAAACAGGCAGATAGCCAGCAGACCCAAGAGGTCTTGCTATACAAACAATGAGGACATGGTCATCATCTATTTGAACCAAAGATGAGAAACTACCCAGGATTCAGATCTAGCCATGGACTGTGGACAGAGGACAATGAAATAACAAATGCCCTGACTTTCCATTTTTCTCCTAAATTCCAGGAGTCCAACACTGTGACTCCTGGAATTTAGAGAATCCCCAAGAAAAGAGAAAGAGAACATTTTGAACTGACTGAGGATAATTCGGATTGACTAATTAAAACCTTGAATTGATTAAGATTAATGTAACTAGTCAAGATTTTGTTTTTGCCCCCAGGCATAATGGTGAGTTGAATTATGGAAAACATAAAGTTACATGGCTTATATACCTGAGATTTTGACAGATTATATATATCTATAATGTATGGAAAAAGAAAAGAAATATACAAAATAAACCCCAGGATAGTAGAATTATGTCTTATTTTTATTTCTTCTTCATATATATTTTTATTTTAAACATGTTTCAAGAGGCATGTGAACTTCAATATTGGAAATAAAACTATTAGTTACAAAAGAAAGAAGAATTTGACGTAAGTAACCGGTTTGTGAGCATCAGAGAAATGAAACATCAATAAGAGAAGATCCTATCTCAGCCCTTCCTACTCTGCAAGCTGTTTAGAAACCCCATGAGCACTTCTGTCCCAGGATGTAACAGGATGCGTTTGCTCACCTTAGGCCCTTTCCTTCCCATCTTTCTTGCTAGCAGAACCCTGAGTTTGTTCAGGTAGCCTCCCTTGGTTGCACTCTGGGTGACAGGCCGCATGCCAGGCCCAGGGGTGAAGCAGGACAATCTAAGCCAATGAAACATGAGGGGAAATCTGCTAGGGGTGGGCGGGTACTGTGGAAAATGTTCCTTAGCTCTTAAAAGGAGACTCAAGATGGACAGAGTCCCCCTTTCAGCTTCTGGTCACTTGTGTGTGAGAAATAGCTGCCTGGAACTGTTTCAGCTATTGTCCAACCTCACAGCTATTGTGAGGAGGGGAGTTAGCTTGGTGTGAAGAGACTGAAGATAGCAGAGCAAAAAGTTGAGAGGACACTGGCCTGGATTTAAGTTGCTCAGTTAATCAACTGTGAGAACTCCAGATGTCTGGTTATTTGAGACAGTAAGTCCACTTATTGTTCAAGTCATTTTGAACTGTTGTTGTTTTCTTTTACTTGCAGCCCTGTTACATGGTGCACGTACTTAGCACATGGTACGATCAATAATGACTGATTTACTTGTTTGTTTTCCACTTTCCATGTGTCCTTCCCTCATCCTGCCCTGCATCATGACCATCTTGAGAACACAGATTATGTATTATTTATTTATCTTTGTATGGCTGACCCAGGACTATGAAAATGTAGCTTAGGCTATACAAAAATTATTCAGTCATAAAAAGGAGTGAAGTTCTAACACGTGCTACAACATGAATGAACCCTGAAAACTTGTGCTAAGTGAAATAAGCCAGACACCAAAGAACAAAGACTGTATGATTCCACTTACATGAAATATCTAGAATAGGCAGATTCATAGAGACAGAAGGTAGATTAGAGGTTACCAGGGGCTTGGAGGAGGGAAGAATGGAGAGTTATTACTTAATGGTTACAAAGTTTCTATTTGGTATGTTGAAAAGTTTTTAAAATAAATAGTGATAATGGTTGTACAACATTGGAAATTCAATTAATGCCACTGAATTACATACTTAAAAATGTTTAAAATGGCGTTTTACGTTACAAATTTTTTTTCACAATTAAAAAAAAAGAATGAAGGAACACTGTCCCTACTACCTACTACTCATGGGTCTTTTCTTTCTTTTTTTTTTTTTTTTAATGTATGAGCTTAGCGACATCTGAATCACCCAGGTGTGCTTTTTTTTTTTTTTTTAATTTATTTATTTATTTATTTATGGCTGTGTTGGGTCTTCGTTTCTGTGCGAGGGCTTTCTCTAGTTGCGGCAAGCGGGGGCCACTCTTCATCGCGGTGCGCGGGCCTCTCACTATCGCGGCCTCTCTTGTTGCGGAGCACAGGCTCCAGACGCGCAGGCTCAGCAATTGCGGCTCACGGGCCCAGTCGCTCCACGGCATGTGGGATCCTCCCAGACCAGGGCTCGAACCCGTGTCCCCTGCATTGGCAGGCAGATTCTCAACCACTGCGCCACCAGGGAAGCCCTACTCATGGGTCTTATACTCAGGATGGCCACAAGGAGGATTTTGACAGGGATGGGGGGCGGAGGGGAGGGGAGAGCAAGCTAATGGTCGCAAGGCTGTAGGAAGCCTTCTTTAGGGGCTCACAATTCAGAGGAAGGAATGAAGGGGGATAATTTGTCTCTTCTTTGTCCTCCATTTGTAAGGGCCCAGGAATCCCACAGTAACCACTTGTGATTTACAGGCATTTTGACCACTGGACAGATCATTCCAAACAGGTACTCTGAGAGAAGGACCAAATTGGAACCAAAGGTGGAAGCAACTGCCCAGTGGAAACAGAGAGAGGAAAGTCTGTCTACTTGAGTCAGTAAGACTCAAAACTGTTAATTGTTCATATTTCTTTACAGTTTTATTTTTCAGCATTTGGAAAGATGCCCTATTTTCATTCACTCTACCTCTGAGCACTAGTTTAAATTTGTGCTAATATAATAGAAAAACACATAGAATCATTATGGTAGCTGTCACCAGTACAGACCGCCAAGGGGAAAGCCTGAGGTCGCAGCCTGTCATGTTACATGCTCAGAACTAGCCCAGCTTCTCCTCGGCCCACCTCAGGAGCTATGAGCAACAGAATACTTTCTCTCCTGCCTTTGTTGCAGCCTCTATTCCAGGGCAACTACCACAAGGGCAGTAGAACAATGTATATCTGGGGCCCAGCCCCCTGCATGCTGAATCCTGGGTAGCTAGTACAGCATATTCCACAGGTCAAAACAAGCATTTTGGTATCCTTTTCTCCTCTTATTCTTTCTCTTATCACTAAGCCTCATTGCCAAAGAATTTCATCCTCTGAGACACTTGAATCTATTTTAGTGGGTGTGGTTATTTCTAAATTTATTATGCAACATTTAACATATTCAGAAAAGTAAAGAATAAATCAACATACAACTATAGTAACTACATACCCACCCAGCTCAGAAATAACATGTTATCAAGACAGTTGAAGGTCCCGCTTTAATTACATTTCCATTCTTTTCATTTCACCAGATAAAAGAGTTTTTCAACCCCTCTCAGTAATAATGTTCAAGAAACATAAATACTAGGAAATTATTCTACATTTGCTCATTAATTCATGTATGTTTTCATTCAACTAATGCATCAAGAGTTTAGTGTGTGCAAATATCATGGGAACAACTTACTTGTCCTCCACTCACCATTCTGTATCGTAGGCCCCAATTTTCCTACTTTGTATTCAATTAAATGGCAAACAGCCGATTGCCATCTTTGGGATAATAACCGTATTGCTCAACACCATTAATAAATTGTCTTCCTCCTTCTCATCTCTAATACCATGAACCTCAGTCTCTATAGTCTTCCATTCCAAAGCTCATTCTTCAACCTTCAAATTAATCTTGTGGTTCTTCTCTAACCCTTTTCCAATGTTCTCATGTCCTCCCATGTATGTGTGCTGTTACACTAATGAGTAAAACATCTATGGTTCCTAGAAAATAATGTCAGCACTTATTGATTACTGATTATGTTCTGGTTACTTTACATATAGCTACTATCTTTTATCTTCATAAATACCCTTCCTAAAAAAAACCTGGGGAGGTTTGTGGATGAGCAGACTCTATTATGGAGAGATTCAGTAATGTGTTCAAGGTCACAGAGGTGACAGAGTTGGGAGGTGAACTAAGGTGGGGTAACATGGCCATGCTCTTTCCTCTACTCTCCCTCTCTAAATGGCTAAAGAAACTCCCTGGTGAAGTATCTTGTGGCTAAGTCATAATAAAGATGATCAGATTGTGAATTGTGTTGTCACATGCACTTTAGTAAAGATGCATCAGTCAATCTGGCTACAGCTCAATCAGATCCATTTAACAAATGACAATAATTAGTGTACTCAGAGTCACACACTTGCTTTGTGTAGAAGGAAGGGCCTGTTCACTACAACACAGAATGCAATCGCTGACAAAATCAACACTAATCCATGTGAGGGCCACACTTCTTGTCCTGTTGGTAAAATAAAATTCCCCATTCCTCAAAGAGAAAGCAATCACTGGAATGGCTTTTGAGGACCAACTACCAAAATGAAAAGCTTAATAATGATTAAAGCTTCTGCAATCAATAATGTGAAGCAGAAAAGTAGACAACAGACCTCTAAAGGCCTCAAATAAAAGAACTCCTACCCTTTGGGGCACCCCAGGAATTACTCAAGTAATATTTTCTTCAACCTTGGAATCCTAGATTTAAAAGATATGCTATCTGTAAAATTAGATTTGCAGGAACACTCCAGTGACCCTGAGAAAGTAAAGTTGGAAATTAAGACTTTCCCATGGTCTGTCCCACAAAGCCCAAGGCAAGGAGTGTTATAGAGTCAATGCTCAGCACAGTGCCTGGCATACATGAGCTATGAACTGCTGACTGAAGGGATGAAGCAATGAACCTGCGGAAAGCTGAAGGGAAAGTAAGACTCTGTAAAAACACTCAAACTATAGGCTTCCTTCTTTAAGACTTCATGCTCACCAAGTAAGGCTTTGAATAACTAATCTAATTTCTCAGGTACAGTAAGTCAAGGAAAAAATTAACTAAGTGGATGCCTCACAGATACTGCCAAGAGTTAGTGTGTAAGATCATGGGTTGTAAAGAGAGATGAATTCAAATCCCTGATCTCCCATTTGCTACTTGTCTAACGTTGAGCAAGCTACTTAGCCCTCTCTAAGACTTAGTTTCTTCAACAATGATTTTAATGTGCCCCTTTCAGATTCCCCTGGCAACTTATTTGTTCTTTCCCATATCTTGTCATTTTTCTTTTTTGAAAATCACGACACAAAATCTCAAAAGTTAGTGGGTTATGCAGACAACTTCCCTTGAGATATTTTTAATAGAGGATGCTCTTCCAGGAATCCATACCTTTATATACGTTGTGTTCTTTCCCTGGAACCTTTCATTTGGCTTGTGGAGTTCCTAATGATTCTTTAAAGTCTATGCATCTCCATCCTTGGAAAGTTTGCTCTGCTCCTACCCCACCCGCCCCCGCTCTTGACACAAAATTTAGTCTCTCCCTGATTCACATTCTTCCTTGCACCTGTATTATAATAGTTCATCACCCACTACCTTATAGCTATTTGCTTATGTGTCTGTTTCTCTTCTAGCCTGGGAGTTCCCTAAAGGTAAGAACAATGTTCTCTTTGCCATTATGCACGAGCATCCTGTCAAGTGTTCATCTGCTCCTTTACTCATGTTTACTGAGCATCGACTACATGCCAGGCACAGTTCTCAGCACGTGGATTCCAAGGTGATCAAGGTAAAAATCCTACCCTCTTAGAAGTTATGTGCTAGAGGAAGTGGGTATTCAATAAGTGTTGAAGAGACACAGAGTACACCCTAAATAGGGGGCTCTGTGGGAGTAACTATTTACTCCCTCTTTCAAGTTTTATCTAAATTTCTGGGGTTTGTTTTAACCAATAGCAAGAAGGTGTAAGACTGAGAAATCTCTGTCTTATTTGCTGTTAGTTCTCATGATATTCAAAATAAATGACTATGGTAGGTGACATCCGTAAAAGACAAACACACCACAATTCTATGCTCCTGCACACTAAGGAGAGGGTAGTTAATTGGCTCACTAATCAGTTTTTGAGCAAAGGGCTAACAGGATAATGGGCCAGTAATGAGATGACTCTTCCAAGCCAGGCTGCCAGCTAATCACATCTGGTTTGTAAAGTATTAATCAGCTCTGAGTCAGTGGGCAGGGAACATTAAGAATGCGGTTACTTCCTAAATAAATTATTTTCCACTTACTCTGACAATCATAATTGGAGCATTTGAAAGAATTATTTTAATACACTAAGTAGAGAAAAGCTCAGCTATTGAGTCATTCTAATAATATTCTTTGATTAAAAAACCAAGTTATAATATTTTATATTATTAAAGATTTACGGTAATAATAACTCAATAGACTTCATGCCACATTAAAAATGTCAAGGCAGTATGTTGCATTTTAAGATTTGTTCTGGAAGTACCAAGCTTTCTAAGTCCTTACATCATTTCATCATGAAAACAACATTTTCTGCCCCAGTATTTTAATTAGTCCTTTAACTGGAATTGTCTCCCTGGGTTCACTGAAAAATTAGCTCTTTTCATTTTCCTATTACTCTTTATGTTCCAGGTACATTTGATGTTCTTCCTGTTAGTCATTTGCCTTTTCCAATTTTTACCAAGATGTTCTCACAGGAATTGGATGCACTTTTATTTTTGGAAGACAGCAGGTAGAATAATTAAGTTTGAATCACAGAAATAAAGGCTTGATTCAGAATTCACTCAATACCTAAAATAAGAACCCCACTAAAGGGAGTTTTAAAACTCCCATGAATGGCAAAGCTAGTGAAGATTGTGCTGATGGCATGTTTCAATCTCAAGTTTCAAACATGTGCAGGATGAAGGTCAATGTATTTGGTTTGTGTAGAAAACATATTTTGCTTATGAGTTTATATACAATTTCTTCTAATATGCTGTCCTATACTAATATTTTTATATACACCTACAGAAAATATGATTTCCTAGCATTTATGTTGGTATTTAGTTTTCTTCTAAATATATAATAAGCTTTTACTGTAGAAAATTTGAAAGTGGGGGAAAAGTATAGAGCAAGACATTATCCACCTTCTCCCTCACCCTCTAAGACCTTATCATCATCATCATCAAGAATGTTTACACTAACTCAATACTTAAAATGTGTTCACATGCTCTGTTAATACTTCACATGAATTTCTCACTTAATCCCCCAAAAATCCTATGAGATAGTATGCTAGATTTTTAAAACTATTTTAAGTGATTAGCTTATAATATTCCCATGCTTCTTTGTGCCTTTCCTTTATCACAGGGGCTGGAAGACCAAGAACTACATGTCCTAGACTCCATTACCACTTAGGCTCTGCACGTACTTTATATTTGGCCGTTTAGTGAAATACTCTAGCACTAGATGTGGGAGACAAGAGGGAGTCAGAATTCATTCTTCTTTCTCCTGCAGTGGCAGATATGTGGGCCTTAGGAGAAATCAGTCTTTCAGTGGCATCTGAATCCCCTTCCAGTCACATGCCATAGGACACAGGCATAACTGGGATAACAGCAAGGTGTCCTACAGTCCCTCACCACTGGATGGGATCTCTGGGACACAGTTGTAAAATCTAATGGCCACCCTCTTGACTTACCTCTCCCGCCCTTCCAACAGTTTTGTAAACCCCCAAATATTATCACATAGCTTCTGCTTGAAATACCTAGAGTGGATCTGTTTTCTCAACTGAACCGTTAGTGTTATAGCTAAATAATAATATGACTCCTGGGGCATTTTACAACATCAATAACCAATTCTCCAGTTATCTGGACACCAACTAGATGTCCAACAATTTAATTTAATTCTGACACATCTACTTGGAGTTAGCATCAAATTCTACAAGTTAAAGGGCTCAGTTCCACAAGACTGCCCTCAATTCAAATGCCAGTTACAAGTCCTGAGCCACTTTTAGTTCTGACCCACCAGCTATAAATCGGGAGTTTCCACAGCCCCTTCTCGGTTCAGTAACATGCTAGAATAGCTCAGAGAACATGTAAAAACTTTTTACTCATTATTACCGGTTTATTATAAAAGATACAACTTGGGAACTGCCAAATGGAAGAGATGTATAAGGCAAGGTATAGTGGCAGCGGGACGGCGGGGGCAGGGGGTGGGGTGGAAAGGCACACCACCCTCCCAGCCCTTTGATGTGATCACCAACCTGGAACACATCGTTGAACCCCATCATTTAGGGCTTGCATAGAGGTTCTATTATATAGGCATTGTTGATTAAATCATTGGCCATTGATGACTTAGTCTCCAGCCCTTTTTGCTTCCCTGGAGGTCGTGGGGTAGGGCTGAAAGTTCCAGGCTTCTTTCTGATCATGACTTGGTCTTTCTGGCAATCAACCCCTGTTCTGAAGCTATCTAGAGGCCTGCAAGGGTCACCTCATAAGCATAAATGCAGGTATAGTTGAAGGGAGCTTATCACAAATAATGAAAGACACTCCTATCACTCTGAAAATTCCGAAGATTTTAGGAGCTGTGTGCCAGGAAGCCAGGAAAAAGACCAAATATATATTTCCCATTGTACCACAACTCCCATTTCACAGTGAAGAACAAAAAGAGACTAACAAACTCATTCAAGGCCACACAACTAGAAAGTGTTAGAGCTGAGGTTTATGTCCATTCAGTCTGCATCCAGAGGCAGCACTTTTAAGTCCTATGATAAATTGTATATAACTTTAGCATATTTTATGCCAATCTAATTTTTATGCATTTTAACCCATTTGTGACCCATACCATTTATAAAATGTTGCAAATTGCTACTTTTCAAATAGTAATTTGTGATTTTCTTTCTCATTTACACACTTAACTTATAAGTCATAGAACATTTCATTTTATTTAACATAATATATTTAAACAGTCTTTTAATATTGGACATTGAGACAAATTCCAGTTTTTACTCTTAAATAATGCTCTCAAGCTTTACCTGCATTTCACATTGTACCATAAAGAGAGATTCCTAAAAATTGGGTTACTATATCTCAGGCTACAAATTTCTTTAAGATTTTTATACTTATATTTTAAAATAATAAGCAAATGAAAAATGAAGCAAATTTGAGGTATATTTCCAAACTAAACAAAGTAAAAGAAATTTCTTCGTGTCCAAACCACTTGTTCCTATTAACCACCACCCCCCAAAAAACAACAAAATGTTCCTGATTTAAAAAAGGTCAAACCCAAAGAGAATAGTTATTTAATACTTACTTAAAATCTGCCATGAAAGGAAACAAAGATGATGAGGTTGATAATTGTCACGTTTATTAAATTTGCAGGTTTACTATTTCCTTACTAACCTTACCTGGTCCTGTGATCAGTGACCACAATAAAATTAAGGAAGCTCCAAAGTTCAAGTTTAATTTCATTTAGATACTTAAAGTTTCATTTGCCTTCAAGCAATGATATTTTCTATAATAACATATACAGGGTTAACCTGTTCTTTTGCTTCTGTTAAGCCACTGCCTGAACACCTGAACCAATGGTTCTCACAGTGTGGTCCCTGTACCCCAAACATCAGTATCTCCTGGGAATTTGTTAAAAATGCAAATTCTTGGGACCCACCTATACCTACTGAATTAGAAACTTTGGGGTGGGACCTAGAGATCTGTGTTTAAGAAATCTTCTAAGATTTTTTTGTCTATTTTTTAAATCTCTATCCCTATCCTTGTCAAGGTATCTTGGTCTTACCTATGTTCCATCTGAGATGCTATTTCTCTTGGTTGGGTGTCTGTAAGGTGAGTTAGAGCATTAGTTTTGTCAACCAGGACTGTCTTATTTAAGAGTCTGACAAAATCCAGCTTCCTCCATTTGGAGATCCTGGAATTCTCTAGAGTATACCATTTGAAGAAGTTGTGAACTTAGTGAGAAGTTGGCCAACGTTATGAATTGACTGTTGCCTCATGTGTTGTAAAATTAAATGAGACTAGATCAGAGAGAGCAGCATCACTACTTTAGACAAAAAGTTAAGAGAAAAATATATAATGTATGACAGATCATTAATATCTGTACCCCAGATGGTTTTGAACTGTCGAGAATGTTGTAGGTTGAGGATCTGAGGCTGAAGCAGGATTCTCAATTGGCTATGCATTAAAAGTAGATATAGGTATGATGTAGATGGGCCTTGTGCATAAATTAATTCAGTTTTTCCCAGACTTCAGCCTTCCCCCATCACTGCCAATTTTCATTAATACGACCCAGTTTTAAAATTAAATATATTTACCTTTGTCCTAATCAATAATTGTCACGAAATCCTAGTTTTGTTAGGCTAGTTATATACTTTTTTCTAGTACAAATTAAAATAAATGTGTATCAGTGATATGTTTGGTAAATATGAGATTAATTAATGTATTAAATTATCACATCTCTTCATTAGAGAATCTCAGGAAAGAATGCAGACTTTGACAACAGTATCTAGCTATATCACAAATGTATGAAACAACTCACTAAAGGAGGAAGGAGGAAAAGGCTGACCTAAAACTAAAGGCAAAAGGAACTGCACATAAATACTTTAATTGATAAAATTGTTTTCCATGGAGGTAGAGGTTAAAAACTCTGATACTGCTATACATGTATATTGAAATTAAATAAGTAAATGGTTCTCCCCTTTGGAGAGAAAATTTATAGGTCAGCAAGGGGAGGAGGCTAGAACAATCCTTGTGGTAATAGAGTTGGAGACTCGGTAAGAACTCATGTTTAAGTTAATATAGATTCAGAAGGTTACACATAGAGATATTTATAGATATATGCATGTAGACAGTATACACACATATATTTCCTTGCTCTGTCAGCTGAGAGGCCTAAAAGAGAGGACCCAGTAGCAATGAGTACACGTAGCCCTCAGATCTTGGTTTCTAACATCATTCTCCAACAAAAGAAACCAGTGTTCCCTAGAGAAATGGCTGATTCTAGCGCTGGCGAGGAAATATACAATCTGAGCCTGGAGCATGTTGTAGCCCCAGAAAGTAAGGAAGTGACCCA
The DNA here is from genome assembly GCF_028023285.1 of Balaenoptera ricei. NCBI lineage: Eukaryota > Metazoa > Chordata > Mammalia > Artiodactyla > Balaenopteridae > Balaenoptera > Balaenoptera ricei. Next base: position 14,152,748 of record NC_082642.1, on the reverse strand, counting down.
CCCCCACTCAAGGAATCCCACAGTGATGGGAATATGTCAACGGGGTATAGGCGCCAACTGAAAGAGTTTCCAGTGGCCAAAGCTAAAGTAATTTGAGCAATAAAATAAAGTAGTATTGGATTATCAACCAGAATATTAAATATCCATGAGTCCATACTGAAATAAATAAATAATTGAACAAATTACTAAATGGGGGAGAAGAGACAAATCTCTCCATGCAGAATTCCAAAAATTGACGCAGATACTCCATGGAAAGGAAAAGGAACATAACTCTCTATGCCATAAGTGTGGGCTACACATAGTGACTCCCTTCCAAAGAGTAATTGGAAGGAGGGGAAAAGAGTAACTTTAGAGTGGAGAAACCTGACAAACAGTAATTCAGGCAGGTGACCAAGATCAACATCAATAGTCAAAAATCATGTTGAAACTTTGTACCCTTGATATGATATGATGAAAATGACAATTTACCTTTGTGATCTTTCTCCCTAAAACATATAACCCCAGTCTTAATCATGAGAAAAATATCAAACAAATTCCAGTAGAGGTACATTCTATAATATATCTGACCAGTACTCGAAATTGTCAGTCATTAAAATCAAGAAAAGTCTGAGAAACTGTCACAATTAAGAGGAGCCTAAGGAGACATTATAACTAAATGTACTGTGATATTCTGGATGGGGTCCTGGAACAGAAAAAGGACACTAGGTAAAAACTAAGGAAATCGGAATGAAAGCATGAACTTTAGTTAATAATAATGTATCAGTATTGGGTCATTTGTTGTAACAAACGTACCAAACAGTTAAAAAGGAAACAACGGGACCAAATGGAGTCACTTGTGGTAAGCCTCATGTCAGCAAATCAAGACTTAATACCTACCCTAAATGCAGCTACAACCTCTCCCAGGAATGTAGTCTTAGCCAGTCAGTCTGGAACTCTAATCAGGACGAATGCGGTCATCTGCCACATGTGCCCTTCCATCCCCCATAGGGAGGAGGCACCCAAGCCTGAAGTCTACTCTTCCTCCCCCTCTGCCTATAAAAGGCTTCCATTTTGTACAGCTTCTCAGAGTTCCTTTCTACTTGCTAGAGGGGTTACTGCCCGATTCATGAATCATTCAGTAAAATCAATTAGGTCTTTAAAATTTACTCAGTTGAATTTTTGTTATTTAACAAAACTAATGTAAGAATTTAATTATAAGGGAAACTGCATGGGTGGGGGGTATGGGGAGACATAATGGGAACACTCTGTACTAGCTGCTCAATTTTTCTGTAAATCAGTAACTGTTCTAAAATATAGCCTATTATTTAAAGAGTTAAAATAAATGTATCACAGCTCTCCAGGAGAGCCTGCTGCCTGTTCCCAGGAGGTTCTCTTCATCTCATTCCAATTCATGCCAATTCAGGAGGGTGATTCGGGGCTTCAGCCCAACTCTCACTCTGCTTATACAGCCCATGGCCCAGGTAATAGACTGCACCCCTTCAGAGGGGTCAACTTTGTGTAATTTGTATAAAGGCATTGGTATATGCTTGTAATTTGCATAGATGCCTTGGTATGTGCTAGTTCCTGTGTTAGTTTCCTGTGGCATTCCTAATTATTTCGGGAATGAAAGCATGAGGGTGAGGAGAATATTTTTTCTGCTGAACAGTTCTTTAGACATGAATGCAAGTGAGAAGTTCACCTTTAACATATTCTGACACTTTTAAGCCCCTAAAGGCAGAAGTCTGGACCAGATGACCATCTAGGCTTTAGATGGTCTAAAGAATTCTGATTCTGTGGATGCAGGTACTGAGTAGCTAATATGATTAATAGTAATAATAGTAGCAACATCAGTTAAAGACTTAACCACATCCCAGGCACCAGCAATATAGAGTTCAAAGTAATTTTTGAAAAGTCCAGAGTCTTTAAATGCCTCCAGGTGAATGTCAGTTCTCAGTTTTGCTTTAGAGCACCACAATGTTCCAGTTGTGCCCTAGGCTCCGGTGTCCCCAGACATCGGCTCAGCTGGTAGAAACCTGCTGCCGCCCTAAGTCCTCTTCAGGAACACTGGCAAAGGCTACTTCACCCCCGTCAAAGACATCCCTCATGGCACCTCTTGCCTGGGGAGACCGAATCTCTAACAGGCCCTGAATGTGTCTCCCTCATCACGGGACTGCAGGCTGTGCTAATCAGAAATGACAGTTACCTGTACATAGTAATTTCCCACACAGGTGTCCCTAACTCAAAACCGCTTCAGAGCTGAGCCACAATAATAGAAAACTTGGCTCCCTCTCTCCCCAGGGCCCCATCCACTCACTCCCCAGCCTACACAGGCCCTCCCTGCTGTGTTCCTCTCACCATTAAAAAGAACTTCCTGTTTCTTTTTTTTCCCCTGTCTTATTTAGATAGTGATTAGAATTCACCATTTTATGCTCTAAAGGTTTTAAAAGGCTTAAAAAAAATCTCCACTGGTCTTGTAGCTTTTTTAGTCAAAATGATTAAGTGAAAAACAGCTTTAAATGTTTCCTGAATTAGGCAAATGAATAATGATCAAGTCTGATTAAGTGGAGAATCAGAGGAAAGGGGTGTGAGCCCGGGGCAGCTTTTTATACCAGGTATTTACTGTGCCAATATCCAGAGGAAGTTTTTAATGAGAAAGGAATTAGATGATACTTATCTGAAGTGAGCCCACTAAGAGGAATTACCTTAGGTTTGGTGGATACCCAGAATGCAGTTAGGCATTCGTTTTTAAATCAGTCCAAGTCTAATGGCCAATTAAGCCCCATTTGTTCAACTCTGCCATCCCCTTTTGTTGTTTACTGCTTCGACTTTGAATGCCAAAAGCTTTTAAAAGAGAGCTTGACCTTTACACAAAGGAGATTTTTCAGTTTAACTTCTAATTTAATATGACTGGCATACAAAATATACTAGTTTGATGCTCAGGCAATAACTCACAGGAGAGAGAGAGAGAGAGAGAGATGGAGCTTCCAGACAAAACACGGCATAGAGACTGATAAATAAAAAATACTGACCAGTGAGCATTTTCAAGCAACCAAGATATGTTTTCATAATAAGCTTCTTTGATTGCAAAGCATTTACAGATATTTTTATTGTTGCAGTACAGAAAAAAGCCTCCAGAAAAAAAGAGAGATTTTCAAATAACTAATTCAAATCGTCACAATTGTATCTCCTGGATTGTTCTCATTTTAAAGTGATACTGTTATTTTTTAAGACCATTTTTACTCCTGTGTCATAATTCTAGCTCACTGACTAGCCTAGAAGTCTGCAAAGAACACTAAAATCATCCTTCATGAAAACTTTACAGCTGTGCAACGCTGCCTTTATGGGATTAACTCTTAAGCCTACTTAAAGGATTGGGATAATAATGTCACCAATACTTAGAACACCAGGGCTTGCTGTACATTTTTCTGGAAATTCTCTTCATCAAGGTCCTGACTTTGGGCAGTGTAGATTTAGAGTTTTTATTCATGGCAGGTGTCAAAGTTTACATCTATCTTGAGACAACCAATAGGGATAAAATGTATAAGATTAACAAGGTCCCGCCTCATGGAAATTGCATTTCAATTGAAAAGAGATAAACACAGGAAATCACTTTGGAAATTGATACTTGCTGTGTGTGATCAGATGAATTCCTCTATCAGGGGGACACCTGAGCAGAGACTGGATGAAAAGAGAAGCTAAGGTAGAACAAGGGAAACTGCAAGAGCAAAGGTCCTGAGGCAGGAATAAGCTCAGAGTTTCCAGGAAGAGAAAGAAGGCCAACATGGCTGGAGAAAGTTGACCATAAGCAATACTCTAAAGGTAGGCAGATGCAAACTGGTATATACAGGATGGATAAACAATGAGGTCCTACTGTATAGCACAGGGAACTGTACTCAATATCCTGTGATACACCATAATGGAAAAGAATATGAAAAAGAATGTATACATATGTATAACTGAGTCACTTTGCTGTACAGCAGTAATTAACACAACATTGTAATTCAACTATATTTCAATAAAAAATTTAAAAAGGTAGGCAGAGGGTAAACCATGTCACTTAGGCCATAGCAAGCAGGTGGAATCTTATTCCCAATATGCTGAGAAACAATTAGAGGGTCTTAGGCAGAGAAGACATGGATTTCCTGCATGGAGAATAGATCTGGTGGGCTAGTTTGTAAGGTCTGAGAGTGGTTCAAGCAAGAAATGATGGTAGCTTGAACTCGGAGCAGGTGCAGGAGGTGTTAGGGAGGAGACAGCAGTGTCCATTCATTCAAATATTTACTGAATGCTCCTTGAATGTCCGACAGTTTCCTTTGTTCTCTTTTTTCTCCTCCTGAACCTTCAGCCTTAGCACTTCCATCATATCCCTCTCATAGCACGTACCACATTGTATTTTCATTTTCTTAACTCTTTGTTTCTGTGCCTCTTCTCACATGCTAAATCGTGAGTTCTTGAAGGACATGTATGGAATATAATTGATCTTTCTATTTCCAAAGCCCAGGGCCTGGCATCTAGCGGTGTCTCAATAAATGTTTTTGTGTTTAATTAATATGTTGAATTGAATTCAAGACTCCTATCTCAAATTCTCAGGAAAAAAGCTTGTCATCAAGCCCTGCCTATCTGAGTACATTCACGAATTTTTTAAAGTGCTCATACAATTTCCTTCCAAGGTAGTGTGGTTTGCCACCGGGCCATTCCAAATAAAACTAGTGCTGATTAATATAAACAAAATAGGAAAACAGTTGGCTAGAAATCTTTGCTTTCTTCTTCATCTGCTATTAGCTTTCCTCCATAACCATGGAAAAAGATGACCAAATAGAAAATTTTTGTCTTCACTGGCGATGGTCTTGACAACATCCAAGATGAAAATATTTATCTCTCTATATTAAATCATGTGACAAATCTAATTGCTTTTTCCCTCAGAAGTAATATTTTTAATTCTTTTGGACCAAATATTATAACTTGAACCATCAGACAAAGACAGTGCAGTGGTAGGCTGAACAGTGAGCCCAGAAAATGTCAGGTGCTAATCACCAGAACCTGTAAACATTACGTTATACAGACACAAGGACTTTGCAGCTATGATGAAGTTAAAAATCTTGAAGCGGGGAGATTATCCTAGATTATTCAAGTGGGTCCTAAATGCAATTACATATATCCTTATAAAACAGAGGAAGAGAGAGATCTGAACACACAGAGAAAAGGAGATGTGAAGATGGAGCAGAGAGATTTGAAGATGCTGGCCTTGAATATCGGAGCCATGCAGCCACAAGCCAAGAATGCCAGCAGCCAGCAGGAGCTGGAGGAAGCAAAGAAATCGATTCCCCATTAGAACTTCTAGAGGAGAAGCAGCCCTGCTGAGACCTTGATTTTAGACCAGTGAAACTGATTTCAGATTCTGGCCTCCATAACTGTGAGAGAACACATTTCTGTTATTTTATGCTTCCAAGTTTGTGGTAATTCGTACAGCGGCCATAGGAAACTAACACAGCAATGTTATGCTTTGAGTTATTTTTTTAAGACTTCTCCTCGGGCATCTGGTCTGCTTTCTGTCCTCTGCAGCATCCCACTTTACCTCTCAGCTCACTGCACAGGCAGCACTAATCTCAGACCTGGTGAAATGACCACCTGTCCAAGGTCCTGTGCTCTAGAGACCCAACTACCGACCTTGTCCAGATGTCCCCTCTCCCCAGGGTGGAAAGTGTATGGGCCATGAGATGTGGCCACCCTGAACCCATAACCCTGCTATCCAGGCCACACTCTTGTTCTCTTGTTCTGAGACTCCAGGATCCCCTGCCACTAATGGTGCCAAGCCAGCTCCTCGGATTCTATGGACCCTTTTCCTAAGTCTGAGATGGAGCCAAAGTGGGTGGCAGCCAGGGACCAGAGACTCACACTCTCACCGCCCCTATGTTCCGGCACTGAACTTGGCGTCTTGAGAATTCCAAATTGGAGTTGGCCTTCCAGGTCATTATAAAGGTATATCTGTCAAGGTATAAGTATGAACATATTTATTTAGCAGTCTTTAGGCCTGCCTTCTACCTTTAAATATGTAGGCTTATGATATGTGGGTGTCCGTCTGTGCTCTTGTCCTGGTCCCCACAAATGTTATAGACCCAGGAATAGGTCTGGGCTTACCAAGCTGACGTCTTGTGACTTCCTCTTCCTTGCCCAAGTCCTAGTGTCTGATAGCTAGTTTAAAGATCATTCCATGTTCTTGAGCTCCTTGATCAGAGTTCTTGTATAATACAAGTTCCTGGCACATTACTACAACCAACAGGTGAGAGGATGCAATAACAGAAAGAAAGAACTGGGGCTTTGGAATCAGACTTGGCATCAAATCTGTGCTCCACCACTGGTGGCATAATCTTTAAGTTCATGGGGCTTCAGCTGCTTGTCACTTGCCCCAGTGCAGTGACCTCAGAGTCTCTACTCTTGCCCCCCCAAAGCCCATTTCCCACCCGGGAGCTGGAGAGATATTTTTAATAAGACAATCAGATCATGTCACTGGCAAAGACTCTCACCTTTGTCAAACTTAGTCAGGCTCTTGCCCCTTTTCGATTAGGCCCTGTTTGGGGTCCTTGTCCTCAAGAGCAAGAATCCTTCTAAGTCAATTTATGGAGAATCCTTCACCCTCAATATCTGATCACCCTGGCCTGCCTTCAACAAGAAGCCTGTTGAGTTAGTTTAGCCAGAATCTCCCCCTCAGCCCTAATGTCTCCTCTAATAATTATTTTGTCCACTGACCCTCACCCTGCTCATTGGTTGTAAAACCCCTCTTGTCCTTGTATTCAGAATTGAGCCCAGTTCTATACTGAGGTCTGTTTCCCCCATTGCAATAGTTCCTGGTTAAAATCAGTTTTGACCACTTTACTGTGCAGCTCTCGTTTTGCTTTGGCATCAGTCCTCTGCGGAAAACTACCTAAGGACTTCCCGTCACACTTAGAAGAGCCAAACTCTCCAGGACAGCCCACAGTTGGGGTGTGGCTCCTGTCTGACTTCCTCTCCTCCCTGCTTCTCCTTGCTCACCTTTCTGTAGACCCACCTTCCTTCCTTTGTTCCTTGAAGATGCTCTATTCATTTCCTTTTTAGGGTCCTTTGTATCTGCCTGGAATGTTCTGCCTTCACATTGCCTCAGGATGGGACCCCTTCTTGGAAGTACCTCCCAGCTCAACTATCACTTCCTGAGTGCCACTCCCAGGCTCATTCTATCACATGTTCACTTGTTTGTTTCTGTACTGGCTGTCTGTTTCTCCTAACGGAGTGGAAGCCCCGTGTGGGCAGGGATTTGCTGACTGGTTCCCTGCTGTATTCTCAGTGCCTAGCATAGTGTTTGCTCTGTAACTATATCCTGAATGAACACTTGTCAAGGGCTTGCTCTGAGGGTTCAATGAATCCGTCACCCATCTCACATAAGATTTTTAATAAATGCCAGTCTTCCTCACCCCCTTCCCTTTGACGGGATGTGTGATTTATGACCCCCTGGGCTCACTACCTCTTACTTGTTTCAGGAATGTTCATGCTTTATCTGGTACCCCAGTGCTTCTCTTTCCCATCATAAACAGAAAGAACCTATTCCTCCAATGAAGCTCCAAGAGTTGATTATTTTACTCTTGCTGCTTTGGATTTTGTTGCCTTGATAACAGAGAGGACCTTTTTCATGGAGAGTTCCTATTCTTCCTTCAGGCCTAAGCACAAGTATTTCCAGAACTTATCTCATGGAACAGTGATAGCTTGTATACTATTCTGTCCTTTCCTATGACCACAAGCTGCCTGAAAGCAAGGGTCACATCTTATCAACCATTTCTTTCCTGCAAGTGAGAAGCATATCCAATAATCCCAATGAATATGTAAGTTAATTACATACATTTAATATATATGAAGTCTAAGAACAGCTTTCTTCCTGATTGCATTCATTTGTTCATTCAAGTACAGCCGTGTAAGAGGTGCAGGGCCACGTATGCATATATATATATATATATATATATATATATTTTTTTTTTTTTTTTAATATGTCTTTATTTACTTCCTTGCTTGCTACCACTATCCTCCTTCCCAAACACACACACATGCACACATATATAGAGACACTTTCTTTATAAAAAAAGATTTCAGGGGGCTTCCCTGGTGGCGCAGTGGTTGAGAATCTGCCTGCCAATGCAGGGGACACGGGTTCAAGCCCTGGTCTGGGAAGACCCCACATGCCGCGGAGCAACTAGGCCCGTGAGCCACAATTACTGAGCCTGTGCGTCTGGAGCCTGTGCTCCGCAACAAGAGAGGCCACGATAGTGAGAGGCCCGCGCACCGCGATGAAGAGTGGCCCCCACTTGCCACAACTAGAGAAAGCCCTCGCACAGAAATGAAGACCCAACACAGCCATAAAATAAAAATAAATAAATAAATAAATAAGCAAATATGGTTAAGAAAAATATATTAAAAAAAAAAGATTTCAGAAGTCTTAAAGAGGTAATGTAAAATATGAAAGATTTATTTCAGCTATATAAAATAGTTGAAAGTAGGGTAAAAGAAGATATAAAAAAAAAGGATGGTACTAACTGAAGACAGGAATAAAACTAAAATTGCAGACCAAAAAAACCCAAACATAATAAAGATGTGCATAATAGAATTATACAAGCATGTGAATAATAAAAGTGTCATTTTTCATAGAAAACAGTTAAATATGGCATATATATTTTCTAACTAAACTTAATTTTTTAAATCTTTATTTTTTTTCTAGACTTTCATGCATTTTATGGATGCAAGTACAGACTATTTAAAATTTAAAGCATTTTTTACTATAAATATTGTGAACACATGGTTTTACTCATTTGCTTGTTATTTTAAATTGATATTCATAAAGCCTACATAAATCTCTTTGCCTTGTTTTGGAGGAATTGAAACTGTTGGGAGGTTTAAAACAGATAGCTATGGTGCCATTCTTTATCATACACAATCAAGATGCTTTCTTCCTTTATTCTTTGTTTTTTCCTTTTAGAAAAATGAACCCATGGTTAAAGTTAAGAAGAAAATTAACTGTAAAATCACATTTTAGAAACACTACAGTAACTTGAAAGACAACCCACAGCAAAATGCTGCAGCATTAAAGAGCTAGGCTAAAAATTCTACATCTGGAGACTTAGCTGGAATTCCTTTTATCCCACTTAGGAAAACATTCCTAGATGCCAAAGATTAAGCATGCTACTTTATGGGACTAATGTTTAATGTTCTCTACTTCATTCAAAAGTGAAAAGCAAATCATTCATAAAGCTCAACAGTTTATCAGAAGCCTAATATTTGTGTTACATCTTAAAGCTAGAGTTGAGGAGAATGGCTTTTTGGGACAACACTCTTGACGTTTAGTTGATTTCAAGGCCTAAGTGGCTCAATAGTTGATTTGCTTCTTATTATAATTCTCAGATAGCCAAAATTGCCCTTGAACACCCCTTATTGGTCCATGAGGCATAACTATCCTGGTTTCAAGAACATATTTCTGTACAGTAATCCTTGAGTATACCATTAAAGTTTCAGAACCACTGGTCAGACTAAAATAAGGAACAAAAGGAAAATCTATATGCCGATGCTTAGGCATCTAAATTATTCTGCCTTTCAGATATGATTAAACCCTAGCAGTGAGTAGGGGGAGAAATGTAAATTATGCAGGCTCCTCTGCAGGTGCTACTCCATTTTTTGGTAAGACTAAGCCTTCATGATCTTAATATTTGTTAGTAGATTTATCGTTGTAAGGATAAAAGTAAGTCAGCTTATGGTTAACTGCATGATACTGTATTGTCTTGATTTTGCAGTTAAAAGCGGCCCTAAATTCAAATAGAAGACAATTAATGCATCAATACCATCTTCAGTTATATCCATTTATTTTGAACTTTGTTCTAACTTTCAATTGAGCCTTTAATGGCTTAGTAAAAGACAATGTGTTTAAATTTTCACTGACATTTTCTATTTTCACAAGCTTCACATTTCTTCAAAGAGCCCCAAACTCAGTGGCATATTTTTTGTAATACCTGTAATCAAGGCCTTCACCCAGGTCCTAAGCAAAGCTAACAAATAATTATCATTTACAACAGAGCTAAAAACAGGAGTCTAATTAATTAAAGCACTAATTGAACTTCCCCATTACTGATACATTAGTTCCTGCTCTGACATAAACATTAATCAAAGTCGTTGAATAATTCAGCTCTCCACTTCCCCCACCTGTGCAGACAAATCTACCCGCTATCCTATAATGATAACATAGAAGAAAATGTTTCATAATGCTGTTTGGTAATGTCTTTGTTAAGTACCAATAACCGAAAACTACTCTACAGAAAAGTGGGAAGAAGGTACAGGGTAAAAGCAAATTGTAGTCGTATATATGACTACACATGGTATGTAAAATATATACTTAAATAAAATATATTTCTTATTTAAATAAAGTATATTAATATTACATATAAATATATTTATATATTTCCTCTTTAAAAAGATAAATCCATGGAGGAAAGAGTCTTTTCAGGAAATATTTTTAAGTATTTCACAAAACTTTTGCATTTTAATGAAGTGGGCCATTTAGACTGCAACTGTACAGGGAGGGACAGTGGATTTCCTTTAATTATGTGATTAGATAAATATTTATATTTTTTTCTCTGTGTTGAAATTCACGCTTCCTGTTGAGTCTAGCTGTTGGCTCTCTCCTTTCCAGCTGGCAGAACCAGTTTTCAGGGCTGCTGGAGGAGATGCACATCAGATGCTGCTTCGATAAGATAGGAAGTCACCATTATGGACAGTTCTGCTTTTGAAGCCAGGCTGGCGGGGACCCCAGTCCGGTGTTGCAGGATGAGTTGTGGTGGCTGCTTTGGCCACCCCTCCATCAGGTTCTTGCTGATGCACAGGTTCTTGGACAGGAGGATGTACACCCTCAGAGGGCACCCTCCTTTATAAGCATCTATCACCTTAAAATCACTAGTAGGATGTTCCTAGAAGGCCCACCTAATGGTTTAACATGGAGACTGTAGTACATGATATGATGCATGGCCTCATCTCCCTTCAGGAATGCAGGACTTATTCCCCTGCTGCTGTCAGCCCCTTAGAGGGATTGCCCTGGTTGAAGAGACTCACCTTGTATAAGGGCATACTTCCTTCCAGAGGCAGCTTACATCCAGTGCTATAAAGGGTATAAAGGCCTGGCCTCCTTGTGTCAGTTTGGGGCAACTCTGAAGGGTGGTCCTGGCTCGAGGGTCTCCCATCCCCTTGGGGTCAGCTAGGGCCTTCCTTGGGACTGCGTTGTAGCTCAGCTTCTCCCTCTGCCCCATCCTGCCTCCTTCCACAGGCCTGTATCACGAGAACACTTCCTAATCTCTGCGCACTAACCTCTGCTTCAGAGTTGGCTTCCTAAGGAATGGGCCTGTGACAGAAATGACAGGAAGTTCCCTTCCAGAAGAAGTAAATGGTTTTTATTCTTCAATTTGTTAATATGGTTTATCACATTGATTGATTTGCATGTATTGAAGAATCCTTGCATTCCTGGGATAAGCCCTGCTTGATCATGGTGTATGATCCTTTTAATGTACTGTTGGATTCTGTTTGCTAGTATTTTGTAGAGGATTTTTGCGTCTATGTGCATCAGTGATTCTGGCCTATAATTTTCTTTTTTTGTAGTATCTTTGTCTGGTTTTGGTATCACGGTGATGGTAGCCTAATGGAATGAGTTAAGGAGTGTTTCACCCTCTGCAATTTTTTGGAAGAGTTTGAGAAGGACAGGTGTTAGCTCTTCTCTAAATGTTTGATAGAATTCACTTGTGAAGCCATCTGGTCCTGGACTTTTGTTTGCTGGAAGATTTTTAATCACAGTTTCAATTTCATTACTTGTGATTGGTCTGTTCATATTTTTTATTTCTTCCTGGCTCAACATCACTAATTATTAGAGAAATTCAAATCAAAACTACAATGAGGTATCACCTCACACCGGTCAGAATGGCCATCATCAAAAAATCTACAAACAATAAATGCTGGAGAGGGTGTGGAGAGAAGGGAACCCTCTTGCACTGTTGGTGGAAATGTGAATTGATACAGCCACTATGGAGAACAGTATGGAGGTACCTTAAAAAACTAAAAACAGAGCTACCATATGACCCAGCAATCTCACTACTGGGCACATACCCTGAGAAAACCATAATTCAAAAGACACAGGCACTCCAGTGTTCTTTGCAGCACTATTTACAATAGCCAGGACATGGACGCAACCTAAATGTCCACTGACAGACGAATGGATAAAGAAGATGTGGTAGGTATATACAATGGAATATCACTCAGCCATTAAAAGGAACGAAATTGGGTCATTTGTAGAGATGTGGATGGACCTAGAGACTGTCATACAGAGTTACGTAAGTCAAAAAGAGAAAAACAAATATCGTATATTAACACATCTATGTGGAATCTAGAAAAATGATATAGATGATCTTATTTGCAAAGCAGAAATAGAGACACAGATGTAGAGAACAAATGTATGGATGCTGAGGGGGAAGGGGGGGAGGAATTGACACATACACACTATTTATACTATGTATAAAATAGACAACTAATGAGAACATACTGTATAGCACAGGGAACTCTACTTAATGCACTGTGGTGACCTAAATGGGAAGGAAATCCAAAAAAGAGGGGATATATGTATATGTATAGTTGATTCATCTTGCTGTACAGTAGAAACTAACACAGCATTGTAGAGCAACTATACTCCAATAAAAATTAATTAAAAAAAAAAGAAGTTAAATGGTATGACACTGATTACAGTCATTAACAAGGTGGGCATGGCATCAATAGGCAAATGATAAAAGGATGTGAAAGAAAGTAGTTGGAGGTATCGGGGGAGAAGTAGGTCACACTGGAGACTAAAATGAAATAGGCAATGTTTTCCTTTCTTCTCAGGCTGCGTTGAGTCAAGTGGATTCTGGACCAGAGCCTGGGGCCTCCTCGGTGAGTCTCACTATTGAAAAATCTGTTCTCACCAACATGGCCCGCTGTTGAGAGGAAAGGACAGCTAGGGTTGGGAGGAGAGACTATTCCTCCATCCACAGTTTATTTAATCACCTCTCAAACACTCATCAAACTCTTCAGAATCAGCTTCAGAGTTACTTCAAAGAAGCCTTACTTCAAAGTGATGTTCAGAGATTTGAAAATAAACTCCAGAGTTCTCAGAAATCTCCTCAGCAGCAGCAGCAGAGTGGGCACCTCTCCTGCCCTTATCGTGGTTGGGAGATGGCAGCCCAGGGATCTGTCTCGTTAGCAGAGAGAACAGCAGCCCATCTTTAGCACTGCTGATACGGACACAAACTGTTCACAGGTTTCTAGCAGAATCTGGCCACCATCCCGTCTGTTTTGAATTCTCCTTTTTATCACCTTCACCATAGGTGGTCTAGTAAGTCTCCAGATGAGACCATGGGCTTTAGACACCACTACTTGATGAAGGTGAGACATGATTTAACCCAGGAGATCCTCACTGGGCTTTACTGACCAACGTGCAAAGAAAAACCATCACAGCTGCCAGCATAGGCCTACCCACCTCGGGGGAGTAAGGGTGGGTGTTGTAGGAAGGCAGAAGGTAGAGGCACGAGTATGGCAGCAACTTTAAAGAAGAATAAGTGTAGACCTAATACTTGGTGATGTCTTTATCCCCCAAAGCCTGGCTGTCTGCACACAGCCCCATCTCAGGAAAAGGCCACTGGGAGAGCTGTGTGAAAAGGTTCCTTTTCTGTTCTTTTTTTTTTTTTTTTTTAAGTTATCTGCCAGATGCTCTGAAAAGAGCTTTTTGTGTTGAGCTTAAGGCAGCTCAGTTTAACTAACAGTAGGCAGAGCATTGTTAAAATGGATAAAAATGGGAGATAAGCTTTGCTCCCACAATCTGCTTCCAATGGATATGGGAAAGAAGAGAAGTGGCTTCTCGGAGGCACATTGTTGCTGCACTTCCTGGGCTCAAAGGCCTTCCTCTAAAATTAATATTTACCTCCAATTACAGTTTCCTGGGGTAAGGAGTCCCCACTAATGATCCTGTTCTGAAAAGCTTTGATTTGTTGAAGGGGTAGGCAAATCCACTCACTTAGGTACCCCCTCACAGAAAGCGGCCAATGAAAAGATTAAAATCAGAGCAGGAGGAATGTTTTATTTACATTTCTTTGAAGTTCAGGCCTTCATTCCTTCTCTTTCCCCACTCCCTTGAGCAGAATGGCTCCAATAAGTTTTGCTCTGCTTTTAGAAAGCTCACATCTGCCCCTTGGCTGTAGTTTTGCTTTGTATTTTGCCACATTTGGAAGGCTTTTCTGTCTCCTTGAAATTAGGATTTGGCCTATGTGGAAAAAAAAAGAAAGATGTAGATGTATGACTTTGCTGACTCCGCATGCATGCAAACCGGGAAGTAGCAGACTAGCTGAACCTTGCAGAGATACCAAACATCAATTGAAAGCTTGCTTTCCCCTCCCCATCAGCCCCATTTTCTGTTAACTGCAGCCATACAGAGCTCCAATCCCTTCTTTGGATGGGTGAAAAAAACGAAGTGGAATTTTTCCTCCAAGAGAGGAAAAGAAAGGAAGCCAACGGAGGCCGTCCCCAGGGCCTGATGAAGCACGGGCCTTTGTTCTTTCCTGGTGCCCTTCAGGACCCTAACAGGTTATTACAGCTGAGTTTTGGAATGGTGACCATCCATGGCAACGTTAGAGGATTTCCAGGGATGAAGCTGTACTCCACTGCGGCAGTCCCGGGAGCTTTTCAAACCCCTGTGGCCCCTCACTGTAGATGGACATGGCTGGGTGTGGAGGGGACTCAGTCCTCTCAGGCCTTCAGCCTTGCCGATCCTCAGCCTTGCCGAGATCACTTGCATATCTCTACCGGTGCTGCCCAGAATGGTGTGTAGTTATAACAGATATAAGAAAGTATCTTGAAACTAATTATTTTTTTCTTTTAGGAGTCAGTCGTTTTTTAAAATTTTATTGAAGTATAGTTGATTTACAATGTTGTATTAATTTCTTCTGTACAGCAAAGTGACTCAGTTATACATATATATGTATATATATATTCTTTTTCATATTCTTTTCCATTGTGGTTTATCACAGGATATTGAATATAGTTCCCTGAGCTATATAGTAGGTCCTTGTTGTTTATCCATTCTATATATAATTGTTTGCCTCTGCTAATCCCAAACTCCCAATCCTTCCCTCCCCTAAACTCCCTCCCCCTTGGCAACCACAAATCTGTTCTCTATATCAGTGAGTCTGTTTTTGTTTCATGGATATGTTGATTTGTATCGTATTTTACATTCCACATATAAGTGATATCATATGGTATTTGTCTTTCTCTTTCTGACTTACTTCGCTTAGTATGATAGATCTCTAAGTTCATCCATGTTGCTGCAAATGACATTATTCTTTTTGATGGCTAACATTCCATTGTATATATATACCACATCTTCTTTATCCATTCATCTGTCAATAGACATTTAGGTTGTTTCCATGTCTTGGCTATTGTAAATAGTGCTGCTATGAACATAGGGGTGCATGTATCTTTTCAAAGTATAGTTTTGTCTAGGTAGATGCCCTAATTCTTTATGTGGAGAGAGGAAGGAAAAAGGGATACTGAAGAAGAAAGATTTTTGATAAAGAGAAAAAGTAAATAACTTACCATATATTGTCTGATAACAGGGAACAGACCAAGACATGTGCTGAATCTTCCCCTATAATCAGGTATGTCTGGATGTCTCAGCATTTCTCTTTCTCCTCCTAGGAGCCAGGAAAAGGGCTCGAAGCCCAACCATCCTCCACAGTTTTGGATAGACCTTTCAGAGATCACGTCTGAGAGACTCTTAAGACAAAGGTATGGAAAAGAGATGGCCAGCTGTCAGGATTAGCCACCTGAATCCACAATAGGGGAAAAGTGAGACTGAAGAAATAGAAAATACAGAAAAATGTAACCACTGAGCTGATAAAACAAGGGAAAGTGTTCTTGTAGCCACCCTGTCTCAGTAAAATTTAGTTCCAATATGGTAACCCCAGGGTCAGGCTATCATGCATTGGGACTTTTTCCTGCTCTTATCCCTCTGAACAGGAGTAAGGTCTATGGCCAGGAAGCTCCTGCCAACGAATATTTTCTATTCTTCCTTTGTCAGGGTTTTCCTTTTCAAGCTCCCAACAAGATCATTTTGCCAGGGGAGTGTTTTCTTGTGTGTGAAGGGTTTGGGGGATTGTTTGTTCTGAAAAGCATCTGCAGACAATAATTGGGAAATGTGTTAAAGCTGCCATCAATTTGCTTTATTGATATGGAAGCCTCAGTGGGTCCCCGAGGAGAACAGACTTTTTCCCCATATGAGCAAGCGACTGAAAAGGCTGAGACACTGAAAAGGACAAGTCAGACAGAGGCAGGGGCCGGGAGAGGAAAGTGACAAAGGGAAACGGAGGGGTGGAAACTGAGCCAGAAGTCCTAAGACAAAGCCTGCGATGAAAACAAAATCTTCTCGAGATGTTCAAAAGGAAAGCTGGTTATCACAGAAGCTCCTCCAAAAAAAGGAATTTTCAGGGATTAAGACAAGGGTGGGTGGTGACAAGAGATGAGGGAACATGTGTATCAAAAGAACCTCATCTGGATGGCATGGTTCCTGTCTGTTAAGCAGTTTAGTTTTTACAAAAGCTTTCTCCCCCCATTACAGCATAGTGTTTAGTTCTGCCATAGAGAAATCCAAAGTCTCCTGACTTGTTGTTTATGGCACCTGGACAAATGGTAATTATCAGCCTATAATTCCCTTGAGGGGAACTGATGTTTCAATAAATTATAACAGCTGAGTCTGAGTGGTTTACAGCACCATCAAAACCTTGCTATGGACATATAATCTTGTAACCACAACTTGCTAGTGAATAGGTGTTTGCACAATGGGTGATTTAGGAGCTTCCAGCCCTTCTCAGGGAGCAGTGTGGACTGCTGGGCTCTCTCCAGCTGTCCCCAAGCCACCCTAGAATGAACTGAAGACACTTCCCCTCTCAGTAGGTTGCCAAGGCTCACTGCCTTGGCTTCTCCAAGGTGAACACATTTGGATCCGCACTGGTATACACATCTATAAGATTTGTTGATTCCCCCAAAAGAGTACTCCCCAAAATGACCACAAGTGTGTTCTCAAGCATTTAACATGTTCACAGGTATCTCAGAGCAAGGAAGAGCTCTACAGATTATATTCAAGGACAGAGCGAAAGAGGGACTGCCTAAATCAGTATGCAACCTTGGTCGTGGTGATTTAATAGTAAAACTTACAAGACCTGTTTTGAAAATGTGTTAGAGCCCTATTAGAAGCATTGGGTTCAAGACATTCAAGAAATATTTATTGTGAGGCTCCTACATGGACAGGACATAGAAGTGTCCTGTTAAACAGTCAGGCAGAAGATAGAAATATGGCAGGATTGCTAAAAAGCACTAAAAAAAGTCATAATTCATTACTTATCTAGTGTATTTAAAGTATATACTCCTGTGACTTCCAAAAATAGTTTGAAGTTGCTTAGAATATAATGTCATAATATATATTATGCCAAATATAGCTATTATATATGCAAATATGCATGCATGTGTGTGTATGTAATTTTTAAAACATACCAAGGGAAGAGTGGGAGAGAATTGTATTGGATATTAAGAAGTAAGTTAAAGTAATTTGGCTCTAAGTTTCTCTTTGAACTTCCTAGAACAAGAAAAGAAATGGAAAAAAAAAAAAAAAAAAGAAAAGGAAAGAAGAAAGAAAAGATGATGGATATAACTGTTGAGGAAACTGAGGTTCCAGTAAGAAACCTGATCAGTGGCGCGTCTTAGGTATTGCAGTGGGGACTCCAGGGCCCAAGTCTCTAAAACACCATGGCAGGTAGAGCACCATTTCTTACCAATCGGGTCTTCTTCCTCCTCTCTGCACCCACACAAAAGCAAACAAATCACTTTTCATCCATCACACTGTCTCATAAAGAGAAAATATCTACAGGCCTTTCTGCGCCTGTGGTCACAAAACATGAAGGCCACAATCCCACAATTAGACCTCAGGATTCAGGAAAGAAAAGCTCTCCTTCACAGAACAGTGGCAGTATCCAGGCCTTATAAATCCTTGGAATAAACCAATTAAAGCCACTGACTCACCAGGCAAGGGCTTTAGCATGAAAAGAGAGTTATTGCTGTCATTTCCATACACTATCTCATTCTAGTACCATATTTTTAGTGTGCTTTCTTAAAAATATCTATGCTCCAAATTGCCTGACAAATTTTAGCACAAACATCCATTTGCCTTATAATCTTTGCCCTACGTATGCTAAGCCTCCAAAGATTTTCAAAAGTACTTATTTTCAAAAGCATTCATTGGTCCTCCACACCTTCACACTTCAGAAACTAAGGCACTCTGGGGAGAGTGTTGGTTTATTGAATGGATAATCCATTTTTGTAACAATAAATAGAGACAGGCTGAACATGTTAATAGGAATTACCACACTACAAGAATTTCTGCAATAAAATATTTTCAGACTTCAATATCAGCTCAAGAGGCCCGTCCCTCCAAACAAAGGTGTATGCTTCCGTTAACTGGGCAAGAGAATTCTAGAGTCTATTCTTTGATTAATCCAAAGCACAGAGTTAAATGTCTGGCTGAAGTAACAAATTAATCCTGGTAGTTCTACTCCTTTTAATTGATCTCTTAAATGGTTCTGTTTCTATTTTTAATTGTCCTGTTACTGTAAGCTGCCTCAAAGTCTTTTTTAAAAGGTGTAAATCATGTATAAGCAAATGTAATAAAACACAAATGCTTTCTACAGGAACTTAGGTAAAATGCAGGATGAACCAAAAGATGCATATCAGGGTACAAGACAAATGAGAATAAAGTTTCCTTGTGATATCCCAGAAACTGTCCCCTGGAACAACATCAGGTCCACAGAGCCAAACAGTTTACACGTGCTAGAGGAAGAAAAAACCAAACCAGTAACAGGGAGAACTCAGGGTTCTCTTTTCAAAAATATAGATTTGTGACACCTAAACCAGAATCACTGGGCAAATTTAAATGCCTTCAAGTTGGAAGTGTGGGTATAAATGAATGAAGTGGTGAAAAACCACAAAGGGTGGGCCTTACGGGAAATGGAAAATGTGCCTTCCCACCATTCAAATGTAAAGTTTTATAAAACATGCCTCAAGACAGACAAAGTATTGTACATTTGTTGACCACAGTTGTTGGCTCAATGGCTATGTTGTGACCCCTGATCTAAATAACCAATATATTTCAAGCCACTAAAGTTTCTCAACAGTGGAACTACTGGCACTTGGAGTGGAACCAACTTTCACTGTGCAGGACTTTGCTATGCATTGCAAGTCTATGGTCATCCGGGTCTCCCAGGAACCAAAAGCTATAGCACCATTCAGGCAACTGAAAGTGTTCCTCCCACCACCCCACAAATTTCAAATGTGTGTTTCCCACCCCTCCAGCCCCCCCAAAGTGGGAACTAGTGTCTAGTTCCATGTCTAAACTATTCTGCCTCTTGGTATTTTCATATCTCACCTTGTATTTTTCCTTCTTCACCAAATGATTTTCAGGATTTAAGAAGAACAGTATAATAGCAGGCCCTTTCCTTTGTCTTACATCAAATTAGAAAGGGTACTATGAAGGGGCTGGCGGGAGATATGAAGATAATGAGATGAGGAGGAAGAGAAAATGATCAAGGGCAAGTCAGTACAGTCACTAGGCAAAGGAAACAGCAGGGAAAGTATGTGGGGATGGAGGCTGGACTAGTGATTTTTATTATTGCTACCACCACACAGTTTTTCAAAGCTGCTCTCTTTCATCCTCTTCCATCACCTTGGAACTTTCCCAGAATGCCCAATTTGAGAAACTTTGCATTATATCTTTGGCCCCTAAATTAAGTTAGAATCCTGTCTTAATGACCACCATTTATAACATCCAGTTCTACATAATGAGGCCATTGCCAACTCATGGTCAACAGCCCACAGTAACTCAAGGTTGCTGTTATGGATATAATTAGCTTCCTTAAATGAAAAACTCATGTAAGACAGATGTATTCCCAAGTCATTGTTCATTTACCAGTCAACCTAGTTAATACACCTACTGATATAGTGTTTCATTCAGAAATAGAAATTACTTTTGGATGATTGCATGTTATAATATCCTGTGTAAATCTGGCATCAATTCTCAAAGTTCAGTTTTCTGTTTCCTCTGAGTGGAGAATGTTGTAAACTATAAGGGCTTGATGACTGTGGGGATTCCCCCTGATGAAGACATGGCCCTCGCATTTTTAAAAATGGTAAAAAAAAAAAAAAAAAAAGGTCTCAGGGATATGCAGATTTGAAGATGTTTGGAATAAAACTGTTAACAGAGAAGAGAAAATGAACCAAGGTGGGTGTGGGAATATAGGTGTCAGACAATTTCAAAAGTTCAGAATAGAGGAGTGTCAGACATAGGTAAAGCAGAGTGGAAGAACCAGTGTAAGGAAAGGTCAGGAGGTATAACTGACACTAAGCTTGGTTCTAGCAGAGAAGCAAAGACTAGCAGACTGGGCATGTGTTGCAGGGGAGAGAGGGGATATGGGGGAGGGGTGGGTTGGGGGGAGGAAGGAGTCCTCTAAGCCTCCGTATAAAGCTGGGGTTTTAAATGTAATGTCCACGCTTATTGACAAGGAAGGGAGGATTACAAAATAAGAGGTCACTAACAAGTTCCTACAGCCTCAGAAACGGATTCAAAGTAACTCTTGATATGTTTTTAAAACATCTGTACTTTTTAATAATCATGATAATATCAACAACTAGTTGATAGTTCATTCGTCAAGCTGTAGGCAATGTTCTGTTAGCTTTACATGGATTAGCTTCTTGCATCTCAACACTGTGGCCATCCTCATTTTACAGCTGAAGAAACTAAGGGGGAGAGGGTTAAATAACTTGTTCAACTCTGTCACATGTGTACTAAGGGGAATTTGAAGGCAGGCATCTGGTTCCAAATCCCTGCTTTTAACTGTCAAGTGACACTGCCTCTTTTCACCTCTGACACGCTCTGTTATTCCCAGGATGACAGACCCCTTGAGAACTATCTCTACCCCACCAAGAGTGGACCCCAGAAGCCCTGCGTGCACTATCCCCTCCCCAGGACGGAATTGTTTAAATTAAGGTAGGCACCTTGCCCCAAACTAATCCCTTCAGATTCTCCCCAACCCCAATAGTTTGGAATTGGGATAGAAATAACCAGTGAGTTTGGTCCTTTATGCTGAGAAATGTCAGTGTAGGGGCTACCATGTATCTGCCTTCTTCCCTTCAGGTCTATGAGAGACAGAAGATGGGGAATGAGTGGAAGGACACAGAAAAGAGATAGAAAGGGAGCATTTCCTAGGTCCTTAGTGGGTGTCCAGCTCCTTTTTTCCAGGCCAAACTGAGGCCAGCTCCATTCCTGCCATTAGATTCAGTAAAATGCCCTCTATCCTCATAATAAGAATCCCTTTTTGCTTATCCTGCTCTGATTTGGTTTCTGTCACTTACAACCAGAGATGTAACTAAAATAACATAGAGACCTCCAATCTGTAGTTTCTATCTCTTCCTCTGTATTTTACTGTCTTAAGCATTTATCCCTTTCATCAACATTTTCTGTCTTCTTTCAGATAAGAAACCCTTTCCTAAATCCCTCTGAGATTTAGTCTTAGAACAATAATAATATCACAGACACCAGCAGACCTCCATCTCCTACTAGAAAGACTGGGAACAAAATAACCACAGAGTGTACAGTACATATTTGCTTTATGGAAATGATTTTTAAAGTGATAACAATAGCCACCACCACCATCACATCTGATATCATAAATACCCTTTTTATTTGTAGAGTAGACATTAATTTTAATGGTATTTAGGCTCTTTTGATAGTCTACCAATTTCATTAAAATGGAATTCTACTGTAATCCCTGATAAATAATTAAAATAGTCCCTGATAGAAGCTTAACTTTTATACTCGCAAATAAAACTTTGCAATGGATTGCTTTAATAGCGTGATGATCTCCAAAGCAACTTTCCCACATCAACTATGTTTTTATGAGGGGGATGGAGGCAAGGATACTGCCTATGGTTATTTTCTCAAGTTGACCTGAACTTGCCTGAGCCATTAATATGCCTGTGACTAAACACAGATAGAGCAGAGAGACCTTCTCCATCATTCTCATTTTGCAGACGAGGATGCTGAGGCCTAAAGAGCAAGGTCACACAATTTAGTGGCAGCGTTGGCACTGGATCCTGAGTCAGCTAATATTCCTGATTTAAAGCTCTTTACATTTCACCTCTTTGAGAAGGCTTTGTGGCTTTTACAAGTTTCATAACATTAAGAGGCGACCTAAGGTTGAGGAACTCAGATCAATTCACATGAGAAGTATCCAGTTGAATGGCCAGGCACTGGATGGGGAGTTCTGGTCCAGACTCTGCCATTTACAGAGCTGTGCTTTTGGGTCCCATTTGGAAAAAAAAAAAAAAAAAAGGTGAGGAGATGGAACTAGTTCCAATGGTTTCTTGACATTTTGGAGAGTCCTCAGATGCCTCTAGAAAACCTGGCTAGCCTCCCATTGGGGCTTTTGGTGGCAGCTTCTACTGGCTTTCCTATACAGTGATCAGAACTGGAAATTCATAGGCTCTTCTTGTGAGCCAAGGGAGTTCCCCACCCTCTTCCTTCAGAACCCAGATAATGTGCATGAGATTCAACCCACAATAACATTCAGGTATCTGTGTCAGTCACTAAAGCCAGAGCCATTTAGTTCACAAGCTTTGGAAATTTACATCCATCTACTTTTTTTTTTTAACTTGACTTTATCTTACTAGTTTCTTTACTGAGCAAAGAAATTTTGAGTTCAAAAAAATCTCTTAATCTGACTTAAGGTAAATGTCTTTATAAACAGATAAGTTCAAATAATAGACGTGTGATTTGGTCACTGTGGTTCTAAAACAAAGCACAAACCCCTGCACTTCTCTTTTATAAAAAAATACCATCATGGATTTTGTACTCCTAGTTTCTGGTATCAATTCAGCCTCCTGCAATAGGTGTTACTAAAAATCTTTGGAGTGCTTGTTTGTACATGCCAGATTTTCTTTAATATACCAACCAATAAATAGTTCCACTCTGCAATCTTTCAGAAGAAAAAAAGCTATGAAAAATGAAGTAAAAAGCAAAATAAAATATTTTTCACATTTCTTCATTTTTGTCCTAAAGCATGGAATGTGGCTCAGGATCTCCACCTAGTGGAGTCTTAAGGTGATAACTCTGTTGTAAAATCTCTAAAACTTAAGAAATTTGAGGATGGGGCCATCAAGTCAGACTTTTCTACACAAAATGTATTTATTGAGAGTCTGATATGATAAGTCAATATTGCTTCTTTTTAAGTGGGAGGGTTCATATTTCCTAGGTTACTATTAAGAGATCTTTTTCAACTCAGATCTCTGATCCCTGAAAGCCATCCTTTGTCATACCATAAGCAGGGTACTTGGGTTCTTCCTCTTTCCCTTTGCCAAGCTCATATCAGAAGACAGTGCTTTATAAAAAACCCACTCTGAATGGGTAGGGAAAAGAAAGGGACTGTTGATGAGGAAAGGACATTTTTTCCTAGTTATTAATTCTTATCAAAAGGTTGATGGAGAAAGTCGCTGATAAGGTATCTAACAAGGTGATGTAAGTGCTCTCAGAGAGATTAAAGAGACATAATAAATCATGGGGCTCTCATCTACTTCTCAGGATGAATACAGATTATATCTGTGTAGACAACTGAATGAATTTCAATGATAGCATGTAATTTTCCAGATAGACCACTTCTGATCATTTTTCCCTTTGAAAGGTAAAACATATGCAATGCAAGTTACACATCCACAAGCAGTGCTAACTGCTGCTCTCAGAGTAACTTCCGGAAAATCTTTAGGTGCATAGTCACCACCTCATGTGCCCACCTCAGTGATCTGGAAAGGCTAAGACTTCCTTTGCTGAATTTTCCATCTTCTCTTCATCACATCTGGTATTTTGTTTCTGGCACCTGTGCTCATTACTAATGATCCCTGAGAGATCATTGAACCAAGAGGGATCCCTGAGTTCATATCCTATGAGTCTGTCACACTATCCATATGCTGCCTAGAAAGATGTGGGGCATTTGGGGTTCAGTAGGGATCTTGTTATAATTATGCTGTTCAATAGACTAGCTGTTTTTTCATGGCCAACACATAATTTATACAATAATTGTCCTTTACTCCAAAAACAAAAAGCATCAGTGGTCAATTGGTATAAAGACTGCTATCTATGAAAAATATAAGCCTGTGATTGCTGATATAAGTCACTGACATAAATCTGTGCTTCATGGTCACCCTGGGCTCTGTGCAGCCAAATTCAAGTTACTTTCCTGTCACATTTTGGTGTAATGATTGCATTAATGGCCCCAATTCCTCACCCTTCCATCTATTTGCCATGTCTCTTCGTAATGCCCTCTCACTCTGCCTATGGCCTCAGCCCTGTGGCTTGTTTGGCCAATAGGATGCTAGCAGACTTGGCTCAAGCAAGTGCCTGGCAAGGTACTTGCACCATTCTGCTTCCTCTCTCACATCATTGCCATCACTGTGAAAACCTATCCAGGCAAGCCTGCTAAAAGATGAGAGGTAAGTGGCCCAATCACTCTTGTCACCCTAGCTGAATATCAGATATGTGACTGATACCAGTTGATATAAGAAGAACCAGCCAGCAGAGCAAAGCCTAAATCACTGATCTATAGATTCTTGAGCCACTATTACCTTAAGCCACTGGGTTTTGTGGTAGTTTGTTACACAGCATTATTGAGGCAATAGATAACTGATAGAGGATGCACACTAAATTTTGGGATGGCTTAGGGGTTAACCAGAGGAAGTTCTTATTGAAAAATAGTCATCTGAGAGCAAAGAAGAACTGTAGTTTGGGATTTTGAAAAATGACAACTACAGGGAACAAAAGTGAAAAAGTACTTCATGGTGAAAATAAGCGGACATTTAAGAAAGTTGAAAAGGATATAGTATCAGGCAACAAGGCTAGAACCAATATAACCATGCTTAGTGAATGTGTATGGAAGGAAGGGATTCTGATGGAAGAGAATGGCTACCACACAGGATTTGACCTCACCACATATTTAAAAATAGCGGGATGAACATAGGCAGAACACTCTCTGACATATATCGCAGCAAGATTTTTTTTGATCCACCTCCTAAAGTAATGAAAATAAAAACAAAAATAAACAAATGGGACCTAATTGAACTTAAAAGCTTTTGCACAGCAAAGGAAACCATAAACAAAACAAAAAGACAACCCACGGAATGGGAGAAAATATTTGCAAATGAAATGACTGACAGGGGATTAATCTCCAAAATATATAAACAGCTCATGCAGCTCAATATCAAAAAAACAAAAACCCAATCAAAAAATGGGTGGAAGATCTAAATAGACATTTCTTCAAAGAAGACATACAAGTGGCCAAAAAGCATATGAAAAGATGCTCAACAACCCTAATTATTAGAGAAATGCAAATCAAAACTACAATGAGGTATCACCTCACACCAGTCAGAATGACCATCATCAAAAAAATCTATAAACAATAAATGCTACACTGCTGGTGGGAATGTAAATTGTTACAGCCACTATGGAGAGAAGTATGGAGGTTCCTTAAAAAACTAAAAATAGAGCTACCATATATCCACAATCCCATCTTAGGCATGTATCCAGAGAAAACCATATTTGTAACGTTACATGCACCCCAATGTTCATTGCAGCACTATTTACAATAGCCAGGACATGGAAGCAGTCTAAATATCCATCGACAGAGGAATGGATAAAGAAGATGTGGTACATATATACAGTGAAATATTAGCCATAAAAAAGAATGAAATAATGCCATTTGCAGCAACATGGATGGACCTAGATACTGTCATACTGAGTCACACAGAGAAAGACAAGTATCATATGATATCGTTTATATGTGGAATCTAAAAAAAAGGTACAAATGAACTTATTTACAAAACAGAAATAGAGTCACAGATGTAGAAAACAAACTTATGGTTTCCAAGGGGGAAAGTCGGGGGAGGAATAAATTGGGAGATTGAGACTGACATATACACACTATTATATATAAAATAGATAACTAATATAATAATAACTGTATAGCATAGGGAACTCTATTCAATACTCTGTAATGACCTATATGGGAAAAGAACCTAAAAAAGAGTGGATATATGTATATGTATAACTTTCATATATGTATATGTATAACTGATTCACTTTGCTGTACAGCAGAAACAAACACAACATTGTAAATCAACTATACTCCAATAAAAATTAATTTAAAAAAATAAAATAAAAAACAAAACCAAAAAACATAAAAATAAAAATAGCGGGATGATTGCTTTAACCATTAAGGAATTGCAAATTGCATTCCTACAAGTAGGTCTTGGTTTTTTTTAGCTGTAAGTGGAGGGGTAGACTAGAAGAGTTCCAAAGCTCCTTCCACATGTCCCGTAACCCTATTATCTCAGTATACCAATTCATTGTTTTGAGAAACAATGCATGGTAGTCATGCCCACAATTACTGTATGCAATTAGAAAGCAGTATATGTAGCATTAATACCACTATGATTTGAGTGTGTCTGAGCTGAAGAATACTTCATCAGAATTATGCTAATAGGATGTTTAGGGGTTTAGAGCATATGTCTCATTCAGGAGGTATGCCCCTTGATTGGATCTCCAGAAGTTTCTGCAGGGGACAGAGTGAAAGAATTCATGTTTGACTACAATAACAAGGCCAAACTTCATGCATGTTATTCATGCCTTCATGCCAGGGTATCTTCAGACAGGACTGGGCAATAAGACCTCTGAAGATGTGGATGATCCCCCAGCTACATGCAATTTTCCATACTGAGTAAAGCTATTTACTCCTTCCCTATCATATACACATGAGCTGGCACAGCCCTTCATATGATTTGGTTACTGAAACAGAAACAGAAAGAGAGAGAGAGAGAGAGTGCAAGAAAGTGAAAAAATAAATTGACTTCAAAGGCTACCTTAACTGACTATTGTGTTTTGGGAGAGGAAGGATAGTTTCATGGGCAAATATCTCATTAACCTCAACTAGAAAGTTCCCTGTGGCCAGGGACTCATCTCACTCTTAAATACCTGTAGCATTCAAGCCCATTGGAATGAACATTGTAGACCCTCAACAAATATGTTCTATTTTTTCTCCTCTTTTGTAGTAGGGGACTTTAAGTGCAGCCTTGTTTTTTTGTTTTTGTTTTGTTTTGTTTACAACTTTATTGGAGTATAATTGCTTCACAGTGTTGTATTAGTTTCTGCTGTATAACAAAGTGAATCAGCTATATGTATACATATATCCCCATATATCCTCCCTCTTGCATCTCCCTCCCACCCTCCCTATCCCACCCCTCTAGGTGGTCACAAAGCCCTGAGCTAATCTCCCTGTGCTATGCAGTTGCTTCCCACTAGCTATCTATTTTACATTTGGTAGTGTATATATGTCAGTGCCACTCTCTCACTTCATCCCAGCTTACCCTTCCCCCTCCCCGTGTCCTCAAGTCCATTCTCTACATCTGCATCTTTATTCTTGTCCTGCCCCTAGGTTCATCAGAACCATTTTTTTTAAGATTCCATATATATATGTGAGCATACGGTGTTTTTCTCTTTCTGACTTACTTCACTCTGTAGGACAGACTCTAGGTCCATCCATCTCACTACAAATAACTCAATTTTGTTTCTTTTTATGGCTGAGTAATATTCTATTATATACATGTGCCACATCTTCTTTATGCATTCATCTGTCGATGGACACTTAGGTTGCTCCCATGTCCTGGCTACTGGAAATAGTGCTTCAATGAACACTGTGGTACATGTCTCTTTTTGAATTATGGTATTCTCAGGGTATATGCCCAGTAGTGGAATTGCTGGGTCATATAGTAGTTCTATTTTTAGTTCTTTAAGGAAACTCCATACTGTTCTCCATAGTGGCCGTATCAATTTACATTCCCACCAAGAGTGCAAGAGGGTTCCCTTTTCTCCACTCCCTCTCTAGCATTTACCGTTTGTAGATTTTTGATGATGGCTACTCTGACCAGTGTGAGGTGATACCTCATTGTAGTTTTGATTTTCATTTCTCTAATGATTAGTGATGTTGAGCATCCTTTCATGTGTTTGTTGGCAATCTGTATATCTTCTTTGGAGAAATGTCTATTTAGGTCTTCCACCCATTTCTGGATTGGGTTGTTTGTTTTTTAGATATTGAGCTGCATGAGCTGCTTGTATATTTTGGAGATTAATCCTTTGTCGGTTGCTTCATTTTCAAATATTTTCTCCCATTCTGAGAATTGTCTTTTTGTCTTGTTTATGGTTTCCTTTGCTGTGCAAAAGCTTTTAAGTTTCATTAGGTCCCATTTGTTTATTTTTGTTTTTATTTCCATTTCTCTAGGAGGTGGGTCAAAAAGGATCTTGCTGTGATTTATGTCACATAGTGTTCTACCTGTGTTTTCCTCTAAGAGTTTTATAGTGTCTGGCCTTACATTTAGGTCTTTAATCCATTTTGAGTTTATTTTTGTGTATGGTGTTAGGAAGTGTTCTAATGTCATACTTTTACATGTAGCTGTCTAGTTTTCCCAGTACCACTTATTGAAGAGGATGACTTTTCTCCATTGTATATTCTTGCCTCCTTTGCCAAAGATAAGGTGACATATGTGCATGGGTTTGTCTCTGGGCTTTCTATCCTGTTCCATTGATCTATATTTCTGTTTTTGTGCCAGTACCATACTGTCTTGATTACTGTAGCTTTGTAGTATAGTCTGAAGTCAGGGAGGCTGATTCCTCCAGCTCCATTTTTCTTTCTCAAGATTGCTTTGGCTATTCAGGGTCTTTTGTGTTTCCATACAAATTGTAAAATTTTTTGTTCTAGTTCTGTGAAAAATGCCATTGGTAATTTGATAGGGATTGCATTGAATCTGTAGATTGTTTTGGGTAGTATAGTCATTTTCACAATGTTGATTCTTCCAATCCAAGAACATGGTATATATTACCATCTGTATCGTCTTTGATTTCTTTCATCCGTGTCTTACAGTTTTATGTATACAGGTCTTTTGTCTCCTAAGGTAGGTTTATTCCTAGGTATTTAATTCTTTTTGTTGCAGTGGTAAATGGCAGTGCTTCCTTAATTTCTCTTTCAGCTTCTTTGTTGTTAGTGTATAGGAATGCAAGAGATTTCTGTGCATTAATTTTGTATCCTGCTACTTTACCAAATTCATTGATTAGCTCTAGTAGTTTTCTGGTGGCATCTTTAGGATTCTCTCTGTATAATATCATGTCATCTACAAACAGTGACAGTTTCACACCTTCTTTTCTGATTTGTATTCCTTTTATTTCTTTTTCTTCTCTGATTGCTTGGCTAAAACGACCAAAACTTGTTGAATAATAGTGGTGAGAGTGGGCACCCTTGTCTTGTTCTTGATCTTAGAGGAAATGGTTTCAGTTTTTCACCATTAAGAACAATGTTGGCTGTGGGTTTGTCATATATGGCCTTTATTATGTTGAGGTAGGTTTCCTCTATGCCCACTTTCTGGAGAGTTTTTATCATAAATGGGTGTTGAATTTTGTCAAAAGCTTTTTCTGCATCTATTGAGATGATCATATGGTTTTTATCCTTCAATTTGATAATATGGTGTATCACATTGATTGATATGTGTATACTGAAGAATCCTTGCATTCCTGGGAAAAACCCTACTTGATCATGGTGTATGATCCTTTTAATGTGTTGTTGGATTCTGTTTGCTAGTATTTTGTTGAGGATTTTTGCATCTATGCTCATCAGTGATATTGGCCTGTAGTTTTCTTTTTTTGGTGACATCTTTGTCTGGTTTTGGTAACAGGGTGATAGTGACCTCATAGAATGAGTTTGGGAGTGTTCCTCCCTCTGCTATATTTTGGAAGAATTTGAGAAGGATAGGTGTTAGCGCTTCTCTAAATGTTTGACAGAATTCAACGGTGAAGCCATCTGGTCCTGGGTTTTTGTTTGTTGGAAGATTTTTAATCACAGTTTCAATTTCAGCACTTGTGATTGGTCTGTTCATATTTTCTATTTCTTCCTGGTTCAGTCTTGGCAGGTTGTACTTTTCTAAGAATCTGTCCATTTCTTCCAGGTTGTCCATTTTATTGGCATATAGTTGCTTGTACTGGTCTCTCATGATCCTTTGTATTTCTGCAGTGTCAGTTGTTACTTCTCCTGTTTCATTTCTAATTCTATTGATTTGAGTCTTCTCCTTTTTTTCTTGATGAGTCTGGCTAATGGTTTATCAATTTTGTTTATCTTCTCAAAGAACCAGCTACTAGTTTTATTGACCTTTGCTATTGTTGCCTTCATTTCTTTTTCATTTATTTCTGATCTAGTCTTTATGATTTCTTTCCTTCTGCTCACTTTGGGTTTCTTTTTTTGTTGTTCTTTCTCTAATTGCTTTAGGTATAAGGTTAGGTTGTTTATTTGAGATGTTTCTTGTTTCTTGAGGTAGGACTGTATTGCCCTAAACTTCTCTCTTAGAACTTCTTTTGCTGCATCGCATAGGTTTTGGGTCGTCATGTTTTCATTGTCATTTGTTTGTAGGTATTTTTTGATTTCCCCTTTGATTTCTTCAGTGATCTCTTGGTTATTAGTAGTGTATTGCTTAGCCTCCATGTGTTTGTAGTTTTTACAGTTTATTTTCCTGTAACTGATATCCAGTCTCATCGTGTTGTGGTCAGAAAAGATACTTGATACGATTTCAGTTTTCTTAAATTTACCAACGCTTGATTTTTGACCCAAGATATGATCTATCCTGGAGAATGTTCCATGAGACCTTGAGAAGAAAGTGTATTATGTTGTTTTTGGATGGAATGTTTATAAATATCAATTAAGTCTCTCTCCTCTAATGTGTCTTTTAAAGCTTGTGTTTCCTTATTTATTTTCATTTTGGATGATCTGTCCATTGGTGAATGTGGGGTGTTAAAGTCCCCTACTATGATTGTGTTACTGTCGATTTCCCCTTTTATGGCTGTTAGCATTTGCCTTATGTGTTGAGGTGCTCCTATGTTGGGGGCATAAATATTTACAATTGTTATATCTTCTTCTTGGATTGATCCCTTGATCATTATGTAGTGTCCTTCTTTGTCACTTGTAATAGTCTTTATTTTAAAGTCTATTTTGTCTGATATGAGAATTGCTACTCCAGCTTTTTTTTGATTTCCATTTGCATGGAATTTCTTTTTCCATCCCCTCACTTTCAGTCTGTATGTGTCTGTAGGTCTGAAGTGGGTCTCTTGTAGACAGCATATATACGGGTCTTGTTTTTGTATCCATTCAGCCAGTCTATGTCTTTTGGTTGGAGCATTTAAACCATTTACATTTAAGGTAATTATCGATATGTATGTTCCTATTACCATTTTCTTAATTGTCTTGGGTTTGTTTTTGTAAGTCTCCTTCTTCTCTTGTATTTCACGCCTAGAGAAGTTCCTTTAGCATTTGTTGTAGAGCTGGTTTGGTGGTGCTGAATTCTCTTAGCTTTGGCTTATCTGTAAAGGTTTTAATTTCTCTGTCGAATCTGAATGAGATCCTTGCTGGGTAGAGTAATCTTGGTTGTAGGTTTTTCCCTTTCATCACTTTAAATATGTACTGCCACTCCCTTCTGGCTTGCAGAGTTTCTGCTGAAAGATTTGCTATTAACCTTATGGGGATTCCATTGTATGTTATTTGTTGCTTTTCCCTTGCTGCTTTTAATATTTTTTTCTTTGTATTTAATTTTTGATAGGTTGATTAATATGTGTCTTGGTGTGTGTTTCTCCTTGGATTTATACTGCATGGGACTCTCTGTGCTTCCTGGAATTGATGGACTATTTCCTTTCCCATGTTAGGGAAGTTTTCAACCATAATTTCTTCAAATATTTTCTCAGACCCTTTCTTTTTCTCTTATTCTTCTGGGACCCCTATAATTCGAATGTTGGTGAGTTTAATGTTGTCCCAGATGTCTCTGAGACTGTCCTCAATTCTTTTCATTCTTTTTTCTTTATTCTGCTCTGTGGCAGTTATTTCCACTCTTCTATCTTCCAGGTCACTTATCCGGACTTCTGCCTCAATTATTCTGCTATTGATTCCTTCTAGAGTATTTCTAAATTCATTTATTGTGTTGTTCATCATTGTTTGTTTGCTCTTTAGTTCTTCTAGGTCCTTGTTAAACATTTCTTGTATTTTCTCCATTCTATTTCCGAGATTTTGGATCATGTTTACTATCATTACTCTGAATTCTTTTTCAGGTAGACTGCCTATTTCCTCTTCATTTGTTTGGTCTGGTGGGTTTTTACTTTGCTTCTTCATCCGCTGCATATTTCTCTGTCTTCTCATTTTGTTTAATTTACTGTGTTTGGGGTCTCCTTTTCCCAGGCTGCAGGTTCACAGTTCCTCTTATTTTTGGTGTCTGCCCCCAGTGGGTGAGGTTGGTTCAGTGGCTTGTGTAGGCTTCCTGCTGGAGGGGACTGGTGCCTGTGTTCTGGAAGGTGGGGCTGGATCTTGTCCCTCTGGTGGGTAGGGCCGTGTCTGGTGGTGTGTTTTGGGGTGTCTGTGAACTTAGTATGACCTTAGGCAGCCTCTCTGCTAATTGGTAGGGCTGTGTTCCTATCCTGCTAGTTGTTTGGCATG
The DNA here is from genome assembly GCF_028023285.1 of Balaenoptera ricei. NCBI lineage: Eukaryota > Metazoa > Chordata > Mammalia > Artiodactyla > Balaenopteridae > Balaenoptera > Balaenoptera ricei. Next base: position 14,120,046 of record NC_082642.1, on the reverse strand, counting down.
GGGCGTCCAGAACTGGAGCTTGCTGGCCATTGGGTGGAGCTGGGTCTTAGTGTTGAGACAGAGATCTCTGGGAGATCTCTCACCAATTAATATTACATGGGGCTGGGAGGTCTCTGGTGGTCCAATGTCCTGGACTCAGCTCTCCCACCTAGGAGGCTCAGGCCTGACACCTGGCCAGAGCACCAACACCCTGCCAGCTGCACAGCATGGAAGAAGAAGAAGAAGAAGGAGAAGGAGAAGGAGAAAAATGAACATACAGAACTCCAAAACAAACGTTAAAAGCAAAACTAAACAGACAAAATCACATACACACACACACACTCACTCACAAAAAGAGAAAAAAAAAAAGGAAGAGAGCAACCAAACCAATAAACAAACCCACCAATTAAAACAAGCACTAAAAACTAAACTAAGATAAACATAAAACCAAAAACAAATCAAATGCTGAAAGAAACCCCAAGTCTACAGTTGCTCCCAAAGTCCACCCCCTCAATTTTGGGAACTTTTGTTGTCTATTCAGATCTTCTTAAAATGCAGCGTTTATCAAGTTGATTGTGGGGATTTAATCTGCTGCTCCTGAGGCTGCACAGAGAAGTTTCCCTTTCTCTTCTTTGTTCACATAGCTCCTGGGGTTCAGGTTTGGTTTTGCTCCCACCTCTCCATGTAGTTCGTCCTCAGGCGTCTGTTCCTTGCTCAGACAGGAAGGGGTTAAAGCAGCAGCTGATAAGGCTCTCTTGCTCACTGAGGCTGGGGAGAGGGAAGGGTACGGTAGTCATAATTGGAACACGGGATGTGCCTGCAGTGGCAGAGGCTGGCATGATGTTGCAACAGCCTGAGGCATGCCGTGTGTTCTCCTGGGGAAGTTGTCCCTGGATCATAGGACCCTGGCAGTGGTGTGTTACACAGCCTCCTGGGGGAGTGTGGGTAATGACCTGAGCTTGCACACAGGATTCTTGCTGGCAGTGGTGGCAGCGGTAGTGGTCCATGCCTGCCTCTGGGGTCCAAGATGATAGCTGCAGCTCACACCTGTCTCTGGAGCTTGCTTAGGCAGTGCTCTGCTGTCTGTGGGCACACGGAGCAGGAATCCCCTCTCCTTGCGCACCCCGAAACAATGGTCTCTTGCCTCTCTGGCAGGTCTAGACTTTTTCCCAGACTCCCTCCCGGCTAGCCGTGGCGCACTAGCCCCCTTCAGGCTGTGTTCACGCAGCCACCCCGAGTCCTCTCCCTGGGATCCAACCTCCAAAGCCCGAGCCTCAGCTCCCAGCCCCCGCCCGCCCTGGCAGGTGAGCAGACAAGCCTCTTGGGCTGGTGAGTGCTGGTTGGCACCAATCCTCTGTGCGGGAATCTCTCCGCTTTGCCCTCCGCACCCCTGTGGCTGCGCTCTCCTCCGTGGCTCCGGAGCTTCCCCCCTCTGCCACCTGCAGTCTCCGCCCACGAAGGGGCTTCCTAGTGCGTGGAAACCTTTCCTCCTTCACAGCTCCCTCCCACTGGTGCAGGTCCCGTCCGTATTCTTTTGTCTCTGTTTTTCCTTTTTTCTTTTGCCCTACCCAGGTACGTGGGGAGTTTCTTGCCTTTTGGGAGGTCTGAGGTCTTCTGCCAGCGTTCAGTAGGTGCTCTGTAGGAGTTGTTCCACATGTGGATGTATTGGTGATGTATTTGTGGGGAGGAAGGTGATCTCCACGTCTCACTCCTCCACCATCTTGAAGGTCTCCTTCAAGAACCACGCTTTGAGAACCACCATCCTGCTGGTCTTGGAGAGTCTCTGGGAGAGCGGAGGGCGTGCAGCTGTGGCTCACCCTGGGAATGTGAACACTGGTGGAGGACACACTGAGAAACATTCAGCTGCAGGAACACTGCTGCTGGAAGCTAATTTCTTGGCTCATTTGCACTGAGACCTGGCACAACCCAACAGCCTGCAGGCAACAGTGCTGGGACGCCTCCAGCCAAACAACTAGCTGCTTGTTTTTATAGAGGTGAAAAGCTTCAGATGTTTTTCAACAGTAAGTATGAATCTTCCTTCATCCTTTACAGCATGATTTCTTTTAAAAATCATGGAATGTTTAAAAATAACAGCCTATTTCCTTAATGAAATGGCCATTTAGATGTCTGGTTTCCCAATCATCTTTATCACTTCATGCATTTCTGTGACACCTCTCTATCTTATAACTAAATGATTATAAAGGAGAAGCCTAATGGTTTAGAATTACCTACACAGACAGTAATTATATCTTTCCAGTCTCTCACTCCCTCAGAATTTTTTAATGATCAAAATATATTCTCTTGAAGAGAGCTGGTATGAATTCTCATGTTTGCTCTGTTTGTTGCAAAGTTTGTACCAGGCAATTAAAGGTAAGTAGATGACAGCTATAGAGATAGTTTCCATAACCACCCTGTTCGCTACACCCCCTCCAGCTGGACTTTTCCACATTTCTTATCTCTTCCTTTCCCCTCTTATTCTTCACACCACCCCCGCATCTTGCTTGCATGCAATTTTCACCCATTAACTGCTCTACACTAAGTTTACACACCTGAAGTGCTCCTCTCTCTCAATGATTCTCAGTCAGGAGGAAAAATCATATAAACATTTCTACCTGTATATAACAGTGATGGCTGTGATAATAAGCAATCAGAACACTACTGACTGAGGGGACAAAATGTATCTGGCATCGTTCTAAGAACTTCTTATATATTAATTCATTTAATCTTGACAACACCCTGTCCTATATTTTGTCCCTAAGTTATAGATGCTGAAAAAGGTTGTTCTATATTTTTTAAGAGAATGAAACATGGTTCTCTTGGAATCAGATGCACCACATTCCTCTGAGCATGTGAATCTAGTAATAGAACACGATTTAATGAGGTACTGAAACTGGATGGAGTGTATCTCATCTAACCAAACACAGGAGGAACTGTGTTTAAGATACCAAAGGGCTACTTCAGGTGAAAGAACTCCTACTCATGCATACAAAAAGACACAGATTCTTTATAGTGAGGTTACTGAGATATCCAGTGTTATATACATAATAGGTGCTTTAAAAGGAATTGCTGAATAAATGGCATGGCATGTTAATGCTCTATGAATATGTCTTCATTCAGTAAAATGTGGTAAATAAAGGGAAATGGTATTTCTCGGTAAAGTTTCCAATTCCAAAGTACTAACGCTATTTAAAACAAGATTATATACCTCTATGCAACATTTAGTACAAATGTTTATATTTTGTCACTTTGAGTAAATGTTTCACATTAAAATATGAATAATTAAAAATAATAAGGTTTTTTAGTCTGTTATAAAAGGTTAAACATGGATTAGTGGTTAAGTGTTTAAACATTCACTCAAGTTCCCCCATTTACTGTCTGTGAGACTTTGGCCAAATTATTTAACTTTTACAAGCCTAGATTTCCTCATCTACAGAGTGGAAAGAAACAACATGATAGAGTTATCAGATTAAAGGAGAAAATGTAAGTAAAATACTTAGCAACTGGCACATAGTAGATAGTAAATGTTGTTACTACCGGTAATTAAAGGTGAGGCAAGGAGCTGTCAAATTAAATGAAAATAAATTGTATTTTATAATCTTAAAAATACAGGAGTGGCTTCTTCAACGCTTACTACAACCTGAACTTGCTTTGGCCCCTGCTCTGCATCATGCTTATCCTATGCCCAGAAACCAACACTTCTCTTTATTCCCCTCAGTGGATTTATACAATCCTTATCCATGTTAACATTAGTGAAAACAAGCCCATATTGAATTCAGTTGCTGATACCAGCCTAGTCTTTTTAATGTTTTATTCTTCAGTCCCTAAGGTATTCCTCTGAAACAAAAGCAAAATCAGAAGTAAACACTAGAAACTGTGAGAACTCTTTCTTTTCCACACTATTACAAATGTTCTCTTTTGCTATTTTCTAAGAGTAGCTTGCGGCCGCCAAATTTCCAGCAAGCTGTGCTAACTTGTAATTCCATGTAAGCTAATGAATAAAAAGTACAAGCAAACATACAAAAACTAAAAATATAGCAGCGAGTTAGGTCAATACTGATCTCAAAAGGTAGTACTCCAGGAAAAGGTCAAGAAAGCACAGCAATCTGTGTTAGATAAATAGGAGCGTAGGCTCTGGCTAAAATTCAAAACCTTTTTCCTCCCAATGTGACACAAGGATGGATGATGTTTACATGAAGAATACACACCCTTGAGTACAGAGATAAGATATGCCAAGAGATGTGTGGAATTCCTAGGGAGCTAGCTGCAAGCTTGGTCTCTTTTTCCCCAGTTCAAGAGAAGATATAGCTGCATGCAAGTAAACATGAGTGCTTATGGATAGCCTGAGAGTCAATCTAACTATATAAAGCATATAAATTCTTTCCTCTATTGATACTTTATCATTCAGAATAAATTACTTGCAACATATCATGTTTCTCGAGTAGGAGGACTCATCCTCATAAATATACAAATTTTTCACAAGTTAACTTATAAATTTAATGCAATCCCAGTAAAAACACCTAGTTCTGGATGATTTTGGTGCAAGATTTTACAGGTGATTCATAAGTTAATACTGAAAATAAACAAACAGGAATAGTCAGAAAAATTCTGGGGAAAAAAGGAAGAGACACTAGCCCTTTCATATATGCAAACATATTTTACAGCCTAAATAATTAAGAAGAAGGAGAAGAAGAAGAAAAAGATAGTGAGGTACTGGTGGTGCTTAAAATAAACAATCAATAAAACAGACTATACTGTTCAGGAATAGACCCAAATAAATGTATAAATAGAGTATATGACAAAAATAGTATTTAAAATAAGTGGGCAAAAGATTAGGTGTTTGACAAATACTATAGGAATAAATAGCTATTTATTGGGGGGGGGGGTTTGGATGGAGGGTGGATAAAGTTAGAGCCTTACATCATAACTTTCATGCCAGAAATTGAAGATAGACCAAATAATTACTACAAATACAAACAGGCATGAAAGCACTTGAAGAAAACACGGGAAAAAATTAATAAAATTTAGACTGGGAAAGGCCTTTGTGAGAAAAATCTAAACACCACAAAATAAAGTATTGATAACAACAGTTATATGGGAAAAAAAAATTTCCTGAAAATAAAAATGACAAACTGGGAAAAATATTTGCAACTCACATCACAGTAGACTAATCTCACTAATGTATAAAGAGCTCCTACAACTCAATAAAAGACAAAATAAATAAAAATTATGAAGAAGACGATTCACTGAAAGGAAATATAAATGGCTCTTAAACAAATTTAAAGATGTTCAGCCTTACTCACAGTAAGAGAAATGTAAATGTAAACTACAAGCTATTTTTTTTTTTTCACCTATCAAAATGGCAAAGATCAGATCAAAAGGTTTGTAGAAGGGAAAATGCCTCCCCTGTTATGTTCCCCTTGGTGCCCTGATTCTAAGCACACATTATATAATATTCCAGCTTGGCTGCTATAACAAAATGCCATACACTGGGTTGCTTAAGCAATAGACATTTATTTCTCATAGTTCTGGAGGCTGGGAAGTCTAAGATCAAGGTGCCAGCAGATTACATTCCCGGTGAAAGCCCTCTTTCTGGCTGGCAGATAGTTGCTTTCTTGCTGTGTCCTCACATTGGCAGAGAGAGAGCGAGCTCTGGCCTCTCTTCTGCTTCTTATAAGGACACAAATTCCATCACTGGATCCTACCTTTCTGTTCTCATCTAAATTTAATTACCTCCTAAAGGCCCCACCTCCAAATACCATCACTTTGGGGTGTTAGGGCTTCAACATATTAATTTTAGGAAGGGGACACAAATATTCAGTTCATACAACACAACAATGCAAAGAAGCAAAGGGATCTCATCACAGGCCTGAATTGTAATGGCTGATGAGAGCGTCTGTAGGGAACTGGGAAAGGAGCATTCTCTACATAGAACCAATGTTCACTGAGTGCCAACCAGGTTAAGGAGGAGGAGGTATTCTTTATGATATTTATTTCCTTCTTATGACGTGTTGGGTGGGATTCTGATTCAACTGCAAGTAGTGCATGGCATGTACCAAAGAAGGGAAGTGATGGAGTGACTAGACTGAGTGAAGCTTGCTTTTTCATATTAACACTGTCATTATTAGTCACACACACATACACATAGACAGACACCCTGACCTTGCAGAGAGTAGGTGTCATGGGGGAAAGGCTGAGATCTCAAGCTTAAGGATAAAGAGACTGAATGGGAATTTATCCCCTACACTGAACTGTCCCATTGTAGGCTAACTTGTGTTTGAAAACCCAGGAAACTCCTTAATTATAAACAGGAATTTTATTGACATTGGGGTAGACTCGGTTAATAAGGCATGATTTCCTCTCTACTCCTGTTGCCATTCCTTGTCATATTTTTGGCTGTGAAAGTAGTGGAAACCACTCAGACTCTTTTCTCTTCGTGTCATCACTTGGAGAAGTGACCATTTCCCCTTCCTGAATTGACAGAGAGGAAGAAGCAGCCTCCTTTCCAGACTACCCTCCAGTCTGGGCAGCAGAAACAGAAGAAGAAGTGCTCAAGGATGGCCAGATGGTCAGCTGAGCCACAGTTGGGCTTCCAGCCTAGGCAGATGGGTTCAAGGCAGCCTCAGAGGAGCTCCCGAATGTGTGTGTGTGGAGGGGCAGCAGAATGTTTCTCATGGGTCCCAGAGTGGCACACTCATGACTCAGACTGCTGGAAGCCCTGGCGAGACTTTGCTGCCAGGACAAGGAAGGGTATACAAATGAAATGTGTAGACCAATGCCTGAAGTCCAGACTATGGTGTCTCTGTGAATGCCAGTGTGCCCTGATAACATCCAGGAGGCCCCCCACCCTGATACCCTGGGGCTCCAAAGTCTCCTAGTATTGGACATGATCCCAGGGAGAGAGATTTAGCTTCAGCCACCCAGACAGGATATTAAAGCCTCAAAACAGGAACAAATTTTAGTTACAGAAAAAAAAGTAAAGAAAAGTTTCTTTCTGGTACACTCAAGCTTGTGGATTAAAGGACAGTCAGTATAATCAAAGACAGATATTTGAGAAGGAGGGTTCTTGTTAGAAGGGCCTCAAACTCCAGGTTGGGTCATATGTAGTTTATCCTGTAAGCCCAGGGAATCCGTAGTTGTTTCCGAGCATTCTCTCTGCCTAGTTGTAACCTGAAGTGAAAGCAGGTTCTGGAAGGAACTGTAGCACTTAACCCCTATTAATTAAATACTACAAACGGCCTTTTCACTTCAAAAGAAGAGTTGTGACCACTTTTGTGAAGTGCTAATTAGCAAGCTTATTGGTTGCCCCAAAGTCCAGTTTGTGGAAAACTGTCAGATTGGAGCTGTGACTGGAAACATTTATAGAAACACCACTGCCCCCAAGAGGTCCTGCCCAACTGACTCCAATTTCAGAAGTGTGGCAGCAGTTCTGTATTTCCAGCTGCAAATTCCAGAGAAATATGGAAATGAAGTTGATTTTAACTATGTTAAAAGGTAATACTTTAAAATTATCATTGTTGGAGACCATGGTGGGTTTTGGTGTTTGTTTTGTTCAGCTTTTTTTTTTTTTTTTAACATTTTGAGTATGTGTATTGATCAAATAACTAGTTCCATTAGACCAATAATTCTTTTTTTAGTTGTATATTAATCTTCACTGTATCTAGTGGTGTGCTGCTAAATGTTTAAAAACTAGCTCTTTAAGAAGAAAAGCCCTGATTTATAGCCTTTGCTGATTTCTATGATGTAAATACACAATAGCCAATTTCAAGCTACCAATGTGAGATCTCTGAAGTAGATTTGGGAAAAAATGCACAGTTGCTAGCACATTCTTACACTGTATTTCCACCATACAGATACAATTGTAAATAACCTCAAAAGCATGAATAATAAAATGTAGCGAAAATTAAGAAGTGATAAGTTTTTACTATCTATTAACTTTGTTTTAATATAATTTATATATTTGTATATTCACATAATTTAATAATTTTTAATATTGGATGTGTTTGACAACTGACTCACAAAAGTCCTGAAACATTAACCATTGGCTCTTGTGAGCCAGTACAAGCCACTTCAGTGTGGCACTGATTGTCACACTGTCCTTAGCATGGTGATTGCCACCTAGTAGGTGTTTTACATATGTTTGGTGAATTAATTGGTTCGTTAGTTAATGAGTAACTCTCTGAGCCTAAAAGTCTTCCAAATGCAAATGCAATAAAAGATTCAGGTCTGTTTAAAATCAAGTAAGGGGTGGAGGGGGTGACCCCCGCATATAAGGCAAAAAGGCATGTAAGGCAAAAATTCTGTTTTCTTGGCTTTAATAAATAATAAATCAACTAGTAAACTTCCACTTTTGCTACTATGTAGCATCCATATAAACTCAACGGCTGAGTGTTAAACTCAGCAAGATATCATAACTGACTGTGGGACAGTCACTTAGCCTTTCTGAGAAAGGAACTTTCACTGGTTGAGGGCCTCACTGGTACCAGTGATGCCTTTCATTTCTGAAGTTGAGCAAAGGGCTTAGAGGTGTTTGATTTATTATTGTGCTTCATAATAGGCATGGCATATTGGTTAGGAGCATAGGTTGAAGCAGGCTGGCTTGGGTTTGAACCTTCACACGTACTGTCCATGTGACATCTGTCATGGTTCTTACTCCCACTGGGCTGTGGTCTCCTCACCAGCAAACTGAGGACAACACCACCATCCACTCCATGGGGTGTTTGTGAGGACTGAATGGATTAAGATATATGAAAGGCTTGGAACAAAATACATACATAAATGATGGCCTATGAGGTTAGCTATTATATTATTATTATGTGTATCATGTATCATATTATAAAGAAGGAAAGAAGACAATCTTTAAAAAACCGAAAGTTGAACTACATATTGCTGCAACATTTTCTAATTCTAAAAATGTTCATATTATGTACATATTTGACAACTCTGAGCCTTTCAAACTGACCTAGCATAGGTGGACAAGCCCAAGGCTGGGTGAAAATGCCCCATCGTGTTCCAGCCATCCCCCACCCCTACCCCAGGACCCTCCTCTCCCCTGTCTCCTTGGTTCATTTTCTCCTCAGCTTTTTCAGCTTCACAAGCCTCATTGTGGCCCACTGCCGTGGACTTTTGTCCCCACCTGGCCCCGGATAGGTGACCTGGAGTTGGATTTCCCGGTCGCATTGCTAACTTGTGTGAAGGACCCCAGGTCTCACTAGTCAAAAGAGAGCAGCACCTCCTGGGACCCACCCCTACCCTGCTGGCCTTGCCCCTCCTTGGCCCTCTCTGAAAGGGGAGAGGAAGTAAATAACATTTAAAACCTGTATTTGTGGAGCTTCCCTGGTGGTGCAGTGGTTGAGAACCTGCCTGCCAATGCAGAGGACACGGGTTCGAGCCCTGGTCTGGGAAGATCCCACATGCCGCGGAGCAACTGGGCCCATGAGCCACAATTACTGAGCCTGCACTCCTCAACAAGAGAGGCCGCGATAGTGAGAGGCCCGCGCACCGCGATGAAGAGTGGCCCCCACTCGCCGCAACTAGAGAAAGCCCTCGCACAGAAACAAAGACCCAACACAGCTAAAAATAATAATAAATAAAAATAAATAAATAAATTTATAAAACCTGTATTTGCAAATATGAGTAGACTGGAGATGAGGCTTTAGCTCTGGGAAGACCTTAAGGTAACAGGGGAATGAAGAGGGAAAGTGTTGGACTGAATTCAGAGTTAATGAGGTTAGATGAAATGATGATTATATAGTGTCTGGCACTTAAGAGGTATTCAATAATTAATATTTTCCTGGGACAAAGGAGAACTGAATAATAAATAGTTCACTTTTTTTTTAAGCCTGACTAAATTATTTATCATCTCCAGGTAAAACTGGGAGGTTGGATTAGTTGATGCCGTAGGCAACCCTGCCTCAAAAAATCAGTACATATTCTCCCTTAGGCTAAAGTTTGATTATACATAAAGCCCAGAAATAAGAAATAATAAACCTTGTTGAGTCAGTTCGAAACTGTTAAAATTGTGATTTATAAATTTTCCCACCAGAGGGCACAATATAAAAGCCAATGGCTGCTGAGCTACAGCTGGTGTATCGTTTACTGTGTATAATCATTTCATTCTGCTGATTTTGGAATGGAGTTTCAGCTTCCTAGGTGGTGATAGTTGCCCCCTCCTGTTTAACATCCATTTTAATATAATCCACACTCCATTCTTCACATGTTTAGGGTTTGCCTTGAGTCTGAAATCCACAAATAATTTTACCAAAATGGCTTTTCACATCTGCTTATTGAAACAGACCTTTTTTAAGTTCCAACTTTTCTTTCTAATAGGCAAAAGATTGTAACTTTGAAATGATCTTGAAATGTAAACTTACAATAACACTCTATGGTGCCTTTAAACACTGCCAAAATCTGTCTTCAACTCTGTGTGGGTGTTAGTGGTTAAAAAGCAAAGGGTGTAGCTTTATCAATTTGTTTTGTGCTCTGAATCTAGTTTACATGCAAATTCTCGGGACACTGAGAAAATATACACATCCTTATCATGTTCTAAATAAAATCTATCACCTTCAAAATTTAAATGTATGTTCTTTAAATCTAAAACATCACAATTTTAAAAAACTAATTTACTATTCTTTTCTGCTTTCTCAAAACATGTGTTTATTTAATATAATGGCAGTTTGAAAGGATTTTAATACATGTAATAATAAGCTATGTATTATTCCTATCCTTCAAAAGGAATAGGTATAAAGATTATCATTAGATCTTTTATTTATATCTTTGTGGCAATTGTGTAATTTTTCAAACCAAATTTTGTTAAGGGAATTTCCCTGTATTGAGATGTTCTTCATAGTAATTTAATGGACTTATCCAGTGAAGTTGTAAACTAGTAAGAAAACATGTGAACATCTGAAAAAATCTGAACAGCAAGGCAGGTGATGAAAACAAACCCTAAAGCATTATAAAGTCAATTCTTCCATTCTAAGGAATATAATTTGTAATGTTCTCTCCCCTCTTTTATTTTATTTTAATTTATTTTTAAAATATAAAATTATTTATTTATTTTCTCCCCCTTTTCTAAAAAGGATAAAGCAGGAATATGCCATGTAAAATAAAAGCTCTTTCCCATAACTATAACTTCTTCTACAGACTTATGGATTTTTAAAAACCATGTAACTGGAGGGAAAAAAAAAGACTACAATTCAAATTAATAAAACAAAAAGTCTCATAAATATTATTAGATGTTAAAATTTTAAAATCTGAGAGGGGGGATATTTTTCTAGATCAGAATTCTTTTCAATTATAAGTAATGTTTTGAAGCAATATTTTACCAATATTTCCCCTTCAACATGAATGAATTTCACACCATGGTAGGAATGTTGCTTCAACTGAGGAAAATCTATCCCTACATATGTTTGTTATTTTAGAAAGACTGCAAATTTTGAACATTTCCCATCATAAGAATTTTGTAAACTCACTTAAGAGAATGCTAAGATATATTTTCAATATAAAAATTTTCTTCTGGGGAAGCAACTCACAATATTCAGGAACTGAATATCTATCTGGTGAAAGATGCATTAGTTTAGTTCTTTGGGGGACTAAGGAGGCCACCAAAAGGCATTTTTATCACCTCTTCCTTGGCCCCATTCTCTCTTTCTTAAAAATACTAGGCTGATGTTGGTGTACCCATCACAGAGATCATGCCTGAATCTCAGTTCTACTGGACCCATCTTGGAAAACAGCCATTTCTATTAAAAACTAGATAGCCAGAGTTACTTGAAGTCTGGCTGCCTCAAAGAAATTTACTCAATATGGAAAGCTTACATCAGGAAGAAACGTAGTTAAGTTAGATTTCAAGTATCCAACTGAACTGCCTCCCTTTCCTCCCTGACTCCAACAAAAGAAAATTTGAAGCAAAGTTTATCTGAGTTATATTTTTATATATATCTTAAATTAAAAATCTCCTTCTTGAAAAAATGTCATCTCATAAAAATGCTTCAGTAATTTTCTGATGAACTTTAATGGAATTAAGATTTGTTCTGAGAAACTAGTTACCCACCTAGTGGACTTTAACCAAACTTTTTTAAAACCATAACCTAGAATTGATTTTCTAACCATTTTCTTTTCCTCTATGAAATACCCCTACCATAAGAACATTTTTGAATTGACCTCCTTGAGCACTGCTTCTCAAACTCTCTGTGGTGAAGGAGCATTAATCAATTAGTTAATTATTATTATTATTATTAATTCCAAACTATTGCCACTGATACTTTTGTAAAACGCAATAAAGATGAAATGCTGCATAAAGTGTATTTTTACATTACACAAAATGCAAGTCCAAATATTTTATTATTAAATTCAACAGATATCAAATGACTGTGGATATTCCTAAACGCTTATTCTCAGTTTTTGTAATTATTCCTCCCAATCTAATAGCACCCAGCTCACAAACCAGCACCAGTCTGCAGATAACACTCTCAGTAGCATGGTACTCATGGCCTTTCCTCTTACAGCAAGGTTGTAAAAAACTTGACATGTTCTCATAGCTACATTGCCTGAAGAGTACTAACACTGCTCAAAATATGTTTCAAAGTATCTAAATAGCTATGAATGACTCAAGGTTTAAGTAAAGTCCCTTTCATCTTGCAAAACGTTAAAACAAAAATCCCATAACTATTACTGAATGCTGAAATTCTTCAAAATGGGAGGAATTGAGTCAGAGAACGGCTTTTGGAACTGTATATCCGTGCTTAACTATGTCCCTTGTAAACGTATCCATCTGGGAGGCAGGGAGGAAGAGAAAAAGGAGGGTTGGAAATCATCTGGCAACTATGTAAGAAAATATCTTTAAAAATAGCTGTATTTTCCTAAGCTGATATATGGAAAGTTAGTTAAATTTAGAAGGAAAGAGAGAAAAACCTTTGGGGAAACTTCTGTAGTTTTTCCCAACAGGAAAATCGATTTCCTTACAAAGAGTTATTCATTAGAAGTAGCCAAGCTAAACTGCACATCAGTGGAAGTAATAGAACAGTTGAATCTAAGATTAGAGACACAGCTCCTAAAAAGTATAATTTGGGCTGCCATTGAGTGAGTTAACGCTGGTTGACTTGCATGCCCTGTGTATGTAATTTCCTCTAGAGATCAACTAAATACAGTTATCCAAACTTCTGTGAACACAGCACTAATTCTAATGTAGGACTCTTGCAATGACATGAAATTACACCTCCAGTGTCCTAAACAATTTCACTGGATTTATATTCATTTCTGGATCTGGCTCAGGGATGTCTTTGGGGGGAAATCTCACATCCCTGCTGGCATGATAGGCAGTTAAACTAATAGATGTAAAAAAATTTAATTAAAAATTGAAAGTGGTGTGTCTGTGTGTGCGTGTGTATGCGTGTGTAGGTATGTATATATATATATATATTATGTACGTATGTGTATGTATTATACGTATGTATATATGTATATGTATACCTGCAGTGTATGTAATACACTGTTATTATTTATCATGTCTATTATAAGTCTCAAATTTCACTTGTTGTATTGAATGATCAGCAAGAGAATAGATTTCAAGAGTGGAATAGCCCTTAACCAAGGATGTAAAGCATTTGAAGAGATCTAGGAATTAGAAAAAATAGATATTATTTACAGTTTTGACAAATACTAATGAAAAAAGTACCTTAGGAAGTAATTTAACTTCTCTAATATTCAGTTTTCTTATGTATAAAGTAGGATAATTTCTGCCTCTGCCTGTCTGGTATGGTTGTGGTAAAATGCAAATGAATACACTTTGTGAGGAGGGCAAGGGACTATGAGAATAGTACACTTTGCCCATATTTCTAACATGAGTATCATTTCTGTGAAAACAGGCCATTTGAAAGTAAAATTTTTTCCTAAAGCATGTGCCATCCACAATAACCACTTACATTCTTCCAAATGAGTCTCCATCTACTTTCCACCCTTAGAGGATAATGCTTACCTCTTCCTACACTCTTAATTTCTCTCTGCTGTGATAAGGCTGTAATTGTATTTAGCCCTGTGAAGCACAGTGGATAACTTGTTAAATAATCAGGTTATTGATTCCTGTAGAAGTCTTAAATTTGTGACCTAGAATAGATATATATATTTTTGCTGCAAATTAAAAGCAATGCCTTCACAATCATGTAAGCAATTCATCTATTACATATACATATAAATATACATACACATATACATATACATATGTTAGCAGCCATAGGTCACCTGGATAGAGGACAGCCCAATAACAGAAGCCAAGCTATACAAAATCAACGGGAAAAACTAAACACATAAGTAAACTTTGAAACAGAAGTGGCAGGTATTACGCAGAGAGAAAGAATCAATTAGTAACAAATGACTAAATTATGGTTAGTATTTTGGAGGGAAGAAAACGTTGGCCCATTACATGCAACCAAAAAACATAATGAAGATATTATGATCATAGCCATGGAGAAAATGATCTTGAGAAATGTGATTAGTGAATCACAGCCAATTAGGGATTGATGATACATTATGATCACTCTGATGAAAAGTTTTATTCAATCATGACTTTGTCAGTAGTGTAGTTTGGACACTGAAAGAGGAGAAGCAAGAAACTCATGAGTGCTAATATCCATTCTGTAAAATAGAAGACATATGATTTAACTTGGGCAATTAAGAAAGCATCATCCTCATAACACCTAGTCTAAGGGATTGGGGAGGTGGCCACCATATAATAGAGGCTAACCAGAGGGAAAGTTTCCCATCAACCATAAAGAGTTCAGCTTCTAGTTCTATTATTCTTAGGACCCCTGGTACTATGATAGAGATGAAGTGTAGTAGGGCCATTGCCAAACTGGTCAACTAAGGTGCTACCACTAAAACAGGCTAAGTGGACTTTGGGAGTCCATGAGCCCAAAAGAGTTACGGTCCTAGGTTTAGATAAGGATGAGAACCTCTAGTTTTCATCCAATATCGGACCACTAGGGCTATAGGAAATATCTGGTATATTCTATATGTTATCAAAGAAAGAGGTTGTGTAAAAGATTTATAAAGTGGACATTCTTTTTTTAATTAATAGACTCTATTTTTTTGAGTGGTTTACAGAAAGATTGAGTAGAAAGTATTCAAAATCTCAAGATAGTTACCCATATACCCCTTCACTCTCCTCCAGTTTCATCTACCATAATCCAATACTGATACATTATTATTAATTAAAGTCTGTAGTTTACATTGGGGTTCATTTTTTGTCTTTGTGGACACTCTTCCTTAAGAACCCTAAGCTTCTACTGTATATTAACAAAATTCCAGCAAGAGTCTATTCCGTAAGTAAGAATATTTGTGAAAGTATTTTGCTAAACTTTTTAACATTCTAAGGAAAAATTAAAAATTGTTTTAGTAAATAATATGAAAATGTATATTCTTATGATGAGAAAAATCTTTAAATGGAGGGTTGTGATAATGAATGAGTTTTATGTGTGTAAAGTGCATGTCAGTGGCTGGCACAAAGTAAATGCTCAATAAATGCAAGCAATTATCATCATTAGAGTCAATAGTTCTCATAGTTGTACACCTTATTCGAAGAGGGGGACCAAGTGATATGGTATCCTTGAGAAGCTAAAGAAAAGATTGAGTAATCCACTTCACCAAGCACTAGAACAGAGTTGCGAAGAAAAATCCAGTCAAAAGCAGGTCAAATTCATATAGATGTTGAAATCACAAGGAGGAAGGAGATGCAACCACAGGGCAAATAGTCAAGAATCATATAAAAATAGATCATAGGTACCTATCATCCAGTAGCAATGACCTTCAAGTTTAAACTTGCTCATTGATGCTAAAACAATGATGTCATCATTCATATTCATGATTCTGTTGATAATGTAGCTTACCTATTGGAAACCTTTATAGCTGCCTCTCACGCAGAGGGAATTAGTAAGTAAGGGTGAAATAGAGCAATAAAGCATCTCAGAGCTGTCGTTAAGATTGACTTCTATTCCTTTTATTGGGGCTATTTCATTTTAATGACATCAGAGTATAATTGCTATATCAGGTAGAGTACCTCCCACACTGATACTGCTAAAACCCTTAGACCAGAACTTTGGGCATTTCTCACTGAGATGGCTCTATGTGTCCCACTAACAGTAATCTACCAATTACCTTCTACATAACACACATACAATATTTGACTCGGATATGTGCACAGACACAGATAGCTATATAAATCTTGTGGATACAAATTCTGAAATTAATTGATTTGGTTTAGTTTCAGTGGTGCCTGGGTAATATGAATTAAACGCAAGTTAAAATCATCTTGATTCCTATAGTCTGTTCTTACTAAATCCCTAAGTAAGATATTAAATCTCACTACCAGTTTGGAAGTGCAGCATAGTAAATTTACCTAGGGCTTTTGTTAATATGCAGATTAGGACTCAGGAGGTCTGGGATGAGGCCCAAGACTGCATTTCTAAGAAACTCCAGGTGTTGCTGCAGGTACAAAGATGCAACTTAAGTTGTAAGGATGCGTTTAGCATACAAGCTCTGGAGTCAGTCACGTCTTGGAAAAATTACTTAAGCAATATGAGCTTCATACTTCTCACTTACAAAAAGGGAACAACAGAAATTATCCATCTCTGCTGTTTGTTGTGAAGATTAAATGAGATAGTAAATGCAGAATGGTCAGTTCAAGGCCAGGAACCAAAAAAATGAACCAAAAAGCTAGCTTTTGTTGAAACTTTTGTTACTTCTACTACCTCTTTGTCAACCAAAGGATATACATTTCTCAGATCTTTTCATTAATTCATTGATTCACTTGGCAATATAGTTACTGACTTTTACTAAAAGTAAGGGCATGATTACCAAGAGGTTAATTCTCTTAAGGAACATAAGACAAGGATGGAAGGGGATAGCACATAAGGTCCAAACTGTGCTAGATTTGACAGTCAAATTCAGAGTGAGCTTATGGTTGAAGTCACAAGATTGACAGGTACCCATGATGTCCTTTATTTCTCTAAATCTGACGAATGGCCATGTCCTGTCATTTCCATCTCCCAATCAGCTCTCAAATCCAACCAAGTAGTCTCCAGGTTTAAAGTAGCATCACCTCCTAGCTGCTCTCTTGTTTCCCACCTTGACTTTCTCTCATCCATTTTCATATTCCAATTGGAGTGAAATTTTAAAAGTACATATCTCCTGTTGAGCACTCTACAGCCTACAGAGTTATGTCCAAACTCCAGAACAAGGTCTCAGGTTCCCAGGAAAAATTCTGCCCTCACCCTGTGTATCTCCTACTGCTTCCTATCCATACTCTGGCCTCCCTGGACGAAAGCCAGAACTAAAGTTTCACCTTGCTGCTGGCCTCCCATGTGCTATACTCTCTGCCTGAAATGTCTTCTCTCAGATCTTTTCCTGGCTTCCTCCTTTGAAATAAATGTAAGATCTCAGGTTAGAAGTCATTTCCCCGGAAGCCTCTCCTGGCCTCCTTGGTGTGCTCCCACAGCTCGCCCTACCTACCCCGTCAGAGCTCTTATCACTCCAG
Source organism: Balaenoptera ricei (assembly GCF_028023285.1). Taxonomy (NCBI): domain Eukaryota; kingdom Metazoa; phylum Chordata; class Mammalia; order Artiodactyla; family Balaenopteridae; genus Balaenoptera; species Balaenoptera ricei. The sequence goes on along the minus strand of NC_082642.1, from coordinate 14,102,540 downwards.
ACCCAAGCCTCAAGCAGATCCTCCAAGTCCCTGATCTCTTTGCAGCATTCACTTCTCTTTGCTCACACTCTCTGTAGCTGTGCTTTTCCATGTGTTCATGTGACTCCCTCATGAATGCCTCCCTTGTAGACTGCAAGCTCCAGGCCAGCTAGAAGTGGGCCATTTTATTGCTTTTCAAGACTGCTAAATTGCAACACTAAGAAAATGAAATGTTGAAAATAAAACCATTTATAATATAATACAATATTCCTAGGAATAAATTCAGTTAAATTTGTGCAAGACTGTTACTGGAAGACTTAAAGAAAACGTAAGTAGAAAGAGATATCAGATTTTAAGAATAGAAAGGCAATATCATAAATATGTCAGTTTTCCCTAAACTGATCTATAGATTTGATGCAATTCTAATCAAAATACCAACACAGTGAGTCAAAGAATCTGATGAGATGATTCTAAAATTTTTACAGTAAAAGAAAAAGATCCAAAGAGCTATGACACTCATAAGGAATACTGTAGGGTGTGTGTGGTGGGGAGGAGGGTAAGGTTGTTCCTATTAAATATAGTAAATTACTAGAAGGCAACAATGATTAAAGTAGTGTGATACTGTCACAGGGCTAGACAAATTGATCATGAAGTCTGACAATACTAAGCACTGGTGAGGATGTGGTGCAATGGAAACACACCAACTGGTAGGGATACCACTTTGGAAAACAATGTGGAATCACACATTCCACTTCAAGTTCATTGTTTAAAGAATCTTTTACAAGAGCCCCAGGTGACTTGTACAAGAATATTCATAGATGGGACTTCCCTGGTGGTGCAGTGGTTAAAAATCTGCTTGCCAATGCAGGGGACACAGTTTCAATCCCTGGTCTGGGAAGATCCCACATGCCGCGGAGCAACTAAGCCCGTGCACCACAACTACTGAGCCTGCGTGCCACAACTACTGAAGCCCGTGTGCCTAGAGCCCGTGCTCTGCAACAAGAGGAGCCACCGCAATGAGAAGCCTGCTCACCGAAATGAAGAGTAGACCCTGCTCACCACAACTAGAGAAAGCCGGCGTGCAGCAACGAAGACCCAACACAGCCAAAAATAAATTAATTAATTAAACAAAAACAACAAACAAACGAACAAAAATAAATGCAGCTTTATAAAAAAAAAAGAATATTCATAAATGGAAGCAACTCCATCAATAAGAGAATAAGTAAAGCGTGGAATATTCCCACATTTGCATGTTACCAATGACAGTAAATGAAAACCATAACAGCTGAAAACCATAACATGGATAAATCTTAGAAGAGTCATGAGTGGGGGGAAAAAAGAAAATGGCTTGATGACATAAAGTATAATACTGTTTTTATAAAGTTCGAAAGCACATGGAAAGACTGTAAATAAAAATTCAGCATAAGATTTACCTCTGGGGATGGGGGGAAAGGAGAATGGGGAGGAGCACACAGGTAAGTTGGACAGTTTTGGCAATGTAGCTTATAGTATAGTGAAAGATTCATGGGTTTCCATTTTTAAGGTAATTTTCAAGGCCCTGAAAACATACAATAAAGGCCATGTGGCATAATTCCTTAACCTTATTTCTTCTTAAACTGTTCAAGCAAAATGAATAAGCTGCCAAGATCAAGCTTTAGTCATCTCCAAAGCTCCACCCTTTCCCAAAGCACCACAATCAGTCAGACAAAAGTGAATGCAAATCAGGTTTGTTATGACAGCCCTTGGCAAGGGATGTGCAGCCATGAAAGAAACCTCCTTAGCAAGGATGTTGTTGCCTTTACAGCTAACATGGCCACACCTTTGCCTCCACATTCTCCACATCACTGGTGGGAAACAGAGCAACTGAAATTCTCAAATTAAATAAAACTTTTCCATAATTCTCCACTCTAGCTGAGCAGGGCTCAATTTTCCATGAATGCCATTTACTTTGGTAGCATAAAATCTTAGTGAGCCATGCTCTCTACTTTATTTCCTTTGAACTTTTGTATATTTTTGCATAAAATTTTATATCCAAACATAGAATGTTATGATACTTCTTCGAAAATCACTTAAGTCATCAGGGTACAGATTCATTACTACTCTTTTCAGAACATCAGGAAGTGTAACAGAGAAGGCTGGTGAGTTGGCCTTTCTAAGGTCAACTTGATTCTCCATCATGTTTTCCTTTCATAGCCATAGGTTTCACACCAAGTTTTGAGTCCCATTTTTTAATGCCAGCTCTTACCTTGATATCTCTGAAGATATTTTATAGTTCCTTCCTGTGGTAGAATATTTGCAAGGATGACCACAATAATTTTCCCATCCCTGTATGCGTACCCCTTTGTAATGTGACTTTATCACATCCTGCATCAAGAGCTGGAGCCTATTTCCCCATGCCTTGAATCTTGGCTGCTCTTGTGATAATTTGACCAATACAATTCAGTGAAAGTGATATTGCAAGACTTCTGGGACTGAGCCTTAAGAGTCTTGCACTTCGGTTCTCATCATCTTGGAATGCTGCCCTGAGACCACCATGGCAAAAAGCCAGGGCTAGCCTACTGGGGAGCGAGAGGTTACATGGAACAGAACTGAGTCCCCAGACCAACCAGCTAATAATCAGAATCAGCCACCAGACATTTGAGTGAGCCCATGTTAGAGCACCCAATCCCTGTCAAGCCCCAGATGACTGTGGTCACATGAGTGACCTCAGATGAGAACCACAGAACTGCTCAACTGAGTCCAACCTAAATTGCTGAGCCACAGAATTGTGAACTAATAAAACAGCTGTTTTAAGCCACTAAGTTTGGCGAATGGTTTGTTACACAGCAACAGATAACTGATATATTTCCCTTCTTTTTTTTTTTACCTTTTATCTGCAAGGGCTGTGGTGTGTGTGTGTGCATGTAGAAGCGGAGCCACATTTAAATTTTCTCCATCAGATTTTGGTCAAATTGAGAAAAATGTTTGACTTTGTGCCCAAGGGTACTGAAGAATGAAGATAAACTAGGTAATTCCAAGACTTGAATATTTCATTTAAAAGGAATCCCATAGTTAGAATCTTTAGAATACATTATTTAATAATAAGACTTATCAGGTAAATTGTCTTTCAGAATAGATTGTTTCAATTATGTTTATACTTTTTTTATTATTATATATTTCTCTTTTTCCATGTCGACAATCTCACATATTTTGTTCCTTCTACATGATTTTCAGCATTTCTCTTCCTAATTTGGAGTTAGGTTTTATTTGCTTTCCTTTTTGAATCTTTCAGAATTTGTTTACTTTTCTCTGTCCTGTGCTGTCATTCTTATTCCCGACATCTTCAAGGCTGTGATAGAAGGAGTAAAGTGGTAACTAATGCATAGATCCATATGGCGCTCTGACGGCTTCACCTCCTTTACCTCCAAACTACATCTCTGATATTCTCCACAGTCCCTCCCTCCCTCCCTTTTGTTTCTTTTCCTCATAAACTTCACTCTCCTCTTTGCTGCCAGAAATACAGCCCGTGCCTGCTGTGATATGGATATGAGAAACCACACTGCTAAGCAGCTCGGGCTGTACTTGACAGATTAGAGATTATTTTTTTCTCATTTGGCTGTGTCAGGGCAGCAGCATATTTATTTTTCTCTTTGACACCAGTGACAGCTATTACTGTGCCAGCTCCGTATCTAGAGAGTAAATGAATGCACTGAGGAGGCATGGGGCCTTCTAGGCTGACTCAACACAGCCTCCCGAGCTCTGCTGTGTTGCAGCCTACTGAAAATGGAGTCTCAGAGAGCAGCAGCCCAGACAGAGTCTCAGGGGACAGTGAGAAAAACACGGTTGGGATGGAGGGGAAGAGAGTGGGGAGAAAGAAGAGAGAAGGTGAAGATAGATAAGGGAAGAGAGGAAAAACAGAGGGCTTTGTGGTTGATAAGAATTAACCAGGGGATACTGGCAAATACACTCTTGGCACCTTTGCATCTCTGCTACTGCCTGCCAGCCAGAGTTGTTCTTATTAAAACACACACGAAGAGAAACAATAGAAGAGTCTGAGTTTCCCAGAAATGGAAGTAAGCAACGTAATCAAGCTGCTTATATTTATAAATCTATTAAATAGCTCCTTCAACTTGTTTTCCCTTTTATTTTCTTTTTAATACAATTGACACATGCAAGAGAATATATAGAAGATATATGCAAGTTATAAATTATAGTAGTATATTGAATACCTGGAAACTCACTCCAACCCACGAGCCAGAATATTACCAATAACTTATTTCTTCCACGTGTTTCTTTCCATTCCATTCTTTTCCCTGTTTCCCAGAAATTACCACTTTGCTGAATTTTGTGTTCTTAATTCCCTTATTTACTACACATATGCATATATGCATTCTCACCTATATGCATGTATGCTTATGCAACATTGTTTAATCTTGGTTATTTATGAACATTATAAAAATAAGGTCTTATGGGACTTGATTTATTGATCTTACCTTATGTTTCCAAGATTCACCTCTATTGTCATTAGCAATTTTATTTCATTGCTTTTCACTGCTGTATAATATTATATACATTTATTTCTCTTTTCTCCTTTTAATGAAATATGAGTTGTTTACAAGTTTTTGCTATCATATAATATACATATTAATAATATATATAACTATATATGATAATATATATATTATTATATAAAATTGCTACAAATATTTTTATGCATGGTGCACATGTGCAAGGGGGTCCCTAAGGAAAACACTCAGAAATAGAGTTATAAGTTATACAAATATGTACAAAGTATATAAGAATGTATTTATAAATTTTAAAATTATATACTCATAAATATATACATTGGAATAAATTTATATTCAAGAGTAAAGAAATAATAATAGACAAGGTACTCATGAAGAAGAGTTTCTTTTTAAGATATAAAGACTTATGATGAAGCCATCACAATTAGGACAGTGTGGTATTTCTGCAGGGATAGATTAGAGACCAATAAGATAGAATTAATTGTCTAGAAACAGAAACCACAACATATAGTACAGGAGGAACTGTAGATACTGGGGAAAAGTGGGACTAGACAATAAATGATGTTAGAATAATTGGCTGTCCCTTTGAGAAAGAAAAATTTAATTGGATGTCTACTTCATATTATACACAAAAATCGATTCCGGAAAATGGACTTACTGCAAAAGGCAAAACTTTAAAACACTTTAGAAGAAAATGTCTTTCTGATTCTGGGGTAGGGAAGGATTTTTTAAATAAAATACAAAAACGTTAACCATAAAGGAAAAAATTATAAATTTAACTACATTAAATTTAAGAAATTCTGTTCATTAAGAGACATGAAAAAGTAAAAGCACAAGACACAAACTGGGAGAAAATATTTGTGGCATATGTAACTGAATACAGACTACCATGCAGAACATATAAAGAAATCAGGCAAATTAATGAAAATACGGTAAAACAACTCATTAGAAAAATGGACAAAAAGTTTGGTGAGTTATCATATGAAAATATAATCAACTTCATTAACAATCAGAGAAATACAAATAAAGACCACAGTATAATTTCACTTTACACCTATTAGATTGCCAAAAATTAAGAGGAAAAATTGGTACAAGTGCTTTGGAAATGATTTTGCATTATTTTGTAAAAATGAGTAGTATTTTGCAGACCCTACCACCTGGCACTTCCACTCTTACGCATGGATACAGAATGGCCACCAAGTCTGGGACCATGGACAAGTACGTAATAGCTAGTTTATTGCTATTACATTATAGTACATGATAAGATAATAGCATGCATATTTCCAGACTTTATGGCCACACTGAATGAAGTCTAGAGAATTCTTCAGTTCTAATTAAATATGGAGATATGTGAAATCCTTCCTTTCCCAACCCTCTCTTTGCTTAGGCTTTTGAAAAACATACTTGTTCTTTGTCAACTTCAATCTCTTAGCAAAGCTGATGAAACAGTGAAATCTATGCAGACTCTCTCCCATGAAAAATTCATGGATGATTTCAGGGGGTTGAATACCCCACCCTGAAGTCCTTCTATGAACCATTTAAGGGTATGTGTTTCCTGGATTAAGAATTGGATTAGCAATTTTCACTGCAAAGTAAAGGAGCTGCTACAGTGGAGGATTACTGGACTGAATGCCAATATTATGACATAGTATGAGTGTGTTTCATGTTTGGTAATTGCAATCATTGTTGCTTTTGTTGTGGTCATCCATGTACAATGCTTGGTGTCAGTCTATTTATCTCTTGTAAAAATAAAATACAGTGTATGTGTGTGTGAAAAAAAAAAAAAAAGAATTGGATTAGGAATTAAGAACTGCTCTAAGTCATTCTCTTTCCAGTGTTAGAACTTAAGGCACTGAGGTATCACTCGGTCTCCATCTATGAACTAAACCTCTTCAGGTTTTGGTTCTAGACACTTGTTCCTTCTTCCAGGTTTAGGAGTCAGCCTTTTGAGACTACTGAACCTCAGCATACATTATCCCATTTAAGGACAGAGCAACATCGATTCCAGAACCAGCACCATGGGCACTTAGACCTACGGGTCCCCAGCTCAGCAGGCATGATGACACAAGAGGGCAGTGTCAGGCATGCTTCTGTGGCATATTAAGGAGCCCAGCAGGAAAATCAACATTCCTGAGGAATGTTGATATGAATAATATAAACAACCTCACACTTCTGAAGCCAAGTTTTCCAGAGTGAGTTACGCAGAGTCCAGCAATTCTAAGCAAGTAAAATGGATTCATACCATCCCTCCAACTACCTCCGGTAAGAAAAGACAGGTTCCATTTCTACTTTGCAATTATAATCACAGCTCATTCTTAAACATTCAGATTTTTCGTAATTGCTAGCCATAATGATAACTACAAGAATCTGAAATTATTGAGGACTTGGTTTGTCCGGCATATATAGTTATTAATTGCAAAACACTACAGGAAATATAACACATCATCTTAGGAGGAGGAGGAGGACAAGGAGATTCTAAGTGTATCTGTTCTAAAGCCAGACTGGCTATGCCATTTAATACCATTTACTTACTGTGTAACCTTGAGCAAGTCTCAACCTCAGCATCCTTGTATGTAAAATAAGGATAATAATAGTACCTGTCTCGTAGGGGTATTATGAGAATAAAATGAGATAGAAGCATAGGTCAGTGTCTGGTACATGGGATGCGATTTAAAAAGTGAGCTAGTTTTAACATTAACACCCCATTCTTCATCATTTAGATCCATGTCCCCTTTCTTTCTTTCTAAATTATTATTTATTTATTTTTGGCTGTGTTGGGTCTTCGTTGCTGCGCACGGGCTTTCTCTAGTTGCAGAGAGCGGGGGCTACTCTTCGTTGCGGTGCGCGGGCTTCTCATTGAGGTGGCTTCTCTTGTTGTAAGCATGGGCTCTAGGCACACGGGCTTCAGTAGTTGTGGCACGCCACGGGCTCAGTATTTGTGGCTCATGGGCTTAGTTGCTCCGCAGCATGTGGGATCTTCCCAGACCAGGGCTCGAACCCATGTCCCCTGCATTGGCAGGCAGATTCTTAACCACTGTGCCACCAGGGAAGTCTTCCATGTCCCTTTTTTCCAAATATTTTTGAAACTGTGGCATTTGTTTTAATTCCTCATTAACAGAGAAGCTAAAAGGGTATCATTTTCATTGCTCTTGAAGAAGAAGCACTTCATGGGTACTAATGAGTTCTTAGAACAAAAATGTATGTGCTGACAGTAAGCATTAGGTAGGTTGTCATTGTGATGACACATCTGTGTGGCCATAGACTGGAAACATGGAGTCAAAGATAAAGGAATAATCCCCAAAGATGAAGGAGATGAATAGCAAAATAATTCAAAAACACATGGGTTTTATTTAAAACCAGATATGTATTTAAAATATTTCTTGAGTGATAAAATAGGGGAGAAAACTAGAAAAGATGGTTTGATTCTTTAAGAACAATCCATCCTATAAAAAAATCGTTAAAGGTTTCTTTGACTTTATTGCCAGGAGGATACTGTTAAAGTTTCCCATGTAATATGAAAGATGATTTACATCTAATTTTTGAAATGAAATGAAGTTAATAAAGGTTAAGAACTCTTTCATTTAAATGGACCCAATGATCTAAATTACTAAAGCCTCTGAATCCAGCTCTAAAACCAACCTGTAGTTTGATTACAGTGTTTACCTGCAGAAGACCATGACCCCACTACCTGAGTTTTCATTCATATTCCACAATCACTCTTTGTGACCTTCACATTCTCATAAATTTCTGATCCTGGGTCTTCCCTGGTGGTGCAGTGGTTAAGAATCCGCCTGCCAATGCAGGGGACACGGGTTCGAGCCCTGGTCCGGGAAGATCCCACATGCCGCAGAGCAACTAAGCCCACACACCACAACTACTGAGCCTGTGCTCTAGAGCCCACGAGCCACAACTACTGAGCCCGGGTGCCACAACTACTGAAGCCCGTGTGCCTAGAGCCCGTGCTCCACAACAAGAGAAGCCACCACAATGAGAAGCCCGCGCACCGCAACGAAGAGTAGCCCCCGCTCACCGCAAATGGAGAAAGCCCGCATGCAGCAATGAAGACCCAGCGCAGCCAAAGATAAATAAATATAATAAATAAATTTTAAAAATAAAAATAAAAATATAATATATTTCTGATCCTGGGCTTCATGGCCATCTGTCAGTTGACTCTCCAGTATTTTAGTTCCCACATTCTCTTACATTGCTCAGTGAGACTTACTCTCTAACTTGGAAACTTGCACAATATTCCCCATACCCACCAGGACTAATGCACTTGAGAGTATGGAAAATCCAACTACCTCATCCCTCTTCACTAAATGACTACCCAGAATCTGCCTCCTTTACAAAATCATTCTCAGAGTCCAATCTAACTGACTGTCCTGAATCCCTCCTCTTGCCCATTTTATGCAAGTATAAATAGATCTGCATAAACTCAGGCCTCCCCCTTCTTCCCCTTAAAAATGTGGATTTCTTTTAGATAGGGTTCCCTAATAGAAATCTCTCATGTCTGTGAGAACTTTTAAGGGGATAAATGAAGAAACAAGGGGCATGTTAGTAAATATTGACTGATTTACACCATTTATTCTTTAGTTTAATATTCTAAATGCTATTTTTTTAGTGATACCAATACATAGAAGTAAAGCACATTTTTTGGCATTAAGAATTTGACTCTGGAGCCAAACTCTCTGGTTACTAATAGCAGCCCTATTACTTACACTGTGTTATTCTTTCTGAACCTCAGCTGTCTCAACTGTTAAATGAGGGTAATAACAGTATCTACTTAACAGGATTATTTGGAGGATTAAATGAAATAATCCATGTAAAGTACTTTTAAAAAGGGCATGGTACATATTAAGCATTGAATAAATGTTTGTTGCATTGTTCTTACCACCATTAATTTATCAGAAAATATAACTGGTCATTTTCTAAGACTTAAGTGTAAGTTTGAGTGACTCACAACAGGAGTCACCAAATTATGAAAGTGTCAGTTTGGTCTGAATTTAAGTGTGTGCCTTTCTTTCAAAATTTCTGACTGTATCTGGAGAACAGCATAAAAATAAATGATTGTTTCTCATTGTACAGTACCCCAAACAACAGAACCTACCAATACTCTTCCTCTATTTCTGCCCGTAGCATAAGTGTGGAGTCACCCATCATTTCCTAGGGGTTGAATCCAATGGACCTATGCCTATCCCACTTGACCTCCCCTGTGTTAGACACTGTCCACCCTCCATCTACCTTTTCCTTTAACTTCCAGATACATTCCCTGCTGGTTTGCTTCCTGTTTCTTGGGCCCAGTACTTAGTCCTTCGTGGGCACCTCTTCCTTTCTTCAAATAGTGCTGTTGCATAAGTACCTTCCTTTCTCACTCCACATACTTGCCCTGGATGACCTCATTCTCTCAAGATTTCAACAAGTTGATAGCTCCATATCCACCTTTACTGCCACTGCCTAAGACTAGGGCCTCATCACTTCCAACCTAGTCTGGAAATTGCCTCTAAAATAGTCCCTTTGCTGCCTTTTTCCCACTTCACATGGCCACCAGAATGTCCTTCCTAAAGTATAAATCTGACCTTGTCACGCTCTAGCTAAAGCTCTTCAACGGTTTCCCTTACCTTGCTGGATAAGATCCTAAAATCTTTAAACTATCTAACCCTTCTGCACTTTAACCTAGTGACCCACATTAGGAAGGCACCCTACAAGTTTTTGTTGTTCAAACAAGGAACATTATTCTAAAAGTTTTGCCAGGGCTGTACTTCTTATTCAAATCACTTTTCATTATAAATTATTGATCACAGCCTTAAAAATCAATTAGAAGAGTTTCTCAACTCCAGTAAATACATATCCCTAGATCTCTTGAATTGAAATTTTTAAGAACAAGTCAATTATATACAATGCACAAGTGCAAGCATACACACACACACACACACACACACTATACATTATTGTGCTTTAAAAATAGATGTATAGATTTTTAATAATAGTAAAGCATATTATATAAATGCATACTTATATATACTTAAAATCAGTTATGCAAAGGAAACAGAGTAATAATGAAACTGATTATGCCATAATTTGACAGCATTGTCCACAAGTTTAGAATTCGGATCTATTATAAATCTCAGATTTCCATATTATAGAACTGCTAAAGATCAATCTTGCTATAAACTGATAATCATTTGTAGAGTCCACACATCTCAGAGTCTTGTGTCAATGTATAGGAATAATATTAGGCATGTATAGAAATTCAAGATAAATTGCTAAATGAAGAGGGGGGAGATGGAAAGACCTACCGGATCAAGAGCAGAAGTTCTGAATTTTGTCCTGACCAACGTCCTACTTCTCATAGATGGTGAGACTGAAACAATTAATTAGCCTTTCAAGATGTTACATTCCTCATCTTCAGAAGGAGGGGTTTTAATTACACAGATCTCTGAGGCCCTTGCCAGCTTTGAAATTTGGATATTTAGCTATGGCATACCCACAGAACAGAGAAGTCCCCCCGGCCCCGAACAAGCTTTGAGAAAGATCAAATCCACTGTGACTCTCAATCACAAACAGTTGATAGATCTCTTAGTTGTCCAGATTTTATAAGGCTCCCCAGTCTACATCTCTGCAAGCCTCCACCTTCAGGTGCTAAAATCTTCAGCTTCCTCACCGCTTTAACCATGCTGGACATTTTCATATAATGTAGCCTGAGTTGTTCTAGGCTTGAATCAATAAAAATTTAACAGAGAATTCAAAATAAGCCCCACCCGCTCCCCACTTTCAGGTCCAAGTAATGATAGCTCCTTAGCCTTCCAGTGACACACACTAAACATTTCATAAGGAAAAGGCTGGATGAGTGACTAATGTGTGTTTTTAGCCTCAGTTTCTTGTGTTAGGTATATAACAGCTGTATGCAGTAAAATTCCAGGGTAGAACTGGCTGTATCGACAGTTTAAGACATCCACGCCACCGTAGTCATAGCAGCTGTACATGTTTTCTGCAGTGGAGATTTAACGTATTGGATAGGATTATAAATGAATTGGATTGGCTTCACCATTTTGTACCACATTTTGCTTTATGATGAGCTGCAAGCCAGAGTCCGTATAGTTAGACTTGGGGCTTAGCAGCATAACCAATAAAATACAATGAGAAAAAAACAAGTCTGCGTTCTACAGTGTAACCCAGCATTAAACAACTCTGCTGATATTTAGAGATGTCTGTCTCAGACTGCTCTCTTGTAAACTTTCCCTTAGAAAGAAAACCCTTAACGTATAGTTACTATTTTACTCCCATCAACTATAGGTAAGGTTCTGCCAAGAAGAAGGAAAACGAATGCGATGTGCGTATCTGCGTTATTTAAGCCAAAAAAGGCAACGGGCTTCACATAACTCAAACCAAATTATCCACATTCCCTAAGTCAGAAGTTCAAAACTCACAGAGAAAATCCAACAGTCTAATTGTAGTTTGCTTTGATTTGAAGACTTGTGTTTGTCAGAAGACACGCAAGCCTTGGAATTGAGTCAGAAAAATGTGTAAAGAGGTGATATACTGAAAAAAATAGACAATTCACCCAGTCAGTGTGAGTCCAGGAAATGTGAGATTCCTCCCACATTTCCAGAGCACCGGCCCTACAGCCTTCTGGAACTTGAGCTCTGAATGTCACTTACCCTATGACGATACAGGAGATGGCAGTTCCCAAGAAGGCATATGTTAAAATAGATCCTAAGTTCTGAAAAAAGTGTCTCTGGGGAGAAAAAGATATATTTTATATAGTACATCAGCATTTTTCTTCTTAGTGTTAACAGGAAATAAAAATAAATGCAATAAATTGCCCCACCCTTCCCTCACTGTTGAGGCAAATTTTGTTTTTGGAGCAGTAGTTCCTGGTCTTATTGTACAAATAAGGCTTAACTGATTTACACAGCAAAGGACAGAAATTTCAAAAAAACCGGGGAAAAAATACACCTGGAAGGTGACAGGGTAGAGATGAGGGAAACTACTGCCAGAATTGGCTGGACCTGAGAGAGAGGGAAGGGACTGGGGCAATGGCCATGCAGGATTCTGGGATGACTAAAGGAAGACAGAGTTTTTCAGAAGTTTTGTTGTCACTGAAACCCCTTCAGCACTTTAAATGTACTATTCTAAAAGATTTAAGTTGTCTTTTGACTTTTATTGGATCTCTGATTTACAGTTCTTCTGAATGTGATGAAACAAAACCTTAATCACCTACAACAGTTTATTCTAATGAATCACACAAAATGATGCCTAGTCTTGGGGCTGGGGATGAGGAAGGATGACTGGAATAAGTCTAGCTTTCTAAATCTTTTCAAATGCTTGCTTGGGAAAACTCCCTTCCAGTTCTGTAAGTGGCATCTGAGTAGCCAGAACTGACAGAAAGAGGGAGCCTGGAGTACACAAGAAAATCAGGCCTGTGCTGAAAAAGCAAAGGCTGCTGGAGCCCACAGGCCAAAGGAGGAGAGCCCTAGGAATCTCTGGAGTGGGTGGTGGGCAGCAGAAAAGCAACTGCACTACCTCTGCATCTCAAAACTCATTCAGGCCAGAACCTCACTCTGCAGCACTGGGGATGCTAGCACCTAAACTTTTATGTGAATTACTAATTTAGGAAATGTGAGCATTCAGGCTGCACCTAAGTAATGTTTTGCAAGTGCATAGAAACTGCAAAACCGGACTTTGTCTCTATGAGCATCAACAGCTGAGTATTAGCAAAGCAATCTTAAGTTCTCACCCAATGGGTGATGGGTAAACCCAATGTAATTCACAGCAAACTCTTTGGTTATAATCATCTAGAATATTGCTCAGTAGAAATATAATGTAAACCATATATGTCATTTAAAATTTTTCTAGTAGCCACATTAAAATAAGTTTTTAAAAAGTAAAATGAACGTTGATAATAAAATGTTTTATTTAACCCAATATATTCAAACATTATCATTTCTATATGAAATCAATATAAAACATTATTGAAATAATTTACATTATTTTTTGATACTGAGTCTGTAAAATCCAGTGCATATTGTACACTTAAAGCACGTCTTCAGGGGCTTCCCTGGTGGTGCAGTGGTTAAGAATCAGCCTGCCAATGCAGGGGACATGGGTTCAAGCCCTGGTCTGGGAAGATTCCACATGCCGTGGAGCAACTAAGCCCAGGCTCCACAACTACTGAGCCCAAGCGCCACAACTACTGAAGCCCGCGTGCCTAGAGCCCGTGCTCCACAACAAGAGAGGCCACCGCAATGAGAAGTCCGTGCACCTCAACGAAGAGTAGCCCCCACTCACTGCAACTGGAGAAAGCCTGCACACAGCAATGAAGACCCGACGCAGCCAAAAATAAATAAATAAAATAAACTATGATAACTGTAGAAAAACGACTGATTAAAAAACCCCAAATATTAAAAAATAAATAAATAAATAAAAGTAAAAAAAAAACCAAAAAGTAAAAGCACACCATTCAGACTAGTCACATTTCAATGGCACGTGGCTATCGGTCAGTATATTGGACATAGCAGGATTTAGAAGAATTCTAAGCATGTCAGATTTGAATCTGTATCACATATGATCTAAGATAATGATATTCTTACCAAATAGGTAAACCCATAAAATAAAAAAAATTTTTTCATTAGTGCTGGCAAAATTCTCTACTTAATGATAAAAGAAGAAAACAATCACTGTATATTTACCTTCTTTAGGCTATATCCGGCATGAAATATAATTGGTGGCAGTAAAACATTGAAGAAGATTTCTGGATCAAATGTCATCTGCCAGAAAAGACAAAACTATAGTTAAGAAGATGCTCCTTTGGGCTACTAAAAATAAGTTTAAAAAAATTGTTATAGTCACCCTTGCTAAGGTTGTCTGAGGCATATTAACATTATATTAAATTAGCAAAGATGAAAATAAGAGAAAATGCAAACTTAGAAATTCATAATTGAATACAACTATAAAGTAATATTTTAAATGCAAAACTTACACTCTATTCTGTAGCTAATAAGAACATCAAAAAAACCTCAATGAAACCTCTCTAGGCAAAGAAAACCTTTTCCTTTTACTGTGATTAGTTATTCATTCCTCATATTTTCAATTCTATTTTATTTTTTTCTGGTTGAGGGGATTGGTAGTGTTCCAACATTTTAGCTCTGGCAAGGATTTATTTAAGGTTTTCCCAAATAAAACATTTTTAGAAATTTAGTCTTACTTTTCCCACTTTATCCCATTCTGAAGTTCAAAATATTTTCTGGACTCTGGAAAAACACATTTGAAAGTGAAACTGGATTTTCTAGTATCTGTTTATTGGCTTTTACTTAAATGTTAAAATAAACTTGGCAAAAAATTCCTTGGTGTGAAGTACAATGAAATGAGATGTAGAAATTCTTGAATCCAATATCTGCTATTTGCTGGGTAGTCTGAAAATGATAACTTATTTAATCTTTAAAACCTTCCTTAGGCTCATTCTCTTCTTCCACACTTTCCCTCTCTCTCTGTCTTTCACACACACACACACACACACACACACACACACACACACACACACACAATGCCATTCATTATTTCACCACTAAGGGCTTCTTACCATTACAGCACTCGTCAAAATCTTTGAGATGTATGGGTTTCACAAATATACTTTCTAATCTCCTCCCCCTTTTTGCCTGAATTCTTACTCATCTCTGAAGCTGGATCTCAAAAGCTACTCCTCTCTGAAACATGCTTTGATTTCCCAAGTCAAAACTGACCATTCTTTCTTCTATGCTCTTTCAGCACGTTGTACCCTCCCTTGCAGCATATGTGTTTCATAACGTATTTTACGTGATTATCGGTTTCCGTTTGACTGTTTTCCCAGTTAAATTGGGAACCCATCAAGGATCACAATGATGTCTTAGTCAATTCTGTGCTGCTTTCATCCCTCCCAGTGCTAGCCCATTGCTCAATATATATTTGCTAAATTGGAAAAAAAAATTAATTGCCTTTGAGAGACAAATCTATTAAAATGGAATGAATTATATATATCCCTAACAACCTTACACATTACAGGTAAGAATTACTTAAGTAAAAATTAAGAAAAGCCTTTCTTAACTCCCATTTTTTACTTTGGGCCTAACTGAGCATTGCCAGAGTTCCTCTTAGCTTTTCCGCATACTGGCCCCTCAACTCTACTCTTCTAATATTTGGGAAGGGGAAGGGGGGAAAGTAGGAGCCACCTAACTCAGCTGGGCACCCTCTCATAAACCTAGTTATTCCCTCACTGATGCTACAACTTCTTGTACCAGTGAGCATTCAGAAAGATCAGCTTGGCCCATCCCTAACTCTCTGTGCCAGTTTCTTCATCTTGAAAATGAATACAGTAATCTGGTACCTAATTTTAAGGTGGTTATAAAAATTAAATGAATTAATAATTACAAAGCCCTTGCAGCGTTGCCTAACATCTAGTAAGCACATTTAAGTATTTATTACTAAAGAAAATGAAATATCTGAATTAATATTTTGAAGTTATACTATTTGAAGAAGTTGCCCTGTTGTTAGGAACTCTTTTAGTGTTACAACTGTGTAACATTTGGGCAAAGATATTACTTTTCCTTCTAAGTGTACTCTTTTTTCTAAGATTATCTGAAACACCATTATTGATCTATTTTTGAGGCCTCTTTGAGAGTGTATCAATTGCATATTTGAAAGTTTTTAGCAAAGAGATGTATTTCTGAGTTCTGGAGGAGAGAAGCAATGCAGCCGTGACCATCTGGAAGAGAGAATTACAGTGGCACAACATCTTGGACAGAAAATTCCTCGCCTTGGCAGTTTTTCTGCAAAAATCAGGTTAATCACTCAACCAGAACATTTCAATAATCAGAATGCCCCATTCCCTGCATGCAGGTTAACTAATGTGTTATTGAATTATATTTTCTGGAGCAGCCAGATGAAACTGGCAGGCTGAGAATGGCATGCAGCGTACGAGGATTTATTTGTATATACAAAACAGATTTGTGTTCCTTTCAGACTTGCTATAAGCTTGGGAACTGCTAAATCAGAGTTCTGGGAGTAACTCCAAACCCAGGCAATTTCTCAGAAAGGGCTGGATCTGCCGCTGCACCAACCTCCAGATGGCGATTCCACATGTCATTTTCCTCAGACTTTGTGTTCAAATTGTGGCCTTGGAGATGAGACTATTTTTAAGGCCCAAACAATTAAAATTTTTCATTATAGTATGAGGGGGGAAAAAACCTAAGACAGGTGTGAAAGGGAAGAGCAGAAAGTTAAAAATCTTCCAGCTAAATACATTAGTCTTAAGATACAAATTTTATAGACCAGCACTGTCCAGTAGGACTTTCTGTGATGTGAAAATGTTCTATTACTGTCCTGCCCAACACAGTAACCATGGGTCACATGATCTATTGAGCGATTGAATTGCAAGCTACTGGAACTGAGGGACTGAAATTTTTATTTTCTGGGGCTAGTAACTATTGGACAGTACATTTATAGACAGTTACTAGAATTTAAAAATTCAGACCATTCAGTTCTTAGATGGTTTATCGTCCCATATAAGGAATGGCTAATTTGGAGCAACCGACCTGAGACTCAGGTGGTAGAATTATGGATGCTTCATGAAAACTGTGAGATTTTTAAATACTGAGATTCAATTCTTAAAATACCAGATAACATGAGACAGAAAAATACCAATATGTTCAACTATTACAAGGATGCAGTAGTTTTACCTATTAACTCAAATATGCACCGGTATTTGGCTAGGAATGGCCTGGACATGTTGATAGAGATAATCAACTTGAAAACTTCCAAAAGCAGAAAGCAAAGGTACCAAGTTTAATTCTCATCAGAAGGTTATAGATACAAAAATTCTGTTTGGGGCTTCCCTGGTGGCGCAGTGGTTGAGAATCTGCCTGGCAATGCAAGGGACACGGGCTCGGGCCCTGGTCTGGGAAGGTCCCACATGCCGCGGAGCAACTGGGCCAGTGAGCCACAACTACTGAGCCTGCGCGTCTGGAGCCTGTGCTCCGCAACGAGAGAGGCCGCGATAGTGAGAGGCGCGCGCACCGCGATGAAGAGTGGCCCCCACTCACCGCAACTAGAGAAAGCCCTCGCACAGAAACGAAGACCCAACACAGCCAAAAATAAATAAATTAATTAATTAATTAAAAAAAAAATCTGTTTGGTCCTGAGTGTTAAGGCATCCAGCAACTCAATATGAACTATCTAGGAAGAAATATCAGTGTTCTAGGCAACTACTAAATAAATAAGCATTAAAAGAACCACTTTAATAGGGGACTGGGATTTATGTGGCATATTACTCCCAAAGAGGCCTTTTCGAAACGTAGTTTCATCAACTCTGACAGCATTCCTGAGTGGTAACTGGCAAATGCAATTATCCCCTTTTTCCAGAGACAGGAGAAGAAATGAATGGCATGCCCAGTGTCAATGAATGTGTCAGGGATATGGCTGGGAATTGGGTGTATCTGCATGGGCAAGCTAAATGTGTGCTTTCCAAGGGAGAACCAGGCTAACATAACTACTTAAAGCAAGACTTAGGAGTGTTTAAGAGAAGTTGGGACTCACAAGTAGGCTTTCATTATTTTGGTAATTCCCAATTCTTTTGGAAAAGTAAAAGTGGTTAACACAATAATGCGTTCACTTATCTTCAACGCTTTGTTCATTAGAAATCTAACAAGCCTCTTCTCTGTTGCAAAGTTCTTGAAGACATATGATAGATGGACTGAATCCATGAAGGTTATAGTCAAAAGAAAGACGCTGTGTAGTTTCAGTACAAGGCACAGGGTTACGTTGTAGTTCATGGTTCTCTAGGACAGAGACACCACTCTGGGCTTGCTGACCCTGCACGGAGGCTTGATGTTGAAGTAGCGTATGAGCTGGGTTTTGAAGGATGGGTAGGAGCCTCTCCATGGGGCACCAACATACAGAACCATGCTCCTTTGTCTGCCCTGGAAGCAGTGGGCCAGGGTTCACCAAGCCACAAGGGAAACTGGCAGCTTCCTGGAGTTTCAGTTATACTTGATAGCAAGCAGTTTGAAATATTTTAAATATTTTTAAAATGCAGATATATTTAAAAGTGAAAATCAAAACCTGTATGCATTTTTAATATAAATATGAGAATTCAAGGAAAACTTGGCTTGCTCGGGGGAGGCAGCTTTGGGATATACATAGAGACAACTCAAGGGTGTGCGTTTCCTTTCCTCTGCCCTAAGTTTTGGTATGAAAAGCACCAGAGGGGGAGAATGGAGAACAAATTCAGAATATCTGATAAAAATATACCACCTACTAATTAGATGAGCTTAGTTCACTTAATCTCTCTGAGGCTCAGTTTCATCATTTGTAATATGGGCATGCAAATGCCTACTTCCCAGACTTGCTTTTGAGGATTAGATGTAATAAGAGATGTAAAGTGTTCTACTTGGTACCTGACACTGATTGTTTCTCAAGAAATGCTCACTATACCTGAATTGAAATGGAAGAAACTGTTGAAGCAATGGGTTAAGGATTGGAGGCGCAAGGTGCACTTGGGGAACAGAAGTTAGAAAATGTAGACCTCCTGAGTGATGTGGGAGGAGGTCAAGGCCTGGCTATGTATACTGCCCAGACTATGAACTGCTCTAGCCCAGCGGAAATGAACTGAAACTATATTCATTCAAACACGGAAAAAAGTAGAGATATTTTACACAGCAGGATTAATCAATAAAATGGCTATTGGGAGTATAAATTTGTATAACCTTTTAGTAGAGTCATTTAGCAAAAGGTATCAAAATGTCAAATATTCATACTATTTGTTTTGTTTCGTTTTTGTAATTTATTTATTTATTTATTTATTTTTGGCTGAGTTCAGTCTTCATTGCTGCACGCGGGCTTTTCTCTAGTTGCAGGGAGTGGGGGATACTCTTCATTGCGGTGCGCGGGCTTCTCATTGCAGTGGCTTCTCGTGTTGCGGAGCACAGGCTCTAGGCGCTCAGGCTTCAGTAGTTGTGGCACGTGGGCTCAGTAGTTGTGGCTCACAGGCCCTAGAGTGCAGGCTCAGTAGTTGTGGCACACGGGCTTAGTTGCTCCGCGGCATGTGGGATCTTCCTGGACCAGGGCTCGAACCCATGTCCCCTGCTTTGGCAGGTGGATTCTTAACCACTGTGCCACCAGGGAAGCCCAAATATCCATATCGTTTGATTCAGCAACACCTCATCTGAGAATTTATCCTGCAG
Source organism: Balaenoptera ricei (assembly GCF_028023285.1). Lineage (NCBI taxonomy): Eukaryota > Metazoa > Chordata > Mammalia > Artiodactyla > Balaenopteridae > Balaenoptera > Balaenoptera ricei. The sequence continues at coordinate 14,082,844 of NC_082642.1, read as the reverse complement.
ATATGCTTGCACATGTGTGGAATGACATAAGGACAAGAGTATTCATTGCAGATGAATAAGTGGGAAAAAAGAAAGCATCGAGGATGATTGAACAATGGACTGGTTAAATAAATCACAATATTCAGCTGACCCTTGACCAAGGTAGGCGTTAGCGGTGCTGACCCTCCATGCAGTCGAAAACTGGGTGTAACTCACAGTTGGCCCTCTGTATATGAGGTTCTTCCCTTTCTGCAGTTCCTGCTTATCCATGGCTCTGCGTCCGCGGATTCAACCAACTATGGATCATCTAGTACTGCAGTACTTGTTATTGAAAAAAATCTGCATATAAGTGGACCCACGCAGTTCAAACTTGTGTTGTTCACGGGTCAACTGTAATCTGTAAAATTGAATACTATGCAACTGTTAGAAAGGCTGAGGAAACTGTCTATGAACTGATATGGTTGCTTTCTAAAATTTGCCGTCAAGCTAAAAAAGCAAGGTGTAGAACAGTCTGTCTGGCATGTGTAACAAACACTGCTATGGCCTCACCACACCCCATTTTCTTTTTGTCCTGGCCAGACACTTAGACCACATTTCCTTGTAGTCACATGGGGCCATATGGCAAAGGTCTGGCCAACTGAATATGGATAGGAGTAATATAAATAATTTCCAGCCCCGGTCTCTAAAAATCCCCTAAATCTTCCATGTTCTCTGTCTTTCTGCCTTTGTTAGCTCCTGTAGAACATCTGGCAGAGGTCCCAAACACTAGGGACTCCCAGAACCGCTAGATTAAAGGAAGTTGGGAATGATTAATGGCCCCTGGAGAAGACTACAGTGGTCCCCTCATGGCCCAAGGGCCACACTGGATTGGAACACAAGCAAGAAATAAACCTTGATTGTGTCAAGTCATAGAGATTTGAAGGTAGTTTGTTAAAGCATTTGGCCTATTCCATGATTTGTGTGGAAAAGGAGAACGTGTAGAATATTTACCTGCATATTATAAATATGTGTGTGTATACATGCATATATATACTATTGTCTATTGCATATTATATATATATAAGTTATACACATATATATATATATATATATATATACAATCAGCTGCTTCCGGGGAGGCCAGGGAGGAGAACTTGGTGGCAGGAAGCACGGGGGTTGGGAGAAGGATTTTCTGAATGTACTTAGTGAGGGATGACTTTCTTCGCCCTGGCTTCATATCTATGGATACAGAGAAGACTGCTGCTTAGAGCAGAGCATCCCAGCATTTTTGCCATCATGACACACACACAGAAAATGAGTATATTGGGTCAATGGGGTAAACTGTGGGGAAATTAGGGTCCTGATGAGACTACTCAGGGGTGAAAAGATGAGACTAGGACTCTGACCATCCTCCGCCTGAGGATGAAGGGATCGATATCTCGTGGCACACCTGTAACCCATCAGCACACCAGCTGGGGAGCGCTGTACAGGATTTAACACTCCTGGCCCTGGTCCCACCTTTCACTCACTCTCCCTAGGAAACAGAGAGTGACTAGTCTAATTGGTAAGCTGGAGTAAAGGAACTGAGTGTGTGCATCTCAGCTCCCTCTCTCTCCGTGTTGGAACCGGCCTCCTTGCTCAAAGTGGATGCCCCTGGCTCCTTCCTCCCAGGCCTCGGGAAGGCTCATGCTGTCCAGCTGGGTCCGTGGCTGGGTGGGTCAGTCTTCCTAATTCTGGGGTGAAAGATGAGCAAGCCAGCTTACAGACTGAGCCTCATTATTTTACCTAGCTTTTGCTCTCCGTCTTTCTCATTCCTGTATCTATGTCTCAACTAGCTATAAAATCAGATGGGCAACTATACTTCCAACAACAACAAGTCTTTTTAAATAAATACTATCAAGTTAAAAATCAAATGGGCAAAAGAAATGATATTGAATAATGTCTTCAAGATTCCAACCTACCTTTTTTGTACCTTTTGAACGTTGAGCCCCATGAGTGTATTACTTACTCAAAAAATAAAGTCATTTAAAAAAAAAAAAAGGTGTCTCAGGTAGATTAGTTTGAAGGGGCCTCAAGTTTAGCCTGGATGAAGGGAAACTATTGTCAAGTCACAGAACCAAAATGAGCACAAGGTAATGACAATGTGAATGAAGGTGACTGTGACAGAATGGAAAGAAAGGACCAAACCCAGGAGACATCCATTCATTCAACGATATTTACTTAGAGTAAGTAAGATCAGGGCGAAGAATGGTAAGGATATAAGTTTAGGGAGGTAAGGAAGCCATACAAACAGCAAAAAGATAACGAATTACTGTTTTTTACAAATGGGGAGAAATCCTGTTCTTGACATTCAAATCTGTGGAATGGCCAGGTTAGGAGATAGTTATTCCCAGTGAAAAGCATTCTTCCATTTTTCCAGATGGAAGAATGGTTTCCTACAGAGCTCTTATATGCGGCAGGGACTCACCAGAGAAATAGGCTTTACCTCCTGTACGCTGTTGTTTAAGAAATACATAGTGCCACAGACACACAGGCTGTCAGAAGGAGAAGCTGCCTTAGAGGTCACCCAACTTAGGGGTCTGCAAACTGATTTCTGCCAATCCCTGGGCTCCACGGAGGGAGTGGTGGTGATGGCAAGTGGAGACAACTGCGCTGTGTCCACCCTGGCTCTGCCCTCCAGGTTCTGCCTGAGCCGTTTTGATTTCACCTGTTTCACACATTGTGAAGGATTTTCAGATTTTCTTTGAATGAAGTGTTCCTCTGCTAAAAAACGTTTGAAACCCTGACCTAATGTTATCCCCCAGCAAGTTCAAGGGACGTGTGGAAAATCACAGGATCACTCAGAGGCACCACTGAACTTTGAAACCCTAAACCAGAGCTGTTTCTCTTTTTATTATATTTATATTCTTAAGTTTGCTTCAAACAAGTTTTAAATGATGTGTCAGAGTTGAAGACCCTTCCCCAGAAGTGACCAATACCCTGAAGTTAGAAAGTGTTTTCCGTCCATGACTGTATTCTTGTACTTCATATACATGTATCCATAGCAATAATTAATAGTATTTGTGTATTTTTAAATTTTACAGAAATTTATCCATAAATAGCCTTTTGCATCCTGCTTTCTACATTCAGAAGTGTTCTTACAATTTATCTACGTTAATACACGTGCATCTTGTCTATTCGCTTAAACTGCTGTATAGCCTTCTGTTGGATGAATATATCACGATTGTTTTTTCCCTTCTCTGATAAGAGAATTAGGGCAATTAGGTATTTTCCTATTTTCACTATGACTAAAAATAATGCAATAGATTTTCTTTTACTTAAGCCTTTGCACACATGTGTAAATTTCTCTAAAAGAGGAAAATACTTAGCAGTAAAACTGCTGGATGATAAGGTATACGAATCTTCAACCGTAGTAGGTTGAAGTAACTTTAAAGTGGTTACACCATTTACACTCCACGGGAAAGTACAGGAGTATTTCTCCACCTTCTAGCCAACACTCAGTATTGACAAATTTCTAATTATTACCAGTAAGATATATATGAGCTGCTACCACATTACTGTTTTCTTTGCATTTCCCATTACTAATGAAATAAGCATATTTTCCTTGTTTATTGGTCTTTTGTGACATCTCTTTAGTGAATTTTTGGATCATACCTTTTACCCAGTATGACTTTTTCTTGTTTATTAGTTCTTCACACAACCTGATTACTATTCTGTTTTGGTTATTTACACTTCAAATACATTCTTCTATTCTCTCACCTCCTTAAACTTTTTAATATTGCTTTTTAACTTTGTCAGTGGTATCTTTTCATGCAAAATTTTTTCATTTTAATGTAGTAAAATTTATTCCATTTTTACTTTGATTCAGCTTTTGGTAACTTCTTTAAAAAAATCTTCCCTTATCTTGATGTCATAAATATATTTTCTCCTAAAGTTTTATAATTGGCTGTTTACCCTAAATTTTTAAAAGCCTGAGGAAAAGTAAGGGTATAATAATAAATAAATAAAGCAAGTTGCAAAGTTCGAGCTTCTAATTGTGAGTCCATTGCTTTGTTGATAACAATAAAGATAATAAAACTAACAGTTAATATACCTTGAACACTTACTATGAACCAGGCACTATTCTAAGTGCTTTACATGTATTTTCTCAATTGCAACTCACAATGACCCTACAAAGTATTGATAGTTAGGAATATCCCATTTTACAAATGGGGAAATTGAAGCATAGGGAAACTAATCATCTCACCCAGCATCACACAGCTGGTAAGTAGCATTTGAACCAAGTAATATGATGCCAGGGACCGCCTTCTTAACTAAAATAGTCCATCTGCCACCCACCTATGGGTTCAGATTATCCACTCCACTACTGGATGTGTCCTCATGAGCTTCAAATACATAAAGACCACCTACATTTTCCAGATCATTGCCACAGCACCTAGACACCGATGGGCAGAGAGTCTCCTATGTTTCTGCATAAGATTCTTGACATATGACCTTACCTCTGTTACCTTTGTGACCCTTTACTAAGGTAACCATACCTTCTGCTTTGACCAGAACAGTCTCAGGTAATACCTGTTGTCCTGGCCTAATTATTTATCATGCCTCACTTAGCTCTCAAGAGTTCCAGTTTGAAAATCAAATGATATGGTTTCCTACTCCCGACCCTAGACACCCAGACTCCTGACCTTCTAACTCCCTACATATAGCTTGGATTGGCTGCTGGTGCCCTTTGCTGTGTGGGTTGCCTACCCGCCCTTACCTCCACTAGCTGTGGTATTAACACGACAGGGGGACTCTCTAGCTACAGATCAGCAGGGGAAGAGAAAATCATAGGTGTGTGTGAGAAGGGCCTGGTCCCCCATCTCACCAAGAGTATTCATTCCTCAGTACCCAGGGGAGGGTTGCAAAAGGAAAGACATCCAACACAACTGAAAACCTGTGCCTCAAGAATGGTTTCCCCCCTAATCTGGAATTGATCTGAATCTTGGCCAATTTTTATATTATAAGCCAGAGAAACTGTGCTTTCCAACCCTCGGAATATACAGGAGCACCACAGTCCCACAGAGTTTCTTTCTTGCCTTACAATTTTTCTGAGTTTGCATTATCTTTTTGGGCCTTAGTTTTGAAGTGTGCTTGCAGCTTCCCCATCACAAGACCTCACCAGGGAGCAACTGGCCTGGGGAAGCTGGACAGGGAAGGCCTGAGTCAGCAAGGACCACAGTCACAGCATGCATGCTTGAGGGGATTTGGGGGAAGTGGGGTGGGGGGGAGGTGCTGAAATCAGCAGAAAATGATGCCAAACATCTTGATTTAAAATGAAAATGATGTATTTTTCAAACAGTGCATTCACCTTAAAAATGATGCATTAAAAAACACCACCAAACTTCCTTCAACATGCCCACTTCAAACTTTGTCCCAAGGAGGAAATCCATGCTTGCCAAGGGCCGATGTTAAGGAAGCAGAGTAATATTTACAGCACACCTAACACTAAATAACTTTTTCTCCTTTATTTTGTAAAGCTAAAGTGGGTATCACTGATCCCTGTTTTATAGATAAAGAAAAATATGAGACGTTAACTTCTCCAAGTCTCAATGCTGAAAGTGGCAGAGGTAGGATTCAGTCCTAGGTGTAATTGCAAAACTGCAAGGGACTGAATATTTGCATCTCTTCAAAATTCATATGTTGAAATCCAACCCCTAAGGTGTTGGTATTAGGAGGTGGTGCCTTTGGGAGGTGATTAGGTTGTGAGGGTAGAGCCCTCATACATGGGATTATGTCCTTATAAAAGAAAACTGAGAGAGCTCTCTCATTCTTTCTATCACATAAGGACACACAGCAGGAAGACAGCCATCTATGAATCAGAAGGCTAGCTCTCACCAGATACCAAATATGCTGGTGACCTGATCTTGGGCTTTCCAGCTTCTAAAACTGTGAGAAATAAATGTTTGTTGTTTAAGTCATCCAGGCTATGGTATTTTTGTTATAGCTGCCCACAAGGACAAAGACATAAACCTTACACATTTCTCTATATCACCTTAGAGGTAGTCAGTTGAAGCTGAAGATATGAAGCTCTAATAGTGAAATTTTATGACAGTCATCATGTGAGAAAGAACTTTTCTGTGAGATGAAACATGTGGTTTGTGGGTATTTTCAGTTCTCCTAAAAATGCAATGATACAGGCATATATTCAGTGGTGTGCTAGTAAATCATCTCTCTGGAGTAAAAAAAGCCTACAGGCCCCGATTTGCAGTAGTTGACAATTTCTGTAGTCTAAATACTCCTACCACAGCCCATTTCAAGTTGCCAATGTTTGATCAACCGGCTTGCAAGATTCCTGGATATTTAATAAATAATCAGCTCTCAGAGCACAGACTCCTAGTACTCCACTGCATTATTTTACTTCAACTATGTTTTAACTCATCATTTGGGTACTCTTCTTGCGCACATAACCTATATAAAGCTTCTCAGACTACTGAAGGTATAGGAGACCAGAATATGTTATATCCCCCCAAAATATGCCTTTTTGGCCTTAGAATTATTTTGGCCTGATTATTTTGAGAAACAGCAGACACAGGGGAAGCTCTGAAAACAGACTAGAAGTTACCCTTTCGTAAGGGAAACTTACACTAAGGAAACCTCCATTTGTAAGGGGTGTTTCCTTCTAGGAAGAGAAGGATGACTCTAAATCATATGAAACTTATCAACAAAAAAGGCACAGACTTAAATCTGCATAATAACCTCACCCTCTTTACCATACATGTCCTGGTCACCTTCCTAAAACTTGCCTGCCCTACACACTTTTCGTTATTTTAGCTAAAGATGGTACTGAAGCCTGAATTCTAAGCCATCTCTTTGGGTTACTCATTCCCTAGATTTCTCCCAGGTATTCATGAAATAAATACGTTAATAAACTTCTGTTTGTCTTTCTCTTGTCAATCTGTCTTCTGTTACAAGGGCCCTAGTCAAAAACCTAGACAGGCAGAAAGAAAGATTTTTCTCCCCTACAAGGGTCCATGTGTTAGACGCTGGGATTTTCTTTCACTGAAGGCTTTGTCACCTCTGCTGCTTAGAATGATGTCAGCCCCTTCAGAGACTGCCAAGACTGAAGAGAGCCAGCTCACCCAAAGTCACGCCCTTCCCAGAGTAGCCCACATCCAAAGACAAGATGACTTGGTATTTTAGAGTCCAGGCCATCTCAGTCCAACTGTGGATGACTCTGAAGAGCCATTCTAACTCCAGAGCCTCCCAGGGAGTTAGACAAAATTGTTGGGCCTGCATCACAGCTTAACTTCTCCCTTGGCCCTCTCAGGCTTTCTTCCTCTTCCATTCATCAGGTGTTGATCTCAAGGGCACTGAACCATCCCACTAAACTTCACCTCTGAGTCCTCTAGGAACCCAATAGTCAGAAAGAACGGTGAAGAGGGGAATTCCCTGGCGGTCCAGTGGTTAGAACTCTGTGCTTCCACTGCAGGGGGCACGGGTTCTATCCCCGGCTGGGAAACTAATATCCTGCATGCCGTGTGGCATGGCCAAAAAAACAAAACAAAACAAAACAAAAGAGGAACAGTGAAGAGAACCTGAGTTTGTAGACAGTCTCGATTCACACACCTCCACCTGAGGCAGAACTCTGTAAATCAGACCATGTCTAGTTAGCCTTATAATTAAAAATGGATCTTAGGGGAGCAGCTGGGAGACCCCTAACACAAGACAGGCTTACACGGCATCAGGAGACAAGCCAGTTAAATGTACAGCTTCCTTAATGTTCTCACCTCTCTTGAAGGGTTCCCACCCTTCCTGTGCCACTGATGCATATCCTACCTTCAGGCTGTATAAGCTACTAATGAGGAGCTTCTTAATGACCTTTGGGAAGAACCAGGAAATGCAGTTGGATGGAACCTTATATAACTACTCACTGGAGCCCAGCAATGATAAATGTGCACTCTCGCCACAGTTTAATGTTTTAGAAGGAATAAAGCAAAGAGGAAAGAAATTGAAAGATCCATTTTAAGTTTTATCTACTCAGACTATAAGCCTTATAAGAAATCTCTCTTTCTCCCTCCCTCCTTCTCTCTCCCTCTGTTTGTCTCTCCTGTACCCAGCCTCCTCTTCTCCCTCTCCCTCTACCCTTACTCAATTATTTGGAGATGAGACTGCCAGCAATTCAACCCTCCAAGTAGCAAAAAGCCATCACAAAGTCCTGGTACTTCACTCTGAGGAGAAATCTGTGATAGATACTTGGGTATAAAATGGCTGACAACTAAGACAGGACACAGTAGCAGTGAGAAGTTGCAACTGAAAGGCAGAGAAGAATACTTCATTATATCACCCACTCACTTGCCAGGGTCCACAGAGTATCAACCATATGCCAGGCACCAGCACGCATGTGCTGTCAGCTGGGAATACAATGTGACCACAGACAGACCTGGTCCCTCCTCTCCTGGGACCTATAGTCTGGTGAGGAGACAGACATTAATCCAACATCACGGATATAACTCTTAATTTACAACTCAGCTAAGATACAGTAGGAGAACACCAGCTGGAGCTTTGAGACAATAGAACTAGGTACTGAAGTATGGTAGCGTGGGATCACTTGGGGTGGGATTGAATGTTCTCACAAAGCTAACAGCCCCTAAGAGCGTCTCTATCTCAGGCCAAGAGCCCATGTACATACCGGTGCTGCTGAGACTCAGAATATAGTAAGGTTTCAGAGAAGAGCAGAATTTTTCAGGAAACATATCAAAAATAGTTAAAATAAAAATAAAATTTTAATAAAATATGAACTGTTCTATTGGTCCTTAAGTTGAGGTGTACATATGTTAGGAAGTAAACAAGATGATCCACCTGAGTGTGCAAAAACCTTTTTATATCTTATTTTTATCTCATCCTTTAAAAAATTCTAGTTTGATACTGCTTTATAATATACACAGTACATTGGTACAATAATACTTTCATCTCATTTGTAAATAAATAGGCATATATTAGGTACACATAATAGTGTTTTACTGATGCACATATCAAAGTATGGAAATCAGTGTTTTAAAGTACTTAGCAGTTAGCTGGTGCTTAATAATAACAATTAATATTTACTGAGGACTTATTAATGCTAAAACATATTATCTGGCTATATGAATTATTTAAGTTAGTCCTCATAATAACCTTTTGAGGTTGGTACTAGTATTGCCTCATTTGATGAAACAAAGGCACCAAGGGTTAGGTCACATGCTAAAGATCAGGTTAAAGGTAGACCAGGGATTTAAACCCAGGTATTCTGATTGCAGCGTGGGGCTCTAACCATATTATGCTGCCTCATACATGCCAGTTCCCAGCACGTATGTGTTGATGTTTAAAAGAATAATATTTTGGTGTTTTTTGGAAAGATCACCTAGGAGGAATATTTTGTTCTGAGATAACACACAATAAATACAAGACATTAATAATTACAGAAAATAGTATCAAATAACAAGGTATAAGTCATTTTTTTAAGATTGGTCTTTCATGGAATATATTTCACCATGATCTTGAACTGAGTAGGATAGGGAAGTGGAGAGAATAGCTTCAGAGTCCTCAGCCACCCCCCTCCCCCCAAAATAGCTTTGAAAACCTGTCCTTTGAGAGCTAAATGGATGGCTACTCAGCACCCCAAAATGCTAGTCCACAGTGTGGTCTGCCGTGCTGGCTCCCATAGTTCCTAAAAATGTGTCTGTGCTACCACTTTAAGTCCCTTCTGGAACCAGGCAAATGGATGACCAAATGGACGTGCTAAGATGGTCCGAGACCAGGCAATAGTCAGGAGGCAGAGGTGATTGGGAGTTGGGTGGGCATCTCAGTTGTTTCTCCCCATGGTGGTCTGCGATATCTTCTCGGGCTTGAAGCCAGGAATCGGAGAAGCTATCCCTTTACTCCATAGCTGCTCTCCTCTTATCAAATTTTGTCATGTTAGAAAGAGCACCACGGGCTTCCCTGGTGGCACAGTGGTCGGGAGTCCGCCTGCCAGTGCAGGCGACACGGGTTCGAGCCCTGGTCCGGGAGGACCCCACATGCCGCGGAGCAACTAAGCCCGTGAGCCACAACTACTGAGCCTGTGCGTCTGGAGCCTGTGCTCCGCAACGGGAGAGGCCGCGACAGTGATAGGCCCGCGCACCGCGATGAAGAGTGGCCCCCGCTCGCCGCAACTGGAGGAAGCCCTCGCACAGAAACGAAGACCCAACACAGCCAAAAATAAATAAATTTTAAAAAGTAAGAGCACCACGCCAGTGTTCATCCTACTCATACACTTTCACATGACTTCTTTCCTTTCCCAGAGAAGAGTGAGTGTGAGAGATATCAGTACCATCTGTGCTCTAATCACATGACACTCCAAGAGACCACTGCCACCAACAGTTTTTACATTCTTTTGAGTAGCTAGGCTTTTTGTTAAGAAATAAAATCAGACAGCTGGTTGGAATGCAATCCCTGCCACAAATAAATGTTCCAGTGGTCAGTTTCCTTAGAACATGAGTCTTGAGTGATGATCTGTGAAGAAGAAGAAAGGAAGCCATAAGAGTTTTTGAGTGCTGCCTCCATAGCCCTGTGTTAGAAAGCCGAGCTGCCTTCCAGGTGGCAAGGGCTTAATCCAAACTCTGCCACGTAGATCTGTCTAGGGTAATTCTTCATCCTGCACTGGGGGTGCTCCAAGTTACAATCAAACTGTAGTAGAACAACTCCTTCGTGCCTCGACTGTGCATTCTGAAGGCCAGACTGCAAAAGTTGCCAGGATGCTAGACAGAGCCTGAAAGTCTTTGGGGCACGATGTTCTGTTATTTCTACATTTTCTGCATTTTCACTGCCCATTCCAAGTGGATGTCTCTCTTCTTCTCCTCTACCCTTCTCAACCACAAGAAATAGAATTTTTCCAGAACTTTTTGTATAGACAAAAATGGTCTTGGATGTTGATGAAAAATATAGCAAAGAACTGGCAAGGGAAAAAAATGACCTCCAGAAAGCAAAGGCATCTAGTCTTATTTAGTTTTGCCCTCTGTTTTGAAATTCTCCGCTTACAGATCTCTGCGTGGCTCACTCCAATTTCATTCAGATCTTGGCTCCAGCTTCACCTCCTCAATGAGACTTTCCCTGCAGGACATACTTAAATACACTTCTCTCACCATCCCCTCATTTTGTTAACCTTTCTTTATAGCACGTGTATCCACCTGGCATTAGATTATGAATGCTTATGTTGAACTGTACTTTATCTATCTCTCCCCTAGAACCTCAGCTCCATGAGATCGAGGACTTTGTTTTGTTCACTACTGTATTTGCATCATCTAAAACAAACAAAATATGATTAGTACCCAATCAATAAATATTTGTTGAATGACTAAACGAATAAAGAAAATCTATGTTGTTCAATGACTAAATTAAAACCAAATGGAACTAATCATCAGGGAAATGCAAATCAAAATCACAAGGACATAGGAGATATCATCTCACACCTGTTAGAATGGCTATTATCAGAAAGACAAAAGATAACAAGTGTTGACCACGATGTAGAGAAAAAGGAACACTTTTCACACTGTTGGTGGGAATGAAAATTGGTGCAGCCAGCATGGAAAACAATATGGAGGTTTCTCAAAAAATTAAAAAATAGAACTACCATATGATCCAGCAATCCCACTTCTGAGAATATATCCAAAGGAATTGAAATTAGGATCCTGGAGAGATAGCCACACACCCATGTTCATTGTCTCATTATTTACAACAGCCAAGACATGGAAATGACCTAAGTGTCCACTGATGGATAATTGGATTAAGAAAATGTGGTGTATATATATAGATATATGCAATTGAATTATTCGACCGTACAAAAGCAGGAAACCCTGCCATTTGTAACAACATGGATGGACCTTGAGAACATTATGCTAAGTGACATAAGATAGGGAAAGGCAACTACTGTATGATCTCACTAACTTGGAATCTAAAAAAAAAAAAAAAAACCAACGAACTCATGGAAACAGAACAGATTGGTCGTTGCGAGACCTGAGAGATGAGGAGTGTGAAAAATGGTTGAAAGTGGTCCAAAGATACAAAGTTCCAGTTACAAGATTAATAAATCCTGGGGATATAATGTACAGCATGGTGACTATAGTTAATAACATTGGTATTGTATATTCGAAAGTTGTTACGAACTTAAACGTTCTCATCACAAAAAACTTTGTAACTACATGAGGTGATGAATGTTAACTAAACTTATTGTGATGATCATTTTGCATTTGATATATATACAGATATCTATATATCTATATAAAATCATTATGTTGTACACCTTAAACTAATGTAATTTTTATGTTAATTTTATCTCAGTAAAATTGGAAAAAAAATTTAATGGAATATTTAGAGTCGAGACATTTCTGAAATCATTTCTCAGGCCAACGTTCTACAAAGAAAGTTGAACAAAGGTGGAAGAAAACAGATAAAACAAATTTAAAATGTTAGCTTTCTTTATTAACAACAGATCTCTTAACTAAGATTTACGATGGAAGTAGCTAAGTCTATCCAAACAGCCTCATGCTCTGCCAAGCTTGAGATTCCCCCAGGACAATCTCATGTGTAAGAGTCAAGACTTGTCATGACAAAGAAACATAAACCATGAATCCCTGTTCTCTACAGAATGGAGAAATAATTGATAGTGTCCTACAAATGTTTCTCCAAACCCAAAGTGCTGATTTATCGTGATGCTTGCATCTCTCATTGTGCCTAGCACAGTTTTAGCGATTTCTTTCCTGTCTTTTCTTTATCCTCTCCAAAAGTGTCCCAGCACTAACTGCACATATTTATCTCATGGTCTAATGACTCCTTCTGATCAAGCTGTTCCTGTTACCAGAAGAGCTTGCCTCTGAGCCAGAATAATCAAGCAAAAAGAAAGACTGGAAAGAACAGAAATAGTTTACAAATAAATATGTGAGAATTAAGACTCTGAACCACAAACAGTCAAAATCACCATCAGAAAAAGTTGGACAGTGAGAAAAATATTAAGACACTGATGTTTTGATACTGCAAATACAAAATTATTTTTTAAAGTCATATAATTAGCTGTGGCTATAAGGACTTCCTTAAAATATCTCAAAAATATACAGTATTATCAACACAATTGATAATAGCTTCAGTGTGACCTATTTGCCTGGTAATTCTCTTTACTGAAACAATAGACAGAACAGATTACTCAGCAGTGTAACTTACTCCAAAATAACTTTCCTTACCAAATGATAGTGTCACTTGTCACACAGGAAGTGAAGACTTGGCAAACATTTCACTGGGTAGTTTCCTTTGACTTTTCACATTACAGTCAACTGACTTGTAAATTATAGGAAGTATAAATTTAACTGTGCTGACAACTTTTTGAAAACCTACTGGGTCTGCAAGACTTTTCCAGCCAAATGGTCTGCTGACCTTTCCAACTCAATGTGGAAAAACATAATGTGTTAAATCAATGATAAATAAATTAGTGATGAGACAAATTAATTCATTCATCAGTTTTAAACTATACTTGTGATTTTCCACTACAAACCAGCTCCTTCCCTTAACTTTTAAGGTCCCCATTTCTGTCCTGCCACTCTCTGTGAACCCACAAGAGAGGGTAGCAGAATTAGCTCTTCTCTCTTCCTCCTTGTGCCCAATTGGTCCAAACTCTACAGCGTCTTCCTTCCTTGCTTCTCTTCCATCTGCCCCTTGGTTACCATTCAAGCTTAGCCTCATCTGTCTCTCTGCTTTCACTCTCTACTTTGTACACAGGAGCCTAACTATTTCTTTTCTTTTGTCAACATTGCACTCTTCCACTGACTACCAATAGAGCAGGCATTACTCAGCCTGGCATTTAAGGGATTCCGTAACCAAGATCTGCCTTTATTCCCACCCTATGTTTCATTGGTCTTCCGTACTTCAAATTATTGGAAATGTTTTTCTTTCTTGGAATACTCTCTACCCCTTTTTCTACCTCCACATCATGCTTTTACCTCTGCTTGGAATGACTCTCCTACCTTCACACACTACATATATCACCACCAGAGTTAATCAGCTATCCTTCTTTGAAATCTTTCCTGTCACCCTAACAAGAAATAATATTGCCCCCTCTGAATGTCTGTGGTATCTGACCCACTCCTTTGATAGCTGTCTTGTGGTGTATTTGTTCATTTATTCATATGCTGTGTTTTCCCCAATTTACTAATAAACTCTTTGAGATCATTCTTTATTTCAGAATTGAAACGGAGGAGACTCACTCAGTTCACCTGTGTTGAAAGAATGAATGAATGAATGAATGAGTGATGGAGAAAGTTCTTTTATCTCCTGCTCTTCAAGAGCAAGGTTTAAACTTCCTATTGATATGAAATTCAGAAATGCTTCGTAGACATTTTAGTATGCCTAAACACTCTGTAACAAATTAATGTCCGTAAAGCCACTGTGTAATAGAACATAGGCCCTACTCAGTTAAAACTACTTAAGGATACTTTAGATCCACAGAACAGTTTGACAAACAGTGTTGGAAACATTAACTGGATAGATACAAAGCAGCACGGTCTAGTTTTATTCTCTCAGAAGGTTGTTTTGAGATCATCAGCTGCTCATAACATATAGAAAAATACTGTTTTCATACATCTTTAAGCGAAAATATTTTTTCCTTATCTGTATTGAGCATGACCAAAAGAAGCTTGGCATATGGTATTTCCTGAAATTTTTATATGTTTATAATGTGGCATAAAAGCACAGTACACTGCTGCATATATACATGCCAACAGCTCTCATATTTTCCAGTTTTATACCTTCTTATTGGAAGAAACTCAGGGAGCCATCAAGCCCAGAGCTGTTTCCAAACACATCAAGGCCTAACCATCTCAGAAATACACATGCTCTTACAAGTATTCCAAGAGATGATTATATAGCACAGGAATTTATTTCAGCCTCTTCAAATCCTGAAGTCAGAAATTTCATCCAAGCCCTTAAACTACATTCTTCTGAGAGTAAAACTCATTTCCTCATCCTGTAACTTTTAGAAACAAAGGCCAAATACTCCCTTAAATCTGTACCACAAAGAAAAAGGTGCCAGTGGAGCCGCACCAGTGGCTTCTGTAACACCATGGTGCTAGACCTCTTTCTGTAATTCTGACCATCCTCTTCTCTTTCCAGCACTGGTCCTCATCTCCTTCCACCCATCTCAGTGTAAGATAGCCCAGGCCTCAGTCCTTCTCTGTCCACAGGGCCACTAAAGAGCCTGTCCAATGGTGTGGGATATCATAAATCACTCAGGACTCAGAGTAAAGTGCTATGGGTCTCAGTTCTGCCTCTGACCAGTAGTGGGGCCCTGGACCCACCATGTAATTTCTCTGGATATGAATTTCTATCTATATGTACACAACTAAGATTAGATAATATCTTAGTCTCTTCAACCATTAAGTATCCAGGACACTATTCTACCAACTCCAAAATGATAACTTCCAAATAGTCTAGCTGTGTATACTCCACCAAGCTCTCAGATTCTTCCATTTACTCATTCATTCATTCACAAACTATTTATTTAGCAGCAATATGCATCGGGCACTGTGGTAGTCTTTGGGGATACACTGGTCAATAAAAAAGGCATGATCCCTGCCTTTGTGAAGTTTACAGTCTAGTGGACATCAAACAATGTAAGAATGATAATTAATAAGCAAGAAAATACATGTAAAATTTCATATGGTGCTAAGTACTTTGAAACAAAAGAGAGGGCAGGAGAGAAAGAGAGAGAGGGGATACAGTGTGAGAAAATCACAGGGCAAGCCCTCTCTGAAGGGATGGCATTTCAAGATTCTAGGGATAAGAAGGAGGCTGACATCCAAAGAGAAGGGGTAAGACCATTTTAGGCAAAAAGAATAACATGTGTAGAGGTCCAGAAGCAAGAAAAGTACTTTGTGTATAAAAGGGGCTGATAGATCTGCAGCAGTGGAGGTGAGGAGAAGAAGCAGAAAAGTGGCATTTCTCTCCTCACTATATTCACCTGAACACAACACAGGACCAAAATCAGTGGTTCCCAAACTTGTCTGCACATTAGAATCACCTGGTGAAAGAGGGGAAAGCGGGGCCGGGGCGGGGGGTGTTGAATTGAGAGATTGGGATTGACATATATACACTAATATGTATAAAATAGACAAGTAATAAGAACCTGCTGTATAAAAAATAAAAATAAAAAAAAAAGAATCACCTGGTGATCTTCTAAAAGTTCCAAAGCTCAGGTGGCACCCCAAACCAGTAAAATTACAAACTCCAGGGGTGGGACACAAGCACCAGGATTTTTTGCAGCTTCAAATGATCGCAAAATTCAGACAAGTTTGAAAATCACTGACTTAAATCAATTTTAGGGCTTAAGTTCTTCTTTGACTCATCTATAAAATGATGGAGTTCGACTTAATCAAGTCAGGGCTCTTTCTTGCTCTAAATTAGATGATCTCTCTCCAGATGCAGATCCACAGTCATTTTCACCCATCCTCTTGCACAAATCTTCCTTCCCTCCCTTCCCTCTATCCTAGGACTCCCACATTCTCCCAGCCAGACCTGAAACCTTAGAATCTTAGATTCTTCTCTTCACAGTGTTCCTATAAATCAGGCAGGTTCTGTTGATCCAAAGCGTTGATGAAGCCCTTCTTCCCTTTTCGCCTAGATAACCACTTCCTGCAGCCTCACCCTCGTCCTGCCCACATCTTTCTGAACTCAATCCTGATGCCTATTCAAGCCATATCCACATTTCAAAGCCCTTCTCAAGTTCCACCTCCTCCAGGAAGACTCCCTAACAAGCTCAAGTATCTATGACAACTAATCCATAAAGCTTCATAATCCTCATTGTCTATATGATACAATTTAGAACTGAATTATATACTAGCATATATTATACATTGGTCTTATCTCCCCAAGGGATGTTAAATAAATGGAAAAAAACCCCACATATTTTATTAATCCCTGGCATATATTAAGCATTCAAATATTAGTAGCAGCAATGGTAGCACTGGTCTTAGAGGTAGTGCAGTGGTGATGGTGTTGGCGGTGGTATTAGAAGTGGCAGTGGAAGTAGTAGTAGAGGCAGTGACAGCAACATAAAGGGCCTTATGGCAGTCAGGTACTTTATATACATCATCTCATTTAAACATTAAAACAATCCTACAAAATAGTTCTAATCTCCCCACTTTACAAATAAGAAAGTTGGAGATTAGGAAGTTCAAGGAACTTACTAAGGATAGACGGCAGATCTATCTGGTCCTGAATTTTTTTCCCATTACTCCATGTTACCTCCCTATAAGCCTTCCAATAAATAGGCCCTTTTTTGGAATTCTTTTGCATCTGACATAAATTAATTGCTCGATTGATATGAATACTTGCATGAGGTGGACAATTCCCGGTAACAAATACAGACTATGGGCATTTCATTTTTGCAGACTAACTAGGGTCCCCCAACATTGGCACTTAAGCAACAAATGTGTGTTAAGATATACTCTGGCCTTTTATAAAAAAGATCTTTTCCACTTAAAGTTGTCTAATATGATAACTGTACCAGTGGATGCCCCTTTCTCCACCAGCAAGGAGCTGGGGGATTTACCCTGGGTACTGAGCTGCCTATTGCCAACCTGGGATGCCACGAGGAACAAATGCTAATTGTGAGTCAATAAGTCACACAATTTAGAAGTTGGTCTATAAAATACTTGAGCATTCAAGGTCAATGAAACATTTCATGTGCAGAACTCATAATCCACCCAACGGAAAAAACAAGAAGGCCCCAGAAACTTAGACATTTTCTCCATCTCTTGCCTTAATTTTTCAAAAGCAAACACTGGAGTTTGGCTGCTGATAAAAAAAATCAATAGGTCAACAACACAGTAACAAATTTTCTGATCAGGTGTTTGTAGGCTATGCTGTTAGAGAACAAGTTGCTATAAAAAAACCAGAGATAATTATCAGCATCTTTGGGGCGGGGGGTGGTGGTCAACCTGTTTGGAGAAATAGTGCTGCTTAGAAATGCAGATAAAATAGGTAAGAGAGTGAGGAGGGAAATAATTTATGTTCCGATACTAAGCAAAGTAAAACTGAAGACAGTGTTTAAATTATGCTGCTAACAAGGTCACTTTAAAAAATTATTTCAAGATAGATAGTTTTCTATTATTCATGTAAATAGAAAGATCTCATGGAAGAGATCATCCAAAATAGCAGATCTAGAAGTTGCTCCTATTTACTTCAGAAATACATTATTTAATTTGCTTTTTTGTGCTTCACTTCACTTTACTAAGTCTGATTTAGGCTAGTATTATAATCAGTTTGACTTTCCTGAGCCCTCACCAAGTGCTAGGAGGAAGTTAATCTAGAATGTGCTAGTGGAAGATAATGTGAAAAAAAAAACACTAGAAATTACTCTTCTTGAATGAAGAAAAATCCAGACCATGTATCTCCCCTCCTGTCTCAAATCTCTCGAAATGGAAAAAAAAATGTGTATTTTAAAAGAAAACTAAATTTATATGGGATAAAGTTGATAAAGTGCACTTCCATAATAGCAAGGAAGTTCTCGGCTCTAACACAAAATGATCTAGAATAAATCTCATAAGATCCTGATTCTTAGCATGTACTTGTGCTGTTAAACACAAATTCACTTATTCCAAAGACTGATCCGCACACAAGACACCACAGAAGGTAACCTCACCTGTTTTCTGACCCAGAGTCCTGAGAGCAGAAGAAAGTTTCCCTTCTAATAACTGAAGCAATTCACGCATTTGCAATAATAAAAACATTTTTAAAAGATGAGTAACTTCACAATCTTCTTTTTTCAATCTAAGATTCCCTAACTAAACTGATGGAGTCAAGATCTCTTGAGATTGACTGTGTGTCAGTGTATAAAACAGCCAAGTGGCCAGTGTTTTGTGTGGGCAGCTAAAAGTCAGCCATTCTAGATCAAGGCTTGCAAGTGAAAATTTTTTTATTCTCCTCCATTTTCCTTTTGACTTAAGGGAGATTTAAACTGCGTAGCCAGCTGGTAATATATACAACAACACTTAAAACACACATGTGGGACTTCCCTCGTGGTGCAGCGGTTAAGAATCCGCCTGCCAGTGCAGGGGACACAGGTTCCATCCTTGGTCTGGGAAGATCCCACATGC